>NC_137464.1:10836774-12036774 GCF_964235325.1 Thermobia domestica | reverse complement strand
AGTTCCCGAAGGTGACATTTCTACCCAGTAATAATTTCAGGGAGTTGCCCGATGGGGTAAATTCCCCATGGGACTATATATATCCTATCGTACTTAATATGGAGTCCCAAGCAGGTCCGAAACCAGCCACAGATGTTTGGGGGCGGCATGAATATGTAAGGGGGCCAAGTCATCAAACATTCTCTTACATATATCTAAATTGTTTTTTGTATTGAGGTCTGGAGGGGCTACGAAAAGTTTAGGGGGGCCAGACCCCCTAGCCCCCTTCTAGTTGCGGAACGGGTTCCAAGAGTTTCGCAGTAATTACTGCTGTTCTCTACATGTGACAATGCCCAAATTCAAACAAAATGAACACATCGATTACTGTTATAGAAATTTAAGAAAATCGAGTATACATTTTTATATTTATTTGTAGTTATGTATAGTTCTACTCATTAGCAAATTGGATTACTGTATCTAAATCTGGGCTGTAGGGTGTGTGCGGAATGTCTTCGAAAGTCACAGTCTACCACTGCAGCGTATGAACTAAATTGTTGTTGTGCAAATTTGCGAGCTTAATGCATAGAAAATGATTTAAGTGATGATAAATGATATTGAATGATTGCAAAAGAGAATTCGCGGAATGACAATGTAGGAGGAAATGGGAGAACCACGAGAAAATCATTAACTGACGCAGCTTGACATTTGGAACTGATACATTATTTCTTAAATAAATGGTACTATATGCTTTGAATGGTTATTATCAGAAATTTTTAGAAATATCCACGTAACTAACTAGAAATTAACTCTGTGACCTATGGAACCCGAAGGTTCAACGCCGCGTTCACAAAGGCTCTCCATTGACTTCTATCCTTAGCCAACTGGATCCACTTTCTACTTTGTATTCCTGTTTCTGTGAGATACATCTTAAGATTGTCCTCCCATCTGCGCCTAGGTATTTCTAATAGCCGTTTTCCTATTGGATTTCCAGTTAAAACTTTGAAAGCGTTCTTACTTTCTTCCATTCTGGCTACATGACCTGTCCACCTGAGCCTCGTAGACTTAATGACCTAACAATGTTTGGTAAATGGTATAAATTATGTAGTTCCTTGTTTTGAAATTTCCGCCATTCATCATACTGTTGGGTTCGGATATTCGTCTGAGGATCTTGTTCTCAAATACGTTCAGTCTATGTTCTTCCCTCAGAGGAAGCAACCATGTTTCGCAACCATACAGGACAACAGGCATAACTATCGTTTAATATATTTCAAGATCAAATTCGTCAACAAAATTCCCGACGACAAAAGGTTTTGAACTGAAAAATAACACGAATTCCCTGCTTTTAGTCGACATTTAATTTCTTCATGGATATGGTTTTCGTCTTTTAACACTGAAGTAGGGCCGTGCTGTGGAAAATCAGCGCCCGGGGCGAGAGTATACGACGGCCCCCCTATACATATATTTCAAGCAATTTTTCCTATCTTTTTTCCTTTTCCCTCCCGAATTTTTCGCCCCACTTACTTCGGCGCCCGGGGCCGTCGCCCCGCTCTCCCCCACGACACGGCCCTGCACTGAACCTAGATATCCTCGTAAATTTCGAAATTCATTTTGTGGTGAGTCTGACAATTTAGTCTAATAGTTGTTTTAACATTAGATGAAGGTACAAGAAAATTAATTAGCCTAGGTAATCTTTCATTTATCTACGTTGTGACTTTACGGAAATTTCGAGAGCCGCACTGGCTCACTGGTAGAGTGTTCACCTTTTGTGCATGGGGTCCTTGGTTCGATCCCAGCTCGCGCCAAGTGAACTTTGTGGTGTACGAAACCGTGTATGTGAGTTTTTTCGGGGTTCTACCGTTTCCTTCCACTTTCTTCATTCCACCATTTCATTCATTTCTCATAATCACCGTCTTCTTTGGCGTAATCGGCATAACCGTGAAAGATTTCATTTCATATTTTTTTTTTTTTTTTTACGGAAAATTCATTTCAGTATAACTTGAAGGGGAGGAAGGACAGATCCAAAAGGTCAGTAAATTAAAACTTACATCAACAATTTTCTTAAATCAAAATCCAAAAATTTTGTACATAGACTGGAACACGAAAACTCGATTTTTTTTGTTTGTATTTCTAATAGTGCGGAAAAGTTAAAAACTAAAATTTTTACGGTAATCGAAGCATGCTTTGAGGTACCGCAAATACGATAAATTTCATGAATTTGACATTTCTTGTTTTATTTCATCCCCTTTCGTTCTTCTGTCTGGACTACTGAAAAAACTTGATTGTATTTATTATATCTTTTTTTTTTATCAAAGAAACATTTTTTGAAGGGAGGAGGAATATAGGTGTAAAAATTCTATTTTAGTATACAATAACTTTTCGTTTTTTTAAAGTTGACTTTTGCATATTTCTATCTTATGTTTTTAATTTCACCATAAATTTAAACCTTTTTTCCTCCTCTTAAAAGTTTCTTTCATCAATAAAAAAGACATAACAAATGCAATCAAGGATAACATCAAATTTAATTTGTTGTCTTCTTCACATCCAAATACAACTTTTCCGCACTATTAGAAATTTAAGAAATCTAGTTTCATCGTTTCACAGTCTTGTTTTAAAAAATTCTTGCCGCGTTGTCTCAATTTGAAATAACTAACGATTTTTTTCCCCTATAGGTGGGATTGAAAAAAAGATTGACAATTGGGGGTCTTTATTTCAAAAGAAAGAGTTCGTAAATATGGTTCTTAATACAAAAGTGAGTGGCCGTATTTTCTGAACAAGGCTGTACACTTTCCATTCATGTTATGTATTAGCATACGATAAATAAATAATACGCTAGAAAACTGAAAAATTATATGGAATGGAAATCAACACGGGAAGAAGTCGATAGTCATCAGAATATCCAACGGAAATGCACCCTTACGAGTCTAGAACAAAGAGAACTCGAATAGATCAATAATTTCAAATGTCTGGGAAGTATTTTGACGAAAGATACATACTGCACCAGAGAGATCAGGTCAAGAATTCCCATAGCCAAAGAAGCATTCAACAAGAAAAGATCACTCTTAACTAGCAGGCTCAATATCGGACTTAGGAAGAAGTTGGTCAAGTGTTATATCTGGAGTATTTGACTTTATGGTTCAGAGACTTGGACATTACCGAAGTTAGAGAAGAAATATTTACAGATATTTGATAAGTGCTGTTGGAGGAAGATGGAGAAGATAAAACGGACAGAAAAAGTAACAAACGAAAATGTTTTAAAACGGATAGGAGAGAAGAGGACACTTTTAACCAACATCCTTCGAAGGAAGGTCAATTGGATTGGACACATTTTGCGAAGAAATTGTCTTTTTCTTACCGCCATAGATGGAAAGAAACGACGAATAGGAAGAAAAAGAATTACTGATCGATGATTTGAAAAATAGAAGAAAATATTGGGCGTTAAAAGAGGAAGCTGAAGATCGAGAAAAGTGGAAGAAACATTTCCAGGCCCAAATCTAAAAATAAAATTAAGAAAAACTCATTAGTCCCAGGACTTGCCAAAAGACACAATATTTAATATTAATAAACAAACAACACTGTACATCTAGTGCTTGAATAATTTACAAAATCAGAAAAGGAAACAAAGAAAAAGATATAAATGGGAAAGAAAGAATAAAGAAGACAGGAAAACTGTGTAAACTTATCTCTTCAGCCATTTTCAGTAAAAATATTCAGTAATTTTAATTTCCCCTGTAAGTTTAAGACTCTTCCCCCTTGAAGTTCGCACTGACGTTCTATTTATAGCTAAAGTCAAGATATCAGGTATATTTTTCCACACTCTAAATGCTCAATTTATTTTCTGTTGTGCACGCGCTTTAATGTGTTTTTCGCTGAGTTTTCGTGCAGCCGACAAGTAATTAATTGTGAAGTGGTTAAGTGGGATCATACAACACGAAAAGCATGTTTTTGCATCGGCTGCATTCAAGAAAATCAATAGACTCGCCACCTACTGGGCGTCCACGTTATCTGGTATTTGCCCTCTCTCACGCCTATTCCCGTTGCTACTTTCTCCCAGAGCCATAACCGTTGTCCAATAATAGATTGCAATGTTACGACCTCTCACCCCAAAACACCAACTAATTGAAATTCAAGCTAATTTCGGCCACAAACTAACTGATATTAATGCAAGAAATAACGTGAAAAAGTGTGTACTTTCCGTAGGTTACGATGTTATCATGAAAATATTCATTATCCCCACTTTAATCATTCTGTTTATAATAGAAAAACATTTTAGTCCGTGAGATGTTAAGTGCTAATATGCAAACTTCAAAACATTTAAGAATTACAGATTGCATAAAGATCCAGGCGAAAATGTTTAGAAATTTTAAATCCGCATTATAAACGCAAGACGTCTCAGTATCTTAACGCGCACTAATTTAAAATAGTTCACAGTTTGGTCAATAGTTGTCGCTAGTAGCACTGTCTTCTACCTGGCACCAAGAGATGTCGCTAGCGTGCAGGTAATTTGTGGAGAATCCAAATGCTTGGGAGGAACAACTAGTAACTTGTAAAAAGTAATTCTACGTATTATTAGCATTTAACGAAACAAATTGTGCGAAAAAAAATGAGATAGGAGACAGAGCTGCACAAAACGAAGTGACTGAATATAAATTTTCATGTGTAGTTTTCGAGAAAGAACAATTTTGTTTTTAGACCTAATATTTGGTGTTGTAGGGTGCCTAAACTATGTATTTTAAAAGAAAACTGATACTGAAGTATACCTTCATCAACAGGGATCCAGAGGGTGGAATCCTGGGGTCTATACCTTCCCTTCTCCGAAATCTTGACTGTTCTGTAAACTTAGTTTAATTTTAGAGGTAGATTTTACAAATTTTTATATAATTTATGCCCATATTGAAATTTGGAAACCTCCCAGAGGCGTTGAATCATTCCCGAAGTAAATTTTTGCATATGCAGCTGTTCTTGCGCTTACTATTTTACTTTTTGCGTCCTACTTATTAAATTCATACAAATAAATAACACGTTTCTATGTATATCTAAAGATGAAAGTGACCATGTTTGTGACTTCGTCTCTTGAACCATCAGATTTTCAACGTAGATGAAATTCAGACCTGGGATGGAGGAGAGATTTATAAATGATTGAAAATGACTGATATTAGTGTCCAATCCGAAGTTTTCAGGGTCGCTGAGGCAAACAGTGACACTCCCGATGCCATTTAAATCCAAATTAATCCCTTTATGTCCAATATAAAACGTGTTCTCCCTGTGCGAAGAACGGGTATTCTGTTAGTATCTTCTAAAAGAGGCCTTCTTCACATCAACTTTTGTTCTCGTGTGTCCAATCTATATTATAAAATTGAAAGTGACTATGTTTGTGACTCTTAATCTCTTGAACCACTCGACCGATCTCGATCAAATTTTCAACACAGATGCGGTTCTGGCCTAGGAGTGTTTTTTTTTAGCTATTCACTTTGACGGTAGAACTTAGGGGAGAGGGAGGAGGGGGAGATATAGAAAAATAAGTAAAACTTAATAAGTAAAATAAGTAAAAGTAAGTTGAACCACCAGACTGATCTCGATCAAATTTTCAACACAGGTGAGGTTCTGAACTGGAATGGATTTTATTATTTTACTTTCACGAAACAACGTAGGGGAGGGAGAGAAAGAGGTGATATATAAAAATCAATATAAATAAAAATAAAAGTGACTAGGTTTGTGGCTTAATAACTCTTGAACCACCCGACCGATTTGAATCAAATTTTCAACATAGACGAGGTTTGAAACTGGAAAGTTTTTTTTATCATTCTGCTTTGACGGTAGGTCTTCCGTGAGGGGGAGGGGAGGAGGGGAAATATTTGAAAATTAATAAAACTTAATAACTGTTGAACCACCCGACTGATCTCGATCAAACTTTCAAAATAGATAAGATTTGGCTCTGAAATATTTTTGCCATTTCACTTTTACAATGCAAAGTAAGGGAAGGGAGGGAAGATATATGTAAATAAAATAGAGATGCAAAAAAGCCGGCTTTTTTGAATCGATGTTTTTTTTTACATAAAAAGCCGGCTTTTTTTGGGGGGGGGAAACGAGAATTTTGGAAATTTTGGCTTTTTTCATTTTCATGATTTTTCTATGTAAATAGCTTTCTTATAGTATATTCTATACTTAGATAAGAATTCCATGACCTAAATGCCATATTTCGCTCTAAAATTCACCATCAAGGTGGATGGAGCACATGTTTTACGAATTAAAGCTAACATGAAGAATGTAGTATTTGAGGGCAATTTTAGAGGCTATTTAACTTTATTTTAACTTTTGAGTTATCGATATTTTTTCTTCTCTATATCATTTCAGTTTGTCGTCTGTTTCATTTCTAAGAGCTTAGTACTCTAGCTTCTAACGCAGAAGTTAAACTTAAATTTTTCTATATATCCGTCAAAGCGTACGTTTTTCAATATATCCGTCTAACCGTACTTTCACATTTCTGTTATACTGTAGCTGTGCAATGATTTAGCAATAATTTTCCGGATACAACCTTGAATACTAATTTATACAAATAATCAGTAGCGGATTTAGAAACGTACTTTCGGACGGGTTTCTCTGATTGTTTCATTTTCTAAAATCTCCTAATTTTATTTGGGAGGAGCTTGAAGTTTATGAGTACAGGCATAACTAATACTGTATTTCGTTTCGTTTATATATTTAGCGATAATCTTCCGGATATAACCTTGAAGATCATTTTATACTGAGAATCAGTGGCGGATTTAGAAAAGTATTTTGGGAGGGTTTTTTCTTACTAATGTTTAGTTTTTCTAAACATTCGTAATTTTTATTTGACGGCAGCTTAAAGTTTATGAGTAAAGGCATAACTAATAGATATTTTGTTTGTTTTAGACATTCCGTAATCTTGGGGAACAGGCTTCAGTCCGAAAGACCGCCCCCCCTAACCCTCGCAAAACCGTCACTGCTGGTAATTAGTAATAATAACGATTTAGAAACAATAAGAAATGAAATCAGCCAACTCACAGTACACGCACTATTTCTACTTCATAGATGGAATGAAGAAAAGTTTTGTCAGAATGGTCGAATGCTGAGTTGAATTCCGGACTTCTCGATAGAAGCGCAAAAGCTCCAGTCAATCATGTTTGTTGTGCAGTTGTATTTATCTTTACTTAAATATATTCCGTAGTCCTTTTTTTGTGTGTGTTGGTGGGGTGGGGAGAGTTTCATAATGATATGAAGGGTGTGAGCCAAGAACATGATAACTAACAAATTTTCAATTGCTGAGTTACGCAGCATCAGATAGGCAGCAACGCATACCGCTTCGTTTAATCCCTCATGTATAGACTTATGTGCAAAATCAGCTTTCCGACTTTCAAAATGGATTGTGCAGCAGAAAATTTCTAATTTCTTAAAATAGTAAAATTATGGGTTACCATGTTCTTATCTCACACCCTTCATGTTCAATCCCTCTTGTTAAAAATACAGAAAACTTGAGGACTGAATAAACCGTGATGGTGCTTATATAAAACTGTAGAATTTCAAGAATATACAAAACCAAAAGCTCTAGGTGTGCAGCCTTTAAGTGTATCATATAAATCTAAGTATTTTTCTTATGTTTTATTTTAATTTTATTTTGTTCCAAAAAGAGGGTATGGAATATTTTGAAGTAAAAATACTACATAGAATTTTGCTACTTATTTGAATATTTTTTTAAAAGAAGTATTTACTTTTAGGGTTGGCTGGTTTACACCAGCTGTTTTTCTTCTTTTTTTAAAATAAACAACTGGTTTAAACCGAAAAAAAATAAAAGGTACGAAAAATGCGAATCGTGTGAACTTCATGGTGATGTTTCCATACATCAAACCATCTGCATTAGTTTTATTTCCTTTTCACCTTTTAATCAAGGTGTCCCATGTTCAATTCTCGGTCGAACCACAACCCTTCTTTCATGCGTAAACAAAGTAGCGGTTCGGATGTCACTTTAAGCGAAAGTCTTCTCCTTGATAACCTCATTACGTAAGGATGTTAAGCCTGAACATACGAAACGAAACTAAATTGTATATTTCTGCATGCCTGAATGCCTGTTGTTTTATAAAAAAGCCAAGGTTGCTTAAATATACTGATATAAATTGACAAAATTTATGGATTGCCTACGTAGCTTCCAACATTAGCTTGGATTGTACTTTCAATGATATGTACGCACTAAATTTGTAATTTAATACCTCAGTTTTAGCGTACTGATTATGATACGTTGACCTTTAAATTTTACATGCAAAGCAATAACAGGATTTTTTCCGTTATTGTTTTACATTTAGAGTAATGACGGGATTTTCCCGATGGCTAGGGCGGGAGTTTCTCAATTTAAGAAATTTACTGACCGGACTTCTTTACGCTTATGTGACCTCTTCCAGCATAACCCCGTTGTTGCATAATAACACCAAGGCGAAACAAACTTATTTCTGTCAATATGTAATATAAATACATAAAGCAAAATATCTAAACCCAAAAAAACCTGGTTTAAACCAAAAAAGCCTAGTTTAAACTCTTCCCCCCCAAAACGGGCTTTTGGCATTTTCAAAAACAACCATGGCTCTTGCCAACCCTGCTTACTTTTGTATGTAGGAGGTTTAAAAAATCTTATTATATACATTGGTTAATCCTTTGGAATTCATAATGTAAATATGTTGAGAAGTAAAACTGTTTGAAATATCTTTTCGAAATTCATGGTTTATTTTCGAGGTTTTATATTATTATCGGCATCAACCACTAATTAAATGACTTTTTGTGTTGTAGAGAAGCGAAACAAAATCTGGTTTATCAATTTAAAGCAAAATTTTGAAAAAAGCCCAAAATTTCCCAAGCAAAAAAGCGAAGCAGAAAAAACCGAGTTTTTTTTCCAACATATATATAAATGAAAGTAGTTGTCTTTGTGACTTCATCACCCTTGAACCTCCAGACCAATATCGATCAAGTTTTCAACCTAGATGAAGTTCGAACTTGAGATGTTTTTTTGTCATATCACTTTGACGGTGTAACTTAAGAGAGGGGTGGAAGAGGAGGAAAATTTAAAAATAATAAAAAATCACCGATATTAGTGTCGAATCTATAGTTTTTGGAGTCGCTGAGATAAACAGTGACACTTCCGATGCTGTGCCTCGCAACATGAGGAGAGAAGGGGATATGTAAAAATCATCGAAAATAATCAAGATCAAAGAGCTCTTTACTAATAGTAAAAAGTGACTGGGCTAAAGGAACATATTACTATTTTTTTTCTTAATTTAACCCAGCGAAGCGTGTAATTAATGCTAGTAACAACTATCTAATATTAAAGGTTATCCCTTCCCCTTTCTATACTGCACTTTATAAAAGCTTAGTTCTTGGAAGATTTTATTACGACTTTTCATTTTTCTTTTTTACTCTTTAGTCTTCATTCCGTGTTTTTAATTATATGTATTACGAAACCCAATAGCCTCTTTCCCCTTCTTACGAAAGGAAAAATGCCTAGTCGTATGCAACCAGCCTTGCTTCCGTAAGATACTACATTGTATAAGTAGCAGACATTTGATTCTTCTTTCTGACAAGAAACGGACCTGAACCGAATCAAACCTAGTCCGTTCGATAAACATAACAAAGATATGTTCATGCACAAAAAATTAGATGCTATGGACAAAGGAATAAGTCCTTCGGGCCCATTAACCCTGTTGATATAAAGAAAATTGTAGACTCGCAGTGAAATAGCTATTGCATCATCACTATTCATTGGAAAGTTTTGGTTTAGAGTTAATTCTCTTCAGCATGAAAACAAGCTTTCCAGAGGTGCTATGCATTGGTCCCATAACGTACTTCAACAGGGAAAATTGGGAGAATGTCGAAGAAATTCCTCTCATCAACTTTGAACCCGTCTGGAGTGGCCCCGGGTAAATGCACACAATGCAAATCTATCTCGAAAAATACTGTAGGGGATAAAAAATGTATGTACTAAGTTATGTATTGATAGACAGAATAGGTATGAGGGAAAAGCGTGCATTGGTATATAACTTTTTCCCTCAAATCTATTTCGTTTATCAATACAAAACTTGGTACACGCATTTCTTATCCTCTATAGTATTTTTCGGGATACATTTGCATTGTGTGCATCTACCCGGGGCCACTCCAGATGGGTTGATGGGAGGAATTACTGGAGGGAATTTTTCGACATTCTCCCAATTTTCCCTGTCCAAGTACGTTAGGAGCCCCAATACATAGCACCTCTGGAAAGCTTGTTTCATGCTGAAGAGAATGAACTATAAACCATGACTTTCCACTGAATAGTGTTGATACAATAGCTATTTCACTGCGAGTCTACGATTTTCTTTATACTAACAGGGTTAATGGATCCCTTACTCCTTTGTCCATGGCACCTAATTTTTTGTGCATGAACATATATTTGTTATGTTTATCGAACGGACTAGGTTTGATTTGGAGGTCCGGATGACACGTTCATGTCCGTTCCTTGTGAGTTACATATTAATTTCAGAGTAAAATGACAAACTAGGGCAAGAAGTATGTGCAAATAGACACCGTTGCCTGTTAAAATATAAAGGGATTGACTCTGTTAATGAATTCGGTAAAGATAATTGTTCTAGCTATCTAGAGTAAAAATAGAATTTCAGAAAATCACTTTCGTTCAAGAGTTATCGTGAGGAGTAACGGATGTGCGGACGAACAGACAGACGTATATACTAACATAACAATATTATGAGTTCCATCTGTATGATTCTAATAACCCAATATTTTTAAGTATTTTTTGTATAATACATAATATAAAAGACCGAAAAAACTTACTCCCTGGAGTTTTGAGTTCGCTCCAAATTTCATTAAGAAAGTAAGAGTCAAGATGGATGTTTCAAATTAATTATTTAATTTCTTTTGTTGTAAAAAAAAAAAAAGAAAAATAAAACAGTCTATCTTCCATGTTTTCTGCTCGAGCTGTTAAAACTGTTGGAAGCAGAGCAGCAGAAGATTGAGGTCAGAGACAGCCGTCAGGAACATTCACACAAAACATGAACAAGGAGATGGGGATGACTGATTTCTAAGAGTCTGTTGGGGCTGAAATGAAACTTTAATATCATTTACAGTTCTATTTCCCAGTTTCTCAAAAAAAGAAAAAGTAATTTCGTAGTCACTTCTTGTATATCTCCAGCTATAATCACAAAATGAAATTGAATTTGGTAATTAAATTTTCCTTACATAAACAAAACGTTATTATTGTCTATTATTTAATATGTACAAAGAAACGCAAAGCATATTGTTTGTAATTTAGAAATTAATCCTAACGAAACTGTTGAACTCGTGATACTGCTGATACTTCTATTAACTGTAATAAATAATGCTTTATTAGGATCACGTTAGTAGCTCTTATACGAGGAATGTTCAAAAGGTATCAAACCTTATTTTTTTCTCCGCGTAAACCAAGGAAACGCGCGAGATTTTCTTCAATGTAGATGAATAGGGGACACTCATGCACCGTCATGACTTTTTTTTCGACGGAAGAAAGCATGAGTCGCTGGCAATCGGCCAACGAGTGAAGATGTCTACTGAGCGGTCGACTGATTTCAGTTTTATTTAACACTTTCAGCCCCATGTGTATCTTTTTGATACACAGTGAGGGTTTACTGATGGACCACGTGTATCAAATTGATACACATTGGCTGGCAGTGTTCATAGCAAACTGTAGTCTGGTCCCGGGATGAAATTTACTCAAACAGGGTTGGGGCTGAAAGTGTTAAAATGACCGAAAGACTTGAGCAGCTATATTGCATCAAATTTGACCAAAAGCTTGGCGGTATCTAAGCGGAAACCATTCAATCGAATCGGTATATTTAGTTTTGAACAAGAATTTGGACATGAGGAAGAGAGTCCGCGAAATTTGGTTCAGGCTTAGATCACCAAACACAATATTCCTGTGTGTCGTCACTCTCCCTACTCACCCGACATGGCTCCATGTAACTTTTGTTTATTTCCCAAGCTGAAAATGCCACTAAAAGGGACCCGATTTGAGTCAAGAAACGACAGCATATGAAATGTGACGGCATGGTTGCTCAGCATTACAAAAACTGCGTTCCAGAAGTGTTTGCAACAATGGCGGGGGCGCTGGGAGAAAAATGTGCATTACTAAGGAGACTACTTGAAAGGGAACTAAAGGGATTCGAATTTACAAATAAATATATGTATTTTTGCCAACCAAAGGTTCGATAATTTTTTAACACACCTCGTGAGATTATGATGTTAGTACGTAAGTCCATTAGTTGCTCTACAAGATAAATTTTGAATTTTGTTGTTTGCAATAGTTAGCTAGAGCGATTATCTAGGCTGAGGTCGTTAACAGAGCCAATTTGTTAAAATCTTCATGGATAATGGCCACTTTGAGGTTAACAGATTTTTTTTTGGTTATATTTCATATTGATCAATGCTTTCATTTCTCGTATTTCAGAATAATAGCATTTATGTACTAACATGTAAGAAACAATGAATGTAAGCTGAACTCAAGTTTTTCAAGCTCTGTCCCCCTTTCGCAGTTCTGCGTGGCGCTAGTAAGAAGGAGACAAATATCGGGGTCAGTGAGAAATGTTTTTTTCTTAGTTTTGTGATTTTTTTTAAAAAAAAAAAATTGAAGTTACTAACAGTGAGAAAAATAATCGTAAGTTTTCTAGAGATTAAATTAAATTAAAAAAAAAGTATGGATTTATAAGCTTTTGAATTGTTACTTAATTATTTTCGTAGAAAAAGGAACTGGCAACAGTGGGAAGCATTCAAGTATTTGACGAAGGATCGTATCTCAAAATCTCACTTTTTCAGACATAAAGAAAGAAACATAATTCCATACAGAAGAAGAAAGTTAAATATGCAATAATTGATCAATAATTCCACACAGTTATTACCTGGAATACGTAACGAGTTATTACATATTCAAAATCTTTCCTGTCCACGTAATTATTATTTCTTTCTTTATGTTTGGAAAAGTGAAATCTTGAGATACGACCCTTCGTCAAATAGTTGACGTTATGGACAGCCCTGTCCGCTGTCTTATTATTCTGACCACAGGCATGGGCAGAATATGAAACAATGATGCCAACCTGTGGGGAAAAATCTCATTTCATAAGAGTTTTTGAAGTTACATTTCAGAAGGAGTTATAGAAAAGAGCAACATATATATGGGATTTTCCATATATGCACACATATACAAAATCCACGTCAAGAAAATTCTTTAAGACCCGAAAGTAGACATAACCAAACATACAACTTACTTGCGAAGTTCTTACAATAATTCCACTTTATTAATTCTCAGCAACTTATAAGTTGGGGAAATATATTCCAAAAATATTAAGTGGGAAAAATTTCCCATACCCTCCAAGCAAGTTTAAATGAAGGATTTTTCCCTTAAAGAGTGTTTCAAGGAAATTTAGGATAGAGCCATAGGTCATGTAGCGAATAGGCACCCCTTTTGATATTCAATTTTTAGTAGGGGATACGAGCTATGTTAGCCTATAAAACATAATGCCAAGATTAAAAGAGAAAACAGGTGATATAACCTTCTGAATTATAATTATCTTTTCATCCCGGAAATACTAGAAATAATGTATTTCACTCTCTCTTGAAATGAAAAAATGAAATTGAATTTTTTGAGTTTTATGTCCTATGGTTATGCCGGTTAGGCTAAAGGAGACGGTGATGATGAGAAATTAGTGAAATGGTGGAATGAAGAAAGTGGGAGGAAACGGGAGAAGCCCGAGGAAACCCACACACACGGTATTTGTCCACCACAAAGTTCACTTGGCGCGAGCTGGGATCGAACCAGTGACCCCAAGCACCAGAGGTGAACGCTTCACTTTCTCTCTTTCCATATATATACCTCTATCATTTTTAGAGTTTCTTCTGTAAACAAGCTAGAAAGTCAAGGAACGGGTCAATCGAAACTGGAATATTGAACAGGATGGAAAATTCCCAAATAGAATCGGGAGGAAGACAGCATTAATATTATTATCCTGAAGCACGGAATGCTTACATTTGAATATTTTACTTCCATCTCGATGTGTGTGTATGTTTGTGTGTGCAGGTACCTTCGAAGAGAAAATTCTTGTAAGTAAAACAAGGAAAACGAATTCATAATGTGTAAATGGATTGGCATACTTCTAACAAACTTTACCAACAGAAACATATTTTTTTAAACCTGAGACTATTGTGCGGTATACACACAATATTTACAGCCCTCTCAGTAAAAAAAAAAAAAAAAAAAAAAAAAAAAAAAAAAAAAAAAAAAAAAAAAAGAAATTAAAGCTATCTTATGTATTTATTTAATTACTAGCAGCGTTCACCCCGCTTCGCTGCGGTCACCCCGGAACGCAATAAACTTTGTTACTTAGATAATTTTTACTTTTTCGCTTTCAAGTGATATGATAAAAACCATAGAAGATTGCAGTAAATCTTAACATTATATCGCCTGTCATTTATGTTAACCCGCCCCGCTTCGCTGCGGTCATCCCGGTGCTGGCATATTGTAAAAGTGTCTGTAAAAATAAGCAAATCAATTAAAAAATTTTAAACAGAAGATTCAAGCTATTTTCCGCTGTATATCGCCTGTCATTTATGTTAACCCGCCGAGTGACACGGTCATGCGGGTTGCATATAAATACGTTTATTTTTACCTATGATGAACTAATAACAAAGGATTTGTACGTTATGGACACTTGAATGGTCAATTATCTCAAGACACTGGTAATTAAAAATTAAAGTGATATGATAAAAACCATCTAGGGTCCAAATCCTAATAACCCCCCAAAAATGAAAGAAATTGGTTCAGCCGTATTAGCGTGATGAGCGGACAAAGGATTTTGTACGTTCTCTTTTATATATATAGATTGATTTATTAATTTATTAGGACGTCAGTGGTAATAGTATTTGTCCGTTTCTCACTCAATTCTTAAGTTTTATGCTCTTGAGACAAAAGGAGACACATGATTAAAGAGAAATCTTTCAAATATTTCAGTTTAACGTTCAACCATTATGCCCTTTAGGCTAAGGGAAATGATCATTAGGGCAAGTTAATAATGATGGAAGAATTAGCGGAATGAGAATGTGGAAGGAAGCAAGTGTATCCCGAGAAAATCCACGGGTGTGACCACTAACTTACTTGGCTAGGAGCGTATTTACCTCGGATACTGTCCGAGTATTGCTTCTGCTCCCACTTTCAACAGTAGATCTAGAGACGACATAGAGAGGGCAAGGAAGCCGACACCCACTCAGTGACTTTGGCTGCTCCTTGACTACACCTCCAGATATGTTGTATTGTAATATAGGACAAGTAATATAAAACTGGTATTTTCAGTATACAAAGAAATAACTGCCCCTCAAATATCTGCTCCTTCCTCCAAAATTTAAGGCTGGCGTCCTCACTGAATTGATCCCGTTTCATATAGCCTAGATGTTGAAAAGGGACAAAGTCAAATCAATCAATTTCATGGGGGTCTCCAACCTTTTCTGTAAATGAATTTTCTCAAATTTTGAGACACAGTTGAGTCATTTCTTGTGCTATTAACCGGAAGATTTCCTTCCCTGCTGCATTTCAGTATATTGTAAGGTTCCACGTGTTTTCACACCACGTGCTAGATGTACACACTCCTCATACGACAACCACGAAAAAGATGATGTCTCTCATCGCTAATGGTCGTCAAGTGATGAAGCTGTCAAATAGTTCTGCATAAAGGGAGACAGGACATCATAGAAGACATCAATCTTGACCGGTTGATCAAACAATCAACTGTTTAAGACGCCTGGTCATTAAGAGACACCGTCCTATATTCTCTAACAAGGTACATTCGCGAAGTGTCCCCTCGGGATTCGTGTAAAATTGATTTAAATCCAAAGTTCTCAGCGGCACAATGTGTATTATACTAATTTTAGTGGCCCATACGGGTAATTTGAATATTTATAGGCCTTCATATATCCGGAATTCATACACTACTATAACGCTCGGACACAGATTGCTTTTAGCTTCGTTAGATGTTAATGAACATGAATATGTAAAACAAATTGCATCAAGTACGGCTTCTCTGACACATGTTATTCACCCCAGCCACCATCTTGGATCCGCCATATCGAATTTCACTTTCGGTTTTTCAAATGGTAATAGGTGCAAGTGATATATCAGATTCATGTAGAATTTTCTCGGGAATCCTCTGGTGTAGTTAAGTTTACCGTAGCCAGTGGCGTATTTACGATTTTGTTTCGGGAGGGGCTTTGCTAACTTTCGGGGGGGGGGCTTTGCCTGGAAATGTGAAAATTCTGCAAGATATTTCATTTACTTTACTATACTAAGTAAGATTTCGGGGGGGCTTAAGCCCGGAAGCCACCCCCCTAAATACGCCACTGACCGTAGCTTATACCGTTTGGAAGATATTGCATATTATAACGCTCCAGGCACTTCGTGAATAGACATTTTAGAGTCATATCACTTACGGTAAAGATGTTAACAAATCAAAACAATTTCTATCTGCAAAAAACTGTAGGCAATAGCGTATTATAGAGGGGCCACCGAACTTAAGCCGCCCCCCAAAATTTTATTTACTATCTTAAAGTAAATGAAATAACTTGCAGAATCTTCACATTTCCAGTAATAAAGTTAGCAAAGTCCCCGAAACAAAATCGTAAATACGCCACTGATTGTAGGTATAAACAAACTCTTTACAACATTGGTGTTTTAATCTTATTACATTTCTGTAAGTGATTGTTCTTACTTTCATGTTATAGCAGAACAAGGAAGTATTCTATTACGGTCAAAATGCCTAATGTAAATGAAGATACTACCAGATTTGGGTGAAGACCTACCATTTCCGTATTTATGTCTGTGTGTATGTATATATTTACGTTCAGGGAATATTTCGTCAACAATAAATCATTTAAAAGATTACATATACACACGGGAAACTGCACAATTTTTCATTTTTTTTCAACATTCGTGAAGTGCCTGACATTTAACATGCAATACCTTGCAAACGGTACAAGCTACTTTAAAATTAACTACACCAATGAATTTCCGAGAAAATTTTATATGAATTTGATGTATCATATGCACCTATTCCCATTTGAAAAGCCAAAAGTTGAATCCAATATGGCGCATCCAATATGGCGACCGGAATGGGTAACACGTGCCACAGAAGCAGTACTTGATCCCATTTGTTTTGCATATATCCACATTCTTGTCCAATTCTATCTAAAGAAACTAAAAGCAATTTTGTAACCGAGCTTTATAGTCGTGGTTGACTAAATTCCGGATATATGAAAGCCCATAAATATGCAATTACCCGTATGGGCCGGTAAAAATGGTACAATACACATTAGGCCGTGGAGACCTTTGCATTTGAATCAATTTTACACGAATCCCGAGCGACACCTCGCGAATGTACCTTGTAAGACGCATTGTCATTGACAGGCACTTAACCACCAACTCTCTAAGACGCATTGTCATTGACAGGCACTTAACCACCAACTCTCTAAGACGCATTGTCATTCACAGGCACTTAACCACCAACTCTCTAAGACGCATTGTCATTGACAGGCACTTAACCACCAACTCTCTAAGACGCATTGTCATTGACAGGCACTTAACCACCAACTCTGTAAGACGCATTGTCATTCACAGGCACTTAACCACCAACTCTCTAAGACGCATTGTCATTAACAGGCACTTAACCACCAACTCTCTAAGACGCATTGTCATTCACAGGCACTTAACCACCAACTCTCTAAGACGCATTGTCATTGACAGGCACTTAACCACCAACTCTCTAAGACGCATTGTCATTGACAGGCACTTAACCACCAACTCTCTAAGACGCATTGTCATTGACAGGCACTTAACCACCAACTCTCTAAGACGCATTGTCATTGACAGGCACTTAACCACCAACTCTCTAAGACGCATTGTCATTGACAGGCACTTAACCACCAACTCTCTAAGACGCATTGTCATTGAGAAGCACTTAACCACCAACTCTCTAAGACGCATTGTCATTGAGAAGCACTTAACCACCAACTCTCTAAGACGCATTGTCATTGACAGGCACTTAACCACCAACTCTCTAAGACGCATTGTCATTCACAGGCACTTAACCACCAACTCTCTAAGACGCATTGTCATTGACAGGCACTTAAACACCAACTCTCTAAGACGCATTGTCATTGACAGGCACTTAACCACCAACTCTCTAAGACGCATTGTCATTAACAGGCACTTAACCACCAACTCTCTAAGACGCATTGTCATTCACAGGCACTTAACCACCAACTCTCTAAGACGCATTGTCATTGACAGGCACTTAAACACCAACTCTCTAAGACGCATTGTCATTGACAGGCACTTAACCATCAACTCTCTAAGACGCATTGTCATTGACAGGCACTTAACCACCAACTCTCTAAGACGCATTGTCATTGACAGGCACTTAACCACCAACTCTCTAAGACGCATTGTCATTGAGAAGCACTTAACCACCAACTCTCTAAGACGCATTGTCATTGAGAAGCACTTAACCACCAACTCTCTAAGACGCATTGTCATTGACAGGCACTTAACCACCAACTCTCTAAGACGCATTGTCATTCACAGGCACTTAACCACCAACTCTCTAAGACGCATTGTCATTCACAGGCACTTAACCACCAACTCTCTAAGACGCATTGTCTTTGACAGGCACTTAACCACCAACTCTCTAAGACGCATTGTCATTCACAGGCACTTAACCACCAACTCTCTAAGACGCATTGTCATTGAGAAGCACTTAACCACCAACTCTCTAAGACGCATTGTCATTCACAGGCACTTAACCACCAACTCTCTAAGACGCATTGTCATTCACAGGCACTTAACCACCAACTCTCTAAGACGCATTGTCATTGACAGGCACTTAACCACCAACTCTGTAAGACGCATTGTCATTGACAGGCACTTAACCACCAACTCTCTAAGACGCATTGTCATTGACAGGCACTTAACCACCAACTCTCTAAGACGCATTGTGATTGAGAAGCACTTAACCACCAACTCTGTAAGACGCATTGTCATTGAGAAGCACTTAACCATCAACTCTGTAAGACGCATTGTCATTGACAGGCACTTAACCATCAACTCTCTAAGACGCATTGTCATTCACAGGCACTTAACCACCAACTCTCTAAGACGCATTGTCATTGACAGGCACTTAACCACCAACTCTCTAAGACGCATTGTCATTGACAGGCACTTAACCACCAACTCTCTAAGACGCATTGTCATTGAGAAGCACTTAACCACCAACTCTCTAAGACGCATTGTCATTGACAGGCACTTAACCACCAACTCTCTAAGACGCATTGTCATTGACAGGCACTTAACCACCAACTCTCTAAGACGCATTGTCATTCACAGGCACTTAACCACCAACTCTCTAAGACGCATTTGTCATTGACAGGCACTTAACCACCAACTCTCTAAGACGCATTGTCATTGACAGGCACTTAAGTACCAACTCTCTAAGACGCATTTGTCATTGACAGGCACTTAACCACCAACTCTCTAAGACGCATTTGTCATTGACAGGCACTTAACCACCAACTCTCTAAGACGCATTTGTCATTGACAGGCACTTAACCACCAACTCTCTAAGACGCATTTGTCATTGACAGGCACTTAACCACCAACTCTGTAAGACGTATTGTCATTGACAGGCACTTAACCACCAACTCTGTAAGACGTATTGTCATTGACAGGCACTTAACCACCAACTCTCTAAGACGCATTGTCATTGACAGGCACTTAACCACCAACTCTCTAAGACGCATTGTCATTGACAGGCACTTAACCACCAACTCCCTAAGACGCATTGTCATTGACAGGCACTTAACCACCAACTCTCTAAGACGTATTGTCATTGACAGGCACTTAACTACCAACTCCCTAAGACGCATTGTCATTGACAGGCACTTAACTACCAACTCCCTAAGACGCATTGTCATTGACAAGCACTTAACCACCAACTCTCTAAGACGCATTGTCATTGACAGGTACTTAACCACCAACTCCGTAAGACGCATTGTCATTGACAGGCACTTAACCACCAACTCTCTAAGACGTATTGTCATTATTATTCTTTCATTTCACTAACTAACCTCCAAATAATGAGTGGAAGTTATACTTATTTGTAATATTTATTGTATACAAGAGGAAGCTTTATAATAAAAAAGTGATGGGAAAGTCCACACTCCCGTGAACCAGCTCAACCCTAAAAAGATAAAAATCTTTACAATATTCATTGCATTTCATACAGTAAAGCTTGTTAGGTCGGCTTTAAAGATAACATTCACAGCTCAACAAACAAAAGAACAATCGCACACATTAACACACTTGATAATGTAGATAGAACTACACGTACAAGGAAGCGTAGATAACTACTGTATTGACAAGGCTGATGATATAGCAGCTTATGTTAGTCAAACAAAAGATAAAACAGATTATTACGGATACTGACTCAAATATTGCGAAAAGCTGGTATATGTAGGGACTGTGTTTTGACTGGGAAACTGCTGCTAGGAATAGTGTTTGAGATCAAAATGTCAACATAAACTTAACACCTATATTATTAAATAACATTTATTAAATAATATAAGAATTTTGAATGATGTGCTTCAACTGAATGTGATAGAAATAGAAGAAGATTTAAGTTGGAAAATATGAACAGATTTCTTTCAAGTTTACGAAAATTTTTAAAAGATATTATAATTTCTAATATCCAATATCCAATATCTTCTAGTATCTTATCTTTATTATTATTATTATTATTATTATTATTATTATTATTATTATTATTATTATTATTATTATTATTATTATTATTATTATTATTATTATTATTATTATTTAGACTTCCAAACTGTTATTCAAAAATGAGCGGCTCGGGAGAACACAATGATATGTCACATTTTCTAACCTTCAAGTAAATTGAAAAAGAGAGTTTAACATTCCCATGCAATTCAATGCAATGACACATACATCCACTGCCATCTGCAGGTACATTTCTGAAATTCAATATTACTAATAAAACTCCAACTGACTAAAGCAGTATATATATTTTAAGATTATATATTTGTGTTAGTTTCGGCTATGTAACATAACCTTCCCCAGACACATTATGAGAGAAATATCCAATTTCGACACCTTATATCCAATCTATATGCAAGACATGCCCACTTTCTTTTTTCTCTATAACAAAAGAGAAAGTGGGCGTGTCTTGCATCCAGATAAGGTGTCAAAATTAGATATTTCTCTCATAATGTGTCTGAGGAAGCCGAAACTAACAAAATATATAATCTTAAAATATATATACTGCTTTGGTCAGTTGGAGTTTCATTAGTAATCTTGGATTTTCCACAGCTGCAAGGAATAATTTACAAGCTGAAATTAAACTACCTACATACTGTTCTCTGGTTAGCTCCATATCCATCACACTTTATAACTCAATGTCACGGGAAATGGCGCTTCAGCCGCCTATTCAGTATGTGCTCAATAATCTTTCCAGTGTGGGTAACGTGGCTAATGGTTCTGTGATCGCTGCATTTCTTTGTTTGCTTTTTCTGAGATAATGCAACCATAGTAACATCTAAAAAATTCTTTGGTCATTCATCACTCTGATGGGTACTTGGTTATAAGTGAACTCAATACTTCCAATACCTTGTTTTCTAATTCTTTGAGCAAATTCACTGATGTGTCATCGTCTTCAATGGCCTTTCTCCTTCGCACGTCTTTGATGGCTTGTACTACTTCACTTTTCAATATACTGGGTCCTTTTTCTTCTTCATCTCTTCTTTTGCTTTGATCAAAATATCTCGTGGGCGGTTTTTCTGGTTATATAGACATTTTTTATGCATTCCTCCCAGATCCTAAGGATACGTTTGTTGATCAGTGAGTACGTGACCTGGTCGACCTTCAATTCCCATCATGCATATACTTCTGTTTGCTTCCCTCTTCCAATTCTTGTGCTTTCTGAATTGAATTATATCATTCGCGCCAGTGAACTTCCATTATTTTTTCACATATCTTTTCCATGTATTCACTTCTCCCTAGCTCTGTTTCTCTTCTCAATTCATTATTCAATCTTCAGTATTCTTTGATGTTCGTGCTTTTGTCCTCCTGCATTTCTCCATCTTTTGGTTTTCTGGGTGCACTTTTTACCTTTCCAGTGTTGTTGTTGAGTGTATCTGAGTTTGTTCAACTTTTCCCAGACATTTTCTACGCTACCATCTGGTTACACAGAGTATTTCTTCTGTCTCTTCGTTCACATCACTGTCCATAGTTTTAAGTCGTTCGAAATTCCATTTTTAATTTTTCTTCTTTTTTCTTTTCTTTTCTTTTCTTTTCTTTCTTTTTGATTGACTAGAATTAGGTGTGTATTTTGCATTTCTGCCACTAGTAGATTGTGATCCGAATCAATATCCGCTTCTGGTAGTGTCATCACGTTCCGTACATTATTCCTGAAACATTGTTTGACAAAACTGTAATTAATTTGGAAGAGTTTCCTTTCTCATGGACTTTTCCATGTGTACAGCTTTATTTTTCTTTTCTTAAACTATGTATTCCTCATCATCATAACATATTGTCTACAAAAGTCGATACAGATCTGGCCCCATATGTTTCTTTTGCCTAGTTCAAATGATCTCATCACCTTACTCGCAACTCCTTGCAGCACGGTGTTGATGTCTCCCATTATTATACCATTGACCTAACTTCTTCCCTACTGATGCAATTAGTGACTAATCTCGTCATATATTTCTTCTGTTTCATTGTCATCATGGTCAGTTGTTGGTACATACACTTGTAATATCACGATATCCATAGATTTGCTCTTAGCTCTACAAACATGAAGAGATCACTATATTATTCGACTTTGGTTACACTTTTTGCTAGTTCGGTTTTCATTCATATCATGACACCATTCTCGGCCTTAACGCCATCTGAATAGAATATTATGTAATTTCCAGACACTATATGACCTTTTTCTGACCATTGCAGTGGTCAAACTCACTATATTTACTATACATTTGTTCATTTCCAGTTTTAAATGTTTAAGCTTCCCATATGTCGTAAGGTCCGTATGCTCCAGGCTCCTATGGTAAAATGAAAGTTATTATTTTATCTTTTGATGATTTTTTCGGAGTAGTTCCCACCAGAAGATCCCACCGGCGGAATATTTTACCCAGGAAAATCTTTCATTGTATTTATTCTCCTCGTTCATCTCTCCTGAGAAAAAATAATGTAGTAATGTACCTATTTCGTTTAGACATCACGCAGTTGACCACCGTGTGATTCATCCACCTTCTAATGTAGTTTCCGCCCCTAAGAACAAGAAGGTGCTGTCACATCTACCCGCTCATTAGTTCTTCAAGCAGGTCGTTGGCACTTGCGAGGGGATGGCTCCCGAGAGTCAGTCGGCCTCCACCTGCGTTGAATGCCCACTTTCTCTCTTGAGGAGTTGTACGTTAGGATTTTCCCTTCATTTAGGATAAGACTCGAAGGAATTACTCAAACCTTCAAAAACATTTACTTGATTGAATTTCCATTCTTGATCTCTAATGATAACGAACACGAGCTATTTCTGAAACGATTGCTTACACGTGATGAAAAGTAAGTAGCGTACGACAACAATGTGCCCAAACGATCATGGACCAAGCGAGAAGAAGCTCCACAACTTGTGTCAAAGCCTACACTGACACATAGGAAAATTATGCTGTGTGTTTGGTGAGATTGGAAGGGCATTGTGCCCCACTAGCTGCTGCCGCCGGGCAGAGCGATAGACTCGGACCTGTACTGCCGACAATCAATTCAAGCGGGCCTAACAAGTCAAAAGGGAAACGGCCGGAACTGATCAACGGAAAAGGTATCGTATACCATCTTGACAACGCGAGACAATATACATATTTTACGACCCATCTGAAATTAAGAGAACTTGACAGGAATGTTTTAATCGTTTCACCGTATAGTCTGGACCTGGCACCATCAGAATATAGTTTGTTTTGACCTCCATAGAACTACTTGAATTGTATTATGTTAGTTTCAAAAGAGACCTGTGAAAAACATGTTTCAATTTTTTGACCAAATACCACATAATTTCTATAGCTACGTGATTATGATGTTGCCGGAAAAAAGGTATAAGGCCATAAAACAAAATAGTACAAGGTCATAAAACAAAATGGTATAAAGCCATAAACCAAATGGTACAAGGCCATAAAAGAAAATGGTACAAGGTCACAAAACAAAATGGGAGAAGGCCATAAAACAAAATTGTAGAAGGCCATAAAACAAAATAGTAAAAGCCAATAAAAATGGTAGGCTCAATATTGTTTAGATAATCTCTTATATTTCTCTAATCAGTAATTTTGTCTATCCATCACGACTACTACAATTTCTTATGTCCTCTCTTTTCACTTTCTTCACTCGTTCTTCCTATTACTGCTTGATTCACTTTTCAAGTCATGTACGTACTTCGTGACTAGTTTCCTCATTGAAATCTTTTTCAGAAATCCGTTAGAGCTAAAAGATGTGCTGTCTCATTGTCCTTCAACATTTTCTTTCAGTCATCCCAACAACAGAATTGAAAGAAACGTGCTAGGGATTATTTCAACGGGAGAAAAAGAGTGTCAATATTACAAGTACATTCAAGATACGCTTGGCAGGTGTTATGGAAACAAAGAACTGCACGGAGAGCAAAAATTAGTCATCTGAGATAAGATATTGGAGTGCAAATGCTGGTATCCTACAGTGTCGGGAGCCTCCCGACACAGGAGTAAGCTGGAAATTGTATAGGGTCGGTTTACAGCCGACATAAGAGCGCAAATGGTTAATTGTGTCATCATTTGTAATTCTATAATGCAAGATATTCAATTAAAATTTCGTGCTTTCACAGAACAGTATTTGTGTGTTACAGTTAAAGTTAGGCAGGGATATTTACAGGGATTTTAAAGAGGAACATAATTTTTCATTGAGGACAGCACTATCGAATTTTATTAACATCTCGATGATGTTTTTAAGAACCACAAAATGTACCGTAATTGAATAAAATTCAAGTTTGCAATGCAAGTTATGTTGGTCTTGTCACAATCAGCTTCGGTCGTCTCCTCTACCACTATTTCTTGAGGGACGATTGTAGGTTTCGAGGGATTGAGAGCAAGAACCAGGGAAGATGGGTACCTCTGCTGCTAGAAGAGTATGTATCATCGTTATTAGGACAAACAACAATAGATGCAATCTACTAGTTAGCATTATATATATGCATAATGGCTTAACAGTCCATTGTGGGCCTGAGCCGCTCCAACGCCATCTGTTAGCTACCGGCTGAACTACGTCCAGACTAGCGACGAGCAAATAATCAGAGTGCTGTGTCGCCCTGTCTCTCTAACAGGCGTATCAGTAGCTTTCTGGACCTAGTGGCCAATTAGGCCCGTAGCCAGCCCAAATATATAGGGGGTCCCGGCTGAAGTTAGGTGGGCCAGATCCAATTATATTATAGTTCATCACCATATTATAGTTCATTTGCAAGAGGAAAATTTTAGGGGGGCCCGCCCCCCCTAGACTTCCCTGGATACGGGCCTGTGGCCGTCACGTCTTTTATTTACGTGAGTCATCAGTTTGGCTAACGACCCTGAGTAGTCGCCGAAAATTGGGAAACGTCGGGTGAGAATCGAATCCGGGACCCTCTGGACGTGAGTCCAACGGTCTAAACACTAGAGCAGTGGTTCTCAACCTTTTTGATTGACGACACACTTTACGGAACATGCAGGACATCGCGACTCACTTATTTGATATTTTTGTTATAAATAATAATAATAATAATAATATCTATTATAATAGTGAAACCAATTAGTTTTTATAATGACTATATATAGCACTAAGAATTATTGTTACCGCTGAAGGTGTTGACTGGTACAGTCTGTCACGATTTAAACTAATTATTATTAAATTCTCCATAATTTTTAAATTCTAAAATTTCGCGACACATCTTACGGGGACTGCGTGACACACTCATTAATCTCAATTATTTTAGCATCATAAAGTTAGTTTTTTTTCCTCGAAAACTACTTAAGAATGATAATTAAACTTAAGCACTAGCTGAACCTGCGCTCTCTACACAGTGAATCATTTCTCACAACATCTGTACATGTCCCTTTACAGATACAAATGAAGAGATACAGATACAGATACAGATACAAATACGACTATAAAAGTCGGCACGGGGCATCATATAGGGGAGATTTTTCCGATTATTGTTTGCAAGATTTAAGCCTATTTCCGGTTGGAGTTTTCTAATTCATGTATGATCAGTGTTTTCTTTCTTCTTGCATACAGTATGTAATAAGTAGAGCAACCGAAAAGCATTAAAATCATAAAAACCATAAAAGCGATTTACACATATGGTTGGTACCTTAAACATGGTTGTGGTTGTCTAAGGGTCCAGAAGAAACTAATTTTAAAAGCATAATTTTAGAAAATAAAGCATAAAGCATAATTTAAAATTTATAGCACAATTATTGGAAAATTCTGTTTCTAACTGTAAGTATAACATACTGTATTAATATTTTCTAAAACCAATATTTACAACGCAAAATCATTGAGAACATAACAATGCAACAAGGAAAAGCTTATTTTTATTCCTGTAAACTTCTTTTCGGTGTAATCCTTTGATGTGGAGAAAAAAAGGAAAAGAAGAAGAAACCTTTCCGCCAACAATGAATAGTATACAAGAACTCCACACTGTATTGTTATGTATACCTCTTGAACTCGAGCACTTTCTGTACTCTTTGGTGGCATCTTTTACTTTCCTTTTCTGTATATACGGGCCTCTAAGGTACACACAAGTGATAAGAAAAACTGACTCGAGCAGATACCTCTTTACAGTGCATTAAGTAGAAAGTTCATTAAATATGAAAGAAACTGGTTGCATAAAATACTAATAAATAGATCAAGATATTTAGAATAATTAAAATATAGTAAATATTATACATTATACACGATTAATGTAAAACAACGATTGAAATTAACAATAAAGCATAATTTAAAAAAAGCATAATTAAACAAAATATAATGTGGGTTGCTCTAGTAATAAACAAATACATTACATACATATAATTATAATGTCAGTGATATATGGTGTTCATTAGGCAAAACACTCCAAACTATATTCATCTGAGACTGGAAAAATGGTTATCCTTCGTTTTTCATTATAATTTGGCCATAAAAGAAACATCTGAGAGATATAGAAACCCTGTATACAATTATGTGGTGTTGGAATGTATAACTCGCAGGATATGATGCTTTACTTTTTTTTTTAAAAAAAAAATAACATTGCTGGTGTAGCCAGAACAAATGTCATAAAGAAATAACGGCCATGTTTTTTTTAAATATTTAATTAGAAGTGGACATTCTACACAAGATTTGGAATAGACCAGTGAAAACGGTTCGTTTCTAGTACTTGTAGTTTTCGAGATCTCATTATCGAAAGGATTGGAGACAAACATACGAACTTTTCTTTGGAGACAAACATATAAACCTAGCATTTTAATATATAGATCTTAATTGTTGAGCTTGACGTGATCTATTCATTCATAGACATCTCGTCTTTGGAAAATTTTATAATTAAACAAGAATTAAAGTCTTATGACGTCTTATGACGTAATCATAAGTTTGAACTAATTACACCTCATTAGTCCCAATGTGAATTGGCATCAGATCAGTATTGTCATAACGAGATTAATGAGGATACAATGCGTATCCGTTTCATCTTAGTAAGTGCTGTGGGCATAATATAGAATACATTTCTTTGTTTATCAAAACAAAAAGTTTTCTAGACTTCTTCGAAAACTACGCATAAGATTCTACTGATTGATTCTAAGATTCTAAGATTCTATATGTCTCAAACTTGAATATTTCTCTTTTCATTATCAGTTCTTTTAAAATGAAGTCAAGCCTTATACCCTTATAAATTATGGCTTTTTAAAGATAAATTATAGACTTTTAGTCAAGCATCTAAAGCATTATCCCTATTTATCCTAGATCATAGTTTGTACCTCATTCTCTTCAGAATAGAACAACTTTTCAAATGACCCCTGAGGCGGGAAATTTTGAGAGAGAGATTTTTCTGTTTTTTTTTTTTTTTTTTTTTAATTTAAGCCCCTCTGGACTCCCTTGTGTTAATGCACAGATCTCAAAAACCAACTGAAAAACACTAAGGGTGTACCAAATATGTGTAAAAAATTTCAATCTTGAAAAGTAAGGACAGGTAAAATATTTACTAATGAGTCCCACAATGCTCCAGATTACTTCAAAAGACCCGGATGTAATATAAAAATTTCTTGAGACATCCATATTTATTCTAATGTCATGGTTCGTACCTCATTCTCTTCAAAATAGATTTTTTCAAACAATACCGTTCACATGTCCTCATCATATTTCTGAGGCGCGAAAATCACGAAAAGGAGATTTTTGTTTTTAAAAAATCCCTTTTTCCCCTTTTTGTCTCTCTGAAGTCCCTGTTTTAATGCAGAGATCTGAAAACTACTAAGAGGTGCACTGAATGCGTGTGCAAAATTTCAATCTTCTAGGTGCAAAGGTAAGACCGCCAAAAATAACAAAAATAGGCATAACAAAAAATACCTTTTAAAACTTATGACATTATCACACACTCTGTCTCGACGCAGAAAGGCGTGAAACCATACGTAACATGTTCGACTATGCCTCCAAGATAAAACAACCAAAAACCGAAGTAAAAAAAAAAAACTTTATTGGTATTTTTTTAAACGAATAATGAAGATGCTACCCTATCATATAAAATATATACGATATAATTTAAAAGGATAAGCATTTGTCCTTTTTTCTGTCCGAAATGTTGGCAGCTTATAACAAAAAACTATGTCGCAAATCTGCATAGATATGTAGATAACTATGTATAAAGTTGCAAAAGGTTATATCTTTCTTTTGATACAAAAACAGAATTTTCTGGCGAGCTTTCAGTATTGATTTGCTGTGGGAGCCACCACCACACCATATCACAGCCTTTCATATCAACAGAATTTCTCATGAGATTGCATCATCTGCTCTAATAAAGTGAGACCGACTGACATTTGCAGTTTTGTAATCATTATGTATCTTCCCTGTGTTCTAGTTTTCTTTTTTTCTTTTTTAATTTTCTATATTTATTTATTCACGTCCGAGCTACCATCCATCACAAAATCCCTATATAGCATTCTCTTTCCCAAGAGAGGTAAACGAAACAAAAGCATATATATATATATATATATATATATATGATCAGTTAACCCCATTTGTAATATCAAAATAAGCGCTGTATATAATCATTTATGCATTAGTAATACAAGGTCAAAATGAGTAAACATAGTAAAAAATATAATGATCTTTTTTTGTTGAATAATTCAAAACGACTGATACGATGGAATTATAAATGTGATGTACCGTGATAAATTCGTAAATAGGAGAGTCACACTCACACACTTCACGTAGCAAAAGCAAAAGCAAAAGGTCCGGTTGATTCCTGTCAGAATACCTCAGCCCTCCCTGTGGTCTAGTGGCTAGCTCGTTCGCTTTTGGTGCACGGGGTCCCGGGTTCGATTTTCGGTTCGAATTTTAACTGTCCTGGATATGTATGTGTTCGTTTCCCTGGCGAATTTGGTAACCTTGTATCCAAGGAAACTCGAGTGCTCAGAAAACTGAGGTATAGGGATGCGCACGAGACGAGTCGAGACAGGATTTTCCTGACATTTCGAATCGAGACACGGCTCTTCCAATAGAAAAATATACATTTTTCGAGTCGAGACATCACTTTTACAGCACATTTTCGAGACGAGACAGCCACAAATCCCTACTGAGGTATAATCGGTTGATTTTTAAAAAGTGGTAGATGGCTTGCTTCTGGTGCGTGCGGTTCCTATTTCGATCCCAAGCCAAGTAAGCTTGTGGTAGACAACATCGTGCCCGTGGCTTTTCTCGGAGTACTTCCGTTTCCTCTCACACTTTCATTCTACCAATTCTTCCATCATCATTCATTTGCCTTAATCATGATCTCCCTTAGCCTAAAGGGCGTATACGTGGGACGTTAAACTGAAAAAAGATGTGACTTATACTATGTTGCCAACTTTCTTGTAGATATCAATCAAGATTGCAGACTCCATATTAAGATAACTAAATTTAAATTGAAAATAACTAAATTCATGAAAAAATGCTTCTTGTTATTTACTAACATTTTTTTAACTATGGGGATCAGTGCTGAAGCTGGAAATCAAGTGCTTGAATACAAAAAGAAACAAGTGGGAATCAAACTTTTCCTTGGGACGCCGAATGCATTACACGTTCTCTCCATTTAAGTTGTATGGATTTTACTATTGAAACCGGAAGTAATAGTAAATTATTACCTCTTCCGTTTTACTCGAGAGAAATGGCTGAAGATGGGATGCATTGTTAGGGTGGTGAATCGATTCCGAGAACTCACTTCTCCCAATTGCCGTTTTGGCTCGGATACCTGATACCACGGAACACAGACAGACAGACAGACGTTCATGGTCGTCCTATAACTCTTCCTATACTTATGCATAATATAGTACAGAAGATTAAAACTTGTGGAAATACATTAAATGTTCCATATATATCATTATCTGTGGAAACCCACAGTATAAGCAAAACTTCTTGCATAAATACTATAATGGAGCATTGGACTGTATGGTTCAGAGACTTGGATTTGACGGAAGTTGGAGAAGAAATAAAATGGATAGAAAGAGTAACAAACAAAGATGTTTTGAAACGGATAGGAGAGAAGAGGACACTTTTAGTCAGGATGCTTTCGTAACAAGACCAAGAAATTGCCCTCTCCATACCACCATAGAAGGAAATATGGAAGGAAAGCGAGGAATAATAATAATAAGAACACAACTGATCGATAATTTGAAAAATAGAACAAAATGTTGTAACTTAAAAGAAGAAGCCAAAGATTGAGAAACGTGGAAAAAACATTTCAAAACCCAAATATTAAAAAAAGAGAGAAACTAGTCACAGGACCTGCCAAAAGGCGGAATATTTAATAATAATAATAATAATAATAATAATAATAATAATAATAATAATAATAATAATAATAATAATAATAATAATAATAATAATAATAATAATAATAATAATGTTATAGTTGCGCATTTCATTCGGCACCTAATGTTTTTCTGGTTTTATCATGTAGGAAATCCGAACGCATGTTAGACTGAATAAATACAGTAAAGTGTTTTGCTGTTCTTGTTTTGCTGTACAGTAGTTGTTAACTCTGAAAATCATCGGTATTATCGTATTCCAGGAAAATGATTATTTACCTCTGCTGGTGTTGAAAACCATGAAAAAAAAAACGTAGAAGCTTTGAGTGCTTGGTGCTGCCAAATTTCCGTGTCAACAAAGGAATATGGCAGCCGAGATATCGATGCAAAACTGTGGAAGTATTGGGAGCAGATGGCCGTTTGTTGATGACTAATGAGTTGTTTTCAGAGAACACACAGCGTGTTGGCAGTTTTAAAGCCGCTCGTTAACGAATTCCACCAACGCTCAACTGGGACCTACGCCAGTGATCAAATGGATGAGTTCGTAAACAATAATTTTAGTTCTCTAGATAAAAAAAATATGCAGATTACATTCAATGTGACTTTATTCATAGTACATCAAACGTAGATCATAGAAAATACTGAAATGAAATTCTATGTTTGTTATATGATATCAAACTAAGAATTCACAAGATGAATCAATGGTACAGCGTTCACCTACTTCCATTGCAGACCATATGAGTTTGTAATGGCCTGCAAACATACACACACACACACACACACAGACATATATATATATATATATATATATATATATATATATATATATATATATATATATATATATATATAGCTTAAATGGAAAGGGTAGAAATGTTTTCTACCGAGGGAAAAGAAGTGTGCCGCTCTTTAAGATAAGTACTGACTGTGTGAGATGCTGAAAAGAACTTTACAATGTTATTGCGTCAATCGTTCGTGAAGTTCGACACTTAGATGGCTTCCACTGTTGTTTTTCTTTTCGGCTTCGCAGCTCTTCGTATCGTCATTTATAAACCAGAACAATAACTTCTCCTCAATTGAGATATTATATTTTTATGGTACAGGCATAGATCCAAGCCGCTAATAAGATTTTAATAAGTTTCCAAATAATTAATTTCGTAATAATACATTTCTTAACACTTTATCCAAACCTGTAATGTATAATTGGTTTAAAATTCCAGTTCTCGTAGTCGTGAATCGTGTCCAAGTAGAGTTCTTTATATATCTATATCTATCTATCTATCTATCTAACTATATATATATATATATATATATATATATATATATATATATATATATATATATATATATATATATATATATATATATATATAATAAGTAGTAAGTGCGTCGTTGTTAAGAAGAATTAAACAACAATGTATGCAATCTGGTACTAATGTTCATATTTTTCTTATACAATAAATAAATAAATAACAACATAAAAACTTTTCCAGGAAAATAGAAACTATCACGACATACTTTTTATTTTCATTGCAGCGAAAGGTAGCTACCTCTAAGAGAACTATAACCTCTTTTAGGGAAGTGATGTCAAGTGACGGAGGATTGTAGTTGGTTTAAACGCTTTAGTACACTTTATTAACATGAATGTTTAGTACACATAACATTTGGCATAAAAGTAGACGTACATGTTTAGATAAAACATAATAACATAGAACTGGTGTGCATAGCAGAAAAGTAAAGATGAAAAATAAAAATGAATAAATAAATGAGAAACACTTTCGAAACAATATATGTGACAAATATAATTAGGAAATCAGATAAGGAAAGTGATTGTAATGTGCTATCGTAGCATTATAATTATTAATGGAGATGACTTATGAGATGAAAGATAAAAAATACAGAAATATTAGCAAACGAATGCAATTATCTTCTTGCCTAGGGGAAATCTAGACTATCATGAGAGACATGAGAAACCGAAGTTAATATGAGGAAGTTACTGTGCGTGAAATGATGGGAAAATGAGAGGCAAATGAACATGAGTGACGTAATTGTTCAGAAATAAAAGTGAGGAATCATCGGGGGGAAGAGATATATTATGATATATTATAAAAAGAAGTAATCATATAAAAAGAAGAGCTAATGGAGTGTGATGAAGATACCGGGTGGGTGTGGGATGTAGTGTTAAATAGTGCATTGTGTCGAAAAGTAATGGTTGTTGGGTTTTTAATTGGTGACGTATGTATGACAGTCGAAGGGTTTCACGATGGTACAGACATACTTTTCAACACCATAAAAAATATGTTATTTGTTTTCAAAAGTTACGCATAAGAATACCTTTAAATATGTCATTTTGTTCATCACGATGTGTGATTTATTGATTGATGCCTATCTTATCTTTCAACAATATTAAATTTAAAGGAAGAAAATGAAATGTAATCTTTGAGTTTTACGTCCTACGGTTATGCCGGCTAGGCTAAAGGAGACGGTGATTATGAGAAATGAATGAAATGGTGGAATGAAGAAAGTGGGAGGAAACGGGAGAACCCCGAGATAACCCACGCACACGGTGTTTGTCCACCACAAAGTTCACTTGGCGGGGGTTGGGATCGAACCCGAGACCCCAAGTATCAGAGGTGAACGCTCTACCACTGAGCCAACGCGCCTATGAAATTAGCCTATGAAACATTCTTACATAATACTGAAAATATTATTATTAAGAATTCAAGTGAATTGTGGAATTTTATTAAAAGTAGGAAAAGACATCTACCGTCGAAATCATTAAAGGTTTCAGGGTCATAATCTGTGTAGTAACGAGGAAATAGCCAATACTTTTGCGAAGTATTTTAGATCAGTGTATGTTTCCTCTTCAGAAACGATAATTGATCCCAACATAGATCTGGGAGATAACAGATATGGTAGCATAGGAGCACTAAATATTTGCCAGATAGATTTGAAGGAAATAGAAATGGCTATTAAAAACCTTAAGTCCAAAACGGCACTTGGTTCTGACGGACTTCCCTCCTACATTGTGAAGGGTTGCGCTTATATATTTAAATATCCCCTATTAATTGCATTCAATTTATCACTAAGAACAAGCACTTTCCCAGACGAATGGAAAACAGCTTTAATTTGTCCAATTTCGAAGTCCAACAATAGCCAAGATATTACCAACTTTCGACCCATAACAATATTACCTGCTTTTGCCAAAATATTTGAGCATATCTTGTATCGACGAATCCTTAATCACGTCAAACCGGTTATCTCAATTAAACAACAAGGCTTTATTTCACAAAGATCAACAATAACAAATCTTGCAATAATTACAGATTTTATAGCGAATTCATTAGATGTAGGCAGTCAAGTAGATGTGATTTATATTGACTTTGAAAAAGCTTTTGATAAAGTTAATCATAACATATTACTAGAAAAATTAAAGCTTTTTTACTTTTCTCCGTCCCTGATTAAATTCTTTTCATCATATCTATCTAATCGTAAACAATCCGTTCTTTTTAATGCATACAAATCTAAAGAATATATTGCATCCTCAGGAGTCCCTCAAGGTTCAAATTTAGGACCATTGTTATTTCTCTTGTTTATTAATGATTTACCTGACTGTATTCCTGACCATGAGAAATTACTATGTGTCGATGATCTAAAAATATATGCTAAAATCAATTCTGTGGACGACAACATAAAGCTCAGCAAGGTCTAGATCATATTGGAAACTGGTTCTCTTCAAATCAACTTGGGGTCAATGCAAGCAAGTGCAAAGTATTATCATTCACTAGGAGCAAATCACCTCGTCACTTTGATTATGAAATTAATAAATATATAGTAAATAGGTATGATTCAGTTAAAGATCTTGGTGTTACGTTTGATTCTAAGTTAACGTTTGACAGTCACATTGTAAATATAACACGTGAAGCATTCAAGCTATTAGGATTCATAATTAGAATGGGAAAAGAATTTAAGAACTGTTCAACATTACAGAAGTTGTACAATGCATATGTTCGCTCAAAGTTAGAGTATGCTTCTACTATTTGGAATCCGACTCACATAAAATATCGTAAGCAATTAGAAAGAATACGGACACATTTTTTTAAATTTCTAACATATAAAGAAACTCACATTTATCGTACTTATGACAGCTGTAAAACCATACTTGCTAACTTTAATCTTCCTACACTAGAACAAAGGCGACATATGATTGATTTATTATTCATTAAAAAAGTAACGCAAAATATTTTGGATTGTCCTGATTTAGTTTCTTTATTGAATTTTCATGTCCCCACATTAAAAGTACTTAGAAACACTGGTCTTTATTACTGCAGAAAATCAAGAACTAATATAATGATAATATCACCAATCTGGGGGACAACAGCTTTGTATAATAGAATGTGTACAAATAACAATGAATTTGATATATGTGATATGTCGCCTAAAGAATTTCCAAATGCCATTATCATGAGTTATCAAGAGTTATGAACTCAAGTTATATTATCAAGAGTTATGAACATGTAATTGCGTAATTTACAACACTGTAATTGGGCTATAGCCTGTTGTGTTGACAATAAATAAATAAATAAATATTGATTTCAGGACAGAGGTGCATTACAGTTCAGAAAATTGCCAATACATTGAAGGTCTCGTATGGCTCTCTGCCCAAGGAATAATCGCTGATTTGGGATATCACAAAGTCACGGGTTCAATGACTTGGATGAAGTTGAAACAGCTTTAAAATTATGGGTCAAGAAACAAAGTCCTGAATTTTTCGAAAATGGTTTTTGATGCGTAGGTTCGATGATAGTGCAAATGAGTTAAAAATCATGAAGACTTTGCTGAACGGTAGTTTTCTGTAGAAGATAGATCAAGCTATGATCTGTAATACCTTTTGCTATTCTATGTTCATTAATACATTCTTAATACTGAGGCATTACGTTTTGATCCATTCTCGTTGGTATCACTTTGAAACTTGCTTCCATGGAGTCGATATAGTTGTATATTATTTATGATTGTAGTACGGTAATAATTTATGTTTAATAATATGCCAAAATAAAAAAAAATGCTAGAAACTAAACTTCTAACAATTAAAAATTATGAAAAAAAAAATATTCAGCACTTGTTTCTAAGTTTAATGACAGATAGTAAGTTTCCGAGACTAAGAGAGACGGAATGATGGAATAAAATAAAAAAAAACAGAAGGAAGAAACGGAAGGACCCCGAAAAAAACCCACGCACACGATATGAACTCTTTTTCTGTGTGTCCGCTATTTCAACACTGGAGAAACTGAAGCGTCATTTCAGACTTTGCTCGAGGGGGGGGGGGCAAGAGTACCATAAGATATTCACGTTTTGTACTAGTATATTACTAGAAGACAATCAATTAAGTTATATGTATTCCTCGAACTCTTGGGGGGGCACTTGCCCCCTCCTGCCCCCTAAATGACGCCCCTGTGGAGAAAGATGAATATCGCTAACAGAACCAGTTTACATTTATTGTTTTCATATTAGCATTGCTAAGTTAAGCATCCTACAAGGTGTTGCAGCTGAAAGTGGTCCGGACAGTAATATTGAACATTTTTTAAACAATTTTTTACAGTCACTAGACCTACTTTTTGTTTTATTTTTATTTTTTACATTACATTACGACATGACAGCAAATAACCACAACAATAACAATATTACAACATTACAATTACAATCACTTAACAATTACAAAACTATTATGTACAAAATGATGCCCTTCTTGGAAAAGACAAAGATCAAGACGACGGAGCAGGTTGTTTGTAACCCGCCGTAACTCATCTGGTAGTATCTGCGCAATGGCATTAGAAATGTTTGCTTTCAATTCGTCCAGTGTGTGCAAATTATTTCTCTCTTTAATTCCCCACACAGAAAAAAAAAATATATACGTCGAATAGTCTGGTGATCTCGAAGGCCATAAGCTATTTGATACGTCCCCGAACACTTCACGTATAGCACTGAAATTCTGGTTTGATGTATGCGTTGTGGCACCATCTTGTTGGAAAAAGACGTAATTTCGTTCTTCCTTACTTAGCTGCTCAACAAATTAATAAAATAATTGTTGCAGATAACGACCTGAGTTAATACTGTTAGTAAAGAAGAAGGGACCAAGTACCCTCAGTGCCAACAGTACTCCAAATACTTACGATCATGAAGGGGTGGTGGGCAAACACCGTGTGCGTAGGTTTTCTCGGGGTTCTTCAGTGTCCTCCCACTTTCTTCATTCCACCATTTCATTCATATCTCAGCATCATCGTTTCCATTAGCCGTGGGAAGTAAAACTTAAAGACTTGATTTAATTTTCATTTCATGAAAGGGGATTCCAAATTTCGTTTTTCGGTTAGAATCGGTCGAAATTTTGTTATTCGAGCCATTACCATAGCCAGAAAGGTGGAACTTTGCTTTATCTGACATCAAATAAAGCCACAAATTCATTATGAAAATACGAATCTCCAGGTTTACGATCATTTCTCAATTTGAAACTCAGCAACCTTACAACAACTACTACTTTTCTCAACTGCTGCTCATAACCTCTCTAACATTACGCTAGTCACGTGCAAAATAGGTTGGACTGGTGGCAATTATATTGTTATAAAAGCTCACTTGCAAAGGCCGAGTAACAAATCTTATCCCGGGACCATTTTCAGTTCCAGCATATTGGACGAATAATTCGGATTACGTATGCTTTTATTCTTCCTTGTTGCTCCACATTTTGTTCGGAACCATATATTACGTTATCATAGCTTATTGATCTTCTTGGAATAGTACGTCTATGCAAAATTTGCGATCACGACGCAACACAAAATATTTTATAAGAATTATGGTTGTGAGTCTGTGAAAAAAAGTTGCAGAGGATAGATGATTACAAAACGAAAAAAAAAAAAACATTATGCTACGATATTGGCATGGTATAAGAAGTTCACAAAATTATGGAATATATAGATTATTGCAAACTGAAACGGAATTTTTTCTTAATCACTGTTAAGTTTAGAAGTAGCTATGCTAACCACTAGACCTCTACTGCCTCCAGCTAAATCATTTGTCAGTTTTATTTTTTAGAAAAATATTCTGCCTTGTTAGATAAAAGGGGAAAAAGTAGGGAAAAAAGCAAAATGCACTTTCGATTTCAAGAAGTAAATTATGTGGAGTTCTTTTGAGCCCCGCAGAAGCTCGTAAAATAAAATAAATGCCAAGAACTCTTCGGCATGATAGTAATGTCGACTCTCTGAAATAAAACGTTTTCAATTTATTTCGTTCGTACAAGGAAGAGAGGAGGAGAATTGCGTTGGGTGCCTTTTCTCTTTTGATGACTCGCGCTGCTGTGCGTTGCGTGGGGATCGATAAACGAATTGAAAGGATTTTCGAAGGTCGCTGGTTCACAGGAGGCCAGCGCTGGAGACAACGATGAATGGATGAACTCCAAATTATTCCTTTTTCACGGGAAACCTCTTAACGCGTTTGGAAGAACTTTTAGCAGCTATGGATGAACACAAGTTGCCACACGGGAATCATCGGCATCAGCTGGGTCTCTTTTCAAGAATTACCTTCAAAAACTTCTTTATAGAGTCTTTCTAGAACGCGAATTCGTATAAGAAACATGGTAATCACGAATTTCCAAATAGATCTTTAGGATGTTTAATTGTTTCTTCCTTCTCCTGATGATAATATATACCACATTTTAATTAAGAATTACATATCATCCTCATCATCATTTAAATCACTTTCGTAAATTGAGAACCTTTGGGTTAGTGGTGAAGCGTTCACCTCTGATATCCAGGTCCGTAGTTTGATCTCGGACCAAGAAAGTTTGGGGTGGACAAATCGTGTCCGTGGATTTTCTCTGGTTTCTTCAGTTTCCTCCTACATCCTCATTCCACTAATTATTTCGTAGTCATTAATTATCATCAATCATACATATCTTTAAGGGAATAATCGTGAGACATTAAACTGGCTCACTACAGGGTGACCACAAAGTACCGTTACCCCTTCATAAATGCTAATGTAAAGTTTTCCAATGTTTCAGATTTGTGCAAGTCTTTCCTGGGCGTTGGATTGGTCGTGGTAGTCCGAATCTACCCGCACCACTTACCTGGCCACCATGAGGCCCAGACCTCAACACTTGTGGTAATGCGCTATGGAGTGTTTATAAAGGGCATCATTGCACAAAACCGTTATGATACCAATGTTGAACTGACATAAGCTGTGAAACAAGCTTTCACTCAAGTTACACCTGCCATGCTCCGCAAGAACCTGGGGGGATTTATCCGTTGTCATGAGAATGACGGTCGACAAACTGATCGTTTGAACACTTATGTTTCCTATCTTAATAAAACTTCTCGAAAGCATTGTTATTCATGTCATTCAGTTCTTTCCGTATAGTTATTTACATAGAATTAGTAGTTTATGTTAGTCATTTTCAGGGGTAACGTTACTTTGTGGCCACCCTGTAGGTTCATTGCTACTCTCTTCTTTCTAATGTAAGAATTACACGTTACAAAGTGATATTTTTTCTACTGTTCTACCCTCGTTTAGAACTACCTTATATTCATATAATTAACATGGTCGTCTTATGCACTAAAGACATACCCGGTTCAATACCCGGTGAAATTTCATGTAGTTTGGACTCTACATTACGTTGAGATCAAGATCTTACATTATCCTTGGTTCTGAGAAAGGACATTAAATTCTTAAACACCAAACCAAAATCAACCATAACCCATTTTTACCTTTTACCAGTCTTATGCAACTTAGAGGAATGCTTTTTAAAAAATGTCCTAACTTCTCTTCCTGTTCTTCATTTGTTTTCAATGAACTTAAAAAGTTCGTTACTGAATCCTCTATATTTCTCTCTCTCTCTCTCTCTCTCTCTCTCTGTGTGTGTGTGTGTGTGTGTGTGTGTGTGTGTGTGTGTGTGTGTGTGTGTGTGTGTGTGTGTGTGTGTGTGTGTGTGTGTGTGTGTGTGTGTGTGTGTGTGTGTGTGTGTGTGTGAGTGAGTGTGTCTCTTATTTGCGAATTTTTCAGTTTTGAACCCTCCATTCGATAGAGCATAAAAAATTACCTGAGAAAGTGATGGGATTTTTAGCTTAATTTTTACCATTCCTGAGATACTGGCCACAAAAATTTCCGATTTCGGGAGATTTAAGGAGCCATATCTCGAGAACCATAAGTTATAGAGAGATTATATTGATGTTGATCAATACCTAAGAGGACGGTAAACATTTTGGCACGAAGTAGTAACCGGCGGCCAGTGACCAACTAGCAACGGTTCCGTAGATATTGGCCAAAAAGGTCCGAATTTTGGGAGATTTAAGGAGCCATATCTCGGGAATCGTAAGTTATAGAGATATTATATTAGTGTTGATCAATACCTAAAAGGATGATGAACATTTCAGTATCAAATAGTAACCGATGGCCACTGGCCAACTGGTCACCGCTCTCCAGATATTGGTCAAAAAATTCGGATTTCGGGGTATTTAAGGAGCCATATCTAGGGAACTGTAAGTCGTACAGAGATGATATTTTGCGAAATTTTCAATTTTGAGTCCTCCTTTCTGAGCACGTGTCTTCGTAAAACAACATATCTTAGAACGTTTTAACAGAACTCTTAAAAAAAATATTGGAAAAAATTGAGTACTGAAGGAAATTATAAATGGATAGATATATTACAAGAATTGTTTAATGAGTATAATAATAAAGTACATAGAACAATTGGTATAAAGCCTGTAGAAATTAATAAGAAAAATTAATTCTTTTTAAGTTCATTCTGGCAATGCTCTTGGGACATTCTCAACCTTTTTTTTTTTTTTTTGTCTAAATATTAAAAACATTAAGTATTGTAGGGGTTCAAGAGAACCATCCGGTTTGGATTAAATTTGGTGGTAAACTTTGACATGGTGCAGAATTCTGAAATATTATAAGTGAAGATTTCGAGTTATAGGCTAATTACTTTATGATTTTGACTGAATTAAATTTTCGCGAGAGAAAAAAAATGATCCACAAAATCGATTAAACTAATGCAATTCTGACCAAAACTGGCATGGTGGTAGATCTTGATAAGTTCAGAATGCATATAAAATATAGCGTATAGGCGTTTGATTACTGATTTATCAGCTATCAAACCTGGGGTTTTGTATTTAGTCAATTTTTTGCAATAAATTCTACATTGCTTTTTGGAGACAAGGAAGTATATGATATGGTGTTTGCTTTCCTATATTCTAAGTGCAGTGTACAAAAATGTGTTATCCGGACAGCAGTATATTATACAAATATGCGGAATTCATACGTTTACCACGGAAATCTAAATGGAGCATATGTTATTCATATGCTACATACGTATTGTCTCTTTCCTGCTAAGATGTTTTATCATTTCACTGCAAGATGTCTGACGTCTAATAGTCTTCCGTATATTATATACGTATACGTATATTACGTACGTCAGCTATATGTTACATACGTCCCTCTGTATGTGAAATCTTTACCGTCTATATATATATTTCTTTGTTTCATACGGAAAGTATGTACAGATGGAACACTTATAAGAAAAGTTTTATAAAACAAGCGTTTTTAGTTATAGACCCCTACGTTTGTTGCAGAGTGTTACATATGAATCGCTGATTTGAGGAACGTCATAAGTCAGCCAAATGCCGAAAATGGCTTTACATGCAGTTTTGATACTTGAAGGGTAGCTAAACCGTTGGATTGTGATATATCAGGAGTCATGCTAATAGTTGGTGCAATAACGAGCTGCAACAAGTGACCCTGAGTTCAGAAATGTCAGAAATCATTGACTTAAGTCATTATTGATATTATTGATTTATGACGTTTCTCAAATCAGTGGTTGAGGGCACGGTGGCTCAGCGTTAGAGCGTTCACCTCCGGTGCTTGGGGTTCCTGGTTCGATCCCAGCTCGCGCCGTGTGGACTTTGTGGTTTACAAATACCGTGCTCGTGGGTTTTCTCGGGGTTCTCCCGTTTCCTCCCACTTTCTTCATAATACCATTTCACTCATCTCTCATGATCACCGTCTCCTTTAGCCTAACCGGCATAACCGTGGGACGTAAAACTCAAAGATTTCATTTCATTTTCATTTTCAAATCAGTGGTTCATATAGTAGTGCGTTAAGTCCAAAAACTACAGGATTTACGCACGTAACCTACATTTTCACCTACGCCATAAGTTTTTTTTCTCTGTGTATACTTGTAATAATGAAATGCATTAAAAATCAATTAAGGACGAATTTGTACCAAAATGGAAAAAAACTTGCTACTTAATTAGTTCTTAGTGGTATTTGAAATTAAGCGCAATACGTAAATTGCAATTCTTCCACAATTAAATTCACTGAAGAGATTACTTAGTCGCTAATTTTAAAGAACGTGGTGAGGCTTGGAAATGCCGCCATATAAAAATAAGTGTTCATAAAGAAAGCGAATAGACCTTGGGTTTTATTCTCCGTTATGAAACACGATTTCGTTCCGTAAGCTTGAGTTAGATTTGAGCATTAATATTTGTGAAACCTCAAGCTAGGTGGCGGGCAAACTAAAGGAAAAATTAAATGTAAACATTAACAATTTTCAAATAAGAACCAGGCTTGTCAACCATACGATAATTTACTGTGACATGCGATTCTTTAAGCTTTAATGATATATACAATAATGCTCTTGCAATAATAACTAAGTATACGATAATTTTACAACGCGCACACTTTTTGACAGCTTTTGAATGTGTAAATAAGTTTAGGTGTACATTAAATAATTATGCAACACACACACCGAGTTATTTTTAACAGTCATTCCCCCTAAAATAAATCAATAAGGATTTCAGAATTATCAGATGGCAACTCTGCCTATATCCATTCTTTAAATTCAATTACGCAGATCGGAACTTTATATCCACTACAACAATAATCCCAGGATTGGATCGATTACCGCAAGAAATCATCAATCATATACGACATAAGCGATATCTTCAAAGAACCTACAATCAATATCGGTCACCAATCACCAAACTTGAATTTAACAATCTAAATCGCACAATCAAAATCATGATAAAAACATTCCGCGAAGAACAATTCAATTCCTTTTGTGAGAAACTTAATCAATTACATAAGAAGAACATCTCTAAATTCTGGCTCGAAATTTAAAAAAACTACGTAAAACCAAAACTAGACTAAGACTACCAACCACCATTGACAACGTCTATTTACCATCCGAACAAGATAAACTTCAGCATCTAGCAAACGCCTTCTCTACCAAGTTTCAGGAACCTCAGCCAAATACATTGGAACAGCATTCTATTATGGAACTAGCTCATATAATCAAGACAATTATCGCCAACCATGAAGATTTAACCGTTGCTGATCTTGCTGATGATCATCCTACCTCCATCGCCGACTTACTTGAACCTATCCACCCTATAGAAGTATTTGAAGCCATTAAAAGTAGGAAGATTACGGCTCCAGGACCTGACAAGATCACCACGCAGCACCTGAAAGCTGCCCCACCAATACTTCATGCCAAGCTTGCAGAATTATACACCGCTAGTCTCTTCACTGGATATGTACCTTCTGCCTGGAAGACATCATACACCATTCTCCTACCTAAACTTGGAAAACCGGCCAATCTCACTTCCAACCTTCGATCAATAGCCCTTACTAATATATTCTCAAAAATCATGGAAAAAATTCTGGTCAAAAGGCTTCATCTATACTTGAACAGCATCAACCTTTTAATATCACAGCAAGCAGGCTTTAGACCTCAACACAGCACCATCAATCAACTCATGAGGATATGCCACTACATACAAATAGCCTTCTCCAAGGGTCACATCACTGGAGCAGCGTTCCTGGACCTCATGGGTGCGTTTGATTCCGTTTGGTATGAAGGACTTCTGTGCAAACTTACCCATTACAACTTACCTACAACAATCATCAGATGGATACATAACTTTCTATCCGACAGAACCACCAGGATCAAACTTAACGACCATTACTCCAATAATATACCTATCCAACGAGGAGTTCCACAAGGATCGATAATCGCACCACTAATTTATCTTCTATATGTCAATGATACACCCATCAATCCGAAGTTCACCACAAAACTTGGGCTTTTCGCGGACGACACTGCCTATTGGACCTCCACACTCCTCACGAAGAATGTACTCAACCGATTAAGACAGCAAATAGATGAATTTGCAATATGGTGCCTTAAATGGAAACTTCAGCTAAACCCCAGGAAAACTCAACTTATCCTCTTTATTCCGCCTCGCAGACGTCGACATTCCATCAAGGACACTTGCAATAAAATTGAAATTCAAAACCAAGAGGTCCCAATTATAACAACAGCAAAATATCTCGGAGTTCTCCTTGATAAACGAATAACTCTTAATGCTCACATACAGGATGTTAGAAAGCGTGATATTCGCACTATAATAGCCCTTAACAGACTAAACATAAATCCTTCGTTGAACCTCAAAAATAAGCTCTACCTATATAAAATGATCATTCGTCCCATGCTCATCTATAGACATTCTCTATACTCTAGACATAACATAGCGGATGTATCGAGAGCAGAACGCTGTTGGATAAGGAAAATTACAAACAATTTTCAAGACGATGATGTTGAGCCATATTACAAACAATTTCGACTATTACCAATTAAAGATGCGATAATCAAACTCAACAGGAAATACAAAGATAGAATTTTGGAAAAACAGTTCTTCAAAGGTAATTTCATCGACCTTGACCGAACTCAAACGAATCCATTCAAAACTACCCTTCATGCTATCCTAACCATGTAAAAAAAAAAAAAAAAAAAAAAAAAGCCATACAATACTATAACCTAAATCCACGTTCTCCACCACCAGCCTTTGTAAACTTAACCAAATAAAATCCTTTTCTATTCCTTAACCCAAAACACACACCCATTACTACAAAACTCTCAACAATTACAACCAAACTAGCACACTAAATTCAATATGAACCTCACTCAATAAAACTTGGAGCCACAGGTACAGAACCACTAAAATCAACCACAACATAAATACTTCGGTAACACACAACATCGGAATCGTACGCAACAAGTGAAGCAACATCTCGGTGACTTGTTTTGTAAACTCCTTGCCATACCATTTGAAACATTGCACTGGGCAAAATAGCATAAACTGCTAGAAGCCCGTCTCTGCCTGCTTGGCAGAGAAAAGTTATTGTATTGATTGATTGATTGATTGAAACAGTGGAAATATTCTTGTTAGACTATTGTTAGTAAATACCGTATTTAAACAAGGTGAGGACAATGACGCCCATTTGGGGTTCGTAAATGACTAGATACGATATTACTAGATATTAGATATTACTAGATATTATGTTTATTATATAATAATGGTACTATTAGTAGTTTTATACTTGATTCTACAATTTTAACGAATATACGATAACTTTAGTAATATACGATAATTTTAAGACGAAAATCGATAATTTTGTTCTCTGGGATTGCCAACTCTGATAAGAATAATTGTAATCTATAGTGTACACAGGTATTGGAAGACTTGGGAGGGTAAACTAGTATTTAATAATGAAATATAAGGTAAGAAATATCAGTTTCATATACGTATAATCCAAATACATTTTGAAAAAGAAAGGTACATTTAACCAAATTTGAAAAAGAAATCAAAAGAATGAAAGCATTAAAATTCTTGTTGATTTCAAAGAATATAATAATAATGATTCCCGGTGGAAACTCATGTGGTTCGGATTACACGTTAATCAGTAGGTTCACGTCTCATATAGCCTCGCTTCTGAACGGGACGTTAAACTCATATCAAATCAAATCAAAAATCTTCCTATGAACTAATAGGCTAAAGAAAGGAAGATCATTAAAGCCTTTAAATTTCCCTTCATTTCTACTAAAATAATGATAGTCAGAAACAACGGTACTTGCTCCATTTTAAATGAATTAAATAAAATAGTAGGATAGTATCCCCAGGGCAGGCCCTAGGCAATTTGCCGTCCCGTGCAATGGCTTTATTTGCTGTCTCCTTCCTCCAGAAAGAACAAATCTTAAAAGCCACGTTTTTAATTATGCTACCCCATCATGAACAACGCAGGGGAGAAAAGGGGCACTCGCACTCAGAAAAGCCTAAACACTACAAATACAGTCTCGTTGTGTCTGTTTTTTTTAAAAATAATAATCTATTATATTAGTTAAAGATAAAACAAACGCACCTTCAGAAGAAAGATGGTAATCATTTTTTATAGAATACAATATCGAGCTTCAATCTCAATATATCAGTTTGCAATTCCAATATAACTAGCTCTTTTACCTTTATTTATTGATTTTCCTTTTAGGCTACATCTGTTAAAAAATTAAATGTTTCCACTTTCAGTGATCAGGGTCTTGTTTGTGACAAACGCAAGACTAGTTTTCATATCAAAACCGTGATAACTAACTAAATGGAACAGGTGTTCCCTACTGTTCGAGAATTGAGTTTTTGTATTTGACAACAATCAAGCAATTCATGCTGGCATTTGTTTGACTATTTGCTTTAGCACTGTCTATGTGATCTTAAACTAATGCGACCTAAACACGATTTTTGAATGTAGCATTCAAATAGGTCAGTTTAGTAAATTTAACTATCACCATCATGAAGTTTGTCTCCCAAAAAGGAAAAATTTATTTTAAATAATATAGTTATGACAGTCGAAACTTGCTGTCCCATGCAAATGCATATGTTGCACATATGATAGAGCCGGCCCTTAGTATCCCTAATCTATAATAGCTAATATATTAAAAAAAGAAAAAAAGAAAACTGGGCAGGAGTTCATTGTCCACACTGAAGAGACAACATAATTCATGAACACGAAAAGACCATAATACTAAAGTGATAGAAATGGCCATAAAATAAACCTAACTTTGAAAATCTATACAATTCCTTGTTTTTAGTCTATAATAGATTCAGAGAAATACAAAAGAAGAAGACAGAAAAAAGCAATAAACCAAGAATGTTATCTTCAACGAGCGAACTTCCACACACGCTTGCATTTTTCAGATATTTACAGCACAGTTCGTTCGATGGGAATACATTGACCTCGTTTATTATTGTCACACACACACACACATACACACACACCTATATATATATATATAATGTAACATAACGGAGTCTATAGTTTCCACGTAAAGGGCTTCCTAGTCACGCTACCTCGCTCACCTTGTGACCTCCGTTTTATGCACGTTTCTCTTACTGTGTGACGCCGTTCTAGAATTTTACGTTTTACTCTCGCACCTATAGTGGGACCAACAACTGCAAAGAAAACATTTACTCTCTTTCGGGCGCCGGAATAATATAAACAACAGTCCTTGGTAGAAAGAGAAATTCCTCAAACGATTCGATTCTTCTAAAATTAATCTTGACCTCTTCTCGGAGTACTGTTTGAATTATTAATATCAACTGCACGAAACGCTTTTTGTGACCCCCTAAACCAATTTCCCGATCTCTTATCGTTCATTTCAAACAGACTGACAATATTTTCAATCATTTAAACGTGTAAACTTAGAACGAAGGTCAGCTTTACCTAATCATATATAGTGTCTCTATAGTGGCGTATTTAGGATTTTGTTTCTGGGAGCTATGTAGAACACAAGGAAGTAGAGGACAACTGCTCATCAAAGTTTGAGAATTATATACGTGCATTTTAATCGAATGTCTACTAATATACTAGGAAAAAACATGCAACTCGTATTTCGGTACTGGATCTCACCCCCCCCTCCTCCTGAGGCAAATCTGAAATGACGCTCCTGCAAACACGCGTTGAATATTTGTAATCTTATTTCAACTTAACTTATTTCATTTTAGAAAAAATGGAAATATTCAGTTTTATCTGGGTACGTTTGTACCTAAAAGAAAATGTTGAGACAATTTGAAGCTGAAATATACTGATTGCACTTTTAATGGCAAAAATTGCAGACTGCTGAACATTATGTGATATGATACACACAAAAATTTAGCAGTGAATCTAACCTTTTATTCTATTCATAGAAGAAAAGGAAGCACCCTCTTCGCCTACCTAATTTCCCGGGCTACTTATTCCCCCTTCTTGATTTTCTTTAAACAGTTACCTGTCTTGGTAAAGTGCTCTTGCAATGTGCTATCGTAACTCTATACTAGATTTTGTGTTAAAATCAGCGTCATTTTAGATTTGCCGGGGGTGGCGGAGATTCTCCGCCGGCATAAGAGTTTAACTTTTTTAATTAATGTATTATTGTAGCTCAAGGGAGGGGAGAATTACACCCTTCTGTCGTGCTCAAATGATGCCCCTGAAACGTTTGCTTGCAATTACTGACAATAAACGAAATTAATCATTGAATAACATTCATTTCTATCTGTAGTTTCAAGAGCTCTGCGCCCACATTACAGACTTTGGGAAGCACAAAACCTACTGCCATGATCGACAATTTCCATAGATTTCACAAGGAGCATCTTCCTAGCTTGCAGTCTTTGAAGAAGGTAAATAATGCAAATAAAGGTGTATATGAAGCTATGGGAACATTTTGTGATAGGCTCTAAAAAGGCTTTTCAGAACAGACGAATGAAAGAGATGGTTTCAGAGCTATAAACCTTGTAAACCTGGTTCCTTTTTTTTCCGTCTGCATGGAAAGAGTATATTACGTCACACACTGCTGTATACAAGAAGAGGTGGAGGAGCGGGAGATTTGGATTGAATACCAGAAGCAAGTAGTCGATAGAGACATGTGTTTCTAAATGCATAAGCAAACGGGGCAAGAGCTTGTTATTAATTTGGACTTAAAATTTTTGTAACTACTTCTAAGCCACGAATAGTTCGTCCCCATTCAATAAGTTTGTGATGGACAACATTGCCCCTTGGCTTTCTCGGATAACATCCTTTTCTTCCCACATCCTATTCTTCCATCATCATACACCTGCATTAATCGTCAGTCTACCTTAGCTTAAAGAACAGTGGGGGATCTAAAAGGTAAAAACTGGGGGCGGCGCCATAACCCTGACTATGAAGGTATATCATTAATTTACCATAAACTTTCAAAAATATGTAAATAATAGGTTCAATTATTTTTGTCACTCGATAAACTGGGAGGGCCTAGACTCCCCGGCCTCGGGCTAGATCCGCCACTGTTAAAGAACATGAGCGTGGAACTTTAAACTGGAAGATTTCATTTTTTTTTTTTTTTAAAGCAACGCGGAGAATGATATTATAACTGTCTTTAGAATAAGTAAATAATAAGTCTTTGGTAAAATGTTTTCGTACACACCTCCTGATGAGAAGCGATCGATGTGGTATCCCTTAGTAACGGTGTTGTTACTCAAAAAATGTGAACGCCCTGTCTTTTCGTGTTTACATACAAATAGTTGACGCCGAGAAGCCTTAAAATAGATTGTAGAGGGTGTAAAGATAAACACAATAACAAGGAAATTGCAAGTTTAGTGCCATATCTAAATTTAAGTTATATATACAAGCCATATTTGTTTTTGTTTTTTCGTATAAGAGAAGAAAGACAGATCTTGAATTAAATAGTTTTAATATGATTTTTGGAAAGCTATTTAGTCAGGAACCAATATTGGAATTGTTTGCTGGTTAGGAAATGGGAACCGTGTGGAACTGACACCGTGGTCAACCTGAACTGAATCCCTTGGATTTTGTAAGATATGCAATTTTATACACCTTTGAAAGCATTATGAAAAAATGAATGGCTTTTCTAGTAGAAAGTTTTTCTTGAAGGAAGAAGAGCCCACAGGATTTTTGAAAGGAGGGGGGAGGAAAAGAACTACAAACAAGTAGAGTCGAGAATACATACTTAGTGATATGCGTAATACTTCATGTACAACAGCAATTAATTACATTCATTGCATAACTATCATATGAATGGCTCTGGAGAAGACAATATTCCCAACTTTCGTCATATTTCCTAACTTTCGAGTAAAGTGGAAAAGAAAGTTCAGCGTTTCCATAGTTTCCACACTTCCATATTTGACTTGCACGACAATCGTGTTGCATAAATAAGATCTCACAAGTCAGCAATAAAACTGTAAATTGGTTGGTCGGATTTGAGGGCGGTGGCTATACAAAACATGCACCTACCGTTGGGATTCAAATCACATGAGCTCTAATCCGGAATCAGACACGGGTCTCCTACACTGAAGGTGTGTATGCTAAGCATATAGTCAAGATAGCTCAATACAAATATAAATCACCTGTGTCCGTCCTGACGGGGAACAAAAATTTGAGTTTAACGTCACGTTCAGCAGCGAGGCCATATGGGACGTGGATCTACTGCTTAACGTCGAATCCGGACCAGATGAGCTCCCGCTGTAATTGAACCTGGGTCTCCCACGCGAAAGGCGCGTACGCTAACCACTTAGCCACAAAGAAGCTCCGAACAAAAAATTGTGTCCGTCCTGACGGAGAACAAAAATATGTATCCGTTTTGATGGGAGACAAAAACGTGTCCGTTCTGACGGGGAAGAAAATGTTGTGTCCGTTCTGACGAAAAAAAAAAAAAACTTGTGGCCAGTCTGATGGGAGACAAAATGTCTCAAGAACTACTTGTTGAATCAGTAGCAACTTTGACCATGATTCAAAGTTATTGATCGAATTGGTTAATGTAGGTTATATCGATCAACAACTTTAAAGCTGATCACTATAGAGCATAAACGGTAATAAATAACGAGAAGGGCTTTCCTGCAATCGAAAAAATGAAATGAATGAAATCTTTGAGTTTTACGTCCCACGCATATGCCGGTTAGGCTAAAGGAGACGGTGATGATGAGTAATGAATGAAATGGTGGAATGAAGAAAGTGGGAGGAAACGGGAGAATCCCGAGAAAACCCAAGCACACGGTGTTTATCCACCACAAAGTTCACTTGGCGGGGACTGGGATCGAACCCGGGACCCCAAACACCAGTGGTGAACGCTGTACCACTGAGCCACCGCGGCCCCCTATTTCCTGCAAATCGATTAAGCAACCCAAGAGCACATTTCATCTCCATGTTTAATTCTCTACTAAAACCGGAAGTGCTAGAAATTCAATACAACTTCCGGTTTCAGTATTGATCTACATAGATCATAAAGGATAAGAAATAGCGAATAGCGTTTTGTTGGAATCGATGTAGTGTTCTAAGAATAAGTACCATTTTGTCTAATAACTGTCTATTCAAGCCGGAAGTGGCAGAAATTAACTACTTCTAGTTGTAACGTTGATCTCTATGTAGTAAAAACGGTAATATATAGCGAACGGTGGTTTTCTGAAATCAATTAAAAAGTCCCAAGAACACATTCCATGTCTACTCTACTAAAACCGGAAATGGTAGAAATCTACTACCAGTTCTGATTTCAATATTTAATAAAAAATATGACGTTATACAAACCAAAATCTTTTACGTGATGTACATGTGACACGGATACTTGTTGAGTCTTACAGTGAAAACTTCAGAAGAACCTTTCCTATTGTGGAAAGATAAGATGATAGTTCACTAAATCAAGTTTAAAAAAAACGTTTGAATACCTCTTTTATTTCAAGGGCTCCTTTACTTTTACCAGAGACTGCTTGAGATTTTGTAATATTGACGTCGTAGCCTCGGAACTAGAGTGACTCTCTATGAAGCATGTAGTTTCAGTATCACTTTCCTTCCTTTCATTTTCAGACAAAGTAAATTTTAAAATGCTTTATGCTTTGATACAGTTTTCACCTGAGGTCGTCAATGGATAAGGACCAGGCGTCGTTTCAAGCGCTTGTCAACGTTGAAGAAGAGGAGGTACCGATAATAAACGTTTATCGTTTCATGAGACCTTTTTTTTTTTTTTTTACAAAGAGGAAATAGTTATTGAAATCCTACGATAGTATTATTATTATTTAATGAAAAAATGTCCTGAGATCAGACTTATACAAATCGATAGACCTCATTGTATAAGTGAGTAAACATTCTACTGCGTAGTTTTTGAGAAAATAGAAAAAAGACCATTTTGTAAATTTGAAAACTGACGTTCGTTAACTACGTCACCTATTTAAACGAAACATATACTAAAATATGGAGCTATCGTACTTCTTATAAGGACGTTAGTCAGACAAAAGTATTTTACGAGGGAGGATCAAAAAATAAGGTTACAAGGACGATAATTTTGGAGTTTCGTATGTTATAGAGGAATGATGAGTGTGTGATAACTAATACATGAAGTTGGCAACTGCGCAGTTTCAGAAAACCCGCCACCTACGGCACTAGTTGTAGGTAAACAAAACTGGCGATTCCTTTGGAAAACTCGTCTCGCGAAGAAATCCGCTCAGTTATTCGATTTCTGTGGGCGAAACATGTAACCGCGGCTGAAATTCACCGGCAGCTGGTAGAGGTTTATGGAGAGACTGTAATGTCTCGTCAGTATGTCGCAGAATGGTGTCGAAAGTTTGCGGCTGGTAGAGAAAACGTCACCAACAAGAAGCGCAGCGGCCGACGCAGCAGCACGACATCAAAAGATTTGAACACAGTTCGCATGGAGAAGCGAATTTAGGACAGCAGAAGGATCCCGTTACGGAGACTTTCCTCTGTCCTCGCACTTAAAGGAGCACCCCGGGGGCCGTCGCTTCGCTTCAGACGAGGAGGTGAAACGCTTCGTAACAACGTAGCCTAACTGAACAAGCAGGAAAGAATTTTTATCAGGAGGGAATCTTCAAACTCATCCCACGATGCGACAAGTGTCTCAACCAATAGGGAGACTATGTCAACTATCTGTTGGCTGTGTTGCTTGTATGAAATTATGTATACACTTTTCAGTGCAGGCTTTGTAACCTTACTTTCTGATCAACCCTCGTAAATGAGATTTAGCGCAAAATTGTGATTTTTTTAATCTTTAATTTTTGTTTGACTGTAACATTGTTCAAAGATAATACAAATATCAATCAATTACATCACTGAAATGAGATACTTGAAAATGAATCATCATGCGCAGTTACGGAGAAAATAAAAAACAAGTCAGTAAAAAGTACATCCTTCGTTGTCAATAACAATTGACAATTTTTTTTCTGTTGTAAAAGATTGCTTACTTATTTACTATATACGTATGTGAAAACAAACACATTGTTAAATACAACAGATTGTTAAGTGTAACACATTGTATCTATTTTACTTTGTGTTGTCTTAGCGGCGACACACGTACTCCTAAAAATGTCCCATAGACGTACAAGTCTTCGATGCAGGAGGTGTAGGTTCGATTTTCGGCGCAAACTCATGTGCCTTAGATAATACGTTAAGCTGTAATTCCAGGTCTCATATAGTCTCGCTGCTGAAAAGAACGCGTACGTATATGCATCAGTGTTAGGATTATCTTTTTCATCATTTAGAAAAAAAAACGAAGTAAAATAGATACAAGTGTTACTAACAGTATGACTTTAGGAGCGTACCCACGAGGGCCCACCGGGTGCGGAATCCCCCTTCAAAAAACTTGCTAACTCAACATACATTTGTACATTTTCTCAATAAAACTATAGTTATTTAACAGGGAAATGATTGTTGTAGCGTAGAAATTTGATCTTACACTTCATTTATTCTCCTTCTTTTATAAAAACAATCTAGTTCTATCATTTTTCTTCTGAAAATATAGTTGGAAGAATTTTAGAATTACTTATAACTATTTGGATGCATAATAATACCCGTTCTATATTACATACACATAGTGGCATACAGGGCCGTGCAGTGGAAAATCAGCGCCCGGGGCGAGAGTATACGAAGGCGACGGCGCCCCCATACATATATTCCAAGCAATTTTTCCTATCTTTTTTCCTGTTTTCTCCCGAACTTTTCGCCCCCTTACTTCGGCGCCCGGGGCCGTCACCCCGCTCGTCCTCCCCACGGCACGGTCCTGGTGGCATATAGTATTGAAACCTACAAAGTTTGGATCTCTCCCAACAAAAATTTCTGGATGCGTACATATGGCGATACGTGTATTTGTAGTTGTTTATACAGTAAATAAATAAAATCTAATACTGACACACATATTTCATGCGACTTCTTTTAAAGTTCTGCTACCTAATTCATTTTCCAAAGTGTGCCATTAATTCTTAGGATTGCATGTAAAAGAATGTTTTGCTTATATTTTCGTTTACGAATACTTAAATCTTTAAAATATTCCCCCTTTTCCCGTTTGAAACGACAAACTCTGCATTGTGATGTGTCAATACGAGAAACATTTCTGGAATTCGTTTTCCAGAAGAGCTTAGCACGATCCTATACACCAGTGAGACGTCTCTTGGACGTCCAAGACTCGGGATTTCAACGCGAATTCTCATGTCTCCGAAACAGAAATTCCTGAGGCACAATTTTGAGCTATTTATAGGACAATCACAGGGTGATTTTTAGAATCCAAATATTGTCTCATGACAAGCATATCCTATTAAATCTCATAGGAAATCTAGTGATATTTTCATTATCCTTAAAGGTTCTACTGTAATAAATACATCCTATTAAATCTCCTAGGAAATCTAGTGATATTTTCATTATCCTTAAAGGTTCTACTGTAATAAATACATCCTATTAAATCTCATAGGAAATCTAGTGATATTTTCATTATCCTTAAAGGTTCTACTGTAATAAATACATCCTATTAAATCTCATAGGAAATCTAGTGATATTTTAATTATCCTTAAAGGTTCTACTGTAATAAATACATCCTATTAAATCTCATAGGAAATCTAGTGATATTTTCATTATCCTTAAAGGTTCTACTTGACAGGTACAAACCATTGAATTCTAAGGAAAATTCCGTTGATATTTCCATTATCCTTAAACTTTCTAGTATTATAGGCACATCCCACTTAAATCCCATGGAAATTCCGTGGACATTTGCAATACCCTTAAAGTTTGTACTGTGACAATCGCAGTCCATTGAAACCACAGGGAAATTCCGTTGATATTTCCATTATCCTTAAGGTTCTACCGTAATAAATACATCCTATTGAAATCCAAAGGGAATACCGTGGATATTTGCATTATCCTTAAAGAAAATCCAGTTCATATTCCTTCCATCCGTTCCATTATCCTTAAAGCTTTTACTGTGACAGACACCGCTCATTGACATCCAAGGGAAATTCCGTAGATATTTTTTATACTCTTAAGCTTTCTACTGTGAAAGACACATCCCATTGAAATCCTAGGAAAATCCCGTGGATATTTACAATATCCTTAAAGTTTTCATTGTGAGAGGAACAGCCCACTGAAACCAAAGGAAAATTTCAGGCTTATTTCCATTATCCTTAAACTTTCTATTGTGACAGGTACAATGCATTAACTTACAAGGAAACTCCCGCGGATATTTCCATTACTGTTAAACTTTCTATTGTTACAGACATTTTACATTGAAATTCAAGGAAAATTCCGGAGATACTTATATTATATCCTTAAAGTTTTTACTGTGATAGGTACAAGCCATTGAAATTGAAGGGAAATCCTTGGATATTTCTATTATGCTTAACCATTCTACTCTGACCGTGAATATCCTGGAACATCTATGGACCTGTGCAATATCCAAACGGTGTTCTGTGACATATTGTATTGCGTGTGATGTTTGCAGGTGCTCACTAGGCGTTCGAAATATCAATGTGATTTTTAAAGTAGCGTCTACTATAGATATCAGCTAAGAATTGAATGGTTCTAAATCAGGGGAATAAGATGCCTGGTGAAATTTCGGAATGATTTTTTGAATCTGGAACTTGCGTACATTTAAAGGCTGCGTCTACTTTAGGGAAGCAAGGTAGCTTAGTGGTAGAGTGGTCGTTCTGGTGCGAGGGTCCCTGGACCAATCTTTTGACATTCAAGTTTGTGGTGGACAACATCGTGTCCGTGGGTTTTTTCAAGGTTCCTCGTTTTCTTCCTCATTCCCATTTCGTGACTGTTTTCATTATCATTTACTTCCATTTGTCACCCGAAAATGGTGGTGAATTTCGACATGTTCTACCGGGAGTTTTTAACTTATAGAAAAGGATTTTGAACTGTTAAGAAAGCCAAAATTGTCATTAAAGAACAATTGAAGGGTAAAGAAATATTTATGTAATATTTTTATTTGGTTGGTTTGAGGTTAGCTTCCAAGTCAGCACCGAAGCTATATATGACGAAGATCTATAGCTTAAAGTGGGATCCAATTCATATGAGCTCCCACCAAGAGTTTTAATATACGTTTTTCTGTTAAACGTGTTTCAGTTATTTTTAATGAAAATGCCCGTTTCCAATTATTCTGCGTTACTATGTGAAACTATATATGTTTGTTATATGTAGATTCTGGATATCTCAGATATTGCCTTTACTCACCTAACAATCGTAAGATATTTTCTTCTCCGAAAAATCTGACAGCTCTATTGTTGACTAGATGGTATATATGGTTGTCACATACCAAAAAATAACTTTTTTTTTTTACATTAGAGATTTAAAAAGTTTTGTACTCAACATTTAGATCATTCTGTAGAGAGTTCAAATTGATCATATCCAGTTCACTTCTATAGTAGAATATATTGTGTGGCTGTTGCATGATTCTTAGTCTCACGATGCCTCAATGAAAGATCGATCATTTTCGTGCCGAATAGTGCAATTTCCAGTCAAGACAGCATGTGGTCACCAAACATATATATACGTAGATTTTATCTAGGTCCTCACGTTTCCTGTTAATTTCATTGCATTATCTCCATGTACTTGCGTGATTCATTTGTTTGCTTTTGGCTACAGTGTCATTTGTCTTAATTAACGTTAAATTAAACATTTGCTTGTTTCTTTTTTTCGACTTACGAAAATCATATCGCTTCAGCAAATAACGTGTAAACTGTTGTACACGTAAGTAAGGGCCTTGTAAAGTCCCATTACATGTGTAATTCCGGCGGGTAAATAGTACTCCATTGTTATATCTACCGAAACGTCCTACTTTCCACATTGATTATTGTATTCGTCCTTGTTGACGAAAATCAAGATGGAAATTTAAAGAAGATAGACATCCGTACTAGTGGTAAAGTGCTTACGTCTGGTGGCAGAGGTGCCTAAAAATGTGAATAGGTCTATGTCGTGTGGACAACATGATGCCTATGGTTTTCTCGAAGTTCTCCCGTTTCCTGATCTCATCAGATCCATTCAAAGTCATTCATTTCCATTAATGAAACCGTCTTCTTTAGTCTACAGGACATTAGCGTGAAACTGAAATAAAAGGTGACACAGGAGCGAATCCAGAACGGACTTCTGGGGGGGCGTTGGGTTTTAATACTGCTACTTAGAGCTACTTTTAAGACCTCCAAACTCTGTTTTATTTATATATAAAAACAAGAAAGTTTCCTCTTCTGGGGGGGGGAGATCGCTCCCCTGGATCCGCCACTGAGGTGATATCGTAGTAATATCATTTTGCCATAGAATTTTTTCTTCTAAAAATAGTTTTCTGAGAGTATAATTCCAAAGTTCAATGCCTCTTCTTAAATTTTTCAACAATTTGTTGCAAATATGAATAACTAGCTGAAATGATCCGTCTTTGTAGAACGAGAATAGACTTATGAAAATTATGCGAACCAGTGTTTCATTCAGAAAAAAAATGTTCCGAGGGGCCACACTTAGTATTCAGAGGGGCACATCTCCCTCTTCTGGTATTTATTATTAATGATAGACGTATTATTTTGGGCTTCTTCGGGGAGGAAGCACTCTCATACCCCGGGGAGAAGTCCCCCCCAAAAAACATGTCTGAAAAAATACTGATGCGAAATCTATTTCTTCTCTCAATATTTGATAACAAAAAACTGACAATAAATTTAGAAAATAAAGCATAATTTTAGAAAATAAAGCATAATTTAAAATATATAGCACAATTCTTGAAAAAATCTCTTTAACTACGAGTTTAACATACTGTATTAATATTTGTTGAAACCAATATTTACAATACAAAATCATTGAGAACATAACAATGCAACAATGAAAAGCTTATTTTTATTTCTGTAAATTTTTTGGTGTAATCCTTTGATGTGGAGAAAAGAAACAAGGAGAAGAAGATGAAAACTTCGGCCAACAATGAATAGTACACAAGAACTCCACACTATATTGTTATGTGTACCTCTTAAACTTGAGCACTTTCTATGCATTTTGGTGGCATCGTTTACTGTCCCTTTCTGTATATATGCACCTCTAAGGCGCACACAAGTGATAAAACAAACTGACTCGAGTAAAGCATCTCTCTTTACAGTGCATTAAGTAGAAAGTTCATTAAATATGAAAAGAAACTGGTTGCATAAAATATTAATAAATAGATCAAGATATTTAGAATACAGAAGTATTTAATGTATAGTAAATATTATTCATTATACACGATCAATGTAAAACAACGATTGAAATTAATAATAAAGCATAATAAAGCATAATTTGGAAAAAATAAAGCATAATTAAACGAAAAATAAAGCATTGTGTGGATTGCTCTAGTGATAAGTTATAATTTCTGCTCCCTATATTATAACGACCAAATGAGATTGTATTGATCAGTGATCCATTATAATTTCTTCTCCCTATATTTAATAACAAAAAATTGACAATATATTTGTCAATGTTCCGTTATAATTTTTCCTTTCTATATTAAGAACGATAAATTGACACTGTATTTGTCAGTGATCCGTTATAAGTTTTTCAGCATAGTCGTGCAATATTTTTGTAAGTAATCTAGTTTCCAAATATGTATTGCGATAACATTTTTTGTTATCACTAGTACAATGGTTATCAACATTACTTACTCGAAAACTTTTCATACTTCACGCCATCCTCCTTCATAAGAGGAGAGACAAAACATCAAATATCCAGCTCCAGTGAAATTTTACAGAAGATAAATTGTAAACTATCATTACAAGCACTGCTTTCTTCTGAATTTCACATTTTCTATGTCAGTAGGTCGCACCAGCTTTGCTCGCACTTCACGTTCTCTAGAGGGCGCGTCTCACGATTAAAGACCACTACATTAGTAAAATTTTATAATTGAACCGTTTGGGTGAACATAATGGTATGCCACATTTCAGGAGCGCATCCAGAATTTTTTGTTAGCAGGGGTATAAGCTTTGGGGGTCCAATAGCACAACCCAGTACGTCTATGTAGTATTGAACGTGTATTATTCTACTTAAGAAGAGACGATAAGTAATTGTAAAATACTTCCGCCTACAATTTCAGGAAGAAACAATAGAACTACATTGTTTTTATAAGAAAACGAGTACAGGTGAAGTGTAAGATCAATTTTTCATGCTACATCAATCATTTCTCTGTTTAAACAAGTATAGTTTTACTGAGAAAATGTACAAATATATGTTGAGCTACGAAGTTTTTTGGGGAGTCGACCCCGTGAGTGCGCCACTGATACATTTCTTAACTTTCGAGTTAACTGCGGTTCAATGCAACGACACATACCAAACAAGGTCTTCCTGCAATCTGAAGGTACATTCTAAAATTAAATCACATGCTCTTCCGTGACTCAATCACAACTTAATTAACCTAATAACACAATTCACGAGAAGTGGCGCTTAGCACTGTTTGCCCGTGCCGCTCAATCATTGAAAGAATTGTTATGACTTTAATGTTTTTCTACATACAAATCACGGTAATGCAGCTACCCGTCAAATGCAAAGTAAAATGTTTATGGGATGAAATGACCCGGACTGAGCTGATAGAACTTATTTTAACTTGGAATTTGAAAGCCTAAATGTTATATGTACCACATCAGAACTTGGATAATTATATCCAGACCTCCTTATTCGCAGTCGAATTATACTAATAGTAGTAGCAATCTGTGTTAATGCCTTTGATATGTTGGTAAATGTAACGGTATTTATAAGGTACAGTATATTAGTGAAGGCTTTAGTTTGAAAGTTGTCATTAGAACTCTCGCCTTTGGTGCGAACGGACTCGGGTTCGATTCCCGGTGGGGACACTCGGTTGCAAAAGTGTAAAAGCTTTTTCAGGAAAGCCATCCTGAGTGAGGTTTGTCTGGGTTTTCCTCATTCACACCAGGCAAATGCCGAAGTGGTACCTAACTTATAGGTTCCACGCCGCTTCCTTCCTTCCCCAATCCTTTCTTCCTTCCATTTCCTTGGATATTGTGATCGCTGAGGGATGTTATCCTTCATACGTCACGGGCTAGCATGGCCATAGATGCTGTAAAGCCCAGAAAATCTAATTCCTAATTGCTGAAAGTTGTCATTTTCATTCCCAAATAATTTTGAAAAGTCATAGAAAGCATTTGGTTCATTGAAATTGTATTTTAGTGGTAGCACATCGTCGTAATCTGCACTATTAACACTATTAACTGCACATCGTCTGGTAGCACTATTAACATCAGACCGATACAAAGGAACGGACTGAAATCCTCGTTTTTAGTCAAAGTTTGGGTGCCTTTCTACTAAAACATGGGATTATAAGTCTTCATTATTTTTTACGAAAACTGTGAAGACATTTTAGGATGTTAACTATTTTTAGTAAATTTACTTTCACATCTGATATTATTATTATTATTATTATTATTATTATTATTATTATTATTATTATTATTATTATTATTATTATTATTATTCTATTTTTTAAAGATCAGTAGAACATTCTCTAGTGTTAACTACGTAGAGTAGCTGACATCATTGCAGGCTGCAGAGATTTTTGTACTCTGAAAACTAGTTTAGAAATAGCTTTCTAAACCTAATAATACTAAACGAATTATTAATTGTTTTAACAATTCTGAAATTTAACACTTTATTGGGTTATTTCAGGATTTTAGGATCGAAATTAAAAGACCAAAAAAAATTTGAGTTTTGAGTTTTACGTCCCACGGTTATGCCGGTTAGGCTAAAGGAGAATTAACAGACCAAAATCACATCCACAAAGAAAGTAAATGTCGACTAAAACCAGGGAGTTTGTGTTATTATTCAGTGCAAAAACTCTTGTTGTCGTCCAGAATTCTGTCGAAGAATTTGAAGCGTAAAATATATAAAACGATAATCATGCCTGTTGTTCTGTATGGTTGCGAAACATGGTTGCTTACTCTGAAAGAAGAACGTAGATTGAAAGTACTTGAGAACAAGAGCCTGAGACGAATATTCGGTCCCAAGAGGAACGGGAATGGAGAATGGTGGAAACTTCATAACGAGGAACTACATAATTTATATCGTTTACCAAACATTGTTAGGGCCATCAAGTCTACGAGGCTCGTGTGGACAGGTCATGTAGCCAGAATGGAACAAAGTAGGAACACTTTCAAAGTTTTAACTGGAAATCCAATAGGAAAACGGCTATTAGAAATACCTAGGTGCAGATGAGAGAACAATCTTAAGATGGATCTCACAGAAATAGGAATGCAAAGTAGAAAGTGGGTCCAGTTGGCTAAGGATAGAAGTCAATGGAGAGCTTTCGAGAACGTGGCATTGAATCTTCAGGTTCCATAGGTCATAGAGTTACTCAGTTAATTATTGGATTATTTCGTCGTGTATCTTAAAGTTCCAAATGTATTTTTTACTATTTGAGATAAACAGAGGTGTTATCAAATTACCTAACTCGAACTATTTTTGTACAAGGCTAGGTATGACAGAGGGACTCGGTTTATTTTGAATACAAGTGTTCCCGGGTTCGATTTCCGTTAGGTTCCACAATTATTTACTTTCGTTGATCATCTGTCTCCTTTAGCCTAAAGGACATATTCATGAGACGTTAAACTAAAAAAATCATTGAGATTATTTTGAAAACAAAAAACTAATTGGAGATCTGACTCTTATACTCTTTAGGATAAAGGTGACGAATGATTCTGAAAGCATTGGTAGAATTAAATAATGTGGGACGATACGGGAGAACCTCGGCAAAACTCACGGGCAACATGTTGTTCAACACAAACTCACGTGGTCTGTGTTTCGAGCCAAGGACATGTCATACCAGAGGTAAGCGCTCTACAAGTGACCCACCATGTCCCGCCACCCAAGTTATTTTGAATCGGAATTCAGGCTACTCAAGTTTAGTTTAGCTTCGTTCCTGATTATCAGATACAGATTAATAAAATAAAACAGATACAATTATACAACACCGGGCCTCGGTGGCTCAGTGGTAGAGCGTTCACCTCTGGTGCATGGGGTCCTTGGTTCGATCCCATCCGGCGCCAAGTGAGCTTTGTGGTGGACAACGACCGTGTGCGTGGGTTTCCTCGGGATTCTCCCGTTTTCTACCACTTTCCTAATTCCATCATTTCATTCATTTCTCATCATCACCGTCTCCTTTAGCCTAGCCAACATAATCGTGTGAGCCGTTAAACTTAAAGAGTTCATTTCATTCCACATTTATACAACAATGTACAGTCATGGCCAAAATTATTGTCACATATCTATAAATATGTTGGTGTAGGAATATAATTTGATAACGAATTCGCCCGTTATTTTTTATAATGTTGGTATGTGTATAATCGGCAAAGACATGTATGTGGCAAATTCCGTGTCAAAAAAGCAGTAAATAAGAACAATAAAACGAAAATAAATCTTTCTTGCCCATTTAGCAACATTTTGTTTTACTCATTCTAATTTTCGTACTTATAATTCTTTTCCAATGAAATTTACCACAAATATACATTTCCAGGTTATACACATAGTATCAGTATTAAAAGTACCCTGCAAAATTAGTATCAAATTATATTCTTACAAGAAGACAGTTATAGATATGCGACAATCATTTTAGACATGAGTGTACATACAAGATAAACGATCGTATGTAGTGTTTCTTGCAGAAAGGTAAATTCTTCATGCTTCCTGCAAAATTGGAATGAATCAATACGTTATATTTTCACAATAAACTGTTCATATGTGCATACATTCTGTACATAATATAGAAAAATTTTTCATAATTCGAAACAATTGAGTAGAATATTTCTATATTATTTGTAATATTTTGGGAACCCGATGTCTTTCACGAATCGTACAAAGAGCTACTGAAATCGTAAATGAAGGTATATTAGTATTTTCAAATAAAATTATTCGATTCTATAAAATAAATGTATTTCCTAAAGTATTACGTAAAACGCATTTAAAATTTAGATAATCAGTTAATCGTTTCGGGGTGCTACAATAAAAATAAATTAGTACGTACATAGATGCATTCCTTACGATACAATGCTCACAGATCTTATACCCATTCCCTTTCCGAATTTTCTTAAAGACATTTCAGAACCTTCACAACACGGAAAATAAAATGGATTATCATTTTAAAATATTTATAATTGTTGTGATGAGAAATCAAAAGTTTTAAGGACATTTATGATGCTTTACAATGTTAAATTAAATTAAATAATTCAATAAAAGTATTGGTTATTTTTTACTGGTAACTTATTACAAATTATGTTGAAAGTGTTAGCAAATTCTGCTGCAAAATTGTGAACTTGTTTCTGATTTTTCAACTAAAAAACTGAATATCCTAGGGTTGCAGTAATCAAACAGCTAGTCCAATCGTTGTTATGTTTGGCTTTTAAGACTGGCATTCACTACCTCTTAACTTTAAAATCTTTCAAACAGTGGCGGATCTAGAAGATACAAACTGGGGGGCAGACAGAACCCAGAGTATGATAGGTATATCAAGAGTTTACTATAAACTTTCAAAAATATATAAATAATATCTTAAGTTTTTTGTGGTCACTCAAAAAAATGGAAGGCCTTAGGTCCCCGGCCCCGAGCTAGGTCCGCCGCTGCTTTCAAACTGTTTTATAATGCTAGATTGACAGGAGATTGAGTGCCCTAACGGGAAAAGGGACTCAGAATTCGTTCAATAAGAGCTTGTATACTTGCAGTCTGTTTATATAAAAGTTTGACTTTTCCTCAAATATGATTTTTTTTTAACAAAAACGTGGGACTTAGAAAGTTATCATCTGTAATTCAAATATCACGAAAATAAACATGCAATAGTTGTGTTTATATAATTTTTACACGTGTCTTCCTTTGCACGAAAAGCAAATAAAACTACAGAGCAAAAAAAGCTCCATTCTAATATCAAGAATAAACATGTTTTCAACGTATTACCTGTAGGTAAGTGGAACAATAAAACTGTTGCTTATCTGTAATAGTCAAAAAAACTAGAACGAATACATAACACTTCTTCAGTTCTTGATATACGAAATAAAAAGCAGCGCTGCAATTCCTCGGCTTAACAGGAAATCGTTACTCGAAGAAGAAAAAAAGCAAAAAGTGACTCTCCAGTTGCAATATTTTCTTCCCCTATATTAGCAAAAGGCAACAAAAACCAACGCTTTGAGTAATTGATTTCAGTAAAGCTAAAACACAGTTTACTTACCTAAGCTGCTAAAAAAAGGAACAGAAATTGAGTTGTTTAGTTCACTTGTTGTTTCTAACTGATTTCCTTTGCACTAAATCGTGGAATGACAAAAGCTGTCTCTTGTTGCTTCAGCATTGGAGGCTCCTCTCTGTCTACAACCGATACCTGAACGAATGTCTTGCTACGAACAGTTGCCAACCCTCAAAGATAATTTTTACCCAAAAAATCCCCCAAATTTTCCCTCTTTTTTCCCCTTTCTCTTCTTTCGGAGAGACAGAGAGAGATGTGCATTAATTCCATCTTTGTAGGAAGAAGTGAAATGATAGTTCAAGTTGAGTGAGCAATTTAATTTATCACGAAAGATGTTTTATCTCAAAAGAGAACAGCAGTTGCAATTGTCGTTTTAATCTAGTTCGATTTCTGTGTTTAAAAAATAGATGATTTTTTATTACTTAAGATTATTACTATGATCTTTGTCTCGGCCCAATATTATGTCTTTCTTTCAAAAAGGGCACAAGGCGAATAAAATATTGACTTTTGTATAACCATTCTCAAAAGTCAATACCATCTAACAGTTTGCAGTTTGTTCTGTTCATCTGTTCCGATTCCTCGTATCGTCTTCTTTGAGGCCGTAGTGGCTCAGTGGTAGAGCTTTTACCTCTGGTGTATGAGATCCTAGTTTCGATCCTTGCTTGCGCCAAGTAAGCTTTGTGGTGGACAAACATCGTGTTTGGGTGGGTTTTCTCCGGCTTCTCCCGTTTCCTCCCGCTTTCTTCATTCCACCATTTCATTCATTTCTCATCATCACCATCGCCTGTAGCCTAACCGGCATATGCGTGGGACGTAAAACTTTTTTTAAAAAAAATGAAAAAAATATTTCTTTTCGTCTTAATGATTTTCTGGTCATACGTTTTTAGATTCACTATTTTAAAAAGAATTCTTCAAAATATTTTACCTAATGAATAGGCATCTTCTTTGTGAGAATAAAAATGGTTTTAATTCTTTATTTTGCCACATTTATATATGAACTTAACTTTTTTAGGAGTTTTATTTGTATTTTGAGTGTATAGAATGAATCGACCTTCTCGTGATGGGTATTAATGGCTTCCTTGTTGGCATCCCTGTTGAGTTCCCAACAATTAACCAATCAATATTTTTTGTAAACGAAACGAAAATTATGAAATGAAATGAAATCTTTTTTTACGTCGAGGGAGGAAACGGGAGAACCCCGAAAAAACCCGCGAGCACGATGTTTGTCCACCACAAAGTCCACACGGCGCGAGCTGGGATCGAACCAAGGACCCCAAGCACTGGAGATGAACCCTCTACCACTGAGCCACCGAAACGAAAATTATATATATATATACATATATATATATATAATAAGATCCGTGGTTATAGACCATGGTTTCTCAATCTGTGGTAAACGTATCACTAGTAGTACGTAAGTCACAACTGCTTGATACAAAAAAATGAAAAATGAAATCTTTCAGTTTAACGTCCCACGATTATGTCCTTTAGGTTAAGGGAGATAGTGTTTAAAGCAAATGAATGATGATGGAAGAATTGGTGGAATGAAGCAGTGAGAGGAAATAGTAGTACCACAAAAAAAACCACGGATTATATGTTGTCTACAACAAACTTACTCCGTCGGATATCGAACCAGAATCCTACGCACCAGAGCTCAGAGTTCTACCATTGAGCCATCATGCCCCAGTTTTTATAAGAGAAAGAGTAAAGTGTAAGATCAAATTTTGGTGCTACATCAATCCTTACCCTGTGAAACAAGTACCGTTTTATTGAGAACGTATATAAATGTATGTTGTGTTAGAAAGGTTTGGGGGCTCCAAATTCAGTGTCTCCCTCCCCCCCCGTGAGTGACATGTATTAGTAGAAAGAAGCGTAATGTGCATACTTAGACGTTTGTTCTTTAATGTTAGGGCAAAAAAAACAATGTTTACTCTTCGCATAAATATATTTTATAAAATGTAAACAATATGTTTTTATACTGATGATGAGAATTACTCTCCCGTAACGATGAAGAAATTTACGTTTTTCTTTTTATCTATCAGTAAAAAAATTTCGGTCTTTGGCACTGAAATCAAATAAATTATCTGTTCAGCTGCTATCTGATATATTCAAATCTTATTTTGTCACTAACGGTGTTGTCAAATGTTGAAATACAGATCTTAAAACTAAATCTGTAAAAGAAAGAATAAAAGTTACATTTTTAAGAAAACATATTTTATCACCTCTTGATGAATTCACAGTTCTTCTCATAAATAATATAAATATGGATTTTAATTTAATTTTATTATTATTAACACTACAATTTTACACTTTTACATTAATTTACTATAATACACAGCATATTAAAAACAGAGAACTGCAGCATAACAAACTTATGTATAATGTTACTTTTGCTCTTTTACTTAAATACTTTTGCTCCTTTGTTCAAATTTTCTGTATATAGGCCTAATGCATTTATATTAAAGTACATTTTATTTATTCATTTCTTTATGACTTCTTTTACGTGGCGAAGTTAAGGCTCTGCAGCCTTCTCCGAGCACTTAACCACATGCATACATGTTTTTTTTTTTTAAAAAAAAAGCACCAATATATAGAAAATATTAACAATTACAAAAGAAAAGTATTGAACCACATAAAAAAAGAATATACTACTTAAGTAAAAAAAAATAGTTAAACACTTCAAAAACAAAAATTGAAAATAATATACAATATAGGAAACAAAATAACATGGGGAAACTTAAAATCCATATGGCATATAGCGGTACCAGAACTATGAATATATAAGCTGTACAATAACATAGGTTACCTATTGGTTGTGTGTTCATATGTGGGTTATTAATAATCTCATAAAACGAAGATGACTCATGAGCTACCAGTATCCTTATCTTTTCTTAAGAGAAGGGAATTTACATTCTATCACAAGTTTATCTCAAAACATTATACTCATAACTAAAGATAATATGTTCTTGGTAAAATCTCTCTAACATGTTACATGTTTTTTAAAGGGTGGACTCTAATCAATGAAATGAATCTGAGTTTTACGTCCCACGGTTATGCCGGTTAGGCTAAAGAAGACGATGATTATGAGAAATGAAAGATATGGGAAATGAACAAAGTGGGAGGAAACGGGAGTACCCCGAGGAAACCCACGCACTCATTGTTAGTCCATCACAAAGTTCACTTGACACGAGCTGGGATCGAACCAGGGACTCCCTGTATCAGAGGTGAACTCTGTACCACTGAGCCACCGCAATTATTTTCCTAGGTTGAGTTGAGTTGATTTTGAGTTTAACGTCCCGTTCAGCAGTGAGGCTATATGAGACGGGACCCACTGATTAATCTGGAATCTGAACCATATGAGTTCCCGCCGGGAATCGAACTCAGGTTTCTCACGCCAAAGACGCGTATGCTAATCGCTTAGCCACGGAGGAGCTCCTTCCTAGGTTGCAATAGGAGGTATATTACTAGACAAAACTACACGTAAAATGTTAATCATTAATATGCATAAAATTACAAAACAAAAGCCTGAATGATGTGAAAGGGATAGAAAAATAATACTTTTCATAGAAATAGCATAGGGAATATTTGAATTACATAATTTTTTGCAATTATGCAAAACGTCTGGCAATAAAATAGGGAATCATGGTGGCTTAGTGATAAGGTACTCATTTTTGGTGTGACAGATATCTGGTTCGATTCCACATCATATGAGTTTGTGGTAGACAACATCATATTCTAGAGTTTTATTGAAGTTCTCGAGTTTTCTCCAACATTTCCATTCTACCAATCCTCTCACAATCATTCATTGATCGGGCTCCTGCAGGACATAAACGTGGGATGAGAAACTCAAATATTTCATTTTTGCCGGCGAAAGAACGAATCGCACAAGGAACGGACATGAACGTGTCATCCGGACATTCGAATTCCAACCTAGTCCATTCGATAAACACAACAAAGATACGTTCATGTACAGAAAATTAGGTGCCATGGGCAAACGAGTATGTCCATCGAGCCCATTAATCCTGTTAATATAGAGAAAGTTGTAGACTTGCAGTGAAAAAGCTATTGCATCAATATTTTCATTGGGAAGTCATGGTTTATAGTTCGTTCTCCAGAAGTGTTATGTATTGGATCGGGAATATAGGGAATAAAAAATGAGTGTACGAAGTTTTGTATTGATAGACGGTATAGATATGAAACAAGAGCTTGTATACCAATACACACTTTTCCCACATATGTATTCTGTCTATCAATACAAAACTTGGTACACACATTTCATATCCCTTATAGTATTTTTCTAGATACTTTTGGATTATATGCTTTTACCCAGGGCCACTCTAGTGGGGTCCATAGTTGATGGGAGGGATTTCTGGAGAGAATTTTCACAACATTCTCCCAATTTCCCTGTTCAAGTACGTTATGGGACCCAATACATAGCACTTCTAGAAAGCTTGTTTCATGCTGAAGAGAATGAACTATAAATCATGGCTTTCCAATGAACAGTGTTGATGCAATAGCTATTTCACTGCGAGTCTACGATTTTCTTTATACTAACAGGGTTAATGGGCCCCAGGGACTTACTCCTTTGTCCATGAACATATCTTTGTTATGTTTATTAAATGGACTAGGTTTGATTCGGATGACGGAATGACAGGTTCATGTCCGTTTCTTGTCAGCAAACTTCAGAAATACCTTATTTCAAGCAATACGTGACCCAGGCTTCGGCGTTGTAGCTAAATGGAGAATGTTTTAATACTATCCTGATTTGGACTCTGGAAAGAAATGAGATTAGCAAAAACTGTTATATACTGTGCTAACTGAAAGTTATATAGCAGAAATTGCTTTATTGTTCATCGTCAGGCGTATAACAAATGATCGTTTAGTTACCAATATCTATTACATATATCAATTGGACACATTTCACTACATTACTTTTTATTTTTTCTTTTGATTAATACTACTCGACATAAAACTAAAAAGAAGATAGATCGTTTTGAATTTAATGTTTTTTCAGCACAGATATTATACGAAAAAAAAAGATGAAATCTTTCAGTTTAACGTCCCACGCATATGCCCTTTATGTTAAAGGAGGGGATTATTAAGGTAAGTGAACGATAATGGAAGAACTGATGGAATGGGATTAAACGAGAGTACCCCGAAAAAACCCACGGACACGCTGTTGTCCACCACCAACTTACTTGGACTGTGATCGACCCAGGTTCCCAACGCACCAGAGGTAAACACTTTACCACTGAGCCACCCTACTGCCCTTATATTATATGAAAGAAATGTACAGCTTAAAATGGGATCGAAGAAGGAATCAAACCCAGGATCATGCATGTAGAAACGCGTGTTAGTGTCTCGGTCACAAAATTATTAAAGTTCTAATTCATATGAAACAAGGCTGTGTTCTGATTTTATTCCATCATGCATGACAATAATAATAATAATAATAATAATAATAATAATAATAATAATAATAATAATAATAATAATAATAATAATAATGCGTTATAAATATTTTCTTTTTACTTTGTGCCTAGGATCTCATTGAGCGAAATAATGACGCCCAAGGGCACAGAAACGCATAGTTTGAAGTTCTTGTTGAACGGGAAAAATTCCTGATACATCTGCAACCCATCCTACATATTATCTTTGCTGGGTTGCATAAGGAGTAGGCAAATTATCTTTTTTAAAAAAAGGATCATGCTACTAATAAAGTGTCCACGGTTCGATAAATTGGTAATTATGCTCTTTATACTAATTTGGCAATACTGAATCTAAAAAAAATATATTAAAATATGTCCGTCCATGAGGTGTGGATGAAAATGAGCTCAATGTTGGGACCTTTGAAACACCGTTTATTCCAATAGTGAAAGTGCCTGCGCTTGGATTTATTTCTAATTGCACTTCTAATAACATTAAGTTAATTAACTTTAAAGTGTTCAACATTAAAAATTCGTTACAAATACTACACACATAGTATTTTAGCTAAGAATAAATTTTTCAGCCAAAATTACTATTTCAACACAAATGTTTTGAAGCGAGTTTCAAGTGTTAGTAACAAGTTCTCAGCATTTGTGTGACACGTTAAAATAGCACAGAAGATGTCACTTCCTCTACGTTGATTACCATGGAAACGAAAAGTGAAACTTTCTGGACTCGGAAGGATAATCCCACGATGTTTTATTCCCCAGCTCTGAGATTAGAACTGAGCTGTTAAAAGATGTATGGATTTCTTGCTTCAGTGTATAGATTGTGAAAATACTGTTTCAGCATAAAAGTCGACCTGTTTGACAGACGAGACAAGCTGGGGGTAAGATATTTGTTAAAACATTTCATCACCTTTAATCGATTAGTCCGAAGCATCAAAGAAAACACGCGCCATATTTCAAGAAAATTGAGTTTCTTTACAAAAAACATTTTTCATATCTTTAGAGATTGTAAATTCAACTTTTATCCACGAGTTCAGTTCTTTGAAGGCAAAATAGTGAGGTGGGGTAACGACTTATATTTGGAGGGTTGATCTTGAATGATGGGCTCTGCATCTGCCAACTACTCTGAATTTAAGTTCCAGTCGTGGCTCGAAGCCCATGTTAATTGTAGGTCCTGTCCTTCATGATGTTGATGCTGCAGAAGGACACAAAACACTCAAACTCACACTCAAATCTATTCGGGGGCCTCACAGAAAAATCATGTTATGTTCCGTAAAAATTCGGAAACTTCTAACAAAAGATTATACTAGACATATTTTTATATAAAAATGAAACCTCAATTTATAGTTACTAGAGCCAAGTGTAGATTATTGTGTGGTTGGGTGATGATGCCTCATCCAAACTGTTGCAGGTTTTTCTCTTCATTCTTCGTTGTGAATTTCAGTATGGCTGCAAAATTTCCTAAACCACCCCCGGATGCTTTTGACACCCATATACGACTTTACGATACACTTCTGTCAAATGCCGACCAATAATTCAATCGGTTTCACGCCTTTTACGTTGAGAAACCGAATAATTGCGCGAAAACTTCACACTTGCGGTAGTGCCAAGCGACAGCTTCATTACAAACGGGTACCAAGCCAAGACTGAGTGATCCAGCGATGTGCGCGCAGACTTGTTTAGGAGTGGACGAAAATAGTAAACACAACACTGTTGCCAACAGCCGCAAAAATGATTTCCTTGCGTCTCCAGTCATTTCGAAAACTTACTTTCGGGACTACCCTCGTATTTATACATAGAATGACTTAAATTATTATTATTATTATTATTATTATTATTATTATTATTATTATTATTATTATTATTATTATTATTATTATTATTATTATTATTATTATAGCTATTTAAAGCATAATTTTGAATTGTATGTGAATAGATAAAACATTACGACGGAAATGAATATATAATTCAGTGGTGGATCTAGCCCATGGCCCCCAACTTTTTTAGTAACAAAAATAATTTAAGGTATTATTTATGAATTTTTGAAAGTTTATAGTAAACTCGTGATATACCTATCAAAGTCTGGGTTCTGGTTGCCCCCTCCCAGTTTTTACCTTCTAGATCTGCCCCTGATGTATTTGTGAAAAAAAATGTGATAAATGTAAAATATAAAAACAAAAAAGCAAGAACTAGACGCTTATTCCTTATTCTTACTAATCGGTGAGACAAACGTTTGTCCTTGAGTCTTTCTTATAAACAATTCACAAATACCACGGAATGTAGGTCAAGGTCTCTTTGAGTCTCAATTTGCATATCAAGTTTCATGTCTTGCTCCTTTAGCGGCGGTTGTATTTGATAAGTAATATATTCGAACGAAACGAGAAGGGGGAATTAACGTCATTACAAATTCTTTTCCGTCGTCGTCTTCTTCTTCTTTTAACATTCGTGCACAACACCAAGTACGTCACAGACTAACAAAAAAGAAAAGAAAAAATCGGAAAGATCACGAAAACAGTTCCTACCTACCGTAACTAAAAAAAAAAAAAAGCTGGTGATGAAAGAATAGTTAAATAATGCGCATGAGCAGATGATTCGTTTACATGTATTTCAGCAGCCAGCTATTATTCGCAACTCATTTGTAAAGGGTGATCAATGTTTTACGTGCTGACGATAATGCATTAGCACAGAACACATCATGGTTCGTCTCGCTGTTCGCTCCTATCTATATTTCCATTAATATTCATACCTATTTTGTGTTCTCCATTATCTTCAGATGTAATTCTCAATTTACTCGACTTTGTAGCACATAGACAACAAACATTATTATGGTTATTTTTAATGAATAAACAAATATAAGTCTTGAAATAAATGACATATTATTACTATATACTAATAACATATTGTTTTAATCTTGTTCGAAATGTTTCATTATATTCTTTAGTTTGAAAGTCCTGTTTTCTGTTCACCGTATTCAAATTTGTAACATGGTACCAAGTAATTTCACAAAATAATGAATGGTTATTCATGTTTATTTATAATGAGTTAATTATATTTTTCCAGATGATTTAACTAACTTAAAAACTTCGCTCATAATTTAATCATGAAGTTTCAATCTGACATGTATATTTATATACGATATTTAGTATTCAGTGCATAAAACTGATATTAAATGATCATGAATAAAAAGGCTTCTATGAATACTGATAAGATAAAATGGAGAGAGAGAATAGTTGTTGGAAATTTTTGTAGTTTTTAATTTTAAAATGATGTACTTTTCCCAATGTCTGCAGCTGATTTAGACTCCACACTGGTAAGGCTATCTATGTTAAATGGAAAAGCAATGTTGCCAGTTCAGTAGGCTATTCCCTTGAGCCCTCAGCATATTAACAATACAACATCTTTGGAAAGCAGACCTGAGGTTTTCTATGTTTTCTCACATAACAATATGCATGTTCACCGTGTTATTTTTATTTTTTATTTTTATTTATTTATTTATTTATTTATTTATTTATTTTGCATGCCTTACGCTCCGTTCGAAAAAATCGTTTGGAACGTTTTAGATTGAAAACCACCTATTTCCAACAGCATTCTTCCTTTTGCATATTTTCCTATCTTTTCTCGTAACAGAGTTGGCCTATGGGCCAGGACTTTTGATACACCCGGTACACAGCAGAGATGTTCACCCTCGCTTCGATGGCAAGGGTGAGGGTGCGCGAGGGTGAGGACAAGTTTCGGCAGCGAGGGCGAGAGTGCGCGAGGGCGAAGACAAGCTTCGATGGCGAGGGTGAGGGTGCGCGAGGGCGAGGAAAAGCTTCGACGAAGAGGGCGAGGGTGCGCGAGGGCGAGGACAAGTTTCGGCAGCGAGGGCGATGGTGCGCGAGGGCGAGGACAAGCTTCGATGGCGAGGATGAGGGTGCGCGAAGGCGAGGAAAAGCTTCGACGAAGAGGGCGAGGGTGCACGAGGGCGAAGACAAGCTTCGATGGCGGGGGTGAGGATGCGCGAGGGCGAGGAAAAGCGAAGGCGCGAGGGCGGAAAATTCAATAACGAACTTTTTAAATGAATTAAATGTAGACACCGTAAATTGATAACACTTAGTGTAATCCACTTCATCAAAGTCAGTTATTAGTTGATCAATAATTTTAATTGATCTTAAATTAGGATTATCTTATAAATCACTATTGTTAATGGGTTAATTGAATTGTCAATTTTGTAAATAAAATCTCATTCTAAGATAATTACGTTATGTGTAGATCGCAACTATCTAGGCCAGCCCACAAACTGTTTTTAATTGAAATCCTATCCGTTTTCCAAGTACCCAGTTACAAAGCTCCCTGACAACTGATATTTAGTCAGCAAAGCATAGGAAAACTTAGAAATAAAGAAGCAAAACTACCTGAAGTATTCGGCTATGGTTCATCTAATCATGGGCGTCGTAACGAGGGGCTTGGGTGGTCGCGTTCCTCCCAGATTTTCGTCACACGTATGTAAGCAAACTAAGAAAACAAAAGCATATATTCAGGGGTGTAGCCGAGAGTATACGAAGGTGTATTGCTCAATCTTAGTCATTTGCGCATACTTTCTGCTTCAAGGCGTGTAGTACTATATTCAAAACTAGCATATATAACCTGTGAAATTTTTAAGACTAGCGTATACTCTGTGAAAATTTTAAGACTATGGTGTACGCCGTGTGAAATTTTAGGACTTGAGCAGGAAGTTTTTGATAATCTATTATTGCAACACAGCCCCTGCCCCCTGCCCCCTGCAGCCCCTAGTTATTCGCCTCTACTTTCTAAACATTTTCTATATATTTTACATCCCTGGAGTTGGTGGCCCCGCATCGTGGAGGTTGTGGGGACATTATCTAAGCCTTTGGTCAAGTGACCTTACATTTACATAGATTACTATTGAGATAAGTGGGTAAAACTGCATCCAGGTTTACACCTATAATTTCATGATTCTTAGTGTTCATCCTCCCGAAGGGGAACTTTCGAAGATGTCCTCAATTCTAACTATAGAGAAACGTTCTCACACAACAGAATAAACATAATTTCAAACCGTTCATGATCTATATTTAGAAAAAAATAGCACTCTACTAACGTAATTTGCTGTTTTGGAAAATATAAGTTTTACTTATGAATACCTGGGAATCAGTCGATCTGTCTGTATTCTGACGTATTAGAGTTAATGTCCCTTTATAATTCATCACCGATGCCGATGCTAAATGGTACGTGAATCTATAGTTTATGGTAGGATCCGAACCACCATAATGCGTTCAAACTTCACTCAAGGGAATCTAACCTGATACTTGCTGCAAAGCAGACATGCTTGCTAGACACTATACTAACTTCCTTTGTATATTTCAATATCATTAACTTTCAGTAATCACCGGTAATCGACCTATAACCAGAGTCGAAGTTTAAGAGGGAGTTATTGAAAATGTTTAATTATCCTAATTTTTATGTAAATATTTCACTTTAGAATATTAGCGTTTAAAACTCCTCTCCCCCATACAACCATTACACACGCTAATACTATGTAACAAGCAGTAACGATTACATATTATCAGGTGCAACATTTAATCAATCAACATATAACATATAAAGCTTATAAAATTTTAATTAGTCAGCTGGATTATATCTTATGAAAAAAGTTGAATAATTTCCACCTTATATGTTAGTTGTTTGACGTAACGTAAGCATGAAGGTAAGTTTAGATCTTTGTTCGAAATTCATATTGAAATGATATTCGCAAAGAATCTTCAGTGGGCTGAGTCTCTTTCATTCCAGATTGGCTACAAGACTGCGATAATAGTAGGACGTAAAAATGAAGATTTTATTCCCCAGTCAGAATTGTTAAACTATCCTATCTCTTCAAGTCAATAATTGTCTGTTTTGCATTATTACTTTTCAACCACAGAGCAAAATAATTCAGTCACTCTACTCCTGTTTTAATGATGTATGGCAGCGTGTAACAAATTGTTACGAGGTCCTGGGCAAGAAAAGTTTGTGATCGACCTTTCAGTTTTTAATTGCTAATTATAATAAAATTTCTGGAAATCAATTAATCTACACATTTAATTATTTGTGCCAAAGAAAATAAAGGTTTGTTCTCTTACTTTCCCGTTCCACCATTTCTTTCATCATCATTCACTTGCAATTTCATCCATCTCCTTTAGCAGTTAATAACTCTGGGGCGCTAAACTAAAGATTTCATCTTTTCTTTCATTACTACAATTTTAAAAGTTTGCACGTATTAAAGTTTGCACGACATTATTAATTGTTGAATTGGTGGATTTATAAAAGTCAGTGCTAAATCATTTTAGGCTCAATAATCTTTCCAAAGCCCCTGGAGGCGCTAAGCTCTGAGCGTGCCATTTAGGGAGGAACGGTGGCTCAGCGATAGAGAAATTACCTTTGTTCGAAGGGTCGCATGTTCGATTCCCGTCCAAGTAAGTTCGTGGTGGAGGACATCGTGTTCGTGGGTTTTCTGGGGATTCTCCAGTTTCCTACCACATTCTCATTCAACTATTTCTTTTGTCATTCACTTCTGTATCCTTTAGCATTTAGCTTGCATAATCGTGGGATCTTAAACTAAAGATTTCATTTTTCATTTGCCTTTACGTATTTGTAGTGTAAGGAATCCTTGAGACAACGTTTGAAAGATATTATTTCATAATTGTGGGAATTACTGAAAATAAACTTTCCAACAATGATAGCTGCCAAAAATGAACCAAGACCAAAGTGATAAAGTGCACAAATTGGCCCCTAGGGTAGTTTCTTAAGACAAAGTTTCATATTTATGGCAATTATTGAAAAAAAAAATAAAAATTTTAACATTGTTAAGGTAGGACAAATGTATCTCTATTAGTGGTGAATATTAACAATATTTGAGCACCGAAATTAACCTTACAAGCACATTGACACATTTCAGTTTATATTTTAAAATACCAATTAACTTAGATTCACATTCAAATCAATGAAGTCATTCATGTTATAGGTTAGAGTGGGTATATATTTGCGAGTGATAATTCAACAATAGTGTTCTGAAGTATTTTATTTGTTTGCTGACGGAGTTTCGAAATTAAGCTCTTTAGATCTTTCCCTTTGAATTTGTTCAAATTCCTCAGTTACGCTACATACATCAGGGATGGCCAACGTGTTGACTGTCAAATTCTGACAGATAGTCCGCGGCAGTCACTCTACCGCCACTCATCAAACCTTGATTTCACCCTCACCCTCATGAGAGCCGCCCTTGTGTGACTGAATACTTATGCTTGCATCGTAGTTCAAGGAACATTTTGAAGTAAAGGCATTGGATACTGTTGATAAATGATGTAAACGTCACTATCGACCGAGATCTCCATTGTAACAGTTGTTCCATTTTAGGTGTTCCACAGTAAGTTATACGATGATATGTTTAGTTTCCTTTCTTTAGGACGTATGTTAAGCAAGGGCGGATCCAGGACGGACTTCTGGTGGGGGTGGTGGGTTGTAATACTGCTACTTAGAGCTACTTTTAAGAGCTCCAAACTCTGGGATGCGTTTTATTTGTGTATATATAAAATAAAGAAATTTCCTCTTCTGGGGGGGAGCGATCGCCCCGATCGCCCCCTGGATCCGCCACTGACGATAAGGAAATAATTCAACAAATAGGTTGAATAATTGATGCTCTGATCCTCACGAAGGAGGCCCTCTCGAGGCCTCCTCACCCTCAATTAAACTCGCCCTCAATGATATGAGGGCGAGGGTGCGCGAGGGCGAGGAAAAGTTTTGAGCACGAAGGCGAGGGCGAGCGAGGATAATGGACAACTCCTATAGCGAGGGCGAGGGTGCGCGAGGGCGAGGACAAACTTCGACGAAAAGGGCGAGGGTGTGCGAGGGCGAGGAGAAGCTTCGACAGCGAGGGTGAGGGTGCGTGAGGGCGAGGACAAGCTTCGATGGCGAGGGTGAGGGTGCGAGAGGGCGGGGACAAGCTTCGACGGCGAGGGTGAGGGTGCGCGAGGGCGAGGACAAGTTTCGACAGCGAGGGTGAGGGCGCGCGAGGGCGATGAACAATTCCATTCGCTAGGGCGAGGGTGAACGAGGGCGAGGGCCAACTGCTACTGCGAGGGCGAGGGTGAGTGAGGTCGAAGTAAAATGATTATCTATGGTACACAGTATGTTTAGAAATTCAATGATCAAACTTCAGGAGATGATTCCTCATATTAAATGAAAGAAAAAGCTTCTAATTAAGATGGGTCAAAAACGCCACCTTTTAGAGCTATGAAAAATTGCCAAATATCGACGTTTTAAAACGACCTAGCTTAAAACAAATTATAGGAGCTATCGCAATAGATTCAAGGAGTTACATATTAACTAATATACGCTGCATCTAAATATCCATATTTTACAATCCTCTGATCCCGGCGAAATGAATTATGCAAAAGAATCTGGAGTATGGGGATACCATTTCATGTACTAAATGGGCATTCGTTTCACTGATATCGGAAGATTGTAAAATATGGATTTTTAGATTACAAATCACGGATATATGCATGTATGTATTCCCCTGGACTTTTTAAATGCAATGGAATCTTTCAGTTTAACGTTTCACATTTTGGGCCCTTTAGGATAAGGGAGATGATAATTCAAGCAAGTAAATGATGATGGAACATTTGGTGGAATGAGAAAGAGGGAAGAAACTGGAGTACCGCAAGAAAACTCAGACAAGGTGTTGTCCACCACAAACTTACTTTGCGGCGGATCGAACCAGGGACCCCACGAACCAGAGGTAAGCGTTCTACCATTGAGACCATGGACTTTCTTAAATGTTCTGTTCTTTAAATTACAGCAAAATATTTGTAAATAAGAATGAATATTCTTAGATGATATACTAGCATGCACTATTCCTGGTAATTTTGGGAAAGCTTGCAGAGATAAATATACAAATAATTAGGAGCTCTATTATGGCTATAAGATTACTGTATGCAACTTCAGCAGAAGAGAACCAACTTTGATTCTCAGTGTCAGCTCGTATGGTTCGGATCCCAGGTCAAGTTGTATATCCTCGATGCTGAAAGGGACGTTAAATTGCAACCAAACAAATAAAAACAATGCATACAGATTAAGAACCTGGATTTCATCATGCATGTACTAAAAATGTAGTTCTTTAATTTCCCCTAAAGCTTTAAGAGCAGTCCCGTCATTTCAGGTTTTGCTTTGGGGAGGGACTAGAAGCTTCACCTTTGTGGTTGAGAAACACTGTGTGAGTTGGTTTCCTCAGGGTTCTCTCGCTTCCTCTCACTTTCTTCATTCCACCATTTCACTCATTTCTCTTCGTCGCCGTCTACTTTAGCCTAACTGGCATAACGTTTAATTCATTTTTTTTAAAATCTCCACTAATAGACTACGAGTAGAGTTAAAAGTTGTTTATTAGTCTATTACTCTATTATTAATTTACATGTCAATTTCAGGAGGGCGATTACTTCCTCAAATGACCCTGCTACTTTAGAGGTTATGTTCCATTGACGCATTTTTATCATCTCGTGCCTACCACGTCCAGATTATAATGACGGCACGTAAAGGCGCATAAAATCAATTCGTAGTGCTTAGAAAACAATCATTCTACTAATAAATTATACTCTATGGAGCGAAAACATGGGCTTAAAAAGAACAAAAATGACTTGGAGCTTTCGAAATGTGGGTGTGGAGATTACTATAGGGAATTAGCTGGGTCGAGCGGAAAACGAATGAGAGGGTGTTAGAAATAGTGGGGGTAAAAGAACAATTTTAGATGTTATTAAAAAGAGGAAAAGAAACTGGTTGAGACATTGGCTAAGAAGGAATTATACCATGAGGGACATTCTAGAAGATATGGTGGTAGGAAAGAAAGGGAGAGGGTGAAGCAAACTACAATTGAGGAGTTTGATGTAATAAGGGCGTAAGCGAGTTTACGGCCTTTTTGCACAAATCCATTTGGGGCTTTTGCCATGTTTGTTTAGCCTCCTGGTAACATTTCAATTCAATGTCGGAATAAAATGCTGCATATTACATTGTTTTACGTAAGAAAAAACACTAGTTAAGTTTTCAACATCGTTTTTCCTCCAACTGCATGTTTCAGACTTAAGCCCTTATTGCATCAAACTCTTCAATAAATAGACGATATCAAAACAGAGAAATCGTACGTCACGACGAAGAAATTAGCGGAGGACAGTGGAGCATAGAAGCTCTTCACTTACAGCAACTAATCTGCCAACATTCGTAGAATATCAATGGGACGATGATGATAATGATAATGATTAATAAATTTCCATAATAAGTAGATATGCTGTCACGGGGGGATTTGTTTTGCGTAATGGTTTCCCTTACGGATTACTACATGACAACAACGCTTGCCAATATGTTATTTCTAACTTATTACTTTAGTTAGGAGAACGCTGTCTACATAAATAAGTTCCCTAAATACCACTTTCCTTGTAAATTAGCCAATTTTATCCAAATGTTTAAACATGACACCAAGATTCTTAATCTACATCACATAATTAATTTAAAATTTAAATTGGTAAATACATTTCGGAAGCCTATGTTTTATTAAACATTCTCAGCTCCGAAACTTAAACTTATCCAAATAAGGCAATACCACTGGCGACATCTTACAAGTGCCAGAGTTACCACACTGCCTGATGACGTCACAAAACACTATTTTTTTTTTATTACATTGAACACTTAATTTTCACACACTACTTAACACTCCACGGATATTTCTTTTCCTTTTGCGTAAGAAAAAATAATTCTTAATGATCGTAATGTCAACAATATTTTTTGGTTGGCTTACGAACAAAAACCCACGAAAAACAGGTATGTTTTTACATTTTCCCACTTTCACTTTTTTACAAATCCTCATTTTTTTTATGGTGTTAGTTGTCCTATAACCAAACATTGCCGCAGCTTCATTAACAATGATGTTATGTTGAAAACGGTATTTTTTTCCACGCGACCGAAACCATGTGTTTTCTGACACCCAAACACGCGACTACTGCAACACTCCACTCTCTGTATAGACTGCAGGTCTCTTGGCTGTATCCGCAATCAACACTGCAGTAAAAGTACTTTAGGAAGGAGGCAGGCAAGCACTCGACCACCTGGCAAAATGCCAACTTCCTTTTCAAACTTCTCTTTCCAATACAAATTTCAGTTTCCATTTCTCTCTGATGTTATTTTTTTGTATCGTAAAAAGTAAAGAAAAATAAAACAAATGAAAAATGCAGTATTTTCGAATGGTTCTTCTCAGGACGAGAAATAAATCGTCCAACTTATCTTCTTCCACTGGTACTTTAACTACAAGAACATAAGAAGGAATTCTAGTATCAATTTTTAAGAAGGGTGGCAAACTATTGGGACTTTTCTACACTTCTTTCAGCTTAATTCATTTTGCATTTGTACATAAGTTTACTTGGTATTTACTTTAATTTTCTATTGCTTTTGAAAACACGGTTTTGCCTATAAGTTATTTTGGTCTTACGTTTTATCGAACCCAAACTTCTGTGTTCTATAGATTTAAAGACGATGGATGCTGTCTCTTCGTAGAAATTCGAGAGTTATGGAATATCACTTAAGCTACCTTCGCGGTCAATTAAGCAAGGAAGTTGTTTCTGTTTATTACCACGACTACAGAAAAGACGTTCTCAATTCAATCCGTATGTTAACGCATAAATGTAATATAAATGCACCGATATTGATCATTATTTATTTGGTTTGAAAGAATATATCTCCTCAATTGCCCCTTATAAATTTCTTAATGATCTGATGGCAATCTTTGGAGTTAGACATAAAACCTCTCTAAGGATGCTGGATTAATTACAGCAAAGTAACATGCTTATAGGCAACCACACATTCCTTAGCGTGTTTATGGTTGCATAACAACAAGGAGTTATACTATAAAGTTTCGGAACACTTTCATCGTACATTATACTGTCGGTTGTTCGTAACTTTTTAAAGAAGTGGGTTATGCCTGTGAAGTCGATTAAGACTTTTTTTTTTTAAAAAAACAATTTTATGATTTTATCGCCGTATTACTTAATCAAGGAACCCATCATAACTACTATTAAATGGAAAGTGTACTTGACTTTTCTGCTGGACGCTCGAGACATATGTGTAGTTCAGATTAGGCCCGTATTTGTGCATAGTAGAGTGATAAATTTCCTGCCTGGTTTAGATCTTACTGAAACTCATCCATCCTTGAGTTAACGAAAAAACTTGAACACATTATGGTGGTTTGTATAGCCTCGGTGCTAAAAAGAGATGCTAGACTCGAAACCTACCAACCAACCAATATTCATTTCTCTTATGAATAAACACATTATAATATTGATTGATAAACAAAGGGCAAACGGATGGAATCCAGAAACTACCTTTATCACGTATAGGGGCAATGAAATTTTTCATATTCGTTGATATAACGAGTTACGAGTTAGATTCAGGTCAGTTATTACGACCTGGCCATGGAATAGCTAATCTCCCCCCTTTCCGAGACCTCTTTTAACACACTGAAACTTTAAGTTATTTGTTTAGATAAATACGGACGTGTCCGATAAGCAAGCACCGTTTTGAAAAAAAAATATTAAAATAGGTTTGTTCAAGCCAAATTTATTTTTACATGAAAGAGTAGACCTTAAACTACTTTTCGAGATAGCTTTCACCAATGTTCAAACACTAGTCAGAGCGAGTGACCAACTTGTGCAAACCTTCGTCAATGAAACATCCCACCAGTGTCCGGCAGATACACAAAGTTTCGTACACACCACTTCAGCGCTAGTGTCGGCGCTTCGCGCATGCGCACTAGTTTCACTAGTTCATTGTCTATCCACTGACAAAAGTACGGTTGAATTGTCGTGGGTGTACCATATCTTGTAATCGTTTACAATCTTTAAAACAATTGTTGAACCCGCCGATTGTGAGATACATTCTGTTATCCGGTTTTTGAATGCAAGGAACGTTAAGCCGGAAGAAATAAAACGTCAAATTATAGATACTTCCTGTGCAATGAGTCATGGATGTTGCGAACGTTGGTGAAGCAATTTGAAAGTGACAACGACGCAAAAAAAAAAAAACGTTGTGGAGGTATAGTTGTCTTTAATGGTGAAATGCTTCTTTGAGGAAGGTTTGGACACGTCGGTCATTAACCATGACAAGTGTTTGAACATTGAAAAAAATTATGTCGAAAAATAATTTAAGATATGTTCTTTCATATAAAATAAATTTGGCTTGAGCAAACAACATGTTTCAGTTTCTTTTTTCAAAACGGTACTTACTTCCCGGATATTCCTCGTATATGTTTTAAAAATAAACAATCAATAATGAGGTGAGTTCAAGTGAGACATTTCAAAACATCATGTCGTCCTCTCTCTCTCAACATCATAGAATTATGGCTACGGACTTAGTACGATTATTTTACCAATGGAAAACTTTTTTTGCTCTCATGTGTGTGCTACAGTAAACAGTAGTTACAAAAGACTGAAGCTAATCTTTCGTAGTAATGGTACTTTCCGTCTCATCCTCAATTGCTCTTAGTATCATATAAATACTTAAGCTTTATTCTCAAACTTAAAAATGAGGTATTGCAACTGAATGCTAATGTGGTATTGCAACTGAATGAAATACGTAAGAGGCTTAAGATCTTATTTGCGTGTACATTGAAGGTGTGATTAGAAACTGTATGAAAATCAAATATTTTGCCAACAGCTTTTAACGGAGCGATTGAACCCTACCCTGTGGTTTCCATGGAGTCCCACCAACTAAAGCACAGCAGAGTTTCCCCCTCTTTGGGAGTTCCGCCTCTCCCCTTTTCCCATATGAACGTTTCTCAGCGTAAAAGGTCAAATGTTCGCATTCACGCAGCGTAGGAGGCCTTCCTATAAACTACATCCTTTGAACCATGCTTGAAATATAGTTTATACAAAATGTTCAAAGCCGCTTTTGTAAATCAAAGATTAACTAACAACATGGTCAGATGCTATAAGTATTTAAAGGTTTCATGTAAACATTAGGAAAGGACAGCCTTTGTCTTCTATTTTATCTAATGAGTATTCCTCATGTTTCACAATGAGAATGCGAAACCTGTATGTCATGAGGAAAAAGGGAGATCGTGGGTGTTTTACTAGCTCACAGAACTAGTTTTAAAGATTTTTAAGAAATGAAAATAACAACAAACTTCATTGATTTATAAATACAGGGTGTTTCCAAACAACACCGGCAACGTTCGGGAGATTATTCTTGACACCAAGATAAGATAAAAAGTATAGACCAACCTGGGTGCACAAATGCTTCCTTTCGGAGTTATAGGCTGCCGAAAACATGAAAACATTAACTAGGTTCATAGCTCCAAAACTATGGGGTCTACCGAAGACTTCACTTAGGAACTAATATGTGCCCTATCCAAATATTCATGTTTCAGATTTCTTCGGTACTTCCGCAACAATTTTTTGTAGAGGTAGTTGGAGAGTACTTAAACTTGTATGCTCGTAGCCAAACTCCCTGTATAAAAATTGTTGTGTGAGTACCTTAGGATCCTGAAACATGGATATTTGGATAGGGCACATAGTAGTTCCTAAGAGAAGTGTTTCACCGACTACAGTAAATCCCATAGTTTTGGAGCTATGGACCTTTAAATTTCTTTTTTTTTATGTTTCCGGCTGCCTATAACTCCGAAAGGAAGCATTTGTGTACCCAGGTTGGTCTATACTTTTTTTTTCTTATTTTGGTGTTAGAAATCACCTTCCAAACGTTTTCGGTGTTGCTTTGAAACACCCTGTATATTAAAGTGCAATGAGAGGGCGTTGTGGGTGGCTGAGGTAAAACAAAAAATGACAACTTTATGCATTTACATAATAACCAAAAGAAGCAGTGTCACGTGTACCCAATGAGAGGAAGTTTGGTTTTTAAATCGTGATATGCTCTCAATTAATATTGAAATCGAAAGTTATAGCAGATTTCTACCACTTCTGGTTTCAGTAAAGAGATTAAACTGGAGACAGAATATATTTTTGGGTACTTAATTGATTGTAGAAAACCACTTCTTCCAATTTATTACCATTTTCACTCTATAGCAATCAAACAAAAGACAAATTCTGACCAAAGCATGAACTATCTAATACAAAATAATATCGTTACAGTTTCGGCAAATTATCTTTACCTTCATCAGATACATTATCGAAACACAATTTCTAAGACTACAGCTTATCTATCACAGAAAATGAGAGGAGGTCATATTTAACAACCAATAAGATCCGTCCTTTCATCAATCAATTAAAAACTGTTAAAATTGAAAGAACGGATCTTATTGGTTCTTAAATAATATAACCTCCTCTCATTTTCTGAGATATGAAAGCTGTAGTCCTAGAAATTGTATTTCCATAATGTGTCTGAAGAAGGCAAAGATAATTTGCGCAAACTGTAACGATATTATTTAAAGGGCTGGCGGGATAAAAGGGATAAGTCCACTTTTTAAAAATTTTCAGGAGAGCAAAAAGAATTCTTTGAAACCAAATAACTTTTATCTTTGATAATTTATTTTTAATTTTTCTTAGTGATTTTGGAAGAACTGGTACCATTTATCCCACAACCAACAACAACATTCGAAAGGCTTCTGGTTCAATGTATAATTGGGCATAAAAACATCCTTCTGCGAATTGATGGACTTATTCCTTTTATCCCGCCAGCCCTTCATTTATTAGATAATATATGCTTTGGCCAGAATACGTCTTTTGTTTGATACAAGAAGTTCCAAAAATAGAATGAGTGACAGAACGTTTAGCAATCAACGTTCAAACCGGAAGTGGTTGATTTCTCCCACTTCTGGTTTAAACATAAGGTTAAAAGAGAAAATGCTGCTTATTATTAAGATACGTAACGGATTTCGTAAAAATAGCTTCTTGCTATCTCTATATAGTTAAATATTTTATTACCGTTATCTAAAAAAAATATTTATTTATTCAAATAAAACGTTTGGATTTTTCGTTAATTTAATGAGTACTGGCGTCGACTAAGGGGATATAGGGAGAGGTTCTTTCCAGTTTTGTTCTACATAATAATGCTAAGCCTTGTCTAAAGGAGAAATGACATCCTTCGTTAGTTCTTACGAAAATTCATAAAATTAATAATGTTATTGCTTAATTAGTTTTTGATATGTTATAAATAGATATTTGATCAATGGCTAGAATACAGTGGTGTTCACTTTTGTCGAAAAAAAATTACAAACTGAATAGTTTGCGGATGATGGTTGAGTTGTGTTCGGCTTTTCTATTTTTGGATCAAAAGATTCAATATATTTCAATCAAAAATTTCCTTGTAGGCTTTATATCAGGAGACCCACATATAGTGTAGCTAAATCTAAACTATCATTTAGCTCAGTATGATGGGCTTATTCAGTAAAAACAAAATACGAAAACTCCATTTAAGGGCCGCTCGAAAATTTTTGTGGTCCCTGATCCAAAAACCATTTATTCTCGAAGATCACAATCTTTTGATCCATTTTTGATCATTCTTAAAATTCTTGTTAATTAATTACTTATTTTTACAAAAACGTCTCTGCTAATTTTGTACACAATTCATACTTATAAATACATATATTATTAATTCATTTTGCACTACTGTTTTTTTTTTTAAGATTCAGATAAAATTAGTTTGGAAGCGAATGTGAGTTATTTGACTCTTACGCTTTAGTTCGCATTTCGCTTATAGTAATGTTGCTACTCCTAGAGGGCTCAATGACTCAGTGGTAGAGCCGTCATCTTTGCATTAGAAATTCCTGGTTGGATCGGTGGAAAATATTCTCGAGGTTCTCCCGTTTCCTCCTACATTAACTTTGATACAATTATTTTATAGTATTTCACTTTCAAAAAATTTCCGTCTCCTTTAGCCTAAAGGAAAATGAAATCTTTAAGTTTTACGTCCCATGATTATGCCAGTGAGGCTAAAGGAGACGGTGATGATGAGAAACGAATGAAATGGTGGAATGAAGAAAGTGGGAGGAAACGGGAGAACTCCGACAAAACTTAAAAGCACGGTATTGTCCACCACAAAGTCCATACGGTGAGGGCTTGGATCGAACCAGGGACCTAAAGCGCCGAAGGTGAACGCTCTACCACTGAACCACCTCACCCCCTAGTCTAAAGGAGATAACCCTAGGTTGTAAAACTAAGAAAAATACATTTCTTCTCTTTTCAGTAACTTTCTTTCAAATTACCAGATTTTCATGAAATTACCATTATCTTTTTTTTTCAAAATTTACAATTAAGTTTTTGTATTGAGTTGAAATCAAACAGGGAAGAGGTGACGAAATTTTTTGTTAACTTTCTGTAAATATTTCAGGGCGTATGAATTCAGTAGTGAAGCGATGCCAAAGTAACTTACTAGATGTAGATATTAGTAAATGCAATATCAAACCAGTGCAGTTTCAACATATAATAAATAAAACTGAACTACCCCTAAAGCATTAAGGTCTAACCTGCGATATAAAATTTGCATTTAAAATTAACGTTAATTGCATAATAATTGAAGGTAGCGGAAATCCTTGGATCATTCCAAGAATTATAGGGTGTTTAGTAAATTTGCCAGTATTTAAAAGTTGTGTTCGCTAGAAGTTTGAATATGCAACGCTTGTATCGAATATAGACACGAAAAATAACTCACTACAATAGAAAAATAGAATCTAAATATCTTGTTTAAAAGCAAACAAATATTTTCGTAAGGACAGGAAACTAGAGCTTTTGAAACTATAAATATAACGCTTAACGTTACATATAACATGATAAGCCCATATGAAATTCTTAATAATAAACTGTGCTGCAACGAAATTCTTTCGAGCTTTTAAATAAGCATACGAAATACGAAAACGCGAATAAAAAAGCTATAATTCCTTGTATTGTATGAAAGAAAGGAAGAATGTGTTAAGTAAGTCACTGCACATGCTGAGGACTGCAACCCACAATTAACTTATTTTTTTAAAAAAAAAAAAGTCAAGTAATATTCATAAATTTTTATGCTGACTGTCTTACAAGGTTGAAAAATGAAATTGTGAGTGTATCGTGAAAGATGAGCACTGTAATTGGTTATAACATCTGTTGTGTTCTGTTTCAATAAATAAATACTGTTAAAAGAACTTTCGTAGAATGTGACATGTGTTCTCTTTGTTGCTGAAGAATGACTGCTATTGGTTAGAACGTAACCAGTGAACTATTAAGGTTGCAAATTCATCCCATATTAAGAAAAGAAATCATTCGCTCTTTTCTGTTGTGCACGGGACGCTAACTGCAGATGGAATATGTGCATTGTATTTGTGTACGTGAAGAGAAATTGCAATACAATGCACGATCTCGGCCACCAAACTAACGTAGCTGTTACGCGGATTGCATAACATTGTGTGCGTCGCGGAAAGACCTGTTGTCATTAATCATTCATTGCAAATGGAACAACAACAACACGATGCAATTAGTTATAAATGTAAACAAGACTACCACGTGATATATATTGATCATATTCTTCAACGGTTAACTTTTAGTGAATACTCTGGTGTATTACGTATAAGACGTAAATGAGGTTAACTGCTGAATCTCCTACATTTAAAATTCAACGCTTATCCTTGACATAAAAATTCCTTTGTAATATTTAGTATAAGACATATTCACAAGTAGTATATGTGTGTAAAGAGTACATAAGTAGCATATGTGTAAAGATTATGTATGTTATGGTTAGTAAAATACAGACAACAATCTGGTAATTATCAGTGAATTTGTTACGACAATACATAAGAACTTTTTACAACAAAATAAAAAAAGCTCTCAGTTATTACTGGCTAAGTAACTAACTCTATGTCCTATGGAGCCTGAAGATTCAATGCCGCGTTCACAAAAGCTCTCCATTGACTTTTGTCTTAGCCAACTGGATCCAGTTTCTACTTTGTATTCCTATCTCTGCGAGAGCCATCTTAATATTCGCCTCCCATCTAAATCTAGGTCTTCCTAATGGTCGTTTTCCAATTCGTCTTTCAGTTAATACTTTGAAACGTTTCTACTTTCTTCCATCCTGGCAGCATGACCTGCCCACTTGAGCCTTCTAGGTTTGATGACCCTAACAATGTTTGGTAAACCGTATAAATTATGTAGTTCCTCGTTATGAAGTTTCCGCCATTCCCCATTCCCGTTCCTCTTGGGTCCGAATATTCGTCTCAGGATCTTGTTCTCAAATACTTTCAGTTTACGTTCTTCCCTCAGAGTAAGCGACCATGTTTCGAAACCATACAGAACAGCAGGCATGATTATCGTTTTATATATTTTAAGTTTCAAATTCCTCGACAGAATTCGCGACGACAAGAGATTTTGAACTGAATAATAACATGAATGCCTTGCTTTTAGTCGACATTTAATTTCTTCGTGAATATGATTTTCGTCTGTTAATATTGATCCTAGATATTTGAAAGTATCCACTTTATCAAAAATATTATTTAATATTTTAACGCATCCGTAATTTGCCGTATTACGGTCCCGACAAACTTTCATGTATTTAGTTTTCTCTGCATTTATTTCTAAACCCATGTTCCTGCAAGCGTTTGATAAGACCTTTCGCATTTCTTTCTATTGTTCTCCTATCATCCCCTATTAAATTTACATCATCAGCTACACTAAAACCTGGTGAATACTATTCAGCTCTAGGCCCTCGTTGCTATTTGTGATTTTCCTTATAGCGTACTCCAAGACAAAGTTGAATAATAATGGCGACAACTCATCTCCATGCTTCAGGCTATTCTCGACGTGCAAACTCGTGGACAAAAATTTTCCTATCTAGACTTTACTTTGGGATTCACTTGAGTATTTCTTAATTAATCTAATTAGCTTTTTATCGAAATTCCAGTTATTACTGGAACGAACGAAGTACATTCTAGTCCCAAAAACTTCGTTTTTTCGATTTATTCGAAAACTACACATAAGAATGACTCTCAAACATGTCATTTTGTTGAGCTTGATCTGATATATATATGTGTGTCATATTTGGACGATATTCAACTTAAAACAGAACTTGAGATTTAAGATCTACTGACAACTTTAGGCTATATTGCATACGGTCGTCTTTGTAGTGTTAATGAAGAGCTTAATAAAGATATTTTTCAATCATAGTTTCACCTCAATATGCAGCATGGTTCTTGTGTAGCATCGAGCTTAATAAAGACATTTTTCAATCACAGTTTCACCTCAATACGTAGCATGATTATTGTGTAGCATCGAGCTTAATAAAGATATATTTCAATCACAGTTTCACCTCAATACGTAGCAAGGTTCTTGTGTAGCATCGAGCTTAATAAAGATATATTTCAATCATAGTTTCACCTCAATACGTAGCATGGTTCTTGTGTAGCATCAATTTCTTAGGTTCACAAATAATTTAATGTTTCTGCATTTCTCAAAAACTACGCCTGAACTTTTACACTCGCCCATGTCATTATTATTTGTCAGTTGGTATATGTCTCACCTATGGTCTAAAATATAATTCCGTGAAACACTAAGAATACGTGCAGATTTTTTTTAGCTCATTGATTATAAAGGGAACTATTTGTCATTTTTTATGAACTGGAATTTTTAAATCTTTTACTGGATTGATTTTACTGAATATTCCCTAGTTCATTGACTCAGTACAACATTTTATGTTGCTCGCGTTGCTCTTGAAGCGACATTTTACCAGCCTTCAGATTGCCTTAGTAGCACTGTAATATCTTCACTTTGATAACTGAACTAACAGTCACACCACATCAACAGTGGGTTTCCAAACGGCAGTGTCTGCCAGTACAACTTCGTGGCAGGAAAAGCCCTGTTCTTTTTTGACTGTATTAGTATATGAAGTGAAAGAGGTGTGTTTATGTTCTGACTTGGGACGCTATTGAAAAATCGTTGAACACACAATGGCAATATGAGCTCAAAAAGTGTGAAAATAAAAAAAGAATAATTTTGGGAATTATCCAAAAAATGAATCGAAAGATTGGGATTTTGGCCAAGAATTTTAGGAATGATCCATAAAAATATCAAAAGATTCCGATCTTGGCCGATAATTAGTTTTTGGATCAGGGGCCACAAAATTTTTCAACGGCCCCTAAATCAAGTTTTCGGGTTTTTTTTTTTTTTTTTTTTTTACGAAATAAGCACACCATACCGAGTCAAGTGATAGTTTGGGTTTTTTCTATGAAATATATTGGATCTTTTGGATCAGGGGCCATATCATTTTTGAACCGCTCCTAAATCGAGTTTTCGTACTTTTTATGGGATAAGCACATCGTACTGAGTTAAGTGATAGCTTGGGTTTGGCTACACTAGTTCTCCAGATATAAGGCCTACAAGAAAATTTTTGCCTGAAATATATTGGATCTTTTGATCCAAAAATAAATGAAATCTTTTAAAGTTTTACGTCCTACCGTTATGCCGGCTAGGCTAAAGTAGACGATGGGTGATGATAAGAAATGAATGAAATAGTGGAATGAGGAAAGTGGGAGTAAACGGAGAACCCCGAGAAAACCCACTCCCTCCTCTATCACAAACTCACTTGGCGCAAGCTTGGATCGAACCAAGGACCCCACCCACCAGTGTGAGAAATAGTCCACCAGGGAAATTAAATACACTATTAAACATATAAACATGGCCTATTCATGTAATTCATAATAACATTAACAATGATTCAATCCTATTAGTTTAACAATAATCTTTCCTTCGTTATCGGAGTGATTAATAACAATTATCAGTTTAGTGCCACTTGATTCATAGATAACATATAATATCGAAAACTAAACGAAAGCACATGACTCCAGAATCTTCAGGCAGATAGAGCAGTGAACTATAATATCTTTGCAATATAGGAACAAACTGTAAATAACCGTATTTTGTGTTGTTGAGATGCTCTGAAAACCTCATTATAAACCAGAAATGAAGAACACTTCATGCTCTCTGCGTTGACAACATAAATTTTTATCTTTCCTGTTTCCAGTTCTAAGCGTAATCTGAATTCTCTTCTCATGTTTTCTTTCATGCTTCCATAACTAATGTAGAGAGATGGCCTTGAATATAACGGAAGATCTCGGTTGCTACAAGTACAAAAAACATCGCTGAAAAAATATTCATGTTTACTTTTTTCTTTTAAAAAAGTCTAGACAGAGGAAAAGAAAGTTTTTCTTTTTTGCTTCTTTATAATTATTTTCACGTAACGTTTTAGAGAACCTTCTTTTTTGATTTATTTTTTTCTCTCTCTCTTTCTCTTTCCAGGCAATCTTATTAAATTCTAATTCAAAACATTTTTGCTTGCTTTTCTTTATTTGTCTTAACATTTGTAAACCGGAAATCAATGAAGGTGGAATTAATTCTAGTGTTTCTCATTACAGCTTTTATTAATATTTAACGAACTTTAAAAAGTTCGTTAATAAATTCTCTATGTCTGTGCGTCTGTGTTTGTGTGTGTTATTTGCGATAATTTTGAGCCCTCCATTCGATAGAACTATCTGAGGAAGTGATGGCATTTTTCGCGCCACTCTTACCGTTCCCGAGATAGTGGCCAACAAAGTTCCGATTTCGGGAGATTTAAGGAGCCATATCTAGGGAACCGTAAGTCATATAGAGATCATGTTAGTGTTGATCAATACCTAAGAGGATAGTGAACATTTTGGTACCAGATAGTAACCGGTGACCACTGGCCAATTGGCCATCGTTCAACAGATATTGGCCAAAAATGCTCGGTTAACGGGATATTTAAGTAGCCAGCCATATCTCGAGAACCGAAAGTCGTAGAGAGATGATATTTTGTGAATTTTTTAATTTCGAGTCCTCCTTTTTGAGCATGTGTCTTCGTAAAACAACATGTCTTAGAACGTTTTAACAGAACCCTTAAACAAAATATTGAAAAAAAAATTAGTACTGAAGGAAATTATGCATGGATAGATATATTACAAGAATTGTTTAATGAGTATAAGAATAAAGTACATAGAATAATTGGTATAAAGCCTGTAAAAGTTAATAAGAAAAATTAATTCCTTTTAAGTTCCTTCTGGCAATGCGCTTGGAACACTCTCAACTGGTTTATTTCAGTTTTAGGTAGGTCCTCGCCATTAGTTAAAGGGACTCTTAATAATGGGGAGGCATTAATGGGGATTGGAGACTTAAACATTGGGGGTAGATCACGTATGCAAATGGTACGGTTATTATAGTTAGAACCGAAGAAGGGCTACAGAAGATGAATGACGAAATAGTTAACACTGGAAAACTGTATGGAATGGGAATTAACATCGAAAAGTTGAAGGATATGAGAATATCCCGTGGAAACGCACTCTTACAGATCAGAGTAGAACAAAGAGAACTTGAAGTTGTCGATAATTTTAAGTATTTGGGAAGTATTTTGACGAAAGTCGCTTACTGCAGCAAAGAAATCAGAACAGGAATTGCCATAGCAAAAGAAGCTTTCAACAAGAGAATATCACTCTTAAATAGCAGGCTCAAGTGCTATATATGGAGCATTGGACTGTATGGTTCAGAGACTTGGACATTACGGAAGCTAGAGTAGAAATATTTAGAGAGCTTCGAAATGTGATGTTGGAGGAAGATGGAGAAGATAAAATGGACAGAGAGAGAGCAACAAACGAAGTTATTTTGAAACGGATAGGAGAGAAGAGGACACTAATAACCAGCATCCTATGTTTGAAGACCAATTGGATTGGATACAGGCTACAAAGAAATTATCTTCTTCATACCACCATAGAAAGAAAGATGGAAGGAAAGCTAGAAATAGTAAAGAAAAGAACACAACTGATCAATGATTTGAAAATAGAAGAAAATATTCAGAGTTAAAAGAGGAAGCTGAAGATAAAATTAAAAAAATAAATAAGTCTCATTAGTTCCAGAACTTGGCAAAAGCAGAATATTTAATAATAATAATAATAATAATAATAATAATAATAATAATAATAATAATAATAATAATAATAATAATAATAATAATAATAATAATAATAATAAATTTGCCTGTACAACATATTCTATACACTTGCTGTAAATGAAACTCAAATGAAATGTTATTACCAGCTTAAAAAGCAGCATTTTCGACCGCAAAACTAAATTGCATTATTAACCAAAACTTCTTTATATATTTATTCTATCTGTCCGTCTGTCCATCAGTCCAGAAAATAACATTAAGAAATAGAGGGTGGCACAGGAAAAAAAGGAAAATTTTAATTGGCGTAAAATACACTAATCAACAAAGGAAAGAATATATTTAATGATTGATTTAAGATTTAGATTTCTGGGCTTTCGGCATCTATGGCCATGTTAGCCCTTCACTAGGATTAGGATTAGGAATTAGATTTCTGGGCTTTCGGCATCTATAGCCATGTTATCCATTCACTAGGATTAGGATTAGGAATTAGATTTCTGGGCTTTCGGCATCTATAGCCATGTTATCCATTCACTAGGATTAGGATTAGGAATTAGATTTCTGGGCTTTCGGCATCTATGGCCATGTTAGCCCTTCACTAGGATTAGGATTAGGAATTAGATTTTTTGGCTTTCGGCATCTATGGCCATGTTAGCCCTTCACTAGGATTAGGATTAGGAATTAGATTTCTGGGCTATCGGCATCTATGGCCATGTTAACCCTTCACTAGGATTAGGATTAGGAATTAGATTTCTGGGCTTTCGGTATCTATGGCCATGTTAACCCTTCACTAGGATTAGGATTAGGAATTAGATTTCTGGGTTCTCGGCATCTATGGCCATGTTAACCCTTCACTAGGATTAGGATTAGGAATTAGATTTCTGGGCTTTCGACATCTATGGCCATGTTAGCCTGTCACTAGGATTACGATTAGGATTAGATTTCTGGGCTTTCGGCATCTATGACCATGTTAACCCTTCACTAGGATTAGGATTAGGAATTAGATTTCTGGGTTTTCGGCATCTATGGCCATGTTAACCCTTCACTAGGATTAGGATTAGGAATTAGATTTCTGGGCTTTCGGCATCTATGGCCATGTTAACCCTTCACTAGGATTAGGATTAGGAATTAAATTTCTGGGCTTTCGGTATCTATGGCCATGTTAACCCTTCACTAGGATTAGGATTAGGAATTAGATTTCTGGGTTCTCGGCATCTATGGCCATGTTAACCCTTCACTAGGATTAGGATTAGGAATTAGATTTCTGGGCTTTCGACATCTATGACCATATTAACCCTTCACTAGGATTAGGATTAGGAATTAGATTTCTGGGCTTTCGGTATCTATGGCCATGTTGGCCCTTCACGTATGAGGTACGACGTCCTTCGGCGAGCACACTATCCGGGGAAAGGGAAGGAATAAAGAATTGGGGAAGGAAGACCCAGGGGACTCGTTATGTACCAGCCCGACATTTCTCTGGTGTGAACGGAGAAAACCCAGGAAATTCCTTATTCAGGATGGCTGACCTGGAAAAGCTTTGTACACTTTTTCCACCGAGTGTCCCGACTGGGAATCAAACCCGTGGCCGCTTGCACATTTAATGATTGAGATGCATGTAGAGAGTATGCCATTAACAATGACATTAGTTATGGCCGAAACCATTTAAGGAAGTTTCCCTACAACATTACATGGAAACCATTTGTTGAACTATTTTCACAATATATTTATTCAACAACCCACAAAACGATTCGTCTTCTTTAAGGAGCAACGAAAATTGCAAGTATCATATATTTGCTATACGGAGACTAACTTTAAAATTTATTCTTGCCCCTTTTCATACGAGTACAGATGGGTCGCTCTGACTCTGAAATTTCCACATGCAAAACGTGTATGATAACAATTTTATTACACACATTACCAGATACGCTGCCTTTTATATTGTCAAAAAATATCTTTTTCGATAATGATACATTTAAATTCTGTGCCTGCTTTAAACTGTAGCATTTAATCACCTTCATTTGAGCTTTCAGCACATTGTTACTTTACAATATATGGTTTCAGAACGCTTCTAAGAGGAACAAAGAGCGTTCATTGTGTAGAGAGCCGCTATTACTAACCAATATATTTTTTAAAAAAATGTTTTAAAAAAACGAAAACAAGGCATGATGATGATCGGGGACGAAAGCTTTTGACTATCACGTGAGTGCAGCCGCCCGATCAATCATGCGAGAGCTCGATTCCGCTCAGGAAGGAGGCGCGACACCAGAATTACAGCGTCACATCGTTCAACGAAAGAAGACACTTCTCATCGTTCTTCCCGGATTCTGTATCAAAAGCAAACAGGCTCATTCACGAAAGAAGAGTGCCTCGTTTTCAACTATGTATATATATATGGATGTATTCTTCTTCAGGCAGGGCTCCTCTTTGAAGAATATTTTAGTTCCAGGCGGTCAATAGAAGTCAACGCTCCAAGGAGATTGCCTTCTTCTTTGTGCTTTCAATATCTTTTCTTTTTAAAAAAAAATTATTTCCCTCACAAATTATAATATCCCGGAACTGCTTAACTTTGTTGAGTGGATTTTTTTAAAAGTTAAAACGAAATCAGAGTAGTCTGTTCTATGACCGTTTACTCTCTTGTCTTGGTCTCTTTCTTTCTGAAGGATCGTGCGATGAATATTACAAGCAGAGTCGAGAGTCCAATATGAAACGAGTTTTGTCACTTCAACATGTCTTCTTGATTCATTTTTTTGGGATTATAACTTATATATCCCTGACGGCCTCAACACTGATCGACCTGTATTAGAAGAAGCCTGATTCAACAATACTTTTGAAATTTTGTCTCCCTTACTAGCACAGTTGTGGACACTATAGTTAGTGGTTAGAGCGTTGAACTCACGTCCGAGTGGTTCCGAGTTCGATTCTCGACCGATGCTTCCCAATTTTCAGCGTCCACCCAGCGGTGTGAGGCAAACTGGGGAGTCACGTCAATAAAAGACGCGGTGGCCACTAGGTTTAGAAAGCTCCCGATAACGCCCTCCGGGGACGCGACGCGCTAACTACGTGTTCGTCACTGGACTAGACGTAGTTCAGCCAGTCGCTAACAGATGGCGCTGGAGCAGGTTCAGGCCCTCAAACGGATCGTTACGCCAAGCGGTTTGGTTTGGGTTTACTAATAAAGCTCCTGCGTGGCTATGTGGTTAGCGTACGCATCTTTGGTGCCGAAGAACTGGGTTCGGTTGCCGGTGGGAACTCATATGGTTCGGACTCCACAACCGCACGTGTAGGTCCGCATAATCTAAAATAAAATGAAATCTTTAACTCCTTGTTTCCCAAAGAATGAATTTATGAAGAGCAAGAAAGCAACAAACTTTCAACGTCAATTGTCTATACAGTTTCAGCGCGAATGAAAATCCTGGAAATAATTTAAACTCTTGTCTTTAGATGGCTTGCAAAATTCATACTGAAAGATCACACTCAAACCACTGGGCCGGAAAGGGTTAATTTAACATTATTAAGTTCCCACACCATCTTTGATTTTGTTTAGTCATTATGTATACTTTACTGTTTTTTCAAACGAATTTGCGATATACAGGGCGTTACAAAAGTATGTCAGAAAATTTTGGAAATAAATTCCTCATGTCAAATAAGAATAAAAAAAAAGTTTATATCGACCTGTAGTCGGAAATTCATAGTTTCGTAGTTACAGGGTATCGAAAACGTGAAAAATTAACTTTAAAAGTCCGTAGTTCCACTACTATAGGACTTATCGTAGTAAAGTTAAGACTTCACTAAGGAATTAGTATGTGAACTATCCAAAAATCCATTTTTCAGAACCACTGGTACTTGCACAATCATTTTTAAAGAGTCTGTTTGGGAGGACTTGATTACTCTCCACCTACCTCTAAAAATTGGTGAGCAAATAATGGAGCATTCTTAAACATCGATATTGGGGTAGTTCACATTAGAGACCTGCACGGGCCGGGCTTGGGCAGGCCGACTCTGTTATTTCTTTGGGCCGGGCCTGGCTTGGGCGGGTCGACACTGATTTCTCTTCAGGTCGGGCCGGGCTGGGGCCGATTAATTGCAATTCTTTAACAACTATTGACTTTCGTTAAACGATAATTAAAATAAAAGCAAACGTTGAAGAAGTGTGCCCGTGAAAAATGTTACAAAATGAAACTTTTAAATTTTACCGGGTCCGGGCCGGACTTGGGCCAAGAATTTTAAAAAAAATTATCGGGCCGGGCCGGGCTCGGGCCGAAAATCTGCAAAACTTTTCGGGTCCGGGCTGGGCTGGTCCTAGGTACATTAGGGCTGGATTGGGCTAGGGGCCGAAAAATTCGCCTCGTACAGGTCTCTAGTTCACATACCAGTTCCTCAGTGATGTCTTGACCCGACTACGATATGCCCCATAGTAGTTGAGCTATGAACTTTTGAGGTTCACTTGTTTCACGTTTACAGCGCCCTTTAACTCCAAAACTCCACTTTTGAGCACAGGTCTATAGGTAAGAAATATATTTCCAAAGTATTGTGATATATTTTTGTGACACTGTAATTATATAAATTTAATATTACATAAACTTCGTTATTGAATATTAAAGTTATAGATAATTATTTACTTTTAATTTAACTATACTAAAAGAAGAAATTATTAAATTCAAACAATTAAAAACTACAGTTTTTTCAAAGAAAAATTCTAATATAAACCAATGGGCTAAAGAATCGGAATAGCACGGGTATTCAGCACCGTTTATGTCCCCACGATTATGCTCTTAATCAGTGGCGTCACTAGTTTTACTGCGCCCTGGGCCGATCGATCATCGATTTACTCATACCTGCCCCCTGCCCCACGCATTTCAGCTGCTGCGTTATATATAGACTAGCCTTTGGCTAGCTGGAGGCTCCGCTCCCAGACTCCCGAATCTGCTCGGCCTACGGCCTCGCATTTCTTATCTATCGGCCTTTCAATCAACAGTGAATTTCATGAACTTGCCTTTCTTATTTCCTGAATCTGTCCATCCGGAGGCTTCGCCCCCACACACTGTCTTTGCTCGGCCTACGGCCTCACACCAATTAAACCCACAATTCTATCGTTTCTTTTCCTATTTCAACTATCTAAAAGATAAGATTTTGTATCCCAAGAAAACGCCCATTTAAATAGCATATAAATTTCTTCATTCCCCTTTAGACCCCTAAAAATTAAAAATATTCACTTTTGGCAATTTTCCTGTAGGTTAGTCCTGGAAGGCTACAATCATGCCAAATTTCATTATTCTAATCCTGCCGGAAGTGCCTACACATTTTGTGGTGCAGAAGACATCCCATATTAATAACATGGGAAAGATTTTTCAGTTCCCATAAAACCACTCTACCGTTGGATTTTTTTTATTTTTACTGATTTACTTAGATAGTGCTAACAAAAACGTACAAGCATACCGAATTTCAACTTTTTATTCCAATTCTAAGTGCCTAACACATGAGATTATAGGTCCAAAAAGGCCCATTTAAATAACATTGGAAATTCTTCATCCCCTCTTTAGAAACCCTAAAAATTAAAAATGTTCACTTTTGGCAATTTTCCTGTGAGTTAGTTCCGGAAAGCTACAATCATGCCAAATTTAATCATTGTAGCCCGACAGGAAGTGCTCAATAATTTATGTCAGCTCATGTAGTTTTATATATAGTTAAGATGATTTTACCCTGGAAAATATTTTTCTCACACTTAGTTGAGGAGGAGAGCATACGAAAAATTCCTTTATATGGTTTGCTTAAAATGTAAATTATATTTAATTATGAATGATTACTTTAGTACACAGGTTTGTTTATTATTTTAATCAGGTTAGTTGAGACGGAAAGAGTAAAATTTGTTTACTGCTACTTGTATACTTTAAAAGTACAATGATATAATTGCTTTTAATTCTTAATATAAGTATGGAGTACAGGATAGTTTTATAAATGTCAACTAGGTTTCAAACAGGCCCAACTTTCGTTTTATTCCCGAGTGGGGGTGGAACCAGGGAGGGGGCGCGGCGTGCTGATTGCAATGACTCATTATGCAAAACTTACACTAGACAGCTAGCTAGACAAACATTGCAGTGACGATTGTCCGGGTATCGCCCAGTAGGAATCCAGAAAGGGGGCGAGGGACTCGCGCGCCCCTCCGTGAGGAATAAAGTTTATTACTCTCTAATGAAGCGCTCGTTCAAAGACTGTGAGAAAAAACTTCCAAAAATTTCTCTCAAAAGGAAGATTCTGATTGCGTTCTCTACTCATTGCAGATAATGTATGCGTTTCCCGTTCATGGCAATCCTGCATTCTCTAGTGTTGAGCAACATGGCTTTCCTCAGTGCCGCCTTCAGAAGGGCGGAGATAAATACGTATTATGAAGCGCTGAAGTCCACATTTTTAGTTAGCAAAACCAAAATATCGAAAAATGTCTCAAGTTTATTTTTCAGACCTCCGCCCCCCTGAAAAATTCCTGGATCCGACCCCGGAATCGGCTGTTCTCAATTAACTGTTAATAGTCATAGCGTACCTTTTGAAATGTTTTCAAACGTTCTTTACATAACGAACAGTTTTCCGTATTCTTTTTTCGCCCTTGAGCAATTTTACTGTGCTCCCTGGAGCAACTGCTCCACTCGCCCCATTCTGGTTACGCCATTGCTTTAACGCTAAAGGAAACTGATGGTTATGAACGAATTAGTGGAATGAGAATGTGGGAGGATACAGAGTATCTTGACAAACCCATGGACACATTGTTATCCGCCACAAGCTTACATACTTTGGGATCGAATAAGGTAACCCTTCCAGAATTACTATTACTAATCTAACGTTCTATTACTAATCTATCGTGCCCTCCTATTCCCAGAGCTCTTTCATGGCTAAGCGGTTAGAGTAAGCGCTTTTGGCGTTGACGACCAGCGTTCGATTCCCGGCGGGAGCTCATGTAGTTCGGATTCCACGTTAATCAGTAGGTCTACGTTTCATATAGCCTCGCTGCTGAACAGGACGTTAAACTCAAAATCAACTCTAGTCAACCCGCCTATTCCCATAGTATACCAAGCTTACTGATAAGTAAACAAACTAACTGTCTGGTCCTTACCAGACAGAGAAACCTGTCGTTGGAAGAAGCAGGGGTGACAGACAAACCATAATATTGATGGCGAAGTTCTTCGGGAATCCATAATTACAAATTGCTGCCAATGGCGAATCCACGGTGGGCGCTGGCGGTAATCGCCTCCCTCCCCAAAGACTACCCTAAGCTCTGTTGATTTTGCGAGACTCACTTTTATCCTCAAAACGGGTCTCGAAAATTCTTGGGAGCCACGTTGTAATGGTGACTGAAGACACGAGTTTAGCACCTAAATGATTTAAGCCAAATGCTTTGTATTACTGTGTCGCTGGTTTTCGGAAGAAGTTTTCGAGCGCCTCCGGTTTCTGTATACGGGATAATTTCATAACAAGAATTCCTTCTCGTACTGTGTATCTCAATTTATTGCTTTTCTGTTTTCGGTTATAAGAAATCCAACACCACCAGTCTTGCCACATTATGTTTTTTTTTTTTTTTTAATTTGGACTGAAGAAGATCGAAGCACTGAAAATAGAAGTTGGCACTATGACTAAAAAACGATGAATAAATATTGAAAAAGATGTAACTAATCAACAATAAATTATATTCAAGCATGAACCAGAAGTGAGAGAAAGCGATGATTGGAAAAACAGAAAGACCCTAGTAATGCAAGAGGAATTCAATTCGACATAAGCGACATGAAAGGAGAAAAGTTATCCAGAGATTAAGTTATTAGCCATAGTAAAATAAACCGATGAAGAAACCAAAGCATTATACGAAATAACTACCAAATGATAGAATTTTCTAGAAGTGGAGAAGTACCATGTAGTGGGATAGCTAAACCTCCGAAGTCGGGAAAATATTTCACTTCCGGATACCAGTCTGTCCTTTTCAGCGCAGTAACTATAGGTCATAAGAAATCGAAAAAGACCGGGACACAGGTTTTCCCTTGTCTAGGGTGGTCGTGGTTGCCATTTTCCAAAATGGCCGCCCTGTACCACAAAGTGTAGGTGTAAGTCAGGTGCAAGTATCTCAAATGAGCAATATCGGTGTCTATTTATTGGTTTTTGATGACGCTGAGTCGATTGGAATAGTTTCTTAACATGTAAAGTACAGAATTAATGACAAAGCCGCCATTTTTAAAGATGGTGGACCTATAATGCTATTTATGGAAGTAAATCAGCGAGTAAAAGTCCTACAAGTGTAAATTTGGTGTCCATTTATAGGTTTTCGAGGTCGCTGAGTTGATTGGAACTGTTTTTGGAATGGTCAGATAAATTCCTTACAATCTGTCATTTATCTACAGATGGTGATCAGAAAAATGGAAACACCTGTAGTTGGCAACATGTCAGATGTATGGCAGTGGTGTCGTGGCGCCCGCAGCGCCGGACCGCTGGTGGTGGTGTGTTAGATCGGTCTCCATACTACGTCAGGCGCAGTGGAACAGCAGTGTCCAGTGGCTGCAGCAGACGGAGGTAGTGTAAAATGGGAGACCTCTCACAAGTCAGATTTTCAAAGAGGGCAAATTGTTGGTGCGCGGTTATGTGGAGTGAGTGTAACGGCAGTGGCTACTGTGTTAGGTGTGTCGCGTGGGACAGTGTCGAAGGTGATGACGGCCTACACAACACCCGAGAAAACCACATCGGGGAAGCGGAACAGTGGGCGGAAGAAAATCATGAGTGACAGGTCACGCCGGGTATTAAAGCGCATTGTCACGCAGTACCGTCGTGCCACTGCGGAGCAAGTGACGGAAGAACTCAATCAGCACCTCCCTCAACCTGTTTCGACAATCACAGTCCGCCGCGAATTACATGACCTGAACTTACGGGGTCGTGTTGCACGGGCCAAACCGCTCATCAGGGACCATAACGCTTTCGCACGCCGCAAATGGTGCCGCGACCATGCAACTTGGACCGTTGAGTACTGGAAACGTGTGATATGGTCGGATGAGTCATCCTTCACTCTATTCCCAACCACGGGCCGTGTTTATGTGTGGAGAACGCCCAAAGAAGCTTATGATCTGCAGTGTCTCCGCCCAACTGTGAAACATAACGGCGGCTCGGTGATGCTGTGGGCCGCCATATCATGGTTTTCATTGGGTCCTGTGGTCACACTTAGCGGACGAGTCACTGCCAACGATTATGTTGCAATTTCAGGAGACCACTTGCATCCTCTGGTCCAGATGTTGGTCCCGGACAATGACGCCATCTTCCAGGATGATAATGCACCCATTCACACAGCTGGCTTTGTTGCAGCGTGGTTTGAGGAACATCGGGATGAAGTTCAACACCTCCCCTGGCCCGCCCAATCCCCAGATCTCAATATAATTGAACATCTGTGGTCCGTCTTGGAAACACGACTCCGGCGACAATTTCCACCTCTATCCTCTCTCACAGAACTGGCCGATGCCCTGCACGAGGAATGGTGTAAAATTCCACTTGCTACCGTTCACGACCTCTATGCGTCCATCCCACGTTGCATCAAGGCTGTTCTGAAGGCGAAAGGTGGCCCAACACCATATTAATCTGGTAAGATGCAATTTCGTTCAGGTGTTTCGATTTTTCTGATCACCATCTGTATATAGTCTCATTAGTAAAATTGCTTCACATCTATTTTTGGTACTAAAATGTCAAGAAAATCAATATCGTGTGTCATGGCCGTATTTTCTTGGCGTATCTTTATTATTTATCAGGGTTTTTCAAGAAAATTTTTATAACTGCACATTGCTCCCTCCCAAATATATACAATGACAATGACATTTCTCAGTGTTAAAATTTTCCTCTCTAGATGGTACCATCTTCTCCCAACTTCTTAGAGAATAATTAAACGTTTTATGTTGTAAAACAACTTTTCTGAGATACTGGTTCAGTCTGCATCTTATTATTACCTTTAAAAATGTTATAAGTAAAATGTAATATGTATATTTATATTGTACTATTGATATGAATATTGTAATAAGGCACTATTAATTTTAATAATTGCCTATACAAATATTGAAAGAACGATTTTATTGTTATTCGTTTTTTGTTCTTTATTCCAAGTACATTCATTTATTCTATTCGTCATTATATATTCTTAATTTGGATAGTTTTGTAATTTCTCGTTTCTTGTTCGTTATTCTTTCGTTTCCTGTAATATTTTTGTTATGTCGATAGTTATGTATAATGTATAGTTCCTTCTACCTTGCTGTATGTTTATGATCGCAAAGATCATAAAGACCCCAATATAAAAAAATGATTAAATAAAGTTATCAATGAAACACCCCATCCATCCTTTTCACACTTCTCTTAGACCTACAATTCTCTTCCCTACAGGTTGCTAGCCGATGGCTAGCCTTAAAAAATTGCTGATATAAAATCAGCACTAGCTTAATGTTGGATATTGATGCGTATTCAATGCGTATAGTGTTTGATGTGCAGTATTACTAGCGTGATAGAAAGAGGCTGACATGTCGAAGAAGCGGAAGCACGAATTACTTGAATCTGATATTTCGTTAAATGTCAAAGCACCTGTTGTGAATTGAAATTTATGTTTATTTTGCCAGAGCGAAAATGAACTACCACTCGTCAGTCCAACCACCGATGGATATACTAATCTGGCCACGCATTTAGCCATATTTGCTCAGCACAGAGCTTTGATGGGAATAGTTCATCAGATACAACCTTTCACGAGCGAGAATGATTTTTTGCAAAGGCTTATTGAAAACAGTGCCAAATATCACAAGATATGCCGCAACAAATATGACAACCAAAAAGTACAACGTTTGTTGCTGTCTCGAAAGCCCGGTAGGCCAAGATCATCTGAACCGCAGAGCAGTTCTAAAGCAAATCGATCCAGTTGTTCGTCTTCTGACATTAGAGAGGTGTGTATATTTTGTGATCTCGGCGATGGAAATCTGGTACCTGCTACAACTCTGGGCCTTGGTCCAACTATCCATAGCTATGCGGTAAAGCTTCAGGATGAGAACCTACTGAGAAAACTAGCTTCAACCGATATGGTGGCATTAGAAGCTAAATACCATAAGTTGTGCTACGTAAAATTTCTCAACCGTGTTAAACCAGCCAGCAGGATGTCTGCAGAAGAACAAAAGCCAAATTCTCAATAAGTTGTGTACGGTTTAGTGATCACAGAGCTCATTCAGTATGTGCAAGACACATACTTGTGCAATGAAAATTCGCCTGTATTTAAACTTTTTGACTTGACGAAGCTTGTAGCTTAACGCATGTCCAACATGGGAGTATCCACTACCGAACGTGAAGTAAACCGAACTCGTTTAAAGGACAACCTTCTTCCTTTTGTTCCTGGACTGAGAGCTGATAAAAGTGGTCGAGAAGTAATCCTGAGCTTTGAGGAAAACGTTGGTGATGCGATCAAAGATGCGTGTGTCTTCAATGGCTTCAGCGATGGCATGTGTTTAGCACGTGCTGCATCAATTCTTCGTAGAGAATTATTCAGAGACTTCCCAAAATTTCAAGGACATTTTCATCCTGAGTTCACTCCAGCAAACTGTGTCCCAATCATTTTACTCAGCTTTACTCGTGTGGCCCTTGAACGTGAAAATATTGATATTGAATCATCAAATGAACATGAAACACGTTTAGCAGCTTTGTCGATAGCCCAACTAATACGTTTCAACAATGTGAAAAAAGAAAGAAAGCCTAGTGTGCAGCGGCCACGCCATTCTTTGAAGAGTGAAACCCTGCTTCCTCTATATGTGGCACTAATGCTCCACAATATCACCAGGAAAAAGATCATAGAAAAATTAAACCAGTTAGGGATCTGTGTATCATATGACCGAGTACAACAAGTGACATCAACTGTTAGTAATGTTTTGTGCAAAAAATTCCAGAATGATGGCATTGTCTGTCCACCACTCATGGTATCAAATCCGTTTATTAGTGTCGCAATCGACAATAACGACCATAATCCATCATCATCTACATCCAGTTGATCTTTCCATGGTTCTAGTATAACAATTATACAGCATCCTTGTGTTTCTAGTGACAATACAACTGGTGAAAATTTCGCTATTACGCAGTGGGATAAGAACTTGATTGGCGAGCTGCCTGAAAGTTAGACCACCATATCTCCATGTAACAAAGTGATACATGATCAGATACTTCCTCGTATCAATACTTCAGAAATGCCCTCTTCTACACTCAACTCTGAAAGCCTCCTACAGCCATGGCTTCAATGCGTGCACAACTGCATTTCAAGTGAAGAAAATTAAAATTTAAGTACTCGAATCTCCTTTGCATCTTATTTCGCTAAAGAACCATGCGATTGTAAAATTCCAAAGAGCCATGGTATGTTACTTTCTCTTTTGCCTGAAGAAATAGCTTCATCTGCGATGGTGAAACATGCGATGGATATCATCATGGCTGCAACATCAAAAGTGAACAATTCACAGATACCAGTAATCACAGCAGATTAACCAGTGTATGCTATTGGGAAACAGCTCCAATGGAGATATCCTGATCAGTACGGAGACGATAAAGTTGTGGTAATGATGGGTTCCCTCCACATAGAAATGATGCTACTCAACTTGCTGGGAAAACTGCTGACAGGCAGTGGTTGGACGAAAACTCTCATAGAAGCTGGAGTTGCTACACCAGGGGTTGCAGAAGCATGCCTCACATCATTTCACGTAAAACGGTAGAGACATTCTCATGAAGTAACCCTCGCATCACTGCATTACATGAGAATGCAAGCATTCCAAGTGACAGCAAATTCAAGTACAAATGGTGAATCAATTCAGTCGTGGATTTTAAGAAGGAAAGCAGAGTCCCCACAATTCCTTTTCTGGAATCAAGTCATGGAGCTGGAAAGTTTGCTTCTATGCGTCATTTTTAGCATCCGAACATCTAATTACCACATGTTTTTCGAGACATTAGAACTTATATGCTCATGGACATTTGCCCTGGATGCTGTTCATTATTCTCGGTGGTTGCCTGTATTTCTTCGCATTCTGAAGGAGTTACCAACCATGCATCCAGAGATTTACGCGGAATTCTGCAACGGCCATTTTACTAGTTCTAGAACTGGAGCATTGTTTTCATCTATCCCCAACGACCAATACCACGAACAAAACAATAAGCTTGTGAAAGGAAATGGAGGTGCCATAAGAATTCTGGATAACAAAGACGCTTTATTGAAGTGGTTGTTGGCAGTTCCTACACTTTCTGCAATGTTATCCAAATCCGAGGAGAGTATATTTTTCCAAGCGCAATCAACATCATCGCGACCACTGGATCATCACGAAGATACTAATGTTCATAATGAAAGATTTCGGAAACACGTGAGAAATTTTAGTGCAGCTCTAAATGAACATGGAAATCCATTTGAAGGTGATGTGTTGATATCAATTGACATTCGGTAGATAATGCCAAAAGATGAAATGAGACAGAGAATTAAAGAATTGCATGAGAAGGGACTTCAGCAGTATGAGGAATACGTAACAAATTGTCTCGATTATGTTAAACTCTCGATACACGATGTCATTAAGAAAAACAATATTTCAATATTCAACACACTCGTGAAGAAGAAATGTGCCACAAACGAGAAGATAGTGAATTTGCGAAGAGATTCAAATCTCTTTTGTAAATTGTTCATCGCATCGCAATCACATGAAAATGATATTTATCAGTTCTTTGCCCACGAGAACCAACCATGTCCCCCTTCTCTCTCTGACAACGGAAGACTACGTCAATCTGCTAACAAACAAGACGTACTGGAGTGTATTAACATCGAAAAGAAGGAGAGATCTGACGCACCTGACTTCAGTGCCACTGTTCTAGATGGTGCGGCTATAGTGAACATTTTTAAGGTCGGTAAATCTAACACGTTTCAAGACTACTTCCGCCAAGTTTTTAAACCATGTATAAATTATGTGTTGCAGACCGTAATTCGAGTAGATGTCGTCTTTGATACGTACAAGTCCACTTTGGAGAAGAAAATGCAATAGAGGCGTTTACGTACGTGTTCGGCCATCTACTCAAGTTCCTAGAAATTTTAGTGACTTTCTGAAAGAAGGCAGTAACAAAGAACAGTTATTTACGCTTGTAGCGGAGCTGCTCATCCAAGAGATATATGATGGTAAACAAGTTGTGTGTAGCCTACTGTTGGCGAGAATGTTGTGACTTCATCCTTAGTGCTATATGTGAGTGGTATTTCACCAGCATGGCATGAGTAAGCAGATGGACGACTTATGTTACACGTCAAACATGCAGCTGAGCATGGTCACAGAAAAGTATGTATTCTAACAGTAGACTCAGATGTTGAAGTAATTGCGATCGGTGTGTTTAGCAAGATACAGCACCTTGATGAACTATGGATTGATTATGAATGTGGAAAGTTCAGGCACTATATCGCAGTTCATGATATCTGCTCCCGCCTATGTCCCCAGATCCAGAAAAATCTACCTGCATTTCATGCTTTTAGTGGGTGTGACACTGTGTCAGCATTCTGTGGAACAGGCCAACGAACGGCGTGGAAAGCATGGATGCAGTACAGAGAAATCGATTCAGCATTTCAACATATATACGAAATGGGTTTTGAGGTAGAGGAAGAGGTGCCTGCTGTTATTGAGCGGTATGTCGTTCTCTTATATGATAGAACGTCTCACTTGAATGATGTGAACAAGTGTAGACGGATACTGCACACGAAGAAAAATCGCGCAATAGAAAACATACCACCTACGAAGAATGCACTTATTCAGCTTATAAAGCGTGCAACTTTGCAAGCAAAACTATGGCACAATTGTACAAATCATGAATATATGACACCAGATCCAGACAGCTATGGATGGAAACCAAGTGGAGATCAGTATACACCTATTTGGACAACAATTCCAGACATATCCAAAAGTTGTAAGCAACTCGTTGCATGTTCTTGCAAAACGCGCTGCTCTACATGGAAGTGTGTGAAAAAGAGTTTACGATGCTCCCAACTGTGCACATGCGATTGACACTGCTCTACAGCTGATTTTTCGTAAAATTAAGTTCAAATTGTTCACATCTTTTTCCTTTGTTAACTATTGTAAATGCACTTAATATATGTAAATGTATTTGTTTCAGTATTAAATAACTTAAAAATATTCCAATAAACCGAGTAACCTTTGAAACTTATAAATAGACATGAATTTTACAACTCAGTGACCTCGAAAACCTATAAATGGACACCAAATTTACACTTGTAGGACTTTTACTCCCTGATTTACTTCCATAAATAGCATTATAGGTCCACCATCTTTAAAAATGGCGGCTTTGTCATTAATTATGTATTTTACATGTTAAGAAACTATTCCAATCGACTCAGCGTCATCAAAAACCAATAAATAGACACCGATATTGCTCATTTGAGATACTTGCACCTGACATACACCTACACTTTGTGGTACAGGGCGGCCATTTTGGAAAATGGCAGCCACGACCACCATAGACTAGGGAAAACCTGTGTCCCGGTCTTTTTCAATTTCTTATGACCTATACTTACTGCGCTGAAAAGGACAGACTGGTATCCGGAAGTGAAATATTTTTTCGCTAATCTATCCCACTAATGGTCTTGTATAAAAAAAAAAAGACTCAGATTATACCTTCAGACTTACAGATCTCTAAATTGCCTTTCTAATTTGTCTTTTCTTTGAAAGTATTGAAGCTGCTATTAGATAAACCTCATCTATCCAAAAAAAAAAAAAAAGGCTGCACTTATAAATATTACACCATAGTAGATCATATGCAAGTCCTGGTGAAACAAGTGTGTTTGTTTGTGTGTGTGTGTGTGTGCGTGTGTGTGTATTGCGTTCAAGTATGCAGGGTGGCCCAAAAGTAGGTATATAGTACCTTACTGATCAGCTCGCTCATTGCATTGTATATCATGTCTTATTGTTATCCATCAGGTAGACTTAGTTTCTTTATTATTTTTTCTTAATATGTTTTCACTTACATCTTAAGCTCGGAAGAGCCGAAGCAAATAAGGGATGTATAGAGCTAGGTTTATATGTTTGTTTTCAAGAAAAAGTTTATATGTTTGTGCCCAATCCTTTCGACAGTGAGTTCTCGGAAATCACAAGCTCTAGAAAGATGTGGTTTTTACTGATCGATTGCAAATTTTGTGTAGATTGTTCAGTTCTAATTGAATATTTAAGAAATGACCGTTATTTCTTTCTTACATTTTTAGAGGAAATTTTAAAAAGCATGATATCTTAGTTATACATTCCAACACCACACGTTTGTATACGGGGTTAGTATATTTCTAAGGCGTTTGTTTCATGGTCAAATGATAACGATAAACGAAGGATAACCATTTCTCCAGTCTAAGATGAATTTTTATTGTTTGGAGTGTTTTGTCCAATAAACATTGGCATTATAATTAATTGCGTGTGTAATGTATTTGCTTACTACATACTGCCTGATCATACATGAATTAAAAAATCCAACCGGAAGTAGGCTCAAATCTTGCAAACGGTGCGAGATATTGGAAAAAAACAATCGAAAAAATCTCCCCTTTATGATACCCTTTCCCGATTTTTATCAAGACATTTTTCACTTGTGTTTGTAAAGGGATATGTACAAATGTGAGGAATAACAAGGACATTCATGTGTGAATGATGTGCTGGATAGAGAGCTAATTGACTTTGAAAAAGCTTTCGATTCCGTGAAGACCTCGGTTGTTATTTACACTGTTAAGGCAGTGCAGGTCGACACCTGTAAATGCGAATGTTTACTTTTAGAAATTAGGGTTACACACAGATTAATATGTTCATATTTGATAATTATTAAGGATTATTGCGTTATAGAAAGCTGTAATTTAACGGCGAAAGCTTGACAGAAAGTTTGTCAGTGAGTGATTGTAATTGTACTGAAATACCTTAACATATAGTACAATCCGCATTTATTTAAGCAAGTGTTAAACGAGAAAACAAACACCGATCTAAATAAATAAAACTATTTTGAAACAGTGAAGCGTTCCACTTTACGAATCCAGTTGCTTGGTTTTGCATAGCGAATAAAGTGTATGTTAACTTGCGTCACACAATCTTTCTAGAATATTACATTTTAAAAATTGATTCCTGTCATTCATTGGTGATCCATTATATATATAGGGAGACGTATCTCTGAATTTGCGACAGCTGTCATTCTCCCCATACGTATCACGATTGATTCTCACGCAATGCGACATTCAAACTAACTCTACTGAAGGCATTTATACAGAGTATTTAAATCATAGATCAATGATGACATATATTTTTTTTCTAAAGTGTATCATATTGGTTTCATATTATTGAAGGTAGCAAAACGGATATCGTTATTATTATTATTACGAGGGGAAGTCAAAAACTAAAGTAATTTTGAGAAAAGGTACATTTATTCTAATGATAGAAAACTGAGACATACGTTATTTTTCTACATAATCTCCCTGCACTTCAACGCACTTTTTCCAACGTTTCACATGTTTTTGGATTCCGTCGGAAAAACAGGTTTTCGGTTGCATCTGTAACCAATTTCTCACCGCATCAATGACTTCTGTATCGGTTGCAAATCTTCTTCCTCTGAGCGCTTCCTTCAAGGTCCAAACATATGAAAATGGCTTGCAGCCAGATCTGGACTGTACGGTGGATGTTACCATAATTCAAATTCCAACTCCTTTATTGTTTCAACCGTCCGTTTGTCATAAATCGTTGACGTCGATGGTTTGTCCGATCTTTCCTAGTCACATAAAGAAGTCCTTCCTTCATGTTGTCCTTCCTAGACATTTGTACATAAACAGCTGTCACCATACTTCGCTTGCATTCGACGAATAATTTCCGCAGGTTTAACACCCTCCATAAACAAGAAACGAATCACTGTCCTCATTTCATCCTTGGTGCAGATTGACAATAGAGCTGCCATGTTTAACCCTTTGCGAATCCGATGGTACAATTTGTACCATACGGGTGTTTCATGGTACATTGCGTTATAACTCTCCTATTTGAGCTTTTTCGTCCGGTTTTTTTTTGTTTTTGTTTTTGTTGTTCAAGTCCAGAGGCATTCTAGAAGACCTTACATATGGTTTCACACCTTCCTGCGTCGAGACATAGGAGGTGATGACGTCATAATTCTAAAATATATATTTTCTTTTATTAAGCCTATGTTCATTATTTTTTGGCGGGCTTATTTTTGCACGTAGAAGATTGAAATTTTGCACACAGATTCAGTCCACCGAGTAGTATTTACCAGATTTTTTCCCCATATTTCTGCGTTAAAACAGGGGGGATCCAGAGGGGCAAAAAGTTGAAAAAAGGGATATTTTTACCCAAAAAATCCCTTTCTTCGGAATTTTCCGGCCTTAGATACATGATGGAGACATGTGAATGGTACCGCCTGAAAGGCAGTTATATTCTGAAGAGAATGATTGGCGGATTATAGTGTCCTAGAGTAATTAGGGATGTGTCAGAGAATTTTTATCAAAATATACTTCTGTATAGGGAAATATGGGACATTTTCGGTTTTTTTAGCTGGCTTATTTTTGCACCTAGAAGATTGAAATTGTGCACAAACATTCAGTCCACCGAGTAGTATTTAACAGATTTTTTTTCAGATTTCTGCGTTTAAACAGGGGGGTCCAGAGGGGCTAAAAGTTGAAAAAAGGGATATTTAGACCCAAAAAATCCCCTTTTTCGGGATTTTCCCGCCTTAGATACATGATAAAGACATGTGAAAGGCAATTCTAATCTGAAGAGAATGATTGGCGGATTATAGTCCTAGGGTAAATAGAGACGTCTCAGGAAATTTTTTACCTGAGATCATGGTGTTTTGCGGTAATTTGGGGCATTGTGGGGATTCTTGATAAAATTTCTCCCGCCCTTAGTATTCAAGATAGAAACTTGAAATTTGGCACACACATTCAGTATACCAAGTACTATTTATCATTTTTTTTGAGATTTCTACGTTCACACAGGGCCGTTCCAGAGGGGCCCAAAGTGTGAAAAGAAAAATTTTCCCCCAAAATTTTCCCTTTGACATCACTTTTTCCTCTCCTGGTATATGGTATGAGCATGTAAGTGGTATCATTTAAAAGTCAGCTTTATTGTGAAGAGAATGAGGTATGAACCATGATCCTAGGTTAAATAGTGACGATGCAGTAGCTGCTTGACTGAAAGTCTAAAAAATACCCCCCAAACCCCGGATCCTTTAAGGGTTAACGGTCTGCTACACTCCAACGACTAGCGCGGGGTTAAGAGTGACACGTTGCTTAGGAGTGTTGCAGCACAACACTAATTCAGCGCTGGACTAGCAGTGTTATCAAACCCTAGTGCAAGAAATTGCATGTCCTTTTATTTTTTGATTTCTTCTAGTATTATTTTTATTATTATTATTATTATTATTATTATTATTATTATTATTATTATTATTATTATTATTATTATTATTATTATTACTATAACTTGTTCATTAAGTTGGAAATAATACAAAAAGTTACAGACAAAATATGAGAGTTGACTATTAATGTCGTAGCGACGATTTTGAGGTAATCATCTTATGGTCGGTAACACTCAAATACGAGGGTATACATAGTATCTCAAACGATTAGATTGGTTCATTTAATTGGGAGAAAATCTCTACTTTTATTCTCCATGTTAAATGGAATCGAATCAGGAATCCCTTCTACCAGACTTGAGGACTCTATCACTGCGCTACTGTGCCTCCTCATTAAATTGGAAAGATCACCTGTCTTCTTAGTATACATATAAGTGAATTAGACAATGATTTCAAAAGAGACTACAAGATTTTCTCGTACCTTCATGTCTGACAGGATACAAGATGATCCATTGAGAACCGCAATAAAGGCTTCTTGCAGACCATGAAACTAAACGTACCATAATCCTCCACCATAATTTTTAGAAAATTTGAACACAAAGATCACTAAGACAAAAGGGGCGGTATTCAGAGAAAAATCGTTAATGAAGAGTTAGTCACGGACTAGTTAGTGGCATACTAGCTCTATACTAAGGAATGTGTACTTTTTGGTATTCAGAGTCTACTTTGAATACAACTAAAAAGTTGATTTGAGTATGATTAATTAATATAACCTGAATTCATCGAGTGAGAAAAATAAATGTGGCAACTACGGAAAAGAAGATGTGCGCATGCGTAGTCTGTAAACATGAAAATATATGAAATCCGAAATCCGAAATGTGTTGCACAGGCTAAACCGTGGCTAAAAGAGTACCCTCTGCTCTAGATTAATTAATCACATGTGATTAACTTCGTCAACTACTACGTCCTGATCAGAGACTCTGAATACACTTTTGATAACCATCCGTTAGTCAAACCCGTAGTAGGTCATTAATCAGACTTCAAAACGACTCTGCATAAGGCCCAAGGTCTCTTATATTCCATCAATCATAGTTAGCTGTAGGGAATGCCTATGAACATCCCAATAAAAAGGTTTTATTCCTTTTTCTCCTTTCAACTGTCACGCATTCCACAATTTTGTTCATTGTAAATCTTCAATTCAGTGAAATAACATTTTATTTGATTTTGAATAGACTTCAAAATCAACTAACATTTTACCTGTTTTTTTTTTTTTTTAACGTACCTAAAATCCGATACATTGAGTGCATGAGAATAGTCTTTAATTAGCTTTATGCACACCCATATGAAAAGTTCTGGTTTAATTTCCTTTGTGAACTCCCATATCAAAAGTTCTGGCAACGCCTTGGCATCAATAAAGTATTGGTGGGGACCACGTTGGCTCAGTGGTAGAAGGCTTACCTCTAGTGCGTGTGATCTCTCGTTCGATCCCCGGCCAAGTATGTTTGTGGTGGACAACATCGTGTCCGTGGGTTTTTTTTCGGGGTACTCCCGTTTCCTGCTACTTTCAGATTCCACCAATACTTCTATCATCATTCACTAGCTTTAATCATTATCTCCCTTAGCCTAACAGGCATAATCGTGGGACGTTAAACTCAAAGATTTCATTTCATTTCGTTTCAATAAAGTATTGACTCCACGGAGAAGTCATAACGTACCGGTACTTTTCTGTTTTTTCAAACGTCATTTATTTACGCGCATATAAAGAATACATATCAATTTATCGATTAATGTTATATTCCCGGCTTTTTCAATATCCTACCACTCCTCTGATAATTTCCTCTGATGAAATCTGCTTTCGATGCTGTTTGAGGCGAATCATCACGTCTTCGCTGAAAACCGTCTCCGCACCACATTGTTGTAAAAATTTACTTCTCATTACCAGTTAACAGTAGGGCTGTTCCTAATTACGTAATTCCGGAACGTTTCGGAATGTCGGAACATTCCGTAATTTCAGAACGTTCCGTAATTTCGGAACATTCCGGAATTAGATGAATTGCGAATTCCGGAATACGAAATCGAATTCCGAACACCCCTAGTTAACAGTCCCTAAAAAAGTAAAGAATTACTTTCTCATATTCAATCGGCACAAGACAAATGATTATACGCCCCGAGAGATGAAATTCTTTGAGTTTACGATGGACCCAAACGTCAAGGTTGCGTATGTAAACGTATCCCAACTTCTTCAGATGGTCGTGAACACTTGAATGACTGTTCCTTCTATCTCTTGTGTCATGTGACATCGATTTGACTCGATCAATGTTTTTATTTTATCATCATCAACCTCGGTGAGTTTTTTTCTGACCGAAAAGTGTCGTTCACATCAAAGTCAAAAGCCCACAATTTCGTACACCATCTTTCGCGCTGACGTTCTTATAGAATATTATCACCATAAACTTTATTCAATTTTTCACACGCTTGACATGTGTTCTTTATTTTACGAAAGTAAAGCAGTAAAATGTCGGGGATATGCACATTTGGTCTTCCATCTTCCAAAAAAAACAAACTATTTGGCGTAAAGGTCCATTTGAAGGTCTGAGTCGCTCCAACGCCATCTGTCAACGAGCGGCTGAACTACTCCAGTTTTAGAGACGAGAACGTAGTCAGCTTTATAGACCTAGTTGGCTGTCACGTCTTTCATCCCCAGTTTGCCTCACGACGCTTGGCGGACTTCCAAAATTGGAAGACACTGGCCGGGAATCGAACCCGGGACCACGCGGACGTGAGTCCAACGCTATAGCCACTAGACTAAGATGTCCCCAGGTCTTCCATCTTCAATCTATTGTAAAATCTACAAAACTCAACGAATTGGTTATCTTTTTCTTTTAAAGAATGAAGCTACAATTATCAGCTGTCAAATTACATAGTAATAACATAGAAGCGAATGACTGGTAATTCTGACAATGAACTAGCGTCATTTGTTGCAGAAACGCTTGGCATGACTTCTCCTACAACGCAATACATTACTTAAAGGAAAGAGAGCGTTACTTCTGACCGAACCTGTTTTTAAAACTTATGATTTTCACATTTAGACTATATCAAATCATAGACTGATATCTTAATCATCCTCTACCATTAGGTTAAATATTGAAAAGAAGCAGACCCATATCCAGGGGGTCTAGGAGGGCCGCCCCTCCTTAAATTTTGGCTAGCCCACCTAAAATTTTCAAGGTAGACTGGCAAATGAACTATAATATGGTGTTGAACTATAATATGGTTGCCCCGCCCCCCCTAACTTCAGCTGCCCCACCTACATTTTTAGACTGGCTACAGGCCTGGAAAGAAGGTAGGGTTGTTATTGATGAGCATTTGGATAAATACAAAATTTTAAGAAAAATACATGCCACAGAATGGAAAAGGAAATATGCATAAATACTGTGGACTTAAAATGTAAAAATGAAAATCAATATTTTAATTTGATCGAAATTTTTATGTTGTTTAATGCACGTGGATTTCTTAGTTTAGTTTTTTTCCTATTCGTTTGTTAAATTTTCCAGACAAGCCGGAAAAGAATAGTGTTATGTCTACATATGTGAATTATGTTCTTTGTCTCCTTTGTATAACTTCTATGTCATGTAGAGCTATCTATGCAACAAATTGTGATAAACTGTAAGAAGTTCCTAGTTATATGAAGCTGATGAACCAACACCTTAATCTTTCAGAGATAAACAGCAGAGTCTATAACGCTAACTCTGAACTCAACCTATTCTCTTAGAAGTAACACTTTCAATTTTCATCTATCCTAGTTCTCTGTTGCACTGGATAAGCAGTGAATCCACTTTCAATTGTCGTCTATCCTAGTTCTCTGTTGCACTGGATAAGCAGTGAATCCACTTTCAATTGTCGTCTATCCTAGTTCTCTGTTGCACTGGATAAGCAGTGAATCCACTTTTAATTGTCGTCTACCCTAGTTCTCTGTTGCACTGAATAAGCAGTGAGTCCACTTTCAATTATCATCTATCCTAGTTCTCTGTTGCACTGGATAAGTAGTGAATCCACTTTCAATTACCATGTATCCTAGTTCTCTGTTGCACTGGATAAGCAGTGAATCCACTTTCAATTGTCGTCTATCCTAGTTCTCTGTTGCACTGGATAAGCAGTGAATCCACTTTTAATTGTCGTCTATCCTAGTTCTCTGTTGCACTGAATAAGCAGTGAATCCACTTTCAATTATCATCTATCCTGGTTCTCTGTTGCACTGGATAAGGAGTGAATCCACTTTCAATTACCATGTATCCTAGTTCTCTGTTGCACTGGATAAGCAGTGAATCCACTTTTAATTGTCGTCTATCCTAGTTCTCTGTTGCACTGGATAAGCAGTGAATCCACTTTCAATTACCATCTATCCTAGTTCTCTGTTGCACTGGATAAGTAGTGAATCCACTTTCAATTACCATGTATCCTAGTTCTCTGTTGCACTGGATAAGTAGTGAATGCACTTTCAATTACCATGTATCCTAGTTCTCTGTTGCACTGGATAAGCAGTGAATCCACTTTCAATTACCATGTATCCTAGTTCTCTGTTGCACTGGATAAGCAGTGAATCCACTTTCAATTACCATCTATCCTAGTTCTCTGTTGCACTGGATAAGTAGTGAATCCATTTTCAATTACCATCTATCCTAATTCTCTTTTGCACTGGATAAGCAGTGAATCCGCTTTCAATTACCATCTATCCTAGTTCTCTGTTGCACTGGATAAGCAGTGAATCCACTTTCAATTACCATCTATCCTAGTTCTCTGTTGCACTGGATAAGCAGTGAATCCAATAGATTTCGCGTCTAATCTCATTCATCGATCTACAAGGACGAGCCGTTTCTAGGTCCATAAGACGGAAGCCATCTACATAATCTAACTCAGGTTACACTGAAAAAAATCCGCTATCCGGACACCGATATATTGTACAAGTATACGGAATTCGTATGTTTACTAAGGAAATCTATAAGCAACATAAGTTATCCATATGTTACAAACGTACTGCATTCTTCCCGCTTAGATATTACATCATGTTTGGCATTTAATGGTCTTCTGTGTATTTCATACGTTACGTATTTTACATACGTCCCCTACATGTTACATACTTCCATCTGTATGTGAGATCATTACTGTCTATATACAGTTCTTTCTTTCATACAAAAAGTGGGTACAGAGGGAGTACTTATAAAACATACCTTTTCAGTTACACGTTGCAGCAGGATGTTATATATAGTCAGTCGTACGTTAAGTCCAAAAACTACAGGATTTACGCATGTAACCTACATTTTACGTACAATACATTCATTTTTTCTCTCTATGTAGTGAGAGAGAAATATGTTCCTTACATACACAAATTCACTACACTACATTAAACACTCTACACTTCCTACATGTTCTGATCCGAGGATTCTGCGAACTTATCTGAACAATCCTTTTATGTATATATATATATATATATATATATATATATATATATATATATATATATATATATATATATATACAGGATGAGATTGTTAGCCCCACACCAAATCCCCAAGTTGGAGGATCAGCCCTTGTCTGTCCGCGACTGCTTATTCAGTATATTCGTAGCTGACCTCTTTATCCCAGAGGCCTTCCCCTCGATCCACAACCTGAAGACGCGCCATGCAGTGGTGACTGGAAAACCACATTTTACGGAAATTAATATAGCTATATTTCAGAAACACAATAGATACTGATTATCCGAACACTGCTTTAAAACACACAAGAACAATTAATATGTTCATATATATGGATGCTTATTAAGACTGTGAAAGCTTCGATGCCGTAAAAGTCGTAAATTAGAGACTAGTGTCAGAGTAATATTACATAAATGCATCGTACGTTTGACTATCCGAACTATTCTTGATGTATCACATTGTTTCGTTTTATAGCTACATAACTTTATAATATTTTTATAAGTTATTATATTCTTTACCTGTTCTCTACCAATAACAACTGTATGAATTTATAATACAAAACTGAAATACAGAAGAATAATTTTTAAAAAATATAATGTGATATTTCGCAGGGCATCTTATGTAAAGGGCGCCTTGTATTCATCACAGGTTCTGTACTACCAGTCAGTATTTGAATTTATTATACAAAGCTGGTATACAGGATAACTAAAACTACTTATCTATAATGTGATGTTTCGTATTGCGCCTTATGTAAAGGGCGCACTGTACCTTTCACGGGTTCTTTACCAATAAAACTAAGAATTTATTACTAAAAACTTGTACCTTCATTTATACTGTGATATTTCGGAGGGCGCACGGGGACACGTCCCAGCGTCTCGGTGGGCCAGCACGGGCCTGTTCCCAATACTTGTCCGTAAACCTATTTTTTCGCAATCAGAGGGGTTCGTAAGCCCTGAGTTCACTGTATATGAATCAACAATACTGAAGCGACAAATACTATATAAAGATAAAGTATGAAGAAAAAGATTTTTTTATCAAATTTTCAAATGAATACGTAAAACATCAAGGATGCAAAACTTAGAAACAATCAAATATGCATATATGCAGAAATAAATGATCATCACATTCATTTCTTTTCGCGATACATAGAGACATTATTTGCGCAGACTTCATATGTAAATTTACAACATGCATTTATCACATTTGAAAACCCTTGCCGTACATAATAGACAGCATTTTGCTTTTTTGGTGGACATTGTACAACATTAAATCTAGATTTTTGCCTTCTTTATTTACACTACAACCAGGTATTGTAACTCATGTATTTTGGGTTTTCAAAACGCTTTCTTGCTCACCGGTTTTCAACAGCGCTAGAGGGGGAAAAATCCATGCAATTAATTGGGCAAGAATAGCTATTTTTAAAGCTCAGCGATCACCAACTCGCTAACAACCCTATCTTGCCCAGTTCCCTCAGATTACAATTGCAGGCAACACAAGAACGAACCTTTATTCAGATTATGACCCCTGGGAGCATAGGTCAATTATTCAGTGAACAAAACACTTTAAAGCTATTCGTATTGCAGTATTTCCATGTAGAAAAGCAGTGGACTATGCTTTTCTTGAAATACATCTATATAGCAACGAGCGCTTATTTACTGATCATACACTGATGCAAAAGTAAGAAGTAGAATGAAATGAAATGAAATTTCTAATTTATATTTCACGGTTTTTCTCTTTAAATTAAAGAAGGATAATTCATGAAAGTGAATGCTCATGATATATTTGGTGGAATGATAATGTGGAAAGAAAAGGGAGAATCTGCACAAAACCCACGGACACTATAGTTTAATTCACAGATAATGTGTCGTTCCCCCGCCATTCCTCGATATGCCGCCATAATGAGAAACTAGACCCGTTATGGCTCGTCGGCCGCGGTCCTTCGGTTTTCTTCGGAACACACGAAGCGACACGAAGTTAACAAGAACCAAGGAAAATGTTTAGCAGCACGGCATAGCATGGCGTGGTATGTGTGAATGGTCACAGGCTGTGGCACGAACGGGAAATAACATGGACACGACACACTATGTATGAATTATCCTAGGATCTAACCAAGGACCCCTCACATCAGAAGTATGGTTTCTACTATTGAGCACGATATATAATATGATCGTGGTGATGGTGCATACAATTGATTTCGAGCTATTTTTTAGGAGGACAGAGGGAAAGTTGTATAAAATGCTGCGATTCTTTTTTAAGTCATGTTGTAAAAACTTAAATACTACACTTTACTGTCTTCTTTAATTGTATGTCCGAAAAATATTGTAGAGATTTCGTTTTACAATCTCTAAATCAAATGTAATATACTTCATTATTTAATTTGATTTGATTTTAGTGGACCTTTCAGCAGTGAGACTATATAAGACGTGGATCTACTACATCTTAACGTGGGATCCGAACTACAGGAGCTCCCACCCGGAATCGAACCCAAGTCGACAATTCTTGAATGGTCTTTAGTACATCTGGACGTGCTGCAAGACATCTTCCTTTAGCATCCCAAACATTCGCTAGGATTAAAGTCTGGAGTACAGGCAGGCCAATTCATTCGTCGGATATCCTGTCATCAAGAGCTTCGCCATTTGCACTGTTCGATTCGATCCCGCATTGTCATCCATAAAAAAGTTGGGGCCGACTGCAATTCTGAAAAGACGAAAGAAGGAGTACAGTGTCCCAATAACATTGAACGGTGAGTGTAACAGCGTTCGAAAAATGGGAATTCCGTATGCCCATGCAACATTATGACTCCCTATACTAGAACAGCAACCCATCAAAATCATCACGTTCGATAATGTTCCTGGATCCATCGTGTGTTCCTACCACTCACCAGGTGATTGTATGAACAGAATCACTACTCAAAATAAATCAATTCTAATCGGAGAAGAGAACGTGACCCCAGTGCTCCTCGATCCAACCCTGATGTTCTTGGCCCATTCTAAACGGTGTCACCAATGTGTGAGTGTCAACGGAATGTAACATAATGGTCATCGGGCAAAGAGACCATACCCCTGCAGTTGCCATGTTACTGTGGAGCGTGATCTTTGGCGACTTAAATGTGTTTGCAATTGCACCCGCTGTTTGATGTTGATCCCTTCTTGCATTTTTCACAATGTACCGGTTGTCTTCTGCTTTATTTGACCGTGATCGACTACCACCTCTCCTTCGCATAGCATTGCCTGTGAATCAGAATGCTTCTCAAGCACCTGTAACAATGCTGTGGGCAATACCAAATTTCTGGGATATACTCGTCACGGTTCGTCCAGTTTCCAGTTTCCTGACGATTATTCCCCAAATGTTACCTCGGAGCCATGTTGTTGCGAGTAACACCACTACAATGCACATTAAGAGAACTCTGACTGATACATAATGTCTGGTCCCTTTCATTCAAATGCCCCGTGTTGAGGAAGCAGATTCATTCGGCGCTATGGTCAGGCCGACATAACACCACGCAATGCCTTGCTCCTTGTGCACGTATAAAAGACCTTTCGCAACATGCCTCAGCAACATGCATTCCGTCTGGCGACAGGAATCGGAGCAAAAACGGGAACGCCTTATCGAGAAGCTGTTTTTTGTAATCGATTCAGCGTCCCAATAATACGTTCCATCTCCTTAAACCTCTCTTCAAACCAGAAGTGCTTGAAATTAACTATTTCCGGTTTCAACGTTTATCAACATAGAACAAAAAGGTATTAAATAGCGAAAAGCAGTTTCTTTCAAACGATTCCGCGTCTTAAGATAACGTAACATACATTCTGCCAAAACCAGAAGTGGTTAAGATTTTCTAGTGCTTCTGATTTCAATACTAATTTCCACAGAGCAAAAACTTAATTGATATCAAGATTCGGATTTTTGCAATCGACTCAATGTCCCAAGAATAGGTTTCGTCCCCTCTGTTAACCTTGTACTCAAACCAGAAGTGGTTCAAACTAACCATGTACGGTTTCAACATTTATCGCCATAAAACAAAGGTGGTAACATATAGCAACAAGCAGTTGAAATCGATTCAGGATGTCAAACGAAGAAATTATCACGATTCGCAATACTTTACTAAAACAGGAAGTGGTTAAAATTTACTAGTATTTTGGTTGCAATACCGAGGTCCGTAGAGCAAAATCGGAAAGAAATATCAGATGCGTTTTTTTTTAATTGACTCAGCTTTTGAAGAGTAGATTGTGTCTCCTGCTTTAACTCTCAATTTAAACTGGAAATGGTTCAAATTAAGATTTCCGCTTTTAATCTTTATCCCTATCGAGCGAACACAGTAAGGAGTATCGAGCAATGTTTTATATGTATATGGGTTCAGGGTCCGAGGAACAGGTTCTACCTTTGATCTTATTAATCTATTCAACCAATAGTTATAAATATACTTCTTCAAGTTTTAGTATTGAATTCGCATAGTTTTAAACTTTACTATAGTTTCATACTATAAAACGAAAATCATTTGCTTATTTTTTACAAATTAACTGTAATACAGAGGAGGTAAAGAAAGTTCAAGAAATTGCACCATGCAACTGGAAAAAAAATACTGTGAAATAGTGTTTAGAATTCTTGGCAATTTTATTTATAGATGAGAAACACATCGGGTGTTTAGAACTTAAGGCAGTGAAGTCCAGTTTCGTCTAGTTACCTAGGTTGTGAGAGGAAGATTCATATAAAGTGTGTACGGAACGCTTAATTACACGGAAACATTTACCAACATTTTACAATATAAGAGTTATTTAGAAAGGGTATTGTAGCATGTTGTAAGATTATTAAAAAAAAAAAGTCATTTAAAACTAGCGCCACTTCTAATGGGTGGTGAAAATAGGAAGTAGTATTGTTCTGGACGTAGTTCACTGACCACCTTCTGGTCATTGGAAAATTGAATAAACGACGGAGAGCATATGCTCTGGTTAATCGTCGGAAATGGTGTAATTTTAATAGAAACTTCTGAACTTTGTCTTCAACGAGTTTATAACTTCGTTAATTGTGATATATTTGACATAATCTGGATAAGTATTTATACTAGGGATGGCCAAAATTTTCCGGAATCCGGATTCCGGAAATTTTGTTTTCCGGAATCGGAAAATTTACTTTCCGGAATTCGGAAAAATTCCGGATTTCGGAAAAATTCCGGAATTCGGAAAAATTCCGGATTTCGGAAAAAATCCGGAATTCGGAAAAATTCCGGATTTCGGAAAAAATCCGGAATTCGGAAAAATTCCGGAATTCGGAAAAATTCCGGATTTCGGAAAAATTCCGGAATTCGGAAAAAATCCGGAATTCGGAAAAATTCCGGAATTCAGAAAAATTCCGGAATTCGGAAAAATTCCGGAATTCAGAAAAATTCCGGATTTCGGAAAAATTCCGGAATTCAGAAAAAATCCGGAATTCGGAAAAATTCCGACATTCGGAAAAAATCCGGAATTTAGAAAAAATCGGAATTTTTCCGAGATCCGGAATTTTTCCGATTTTACTTTCCGGATTCCGGAAAGTAAAAATTCTGGAATTGGCCATCCTTAGCTAGTAGCTGTTAAAAGAGAAACACAATAATGAATAGGCTATATATACTGTATTAATTTCTTGTAGTTGGATATGTCTTTTACGTAGACAATTGCTACTGCAGTTATTTACTACTTTATGAGAAAGGTCTATTTTCACACACAAAAAAGTCGCCGATATGTCTCAAACATTATCGCGTTCCCACCTGCAGCTGCTCCAAAGCACTGCAAACTACTTTTTTAACCAGGCGAAAGGCAGTGAAGGAAAATAAATATCAACAAATATTCTAATAACATTCGCTTATTGTCAACATACCTACAGTGAGCGCAGAAAGTGTTCGTACACCGTGCATACTTTATATTGAAAACAGCTAGCATGAGAACGGGAGGTGGAAAATATATATATAACCAGAATTAAGACTACACATTCATACATTTTATTTCTATATACAAGAGAAAGGCCAAACAAACACAATCACTGTTTTGTTCAGAAGAAAAGAGAGAATTCCTTTTTTGTAAACGCAAAAAGTCACCGTACACTTATGCTTGAATTAATGCTTATAAAGTATATTACGTTATTTATTATTTTGTGGGATTACCCTGTGCGTTAATGATTGTCTGTAGTCTTCGTGGCATTGATTTCACCTGTAGTAGTTCGTAGTTCTGTAGCTTCGGGACTGATTATGTCCCATTCTTCTTGAAAGCTTTTCTTAGGCCTTCTTTAGTAGACAAGCTGTGCCTTCTGATTCTTGTCTCCAGAACAGATCATAGATGTTCTATGGGGTTCATGTCTGGGGATTGGGGAGGTGTGCGAAGCTGTTTCAAGGTATTATAGAGTCAGGGGCGGATCCAGAGGGGGGCGATCGGGGCGATCGCCCCACACAAGAGGAAACTCTTATTTTATATATAAATAAACCCATCCATAACAAGTTTGAAGCTCTTAAAAGTAGCAGTATTACCGCCGACCGCCCCCCTTCCCAGAAGTCCGTCCTGGATCCGCCCCTGGCAAACCTTGCAGACAGGCCTCGTTCAACAGTACAAACAATAATTGCGATGTATAATGTTTCTATCACTGTGCGAAACCATAAAAAAAAATAATAAAAATAATAAAAAGTGAACAAGTTAAACGTTACATTATTAGGGATAGAAAAAAGGTTCCAAAATGTAGTGCTGTGCAATTGGCAACGGATCTGGAAACACGCGGTGTTAAAGTATCAGCTAGTACAGTGCGGAATATTTGCAGGGTATCATGGTCGGATAGCCAGGAAAATGTTCTGGGTGAACAAGACAAATCGTATAAAGAGACTAAAGTTTGAAAAAGAGTATAAAGATAAGGGATCAGGCTTCTTTCTGGAATAGGGTCATATTTTCGGACGAAAATAAATTTAATTTTATCGAGTCCAATGGGAGGCGTATGGTATGGCGCAAAGTGATTACAGAGATGAATCCTCAAAATCTCGTCCCTAAAGTAAGACACGGAGGAGGGTCCGTGCTCGTCTGGGGTTGTATGAGTGCCTCAGGAGTGGGTCGTCTCCACCTTATCGATGGAGTGATGATCCACAAAGTGTATATTAACATATTAAAGGAATATCTCCATACTAGTGCGCAGAAGATGGTTCTTGAAAACAATTTATTGTTCAGCAAGACAACGACTCCAAACATACAGCGGAAAATACTCGATTGTGGCTACTCTATACAGGGGCGGATCCAGGACGGACTTCTGGGGAAGGGGTGGTCGGCAGTAATACTGCTACTTTTAAGAGCTCCAAACTTGTTATGGATGGGTTTATTTATATATAAAATAAGAAAGTTTCCCCCCTCCCCCCCTCTGGATCTGCCCCTGAGGTTTGCTATCTTTCTCAAAGACTTACCCTTCTTATGCACTTTAATAATTACTTTTCTTGCCTCCTCGTTTGTTTCTGTTCGGTTGCTTCCCATTTCGACATCCCACCGTGCAGTTTTTTTCACTCCTATTCACAACTAAACTAATTCTGTTATTCGTCATGCTATACAGAGGTGTATACTCAGGTGAATACTAGTGAACCAAAGTTGTGGTATCTTTGTTTCGTATTCGTACGTCAGGTGTACGATCACTTTTTGCGTCTACTCTATACATTTTCTACGGAATTTATTTACTTTCTGACCATTAAACTTGTCTTTCTGGTTCTTTATTGATATATTCATAAAGCTTAGTTTTCATTATTCATATTGTGTGTGTTATTACACTTCTTAAATTTTCTGTTTCTTTTTCGCAGGCATTCTCGTTTCAATAGCATAGGTGTACGAACACTTTCTGCGCTCACTGTATGTACAGTAAATACAAATTTATAATTTTTGACTTTACGAAGTATACAATGTAATTGTTCAATAATTAACATAAGCAGGCATTCATTAATTTATATTAATATAATAATTAACAAAACTAATAAGCGGGTGATTGATGACTCAGTGGTAGAGTTTTCATCTATGGTATTCTAACCCAGGACATGTGGGTTTTCGATGGCTAATTTTGTGTTCGAAAATTTTCCCGGAGGTACTCTTGGTTTCCTTTCCTATATTTGTTCCATCATTACTCATTAACGAATTTAGTTTATCAAAACTCTATAGCCACACATTCATTCTGTCTGTCAGTGAAACAAACAGCCTCAAGAACTATCTGATGGATTACCATCAATTTTGGCCATGATGTACAGAGTCAATAGTGAAGAATCGAGTCCCCTGATGAATGTAATATTCAAACCGGAAGCGGTAGAAATCAACCATTTCCGGTTTTAACGTTAATCATTATATAGTAAATATGGTAATAGATAGCGAGAAGCGGTTTCCAGTAATCGACATATATAACATTCATGTAGATAGAATGTTACCCAGTTTGTGCATCTGCTGAAAATAATGAGCTTAGGTATTTAGAGAGCATTTTCCGCTTTAGAAAATGTGTGCTTGGTAAAGAATGTAGAGAATTAGCTGAGTCAGGCACGTAGCTAGAATATGGTAATAGGAAGGGGGGTCTGTCACGAAATACTGTGGTTATTTACCAGGGGCTCAATCATTCTAAACTATTTTATTAGCAACATATATTGGTTCGTTTAGCCAAGATTTCTAATGGGGGCATGATATGAAATACTGTGGTTACACACCAGAGGCTCGATCAATCTAAATATTTTACTGACAACATACCCATATTGATTGGTTAGGACAATAAAATAAGGATATATTAGTAAGTATTTTAATAAGAAGCTATGAAGAAATCTCGAGTAAAAGAATATAAAAAAAGTATTGAAAAAGATATCGTCTTCCGAGGTCATTCGAACGGTGTCGAGAATTTTGCGTCTGGGAAATTTGCGCCCTACCTCAAGAACAGGGAAAATTGCGCCTGCGATGTACCCCCACCGGGAAGTTTGAGCCCTGCGAAATAAAAGAACCTATTGGAGCTTACGCATTTCCTCGGAGGGGCTGACATTACAACATAAACAATCCCCCCCCCCAACCATGCCATTTGTGATTTATTTTCATCGTGGCTATATAAGGGGAGAATAAACTTCAATATAAGCCAAAAGAACACAACGGATCAACGCAATCACTGCTTCTTCCAGAGATGATTTTGGGGGAACACTGGCCTCCCCAGAGCTCTCAGAGTGCCCCCTCGGAGGAGACCAAAATAATACGTCTATAATATAATAATAAATAGAATAGTACCAGCAGTGACCCCCCTCCGGAATACTAAATGTGCCCCCCGGAACATTTTTCCTGAAAGAACGACTGAACGCAATTGTGTGTTTGAAGTGTAATTCCAGCAAGTAAACACACTGTACATAGTTTTCTTGATAATATTACTGAACTGATTTTACATTCACTTTACATTTTCTTTTCTATATTTTGTGTCCTGAAAAGCCAAACAACTCTCAAGGATTGTGAACAGAGATATCTGGGTAGAGCCAAACAGCCTTTTGTAGATTAAATTATACTCTTTGATTATATTAATAAATAATTATATATCAGTCATTTATACGTTTATTGTAAATTTTGTAGTATAATGAAAAATTGTATTTGTATGGATTGCCCTTTAGTGAACTAAAATTGTATTTTTTTCATTTGTTCGGAATATTATAACGGATGGAGTAACTCACTGAGACGATGAGAGGCAAGCCTAGTTCAAGTGCGAGTGGAAGTTACTTTACACAATACAATAATAAGTAGAATTGTAGGGCGCTAACATCCCAGTGCAAATATATAGCCGGCGCATTTTCCCCTCTTTTTGGGGTAGGGCGCAAACATCCCAGTGCAAATATATTGCGAGCGCATTTTTTTCTATTTTTGTGGTAGGGCGCAAATTTCCCGGGCGCAAAATTCTCGCATTCAAGGAAAATATAATGTCCGTGAAGTTGACAACCACTTATGTCAGACTCCAATTTCGACTTTAAACGTCGCTAGTGCTACGTTAGTGTTCGATAGTGACGCAAATCGTTAGTACTCCAACTGCATGCCAACACGCCCACTTCTAAGAATCATCTCAAAAATGAGGTTAACCGTTAGAGCAAGTAAGTGCTCATTAGTGCCATTAACATTAACGTTAATGCCTCCATCGTACGGCCCTTTGAGTAATAATAACACCACGTTTTTTGCTATTGTGTTTTTCAGATGTAAAGCATCACGGGCAGTAGCCAATGCTGTGCGATATTCCGCGCGGTGTTGCCGGATTTCGGACTCCCCTTTCCCTTCTCGCTCTTCCTCTAGTTGAGATTATTAGACATACATTGGCAACATTATTCACAATGTAAATATACTATTCCAGCAAACTCAAAGATTTTGGCTGTGTATCCTAGAAGTATATATAGCAACTGAATAACCTACCTATTAACTTATTCCAGTGGAACTGCTAAACGTTCGTCTTCAACACTACTTTCACTATCGTCTATGTCAATTAATATTTCGCCATTGTCTGAATCTGACTCTTGTAAATTTTTTATTATGAGTTCCAAAAATTGTAAACACAAAAAATAATTCTTCGAGCTTCACTTCGTAGCACTTTTTTTTTTTTTTTTTAAAGAAAATTCCGCACTTGTACTCGGTTTCCTTAAAGACATTGTCAACTATAATTTTGGAGAACAAATGAACTACCACGAAAGAAAGCAACCTAGACACTGATGAATTCTGTTTATGCTAGAAGAAGAGAAGTTGCGTTCCTACACACACAATCAGCTCCTTTGCTTCCATGTCTGTTCCTATAATAACATACTCTTATACTTGATGTAGGTCTCACAACAACAATCCATCTGATTCGTAAGCAACACGATATTGGTCGAGTTTGTTTTGGGTTGCAATAATTTATGACACCACTCAGACGCCTGGTGCTTTTGCATCCCTGCTAGAGGAGTAAAGAAGGAGTACGTAATTGGCCACACATACGTAAGGTATTGAAACGAAGAAAAAAAATCATACTGCGTTTCTTCTGTCGAATAAGGAAGAATCTTGCATGAAGGCAATTTCAAAACAATATTACGAATGTCCCATACCTTCTGTTCTTCCACATGAGCTCCCGCCGGGAATCAAATATATATATATATATATATATATATATGAATCAAATTGCAGAGGCTTGTTATTTAATTCGATCGCTTACTATTCTCAAGGGTGTAGAAACGGGGGAAAAGAGGGCCTTGACTTTCCAAACTATTTCCAGCCCCGAAATGAGGTTCATCTAGTATATGTTTAGTAAACTTATTTGTGCATTCAGATGCAGAAAGCATATATGATGATTTTAAGACAAATTGCATTCAAATTATGCCTAATATTGCACATTTACATATAAGATGAGGGGCCCTGGCTCCCTCAGTCCCCCCAGGATCTCTCACTACTATATTATTGCATAATAATATCTGAGTTGATATTTTTTCGAGTTTTTTCCTTTTAGTATTTTAACCTACATAAACACAAAGTCGGATAAACAGACTGCTAGAAACAGCATTTGTTTTCTTATGAATAGCTTATTGATTTATCTCTTACAATCCGCTTTTCAACTTCAGTACTGTCAAGATCCGTCTTTTGTTAAGGTAGCATCGAGAAAACATAATATGTGTATAGTATACATGGTGAGTTAAAATGCTTTCATATTCTGAAAGAGGTCATTTGTTCTGTTTTTAATGTGTGAAAAGCTTTCCTCCCCCTGAAAGTAATGTTCCCCTAGAACAACCTGTTGGTTACACCCCTGATTATCCTTTAATAAAAGTTGAGTTCCATTTCCAAATCGAAGAAAAATCCACTGGAAATTAGACGGGACTCAACGCTCGTTTTACTAATTGTTTTATATGGAAACCTTTCAAAGCGTGTATCATGACAACCAGTTGTCATAAAAAGATGTAGTTTTCACGTATGTGTTCGTAAATCTTTTCTCTACTTCGTAAAGTGAGCAGTTAATGTGCTAATACAATATTTCTAATAAGCGCCTCTGCTATTGTCAAGATTCGCAGTAGCGCGAGAAGTCAGCGTGCAGAACTGCTTGTCGCGAATTGTCAACACCGCTCAAAGCCAATTGGACGCCGCGTAAAGCCAACTCAAGGCCATGCCGCTTCTCATCTGAAATCTGCTGTAGTCTCAATGCGTCCCTATATTCTCGCGAACATTCTGACGTGTCCAAGTTAGTTACTTTTTTTCTTTTTTTGGACTATTGTTTATCTGTTATTGTTTATTGTTTATTGCTAATCTGCAGAGTAGTCCTTACATTAATATGCCATTGTCCTTGATAATCATTGCGTATTTACAAGCAATTTGTTATTACTGTTAGAAGATACCAAAAAACAACAGATAAAATCTACTACTTAACGGTTCATATTTTTCTTTTACAGTACATAAACGATTAATAATAATAATAATAATAATAATAATAATAATAATAATAATAATAATAATAATAATAATAATAATAATAATAATAATAATAATAATAATAATACTATTCCAGCATAAAAGTTATCAATTGCATCACACTGGCAACAAGCGACGCATATTTTAACTTCATAAAAAATCGTTTCTCACGATTTTCTGGAAAACTACGTATGATAACATCTTCATTATGTCAAGTTGTTTATGTCAGTGTGATATATGTCTTACCTCTGGACAATATCACAGTAAAACAAAAATTAAATATTAGGAGTACATCGTACTTTTGGACTACATCTCATTAACCATGGGAACATTGAGTAGTGTATACTTTAGGATGTAAGTTTCAGCTTAACTTGCATCATACATTCTTAGGATTACATAAAGGAAATTTGTTCGTTTGCATTTGAACAAAATTCTTAGGATTACAAAAAGAAAAAATAATTTTTCCGAATTCCGGAATTTTTCCGAATTCCGGATTTTTTCCGAATTCCGGATTTTTTCCAAAATCCGGAATTTTTTCGAATTCCGGAATTTTTCCGAAATCCGGATTTTTTCCGAATTCCGGAATTTTTTTCCGAAATCCGGAATTTTTCTGAATTCCAGATTTTTTCCGAATTCCGGAATTTTTCTGAATTCCGGATTTTTTCCGAATTCCGGAATTTTTCTGAATTCCGGATTTTTTCCGAAATCCGGAATTTTTTCGAATTCCAGAATTTTTCCGAAATCCGGAATTTTTCCGAATTCCGGAATTTTTCCAAATTCCGGAATTTTTCTGAATTCCGGATTTTTCCCGAAATCCGGAATTTTTCTGAATTCCGGATTTTTTCCGAAATCCGGAATTTTTCCGAATTCCGGAATTTTTCCGAAATCCGGAATTTTTCCGAATTCCGGAATTTTCCGATTTTACTTTCCGGATTCCGGAAAGTAAAAATTCCGGAATTGGCCATCCCTAATTTATACTATTTTCTTGATTGTGACTAGTAAAATCTGTTGAAGTTGAATAGGAGTCTAATCTGAAATACTCTTGCGAGGCATTTTTTGTGTTATAATATCTACGTATGAAGTTTGCAATTTCAACTCCTGTTTTGATTGACTATGTAATAATACTAGTGATAGTGAAGATTTTTACTAATTTCCAAAAGTATTACCTGAATGAGCTTTTGATACATGGCAAAAGATATTACTACGAGTGATTCAAGGGAACATTTAACAGTATTTACCATGATTCATCGATGGATTATATAATCAGAATTTGCTGTATGAGTTACTACAATATTATATATTCATAAAATCATTCTATGTTTTAGTGTACTCATGGATTTAGTGATATTTGTGCAAAATTACATTAAAATTTTGACATCTCTATCGTCACCACGTTTTTCATGTTTTCTAACGCACTCACCCAAATTCCATTATAATGACTTCTGTTTTTTAATAATTTGTGTGGGTTTTATACCCTGAACCACGGCGTCTAAATTAATACAAGACGTCGGCGCAGTATTCAATATATTTTGCACAGATAGGTATAATATTTTTATTAGTTGGAATATGATGATGAAATTTTAGATGAACATACTTTGATCGTTTGGCTTCAAAATAATAATAGTTGTTGGTTCCTATTGTTCACAGATAAACCACAATGGACACTGAAGTAGACATCAGGACCCAACAACGGTCGGTAATGGAATTTCTGTTCAAAACCAGTGATAAATCAGACGCATCTTTTAATAGGAAGTTGCTTCCGGTTTACGAGCAACACACATCGGGCGACGCTACTATCCAACGTTGTTGCAGCTGTTTAAAAAAACCTAGACTTTCCAGATCAGGCCAGAAAATTGTAGCTTCACTTTTTAGAATCAGTGCGGTTGATTTTCATAGACTTCTTGGGAAATGGCTCCACAATTAACAAGGAGCCTTATTGTTAATCACTGGATAAGGTCAGAGCCGTAGCTAGAGATTTCTGCGCCCGGGGCGAGATTAGAATTTGGCGCCCCCTACACTCATCTCACCAAGTTTTTTTTTTAAGAAGCAACATTTGTTGTTATGCTGCGCTAAAATAATGTCTTTCGCCGCCAATAGAAAAATCAATATTATAAAAAATCCTTAAAAATAAAACTTATAAATACAAAATACTTTACCGTATGAACAGTATATATTTCTTACGCAGTAGAAAAATATAAGTAAAATCATTAATGTACGTAATATAGTGTTGTTATTCACATAACACTACTTCAAATACACTGGAACATTATTACACAAATCTGATGAAATCAACAAACAATAAAAATTTAAACTGAAATGGTTTTTAAAAATGAACACAGTAAACAATTATTTTAGAACGAAAAGGTTTCTCGTGTGAGAACAAAGCTACAGGTTAACTTTTCTTGCCTTCCGAGCAGCAAAATCATTTATAACGTCGTCGAACACAAGTGACTGAACACGAAGCTTTTCAACAGATAAAATAGCGAGGTTAGTAAGTTTTTCTTGACACAAGGAAGAGCGCAAGTAATTCTTTATAAGCTTTAGCTTGCTAAAACTCCTTTCACAAGATGCAATAGAGCAAGGCAATGTTAAAAGTATTTTCAATGCAGTGACAAAATTAGGGTATAACTCAAGACATGATATTTTATGAATGAACGTAAGAGCAGCAAGAGGGGACAATTCTGACAAACTCTCCAAGTGAAAGTTTTTCCAAAATGCTTGCGCATGGTATTTAAAGAACAACAGTTCTTGAAGCAACTCACCTCCATTAATATCCATAGGGTACAATAAGGCCAGATCAGAGACACCTTTCCTCAATGTTTCTTCTGACATAACTGCCATATTACTTGGAATAATTACTGAAAAATCCTCCAAAACTCCGTTCATGCGCTGGAATCGATCAGCTATTTGTGATGTAATTGAATCCAACGCACAAAACAAGATCTTTCTCATTTTGTCTTCTATATTGATGAGTACAGATTCATCCTCTGTAACTTCGTCAAAAAACTTGGCTCTCTTTCTCGGACGAGGCTCTTCAATTGTGATCATCATATCATTGCAGATCTCCTTGCTTTTCTCAATAGCCTTGGTCACAATTCTTTCCCGGTTGGCAGCAAAGAAGCTCCTCAGTCCCTGTAAGTGACTGACAGTTATATCTACAGTAACTGTCTTTTCTTGTAGTCGTAGGTTAATGTTGTTGATAGCATCAAGGATATCATTCCAGCAGAATAAAAACACAAGAAAATCAAACTTCTTAAGACTGTATAGGAGGCACTTGGCACCATTTACAGTTTCGGGGGTTTCTTTTGAAAAGTCCGAAAGTTCTTCCAAAGCAGCACAGACATCCGGAAATTGGGTGCTTAGAGCATGTACTGCATTTTGCTTCGAAGACCACCGGGTTGCTGAATGTCCCTTCACAGTAATATGAACATGATTTTTTAAAATATCCCAGCGATGCGTTGACTTACTAAAAAAATTGTAAACATTTTGAATTACCCCAAATCCATTGACAATTTCTATTTCCACTGATGCAGCGTGAACACCAACTAAATTTAATGAGTGCGATGCACAAGGAACATAACGAGCGGCAGGAAACTGCTGAGATATGCGAGCTTGAACACCCGAGTACTTTCCCGACATAGTACTGGCATTGTCAAAGCACTGACCACGGCAATTTGACATGGGAAGGCCATCATTCTGAACAGCACGTAAAATGTCTTCAGTTAAGGTAGCTCCAGTTTTGTTGTTCGTAGTAATGAAGCCCACGAAACTTTCTTCAATTTTGCACTCTCCATCAGAAGATATTGTAATATAACGATAAATCTGGGACATCTGTTCTTTATGACTTACATCTGGAGTCGAGTCATACAAAATGGCAAAATATTTTGCTTTTTTAATGTCCTCAATTATTGCCTGACGTACACAATTTCCAGCTAAGTAGACAAGTTCATTCTGAATTTGTGGAGATAAATATGTCACAGCAAGAGCTGATGGAGAGTGCATAATTTTTGAAACGTGAGATTTTAATACATCATCATACTTCGCTAACAACATGAACAGATCCAATAGATTTCCATGTTGTCCTGTGTTTCCATCAGCTTTCTTCCACAAAACATCATCGCTGCCTCGTAATGCAAGATTTCTTGATGCCAGAAACAAAATGCAGTCTAATATTGCTCGCAGTATATGTCTCCATTTGCCAGTTTCACTCACAATTCGCTGTTGTAGTTCGTTGTCAATAGCAGTCCTATTTTTCAAACGAGAGAATAGCTGCCTCCACTCGTCGAAAGCATTTTTATGGATCGGTGAAATTTCGTGGTCCGGAATTCTCGGATTAAGTTTACGCCAGTGGGAAAATCCTTCAGCACGGCAAAACTGTGACGAATCAGGTTTTGCGAATAAGAAACAAGGAAGACAATACACACTTTTTTGCTTGGAGAATATGCTAACCATGTTCTTTCAACTTCAACATTATTTGGAAGTGTACGAGTAAACCACCTTTTTGAAAAATACCGCCCATCATCGTGTTCTGTTTCTCTGGTGTAGTCCGCATCCTTGTTCTGGAATTCTACACTATTCTCTGTTATGTAACACCTAACTGAGTCTTGCTGTCTTTGCTGAAAAGGCACCAACCCTATATCACATGAAGCGACAAGTTGTGGAAACACTGTTTCCTCTTGTATTTCTTGTATTTTCCCAAGCAATGAAGGATCTGTTGGACCACTTTCTTGTGCAGTGTCTGATGGCTTATAGGAAACACTGCTTCTTCTTTCTCCAACACTTGATTCGTGAACGAGAAGAGAACATCCGGGTTGAAAAGCATCGCATTCTGTGTTCCCAGCAGATGTGCTCTGAAAGCAAAATAACATTATTTAAATTATAATAAAAGCAAATAACATTAGTTGAAATAGCTTTAAAATATCATTTTAAACTTATGATGCTGAAGTAATTAGTAAAATTTATATTACTTTCTGTACAGAGCAATGGCGTGTGATGACAAATTTCTAGGGGGAGGAATGTAATGACACTATTTAATAAATCTACACAGGGAAAAAATCATAACTACGGTGGTCACCGAACACTTGGTTCTTCAACATTATCAGAGCGGGGCGATTTTATTTCCAGTAGCTAGCCACTCCTGGATGAAACAAATTCAACGCGATCAAAACTATATTATTACGACCACTCACTCCATTGAAACGATGAAAAAAAAAGTGTCACTTTCGACGCTTCGTGCTGCCTTGTCAGATGTCATCTTGGTACAAAAAAGGGCCGCGGTGGCTCAGTGGTAGAGCGTTCACCTCTGGTGCTTCGGGTCCCGGGTTCGATCCCAGCCCCCGCCAAGTGAACTTTGTGGTGGACAAACACCGTGTGCGTGGGTTTTCTCGGGGTTCTCCCGTTTCCTCCCACTTTCTTCATTCCACCATTTCATTCATTATTCATCATCACCGTCTCCTTTAGCCTAACCGGCATAACCGTGGGACGTAAAACTCAAAGATTTCATTTCATTTGGTAAAAAAAAAAGGCAGTCATTTTGCGAAAATACGTTTTCCGACTATCCTCCGTCCGGGGATTGGACGATTTTACAGCATGGATAGAAATGCCATAAAATGCTATATATGTAAACTGTCATGAAATGGTTATAATAGGCCCTATATAGGTAACTGTTTCAAGTTGAGGCTCTGCTCTCCTAAAGCCTCACATTATTTAATGTATTTGCACACCGACTGGATGATTTGTGACAATGTGAATGAGTGGATGAATATGAAAGGCATGAAGAGACACACAAACATCAGTGCCTTACCAAGGATTCGAATCTACGAACCCTGCTATCGTAGCTCGTACTCTCACCGTCGAAATAATTAAATCAAATAATTAATGCTAATGATAATTTTAATTAGTGATTTCGTAAAAAGTAAAAACATTCTCGCTACATACATATCACATTTTCATGTTTACCTAAAAATATTTTGTGTGTGCCTATCTTCGGGGAAAATTTGGATTATTCGTTGAAATTATGATATTTATATGCAAAACCTATTAAATAATTTTGAAACTTTACACTGCAGGAAGTGTATCTTGTTACGATCATGAACCTATTCAATAGTAATGTAGTAATAATATTTCTTTGACCCTGACAATTTAGTAAACAAGAAGTGATTTTATTATAAATATTCATTATTACAATTGAAAAGTAATATTGGTTGTTATTTTGTTTCTAACACATGATGCAACATGCTTTTACGTTTCTACCTCCTGGCCTCGACTGGACTGAGGTAGCGATTGATGAGTGGCTTGGTCTTTATATATTATAGTTTACTGATAATTCAAAGCATATATAGATTATGATACGAATATATCTATTACCACTTTGATCAACATTTGTGACACAATGTTGCAAAAAATTGTATTATTAATGTTGTTGCTTCTCAAAGTATTGACTAGGCTACAGGTCATATATTTGAATATTTATATCGAACAAGCAATAAATAAATAAATAAATAAACCAGCCACGAACATACGTGTCTGAATTTATGTCTACAATGTAGGTTGCAGCTAGGGTAGCTAAATGGTTACAATCGTTTGGTTGATAATCAGAAACTCTGTTGGAGCTAATTGAAAGCCTTAGATTCCTGTTAGTCTCATTGCATGAAGTGGGTCTTAAATAATCTGAAGTTTATTCTACCCGCACCTAACTGATGCAGCTGATCTGATTTTCTTTTAAAAGAATGTAACATTCAAATCTTGTGTTATCATCAAAAGTCATGGCAAGTGATGTAACTCATAGATCTAAAAATATAGAATACGAAACTTTATAGAAATATATTACTTACTTCTTCCTGTTGTGTTCTTTGAGTTTCTGGCGAACCTGAACGTGAATCGGAAGAATCTTCGTTGTCATCAGTGGATATCTTCTTCATAAACGTCTTCAAAAGCTTTGCACTTCTCATGTCTTCGTTGGCCTGCATCTTCTTTCTTTTCCTGTTTTGAGCACCAGAAAGTTTTTTAGGAGGCATGATTAAGTATATACTATAACAGTCTAAGTATTAATTAAAAATTCAAAAAATAACTTTGAAAACAAAGACAGACTAAAAATACAACGATAGAAAGCTCGGTTTCGTAAACACACCTACACAAAAGGTGACTTAACAATACTCCTTCCTTGCAAACTGTGTGTCTGCTCTGTTGTAGCTAAATTTAAAAATAAAATAGCACGGACTCTTTGTGCAGGAGCGGGAAACAAACAATTCTGTTTGTATTAATCATAGCGCTCTCTTCGAATTTCATGTTTATCCTAAGGTTCTGGATAGATATAGCAACAAGCGAAAACACACACACTATTGAAAAAGATTAAAGAAATTCGAATAGCGTTATAACTGGACAAAACTGCCATGAACAGTTTTCTCTTGCCTTGAGGCATGCTAAACAGAAACAATGAGAAAGCGCACATTGCACTTTTCTTGGACAGACTTACAACAGCCAAAACCGATCATTATACATTCTTTTACAAATAAGAGCAGTTTTCAAGACGCTTATTTCGTACTTTTTGTTAAACTTGGCAAAATTACCTTTGGTTGGTATACAGGTCAACTTTGAGAACAGTTATGGAAATTTACAACTATTTACGTTTCACACTATCGATAAGAAATGAAATTTCAATACATCAGAAGCTCTGTGCTTTTAAAATGTTCAAAATGAGTAACATCATTAATTTCCAACAAAAATTGTAAACTTTTGAAATTATATTCTGTATGTGACCACACAAATAGCATTTTAATTTCGATTCTTTTACATTAAAAAAAATATTTTGTGAAATGTAACACTAGATCGCACCTTGTATATCACATCATCATTAACAAATATTATATAATAACTTCCTTTAAGTAATAAGTAAAAGCTTGTGACTCTTATGGAAATACTTTGTTTGGGTTGCGAGCGAAGCGAGCAAGAATTTTTTTTTTTTTACCAAATCCATTTCTTTCTAAACCAACAACAATATTGATTTATTAGGGCGCCAACACTTTCACGAGGCGCCCCGTTGTTTACTATCTTCTAAAATTTTTCCTTTCTTCTTGCTCGTTCGGCGCCCCCTTGCTGTCAGCGCCCGGGGCGACCGCCCCGCTGGCCCCCCCTAGCTACGGCTCTGGATAAGGTACGACGTAGTCTCCAGACTAAAAGACCGGTGCTGCAAGATAAAGCATGAAACTCCATGATGATCATGCCAAGCCTCACACAGCCATGATGACAGAGCAGAAAATCATAAAAATGGGATGGGAAGTCGTCCCTCAGCCTCCCTATAATCCGGACTAGGCTCCATCAGATTTCTTCTTGTTTAGTCGTTTGAAGGCCCATCTTTAAGGAAAAACACCCGCCAGTGACAAGGCTCTGATTTCGTGTGTGAAATAATGGTGTAAAAGTCGACCATCTGAATTTTATTAAAGTGCATTCAAAGTATAGAAATAATGTTGAAAAAATGAAATGAAATTTTGAGTTTTACGTTCCACGGTTATGCCGGTTAGGCTAAAGGAGACGGTGATAATGAGTAATGAATGAAATGGTGGAATGAAGAAAGTGGGAGGAAACGGGAGAACCCCGAGAAAACCCACGCATACGGTGTTTGTCCACCACAAAGTTCTCTTGGCGGGAGCAGAGTTTGAACCCGAGACCCCTAGCACCAGAGGTGAACGCTCTACCACTGAGCCACCGCGGCCCCCATAAATAACGTTGTACGAGATGTCACAGCAGATGAAGGCTACATTGAGTGATATGGTCTTGTAGCCAAACAATCAAAGTATGTTTACCTAAAATTTCATCATATTGTAACTAATAACAATATTATAACCATCTGTGCAAAACTTATTTAACGCCCCTCGTACAATATCTGCATATGAGTCTTTTAAAGCACAGAAACGAGCTTTAAAATGGAAAATAACCAAATTGGACTTGATTCCGCTGTGTACTGAACACAAGATTTTATGCTTACGTTCTTCTGACGTCATAGTCCCGTTTCTCTGACGCCACCATAAACAGTCCAATCGCTAAGTACATTTTGGACGCTGATGCCATCCAGAAACAAAGCCAAAAGCCTTAAAAGTCTATCTTTCGTAAAGCTTTGAGATCTTCGTTTAATTTCACTGACCATGTCGGTGGAGTAACTGTTCCTGCCTGCTGGCTCTGATGTGAATTATGGATAAGATTTAGGGGCCTGTGTCTATGAGAGCTTTATATACGACCTGCTTATTGATGTTCTAATGTTTGTGTTGAGAGTGGAATCTCTCGTTTTATGGGAGAAGTTTCCCGCCAATTTTCACCCAACCGCGTTTTGCCAGGGGATTAAATTGCATTATTATGCATGTTGCGCTAATAATTCAAGAATCTCGCTTCATAACTAAAACGTCGCCAAGCGATAATGGAGTGTCAGAAGATGAAGTAAATTACCACTGCTCGGTGGCTACGTAATATCACCCACCATGCACTGCGCTAAGAATAGATTGTCAAAGCGTCACATCGTAATTTTGCAAGGAAATAGCTAACGAAATATTACATGCTGCACAATCATTGCAGATGCAATTCAAGGATGGCAAGAATTGAAGCAAAAAATACGGCATATTTAACGCAGAATTTACCCATTATCCACTGACAAAAATTGGAAAATTTCTACAAAACGTTAAATTATATGTGTACAGGATGTTCGAAATAACCTCTATAAATTTTGAGAAAAGGTTTCACACACGAAAAGACGAAAAAAGAAATATATGTTAACAAGGAAGCGTAAATGTGTCTTTTGGAGCTATAAAACACTTGCAAAACAACATAAAAGTTTTATAGCTCTACAACATAACATCGATCCAGTGGTTTGTAAAAATACATTGATAATTGATATGCTGAGCGATAAAATGCAGTAATGTAGAAGTAGATGTAAACAAGGGAAAGGCCAGGAAAATGAAAAATGAAAGGAAATTTTTATTTTAACGTCCCACCATTATACCCTTTAGGCTAAGGGAGACGATGATTAAAGCAAGTTAATGATTATGGAAGAATTGGTGGAATGAGAAAGTGGGAGGAAACGGGAGTACCCCGAGAAAACTCACAGACACGATGTTGTCCACCACAAAGTTACTTGGCCTGGGATCGAACCGGGGACCCACTCAGCAGAGATAAGCGCTGTAGAACTTAGCCACCGTGTAGGGACAGGTTAAGAGATAGCCTCAAAGGGAGTAAATAAATTCATGAGGTTTTCTGCAAACGAACGATGGTATATCGGCAACTATAAATTGGTGCATTTTCACCTCGTACTGATATGTCAGTAGAATCTATGGATCAAAATAATCACTACAGTCTTTTTATCCAATACTTAATTGGCAAAATAAGTATTGGAACGGATACTTAATTTGGTCCGATACTTAATTTCCTAGTTGCCGCCCTTTTGTACGTATATTTCCTTCAAAATTTTCGGCAGGCGGTATCTCCAAAATGAGACGTTACGTTCTCTTGGTGGAGAATACGTTTCATTTTGAACTTAAAGGGGTGAATTTGGATTTAAACTGCATTGGAAGTGTCACTGTTCATCTCAGCGACCTCAAAACTATTAATCCGACACTAATATAAGTCATTATCGATCATTTTATATATGAAATGAAATGAAATGAAATCTTTGAGTTTTACATCCGACGGTTATGCCGGTTAGGCTTAAGGAGACGGTGATGATGAGTAATGAATGAAATGGTGGAATGAAGAAAGTGGGAGGAAACGGGAGAACAACGAGAAAACCCACGCACACGGTGTTTACCCAGCACAAAGTTCACTTGGCGGGGGCTGGGATCGAACCCGGGACCCCAAGCACCAGAGGTGAACGCTCTACCACTGAGCCACCGCGGCCCCTCATATATATATATATATATATATATATATATATATATATATATATATATATATATATATATATATATATATATATATATATATATATATATATATATATATCCTTCCCCTCCCGTCATCCAAGTTGCGAGGCTGAATTTGAATTTAAACGGTAGCGGAAGCATCACTGTTCAACTTAGCGATCCCGAAAACTATGAATTCGAAACTAATATTAGTCATTTTGATCATTATATATATATCCAATCTCCAACCCCTAACGTCAAAGTGAAATGATAAAAGCTATCCCAGGCCCGAACCTCATCTATGTTGAAAGTTTGATCGAGATCAGTTAAGTGGTTCAAGAGTTATTAAGTTACAAAACGTAGTTACTTTCATTTTTATTTATATAGATTAACATTAGCATTACAAAACAAATAAAGCGGGAAACTACTATATCAGAGTTTTTAAAGCGTAGATAATAAATAGTCAACTCGTATAACAAGATTACAAGCGCCATCTACAGTGAATAATAGGAATTGATTCGCTTCCTATCTTCCTTTCCTTCCGAATCAATTTCGTGATTGTAGTAAGTGTTAAAACCATAAACACTGGTTCTTCCTGCCTCCTTGTTATCCACTTGTGTCGGAAATAACAAAGGAATGCCTAACATACACATAAACACAAAGCCTGGAGATCGATGGTTGCATAGCTACGAAAATTCCACTTGTGTTCCAAGCCTATTTACTATTTCATACAACCGAAGAATAACATTCGGTGCACAGCGTCAATGCGAAACCTGAAGATAAACATATTTCTGCAGGAGTTAATGAAGGTGTATTGTTTATGTCACGCGCTTACAATGTCCTTGCTTCCTGGGTAAATATACAATCTAATTAGATTGATAGAAGTTAAGCGTTCTGTTAAAGATTGAGGACCTGTTGTTTCAGTGTGATTCTAACCACTATTTAGATCTTTATTTATGACTGACTGGAGATCAAATCCAAAACTACACGTATACAGAAAGCACGAGAAGTAACCCTTTTGCCATAAAGCACAATCTAACTATGTTTATTTGTATGCTCCTGTACTGGGTTCAAATGTTGATAGAAGAACAGGATTTTCAGTTTTGTGCGCTCCTGGTCAATTGTTTATGCAACGAGAGGTTTCCGGTTTTTAACCTCTCTTGAGCAAGATTATGTAAAAAGAAACCAGATTAAGATAAGCAGTTAAGTACTCAGGAGTTCGACAGGGGAGTTCAAGCCTCCAGGTTTATATCTGTATAGTTTCAGGCATTTGTATGCCATCTTAATACATAAATATTTATTTTTAAATAGTATCTTGCTCAAAGGGGGTTAAAACTCCGAAAATTCACTTGCGTACGACACTGATGATATGTACACAAGCGATGATGTTGTTGGTATAATATGAACATGTGATCTTGAAAGTCTCCCCTTTGATGAAATTCTACGTACGCTACTGCTCCTGGTCACAAAAACATAGACAGGCTTTTTAGAGTGCATACAGGGGGCCCACTGAGTCCGGAACCCCCACCACCACCAAAATTTCGTAACTTGACATATACTAGTTTACTTCAAACAATCTGGTTCTATAATTTTCCCCAAGAATACATGTGACAGTACTTATAGTCTTTTACGATGGAAAATAAAACCTGTTCCGTAACATAGACATAATATCTTGCAGTATTAGACCCCCAACGCTTTAGACGAATCCCAACAAAAATTTCCGGGTACGCGCCTGAGCCTTTTAGAGTTTACATTCAAAAAAATGTTTGTAGATCTTTCTTGGTTTAGATATAGCAAAATGCGTTTTCCCCGAGTTCTGTCACAGACGGTGATACAGATAGGCACAGAATATAACAGTAGGTCATCATTAAAAAAGCTTATAATTGACGCATAGAGAACTGTCACAAGAAATAATAATAATAATAATAATAATAATAATAATAATAATAATAATAATAATAATAATAATAATAATAATAATAATAATAATAAGAGCAGTGTCACTTGTAGCTACATGAAGGAGTTTCCGTAGAATATTGAAACTAATTGAAGGTTGAAGGAGTTTGGTTTGTATATTGAAAGTAACAGAATGGTATGCAACAAACATGATATTACGTACAGTTGGGTTGCATACTCTCAAGGAGCGGTTCGTTCATTCCTCCTATCTTAATACATGAAGGAACAAACGTCGGTTCAACTGGATGCATCACCTGCATCAACGCACTCGATTCCTGAGTTGAGTTGAGTTGATTTTGAGTTTAACGTCCCGTTCAGCAGCGAGGCTATATGAGACGTGGACCTACTGATTAACGTGGAATCCGAACCACATAAGCTCCCGCCAGGAATCGAACCCGGGTCTCCCACGCCAAAGGCGCGTACGCTAACCGCTTAGCCACGGAGGAGCTCACACTCGATTCCTGACTTTTGACCTTGTATAGCTTGATCAAAATTGATGTTCATCCATCGAGTAGTTCTTGAAATATTATTTTTTGGCTTCCTGGACGGACAGACGCACGAAGGGGCGGTAAGTATACAAAAGAGTTTTAATTGGTATCCCACACTTCTTTAAAATCTATGTATGGCTGCAATTAATTATTGTATATGGGTTTGATTGCGTGGAAAACCCGTCATATGCGTCTGGTTTTGCACCTTAGAACTTCCTCTTTGACACAATCTGAAAACGTCGTTGGCTGTGAAGCATTTTGTCTCTGAGGATGAGTCTTGAATAAAGCGTTCTAAGTGATAAAAATCAAAGTACTATAGAGTAGCTGAAAAAAAAAAAAAAACATGTAAACCTGAAAAGGAAAATAAGAAAGACATTTGGTCTCGAGGGTTTTCTTTGTGAGTAAGGCGCAGGACTTACGGATCAATCCTCGGACTGTTGAAAGCTCTGTCATGGCTAAATGGTCCAACCTCTAGTGCGGAAGACCCATCTTCTTTTCCCGAAAGAGATTAGTTAGTTTGGACCACACGTTAAGTTGTAGTTGTAGGTCTACGTTTGATATAGCTTCGACGTTAAAAATTATCATTAAACTCAAAACAAGACAAAAATGTATTTTCGATGTGATTGGTCATATTGATCAGTGGCGGATCTAAAAGGTAAAAACTGAGGGCAAGCCAAAACCCAGATTGTGGTAAGCATATGATGAGCTTACAATTTTTCATGGGTCCTGACAGTGGCGTAGGGAAGGGGGCCCAGAGGGGCCGGGCCCCCCCAAAGAGTTCAAACAATGTACTTTCGTACTTTGATTTTTGTAATTTTTTATATATTTTTATGTTTATATATTTTTTGTTTGTAATTACTCTAAATGTACCTATAACAGCACTTGCCCCCCCCCCAAACACATCCTGGCTACGCTACTGGGACCTGCAGAAGTTTCCAACTTTTTTTTCCGATGGATATTATCGCTAGGTTGGCCGTTGATATTGTGGACCTCCAGTATTGTTTTACACATTGCATACCAGAAAAATTGCAAATGAAATTATATCTAATGTTTCAAAAAGTTTCCAATAAATAATAAAAGGCAAGCTTACTATAAACTTTCAAAAATATATAAATGAAAGTTTTCAATTATTTTTGTTGCTCAAAAAACTGGGGGCCTAGGTCCCCCAGCCCCTGGCTAGATCCACCATTGATATTGATATTAAGTAATCAAAAAAGAAAATTAAAGGTCTAAAGTTCTATCTGTTATTTATGACCTCAATTCCGTAGACTTCATTTAAATTTTAATTTATTCAATCCCCGCTCATTGTTGATAGATATCAAGTTCACCTGACGCTTTCAAAATTATAATCATAAAGTCTCAAGAGACTGCAAGTTATCGCTTTCAGGTAAAGCGACACCGCGTAGTTAGAACAATGAACTTACTCGACCTGAATGAATGAAATAGTGCTGACGTGAGCCGGGTGCAAAAAAGTGAAGTTCTATTTTTTTTCCCCCTCCGATTGCAACCGAGATAACCTTCAGTGATTATATCTGTCCCTCTGTGTTCTAGTAACAAGCCACTATTGATTTACAGACGAGCTGGCTACACTGCTTGGCGGACGAACATCGGTTGCATCTAAAAGCTGGAAGAACGAAGTTACTTCCTCAACGGAAGCAAGCTCTTGATGAATATATAGCCACGCCCCCCACGTGCAATTGTGACAGCTTTTTAAATATGCAAGAAATTTGATATATTTAGAAACTTATAAATATTCTTTTGCAACCTAGAACTATCTGTGTCAACCTCAAACCTTTAATTGATTTTAAATTAGGGTTGTTTTGAGTTCTTAGACGGAACTTAAAGTTACGTAAGCTCATTTTAGTGAAAGTGGAAATTTACTTACAGCAGCGCAGTGTACGAAAGCCATTTCAAGATCAATGCTTATGATAGATCGACTGCTTTCTTCGCCATATTTGTTCCTATTTTTAGATCATTTAAATTTCAGTGCAAATTATAAAATAAAATAAAGTTTTGTCGAGCACTTTTATTTGATTCCTTAACAATGATCTGCATAAGAGTCAAATATTGCAAAGATGGTTACGTTTTCGCCTCATACCCTGTAGGTTTCAAGATCTGTTTTTCATTTGATAATAGATGAGATGAACGAAATACATTTAATTATTTAGATAACTTTCTAGTTTCTGTCATGTGATATACTCATCGACACGAGTTCGAATCCTCTAGGGTTTGAAACTCCCCCCCCCCCACACACACAACTCGTTCTCCAATTTTAGGACTTAGGATTTAGATTTCTGGGCTTTCGGCATCTAAGGCCATTTAGTCCGTCACATATGAGGGATGATGTCCCTCGGCGATCACACTATCCGGGGAAAGGGGAGGAAGGAAGCGGCCTGGGACCTATAAGTTAGGTACCACCCCGGCATTTGCCTAGTATAGATGAGGAAAATCTTATTCAGGATGTTTGGCCTGAAAAAGCTTTATACACTTTTTTCGCCCGAGTTCCCCCACCGGAAATCAAACAAAGGACGTCCTTCAGCTCAACAGTTAAGAAAAGCCTCGACCTTCCCCTGTGTTCGGCATATTGAACTAGTGGAATTGAATGATAGCAAAAAGCCCATATATACCAAAAATATTGTGTGTACTTTCAGTTATTCAAAAACAAAAAAAAAAAAACTTTTCTTACTCCTTCTGAGTCCACATTCTGTAAAATAGCACACTCTATATACAGGTTGTCCGGGAAGTCCCATGCTCTTAAGTTTGAGTACCATAAAAGAGTAATATTAATGTAATTTTAGGTTATTTATTTAGTACATGCTCTAGTTAAGTATTTTGCAGATGTAGCTCATGAAGAAAGTCGCATCTCTAAAAAAATGATTTATTCTTCAAACTAAAGGAAGAAAAGCTACCTACTACTCTATTAGTTGTAATATGTAATATTTAGAACACTGGGTAACTTCTCTTTCCTTAGTTTGAAGAGGTTAAACTTTAATGTTTACGTACGTGACTTCCCTCATGAGGCGCCTCTGATATTTACATATATGAATTATGTATTCAGTGAATGTGTGTGTTCTATCGTACTGTACACACAGATATACAGGGTGGCTCATCGTTATGTATACGATGTTCAACTGACTATAAGATTTATAATTATGGTCAAAAAGTTTTGATATGACAACATTGTGTAGCCTAAGAGTGGGGAAAACGGTCATTGGATTTAGAACCGTTAGTGTATGCCAGTATTGCCACACTTGGTACAATTGTACCAAATTCAGCCCTTTTTTTCATTCATTGGCCCGTTGGTACCACGCTGGCATTTTCAGCCCATTTCGTAAAAAAAAATGGCACAATTCTACCCAATTCAGCAGCATTTAACAAATACTTGTTACATTTTCAAAAGTGTCAGTAAGACATATTTTACATCTCATGTTACCCATACTGCGTGTTGGACTCTTAAAAAATGCTGTTGAACATTCATTCTGTGACGTTGCACCGCATAACGCTACGAATGTTTTGTGGAATATCCGTAATTCAAACTATACTGGGAAACAAATGATGCTAGATGGGCTCATCCGCGCCGCGCATGGAGACGAGAAAGAAGCAGTGTTGTGGAAATTTTAACTTGAAATAATAATAATAATAATAATAATAATAATAATAATAATAATAATAATAATAATAATAATAATAATAACACGTTGAATGTTCTGAAGAAGACCAGTGCGTGCTCAAGTAAGTCTGTAATTTATGTGTCGTTGCAAAGATTCTACAAGAAAACGGTTCTACACCGGGTCCTCCTATTTGGATGGTTTTAAAAAGTAATTTTTAAAAAGAACACTTTCTTGATTTGGACTCTTCGAAGAAGGGGAGGAGTGTTATAGAACTTCGCCCCTTTTAGTTTCGTGTTATACAGCCATGTATTAAATAATGAATAAATTGAGCCTTTTTGTTTCAATTTGGTACTATTTTTCAGATCACTCCAGAGCTAGGACTGTGGCAACACTGGTGTATGCCAGACAGGATGGCGGAACGGTTGTCTCTGGAACAGCGAACCATTAGTGTATACCAGACAGGATGGCGGAACGGTTGTTTCTGGAACAGTGAACCATTAGTGTATGTCAGACAGGATGGCGGAACGGTTGTCTCTGGAACAGCGAACCATTAGTGTATGTCAGACAGGATGGCGGAACGGTTGTCTCTGGAACAGCGAACCATTAGTGTATGTCAGACAGGATGGCGGAACGGTTGTCTCTGGAACAGCGAACCATTAGTGTATGTCAGACAGGATGGCGGAACGGTTGTCTCTGGAACAGCGAACCATTAGTGTATGTCAGACAGGATGGCGGAACGGTTGTCTCTGGAACAGCGAACCATTAGTGTATGTCAGACAGGATGGCGGAACGGTTGCCTCTGGAACAGCGAACCATAGTGTATGTCAGACAGGATGGCGGAACGGTTGTCTCTGGAACAGCGAACCATTAGTGTATGTCAGACAGGATGGCGGAACGGTTGTCTCTGGAACAGCGAACCATTAGTGTATGTCAGACAGGATGACGGAACGGTTGTCTCTAGAACAACGAACCATTAGTATATGTCAGACAGGATGGCGGAACGGTTGTCTCTGGAACAGCGAACCATTAGTGCATGTCAGACAGGATGGCGGAACGGTTGTCTCTGGAACAGCGAACCATTAGTGTATGTCAGACAGGATGGCGGAACGGTTGTCTCTGGAACAGCGAACCATTAGTGTATGTCAGACAGGATGGCGGAACGGTTGTCTCTGGAACAGCGAACCATTAGTGTATGTCAGACAGGATGACGGAACGGTTGTCTCTAGAACAGCGAACCATTAGTATATGTCAGACAGGATGGCGGAACGGTTGTCTCTGGAACAGCGAACCATTAGTGCATGTCAGACAGGATGGCGGAACGGTTGCCTCTGGAACAGCGAACCATAGTGTATGTCAGACAGGATGGCGGAACGGTTGTCTCTGGAACAGCGAACCATTAGTGTATGTCAAACAGGATGGCGGAACGGTTGTCTCTGGAACAGCGAACCATTAGTGTATGTCAGACAGGATGGCGGAACGGTTGTCTCTGGAACAGCGAACCATTAGTGTATGTCAGACAGGATGGCGGAACGGTTGTCTCTGGAACAGCATGTACGTTTGTATTTTGCAACAAACAATTACGCGGAGGTGAGATGGAGCTCGATCTCTTCCGATTTGACACCAGCTGACTTCTCTTATGGGGTGTTTTGAAGAACAAAATGTATCAACATTACATACGCAATTTGGCCGAACTACGTAAAGTATCACAGAAGAGTTCCACAAAGTACCAATAGGCGTCTGTCAAACTGCTTGTGACAACATTATTTTTCGTCTCCAGACATGTTTGATTTAAATGTTGTATTGGTGGACCATGCCATGGTGAACGGAGATTAAAATTCTTGTAAGGAAAAGTACGAAAGTAATATGTTTATGTTCAATTTTATGTTCAAGTTATGTTGCTAAGGAAAGGTACGAAAGTAATATGTTTATGTTCAAGTTATGTTGCTAAGGAAAGGTATGAAAGTAATATGTTTATGTTGAAGTTATGTTGCTAAGGAAAGGTATGAAAGTAATATGTTTATGTTCAAGTTATGTCACTAAGGAAAAGTATGAAAGTATTATGTTTATGTTCAAGTGATGTTGCTAATCTCTTTACCGCACATAATTATGGGCAACCCTGTACATGCCTCCATTTCCTTCCTTACATGTTGAGGAGCATCTGATGAGTTATCGTTGGAAAAGCTTCCTCCATACTTTCGCGAAATTCTTCGTTTGTCTTGTTCCAGCAATGAGAGAAACACGACATGATTATTCCTCACAATGAGCTGTATAGTGTGGTAAGATCTGGGCTTTGTGATAGCCATTTCAATGTGAATGGAGATGTTAGAGAACCATGCCAAATAGAAGGTCTGGAAATTGCTCATTAAAGAAATCACGTACTTGAAGAGGAAAATGGATTGGAGCTCCGTCTTCTTGCTCCCACACACGATCGATGATTCCCCTTCCAGCAGGGATACCAGACAATGCTGGAGTCTGTGACTATGGAAGTAGTGTTACAAATACCACAACTAAAATCACACTGATATCGTTCTCTGTGATACTCAAGCCTAGAGGTACGGGGACTTATCGGACACCCTGTAGTTTTCACAAACAAACAAAACCAACTTTTACCCTCAAAGGTCAAGACATAAGGGGAAGACTATTCAAGAGAAAAAACAGATCAGTCTCCCTTCTGCTTCCTGGTGACAATGGCTAGTGGATAAATCTTTGTAACAGTGTAACATTTGACTCAACTAACAACCTGCATGTAGCCACTAATGTTCTCTTGACAGTTTCAATGGCGATAAGAAAAATTGGCTTAGTTTGTAACTCCACTATAACAACGTCTATTACGTCACGCGTGTCAATCCACTTAGCACAGAATCAAGAGTCTGTCAATAACCTCGTTGCTCTCGGCCTCAACGAGTTATCAAAATGGAAACTTGTAATTATTGATCAATATGGTTTTCTATGTGAAATGATAGGCTAATGTGTCTTACAAGGTGAAAAGCAATAAATTGAATTTAAGTTCAATTGATTCCATGCGATCATTACTAATGGCAGGTGGCGAAGTTCTTTTTCTAGTGGCAAATCACACAACTCCCAGGAGGGTTTCGCCCAAAGTTCAATGAGAAACAGGGCCAACTCTATCGTATGTGCAACACGTGCATTTACACGGAGCGTCTACTTTCGAGGGTTGATAAAATATGTCATAACTATATTATTTAAAATAAATATTTCTCGTTGAAAACATACTTCATGATGATGGTAATTTAATTTGCTAAGCTGACCTTCTATTTGAGTACTACATTTATAAATCATGTTTAGGTCGCATTAGTTGAAGGTCACATGGACAATGCTAAAGCAAATGGTCAAACAAATTCCAGCATGAATTGTTTGCTTATTTCAAATGCAAGAATTCTATATATATTACATACGTCAGTTATATGTTACATACGTCCATGTGTTTGTGAGATCCTGACAGCCTATATACAGTCCTTTCGTTTGTACGGAACGTATCATATGCTTATTCGGAACACTTATACGAAAAGTACGTATAAAATATACTTTTTCAGTCAGACGTTTGGTGTACGTTAAGTCCAAAAACTACAGGATTTACACATGTAACCTACGTTTTTACGCGCTCTCGCTACTGGTCTAGTGATTAGTGCGTGCGCCTGTGATGTACATAGTCTCGAGCCCGTTTCCCGGTGGGGAGTACACAAAATTTATATAGGTTCTACAGTCCTTGTTGCAAGTTAGTTGTAAACGTGGGGTCCTGCAAAATGTTCCCAATCGGGCCCCGCACTACCTAAAGCCGGCTCTGAGCTTTTTCTTGGTGGATCAATGAAAGAGATAAAAACGATACTTGCAAATTGAAAATAAAATGAAATTGGATATTAGCATCCTTCTCTTATAATCTATAGGCCAATGGTTCTCAACCAATGTGTCGTGACACATCGGTATGTCACGCAGTCCCCTAATTGTCGCGAAATTTTAGAATTTAAAAGTCATCGAGATAGACTGTACTAGTCAACACCTCCAGCGATACCAATAATACTCAGTGCTATATAGAGTCATTATAAAAAATAATAGGCTTCACTATTGTAATAATAATAATAATAATAATAATAATAATAATAATAATAATAATAATAATAATAATAATAATAATTTATAATAAAAATATCAAACAAGTGTATTGCGATCCTCAACGTTCAATAAAGTGTGCCGTCTGTCAAGAAAGGTTGAGAATCACCACGGATGAATAATGAAAGTAAATGATTATTTAAGAATTGGTATATTCATAATTTGAGAGAAACGGAATAACATCGAGAAAACACACGAATATGACTTTATCTACGAAAATCTTACATGGCCATGGGTCTCTCGCATTAGAGGTGGACAAGCTTTTCATTTTCTAAAAAATGTATTCAAACTTTTCTTATCTTACATTTATGAATTTCCTCTGCTCTCGAAAGTGACACATACAAAGAAACATTGGGAACAGCAGGGCTCACGGTGGCAAATTGGTAAGCCGCTCTGCTGTAGTTGACTGGTGTAAGGTTTTAGGCTGCTTAAGCTCATTGGGAGCTCTAGTCGCTCTGAAAAGCATACACACGAGGGTCATTTCAAAAGTCTTGTACACAGTGCATGCTCACTATTTGAGTGGTGTGATCAAGTTCATTTTTATGTCAGTTGTGAGTCAGAGTTTGAGCTTGACGGTTGTGCCTGTGTTTGCTAGTTCGTGTGACTGTATCGTGAGAAATTCAGTGTTAAAAAGGAAGGTGAACGCGGCTCAGATCGAATTACACATATTGACCAGCGTTCCTATATCAAAATCGAAACTACGTGGAAAGAATCCAACTGAAATTTACAATGCTTTGCGAGAGGTTTGTAGAAATAGTGTAGTGGATCGTAGCGCTGTATCACGGTGGTCAGCTCGTTTCCGTGAAAGTCCTGTAAGCACTGCGAACAACGCAAGAAGTGGAAGACTCTCAACTGCAAGACTATACCTCTGACATTATTGTGAATGACATTTCGAGAGAGGATCGACAAAAAAAATGAGGAAACTGCATATGAGGCCAGAATATCTGTCACTTCAGTTTACAGAATCATTACTGAAAAGTTAAAGATGGGAAAGATCGTTGTCAGATGGGTTCCACATGATCTGAATCAAGAGTAGAAAGCATGTCGCAAAAGAATCGCAGAAGAATTGCTTCAACGTTATAGTCCTCATTTGAGACCACCAGACTTTGGTTCGTTTCCCAAATTGAAGGAACCATTCCGTAGAAAACTTTTCGGACGAAGCTCCCAGTGAGGTAACCTGAGTGATCAGACAGTTCAACAATGAAGGTGCTCTATCTGGAAAATAGAATTTACCAAAACGTTGGGAAGCTGTCATAAGCAAGAATGAAGAGTATATTGAAGGTCTGTAAAGGTATTTTGTACAATAAATTATTTACTCTCATAATATCTTTCAGTGTGCAGAAATGTTGAAATGACCCTCGTATTATTAACCGCTTTCAACGTGTTTATGTTCATGTTCCTGTCACAAGTAGTCATGAAAAGTACATGAAAGAGAAAATAAGAATCTGAAAAAATATTTTGTTTGAAATAAAAGTTGTAGAATTTTCACCTGATGCAAGAGGGTCTTTGGTTTGATTCGAAGTCAAATGAATTTGTCTTGGACAACATTGTATCCCTGAGTTTTTCCGTTTCCCAGCACATATCAATCCATTAATGCTTTCATAATCATGCGTTTTCATTAGTCACCCGTTAGCTTAACGGTGGGACACAAAACCAGAAATTTTACTTTATTTTAAAATTAGTTCGTCATATGAAATGCATTATGTCAAATATCTTTAAGAGATGAAGTCAGTAACAAGGGATTGGAATTATTCTTTAGCTAAAATAAACAAAAGTGATGTTTCAGCATCCCCTATTACTTTTTACTTTTCCACATTGCGTTGACAGTATCATTAACGGAATTTCTTTGTTAGCTTTAAAACGGGTCAGATTTCTTGATTGATTTGCAATTTAACATCCCTTTCAGCACGAAGAACATATCAGACGTACTTAGTGAGGAGAGTTCTTGGGAAAATAAGCTCATTAAAACTTGCTGCGTAGAGAAACTTCGTATTATTATCAAATAATTTTGCGGATGGACAGAGAAGTGTGTTAGCAGGTAGTGCTCTATGCTTTATCTAAGCCAATCAAGTTTAATGTTTCGTTCAGAGATATTCTGATTTTCAATTTAGTACCCCTTTCAACAGCCAGGCTATATGATATGCGGATCTATAGCCTAATGTGTGATCTTAACTACATAAGCTCCCGCCGGAAAACGAACATAGATCTCCCAGGCTAAAGGGGTGTACGGTAACCGCTTAGGTACTAGCGAGCTCCTCGGAAAATGTAAGTCCGCAGAACATAACATTTTTCCTTTGCTATACACGTGCCGGCAATATAATAGCAACCACATTTATCCCATTCCAAATTCCTCACACTGTCAGCATGGCCTTGTACGAGGGATGTTCAATTTATAAGCAAAATTCATATTTTTTCAGGTGTTGCTGTGTACGCAGAAAACCCACGAGCACGGTGTTTGTCCACCACAAAGTCCACACGGCGCGAGCTGGGATCGAACCAGAGCAGCATCGGAGGTGAACGCTCTAGCACTTTTTTTTTTAGCTCTAGCCCACTTTTTTTTTTTTATTTCCGGAAAACATGTTACATGACCAAGCTATTTAGCATATCACATTGATGCTTGGTAGACGTGATATTGTCACTGAACAATGTTAATTTACAAAGAAATTGAATGGTACAATAACAAAGAAAAAATCAATTGTCAAATATTACCTGTAAAAAGCGAGCGAAGAGTTGTTGTTCTTGAGATTGAGTGAAAGTCTTTTTTCTTACCCTGTTGAGATACTCTACATATAGGCGAGGATCACAATAAGGTCTGTATTGGTCTATAAAAAGAATAGTAGTACCAATTAACCAAACTACTGCCCGTCGTTTCATAGGAGGATACCACTGAAAGTCAGGGAAGAAGAGAATAGTAGATGTAAAGGCGGACGCTGGACAGCGGCAAATTAGTCCGAGAAAGCCGCATAGCCTCTGCCACACAGGTTGAGTGTCAACACAAGAAGTATAGCGATGCTCCATAGTATCTATGTGCGAACACAAGTCACAAAGTTCGGATGTACTGCGGCCTATTTTAGCAAGTCGTACGTTGGTAACTACGAGATTATTCACAATGCCATACCAAACGTCCGTGGCTCGTCCCATGAGGTATGGTGCATGAATTGTTTTCCAAATAATCATCCAATTACGCTCTGGTGTTCGTTGCTGGCATAGGGGTATGACACTTTGAATAGTCGGCGTAAGTAACACAGTATAGAGGAGTTTTGGGGTCCAATGTTCCGGCATATCCTCAAAAGGCACTGTGGACCATGCGAGTGCTAACTGTAAAATATACGAAGGACACACATTTGGAAAGCGAACATATGCGGGATTGTTGTTAGGCCAGAGATGAGGCACCCAACAATGAAGCCACTGCGCTGTCTGTGGTGCCAATAGTTCAGTGTCCATATGCATCTTGGCTGTGGCCATATATAATGCTAGGCATTTGTGTCGGACACTAAAAAGATCAAAACCTCCTTGATTACGTTGAAGATAGAGCACCTGCCTTTTCACACGAAACATGTAAGTTTTCCAAATGAACCATCCATAGAGTGAATCAATTTGGCGCGCATATTTTTCTGGCAATGGAAAAAGTCGGGCAGTGAACCATAACTTTGAGCTGACATACACATTTAAATATTGAATTTTCTGAGCAAGCGTGAGAGAGCGCAGGCGAGTGTCTGCCAGATGCATACGCAAAGTTCGAAGTAATGGGCTCCATACGTGATCATAGGAAGGAGTCAGGTCAGCTGTGAAAGGAACACCTAAAATAGTCTTATTAGTTGTGTGATCAAATGCTTGTAACAAATGTTCTGGTAACAAAGTATGAAAGTTGTTTACAGAAAGGATGGTTGTTTTCCGCATGTTGAGATGAATGCACTGAGCCACCACGCCCCCGTGCAGAGATCAACCTTCTATGGGATACATGTATTACTCTTCACAAAATGGACATCGTCGACATTCACGAAATGTTCAAAACAAACCATTCACTTGCACCATGAACACCGAATGAAAAATGACACGCCACAGTGATCACAAATGTTCGCACCACCAAGATCGAAGGTGAACTTCTTGGAAGTTACAAACTGTTCAGGGCATTCAGCTAGATATCCACTTTTAAAGAATGTATATAGAATCATATTGATATAACGGGAAGATGAGAACTGATGGAATGTGATGGCACCCGTTACGCCAATATTATTTTATATGCAGTCTTTAAGAGTGGGTACCCAGCTGAACGCCCTGAACGGTTTGTAACTCCCAAGAATTCGCCTTCGATCTTGATGGTGCGAACATTTGTGATTACTGTGGCGTGTCATTTTATTCGGTGTTCATGGTGCAAGTTAATCGTTTGTTTTGAACGTTTCGTGAATGTCGACGATGTCCATTTTGTGAGGTGCAATACATATGTCCCACAGAAGGTTAACCTCTGCACCTCTCGGACACTCATTTTCTGTCACCCTCCTGATGAGCATGGTGAGTCATTAGCAGCTAATATTTTTCCTGTCATCGTTGTTCACACTATACTTTCAAATGAGCCTTACTAGAGATTGCACTTGCGACCTCGCACTCAAGGGGTTCCTTGTCAGAGAGCGGCAATAGATGATAGCAACAACCGATGGCTGTGTAGAGATGGTGGCCCCAGTGGAGCAGCGCTGCATCATCAAGTTTCTACTGAAGAAAGGCGTGAAATCTGCTGAAATCTTCAGAAGATTAAGTGCTCAATATGGCGAAGAAACTCTCTCTCAGTCGGAAGTTTATGAATCATGTTCAAAATTCAAGGCAAGAAGAGAATCCGTTCTCAACGTGGCCCTTACTACATGCTGAGCTTCTGCAGTCAACGAAACCACATTTATCTTGTGGATCAGGCCATTCACATCAGTGTGAGAGATTTAAATACGAAATCAAACATCAGCGTGGGAAAAGTGCAGACGATCATCCACGAACACCTACACTTCCGGAACATCACAGCCAGAGGGTCGCAGAAATGCTAACATTCTACCAGAAGCAATGTAGAGAAAACGTCTCGTCTCAGTATCTGCAGGAATTTCAGAGAGAAGGCGAGATTTTCCTTATAAAGATAATGGCATGCGATGAGAGCTGAGTGCATCATTATACTCTGTAGTCAAAGCTCTAGCATGGAATGGAAACATCCACACTTGCCGCCAACGAAAAAAATTCAAGGCACAAGTGTCCGCTGGAAAAGTGATTCTAACGGTATTCTGTGACAAAGAGCGGTTGATATGCACTGATTTCCTGGCACGCAGCGCCACAATCAATGCGGCGTACTATAGCAACCTTCTCCGGATAAAAGTCAAAGAGGCTTTGAGAAGACAACGGCCATAGACGGTGAAGGATAGCGTCATCATCCTGCATGACAACGCATATCCTCATGCGGCCACAACAACGGTCACAGATACAACCAAACTTGCTGGAGAGATCCTAGACCATATCCCGTATAGCCCCGATCTGCCGCCTTACAACTTCCATATTTTTGGTCCACTCAAGGAACCATTGGGAGACCAAAATTCCACACTGCTGACGAAATCAAAATGTGTGTGTTGAAATGTTTGAAAGATCGTTCTTAAGAATTCTATATACCGCAGGGATACGGGCACTCCCACACCAATTGTGCGCGTGCGCGTGCGCGTGTACATAGGGATTACCTTGAAAGAGAATAGTAATTGATTCGCATGTTGTTTACTCTATGTAACAGAAAAAAAGAAATTCCGGTTATAAGTTGAATGTACCTCGTACTTCATTATCAGAAAGGACACACTCTGGGAAGCAGTGGCGCAAATTTGTCTTCAACATTGAAGGAGAGAAGGGTAAGACCGTTTCCATAATCCATTTTTTAAACAATGTTCAAAATACTTATGAAGTTGAAAAACAATGCTGTGGAGGATCAGGGAAGCAGAGTTGTCTTCAACATTGGGAGCCGGGCAGATTTCAGGCTAATTCTGGGGGACATCAATTCATTGCACTTTCCTTTGTGGTAATCGGACATAAATCATAACATTTCTGCCCAAAAAGATTTCAAATCGGATTATTGGGGGGACAGTCCCCCCAGTTCCAAGATTGGAGGGGACATGTCCCCCTCATCTCCCGGGATTTACGCCAGTGCTGGGAAGAGCGATCTACGTCATGTCGTTGTGACATCTACAGAATTGTCTCTGAAACACAAAGGTCACAAAGGTCAAGGGATCTTTTGGGTTATCTTATCTCCAGTGGTCATTTGCCTTGCGGCTGTTATTTGTCTCTGGTTGATGTCTGACGCTGTTAGTAACGCGTTGATTGTGGTTCTGGATGAAAACCACCAGAGTTTTTAGTAGTGTCCAAAATTAGGCCACTCGCCTAAGAGTCAGAGGAAGCCTAAGAACTCTGCTGTTGGTCAATGGAGAGCACGATCATTAGCATGTGGAATTGGGCAAGGAGCCCGTAGTACAGAAGGAAGTGACCTTGATATCCCGAGATTGAACCTGGCTTCGCAACGCCGGTGCCTTGATATCCGCGTCGTGGTTTGAGAGACGATTCGTAACGTCATCGTACTGATTCCTGGGGCAGATGGAGCGACGCTGTAACCTGGCAAGTAACAGGTAACCCCGTGTACAAATTGCCGCCAACTATAATTGGTCCACTGTCGGGTTTTGGCGGATAGCAGCCGAAGTGAAAAAAAATGACTGCTGGCATCGTTCCGCTTTTGGTTTCAAGTGGAAAGCCCCGAAGCGGAATCGAAGCGGCCGTCGTCGTCGTGTCGTTTTTCCACCAGGCGCTGTTATAGAGACTTTTCAACGAATGAGCGCCGAATGATCATGAGATCTCGGTAACGTCCGCTGAGAACTGTTCTGCCACCTGTTGTTCTCATCTGTTTTCATGTGCTAGGATATGAGAACAACAGATGGCAGCACAGTTACTCATGTAACTGCTGTCAGAATTCATAGCCTTACAAAATTATTTTCGGGACCAATTACTTGGCAAAAATGTAAAAAATCTGCTTGAAGTTCTGCTCATTGTAAACAATAACATCCAATTAAAATTCTTACTGAAAATTACTAGTCACTTCTGGTATGCTTGGAAGGCCATATATTTGGTGTTAACTGTCTGTGCCACGGCGCACAGTGGTCGGAAACTTGAAAAAAGCGGACAAAAATAGTTTATTCCAAAACTATGGAAGTTTATGGACGTCTCTCAATCGTTCTATACGTAATTGTCCTTTCTAAATGGATTGCAACTACTGTGAAAGTGATTCAAAGAACTTCTACTACAATACGTGGAGTTATATATACAGGGTGGTCAAAAAGTGTGGAAACCCCTCGCATAAATTGTCAAATACTGCAAAATATAACCAAAGGAACAATGTAGGGGAGTAATAAAAGTAAGGACAAATTAGGGAGGACACAGAACAATGAAAGCCGCCCTCTTGAAATCCACCATCGAGAATCATACATATAGTTTATAAATTGAGAACGTAGCATGTTGACGCCTTATGTGAATTGGATGTCGCTAGCAAGCACGAAGTTATGACAGGTGATAATGTGCATCCAAGAAGCGGTTACAGGTTCAGTGTGCTCTCCCTCTGATTGTATGTCCAGCTTATAAATAGACGGTGTAAAACGAATGTGTATTTGGCCTTAGGATACAAAATTAAAGTTCGTGGTTTTGCACTCGCACCATCTTCGAAAGAACACTAATACTTACTGGAATGTAATTTAGTTCAGGATTACGTTGCTTCGGTAATATTAAAAGATTCAGCATAGAATCTTGTATACTGCTGCACTGACGTGTAATATACAGCAACTCCACATGACTGATAGTTTATCATTGCAATATATATGATTGCAGTGGCTCTCATGGCATCGCTTTGACTACAACTTTCATTCAAGGATGAAGTGCAATCCAAATTACGTACCAGACAATAACATATGGTGAAAAAATGCACAAAATTATAATCCGTTTGCCACACTGAACATCCGAAAGTTTATTGTGTTCTCTGATTGTCCTCTGTTAAACAAGAATGACATCTGAACTTTAATGTACAAACACATTTACGCCATATCTGCTGGCCTTGTGACAATTGCGGGGAAGTTTTTGCATGAATGACGCGAAACACGATGTATCAATTTCATTCAAGCACCTACGGATCCGTCGGATAAAACCTGCAACAGATGTTGTCTGATAATTATTGGTATACACTTGTCTCTTTAAATTTGCCCATAAGTCCTCAGTAGGCCGAAGTTGAGGAACATTAGGAGGATTTTGAACTTTTTGGTGTGTAGCGTATACGACAGTGTGCCATGGCTGCAAGACTTGCTGTAGTGTAGTGGCAGCTGGCTAAATCTGGCCAAAACACCACATTGTCTTCACGATGATACGTGTTGATAAACTGTTTAACTTTCAGCAGACAGAACTTCATACAACGTTCAGTGTTTAGCGCAAGACCAGTGTTGAAAAACTGCGGTTTAGAGAGTCGCTTTTCACTCATCGCAAGCCATAGCAACACCCTTTTGATTTCGGAGAAAAACGCACTGAATCAAGCACATCACCAGTTTCTAGATCGTAGTACGATTTAGACTGCCACTCATGACCGTCTAATGTAAAATAGGTCTCATCGTCCATGATGTACAGTACATCATTTGTAGCAGTGAACGTTTTTGTGACCAGAGTTCTTAAACGTTGTTTCTAAATCACAATTTGTTGTTCCGTAACATTCGGCATTAATTTTCCGTTTACGTCTGGTAATTTCCATTTTCTGTAAAGCATCCTTCACTGTATTTTTATCACAGTGAAATTTCCTACCAAGTTCCCAGTACGATTTTGCCACCTTACCTGCTGTATCTCGTCGAAGTTGTCTCAACACCTTGGGATCACTTAAAGTCGATTTCCGTCCACTGCCGGCCTTCCTTTCCACATTCATACCCATCTCTACCTTCGACACAATATTATATACCGTTCGTCTTTAATATCCCAAACTCTGGAATTGTTTCACAAGGTCTGACTTTTTAACATCCGGATTGTCTTTCCAAAATTGCACGATTAATTTACGACGCTGTTCCTCATTTAACGCCAAACTCATTTCGTTGTGCGTCATTCTTCTCCTGCACTTGCCAATGCACGACAGATACATTAATCTTCCTCCATAGCTCATATCGTGTGCCACGGTCCACTGTTGCCTGGATTTGAAGTGTTGCAAATTTTGTGCATTTTTTTCACCATACGTTATGCCTTTTCGCTTTGTAAGGCTCAGATAGCAGATCTCGATTGCGACCACAACATTGCTAATCACGCATTTCCAGTTAGATAGGGCCGAGTCCTCCAAGTGCACTTGGGTGCGGCTATTTCCAATGCTCAAACTTTGTACTACTCTTGGACAACTCAATAAACCCTATTTTATAGATAAGCAAGGATAAGCTTAGACTGCAGAGCTAGTAACATCAGCGTATATGTAACTTGTAGGTAATACTAACACATCTATCATATTAATGATATGACAATCTCTTCACTAAACACAAGTATTATTGAGTCCAATGTACTATCCGACCGCTTTCATCGACCTCAGAAACGATATAAATGATTAAAACATAGCATATTGTTTGGTTAATATTTTACTGATTTTTCGGCACTTTTATTGTTCATGTTTACATGCATTTTATAGACAGCGAAAATATACCTATGTCCTGAAACTCCGGATTTGGAAGCAGGAGATATTCTTATACTCAAATATCAATACAGATTTCATAGGAGGCGAATTTGACAAAATCGATTTTTGACCGCTTTTTCTGTTTCCGACCATTGTGCGGCGGCCTGGTTTACAAACTGAATAAGTATCGTTTACCTCTTACCTACACCCGTCTAATCTTCAACTTTATCACCGGACGTATTAATAATGCATTATCCCACCCAGTTTTTCTATATTCCAGCGCCCCGCAAGGATCTGCATTGTCTCCGCTCCTTTATCTTCTTTATGTGGCAGATCTCCCACCTTTCCCACGTAACATCAGTATTTTTTAATATGTGGATGGCACTGCTTTTCTGGCACTTGGCAAAACTATTCAACAAATAAACCGAAATCTTCAGGAAGCCATAGATCTGTTCTCGTTCTGGTGTCTCAAATGGCGGCTTAAGATTAACGCTGATAAAACCCAAGCAGTTGTTTTCCTTCCTCCCGGAAAACGTACTAGAGTTCATCGCAACCCATCCCTGCTGAATATCCACGTTTAGGCACATGGATTCATCCTTCTAACACAGCAAAATATCTTGGGCTTCTATTGGATAAACACCTCACGTGGAGACCTCATTTACAATTTATTCTGACTAAAGCATATAATAGGCTTAACTCCGTCGCTTAACTGGCACAACCTGGGGCCTCAAACCTCATACAGTTTTTACAGTCTATAAAGTATTTCTACGACCCGTACTAACATATGGTTTCATAGCCTGGATAAATGCAGCCCCTTTCTTCTATATATATATATAAAACTACAAATTATTGAACGTCATGCCTTCCGAAGCACCTATCGTACATCTTTGCCCAGTCCCTCTGCTGACCTCTATAGCCGTATTACGTTTCCTACTATTCTTGCACACGGGGATCGCCCCGACTGTAATATATCACTCAACGCCTGACTACAAATCATCTATTACTCATGGACACTGTTCACACTGCAGCTGACTTCGTTACTCTCCCACCTTTACGCCCCACCCCTCTCTCTTTGCTCTTTACTCTGTATCGTTTCATAGTTCCTCCTGATCATCCCGATATTCCCCTTCTAAATGCCTTTCAAATTCATTTTCATTCATCTTTCCATTATATCAAGCACAGTAATCTTAGTGTACTAACAGGGCTCCCTCTGTCTCACATCAACGCCCCGCGTTGCCCCGGGGCGAGGAGATAACCTCACTCGTCTCTTTAATACTACCTATGTGTTGTGATGTACAAGCACTTCTTCATACTTTTATACCTCATATTCACCATCTCCCAACCTTATGCTTATGATCTGTTTAAAACAGTGAGAACTTAATAAATAAATAAATAAATAAAGAACATATATCCCAACCATAGTAATTAGATTCCCCTAATTTTCTATAATACCTGTTCCCAAGTCGAGGGCATAACCCTTTGGTGAGGCTAGCCAACACCCTCTTATAGGGCTAGCTTACGCTAGCTATTTAAAAAATTGGTATTAAATTAACACACAGGTAATACGCTAAAGTGGTAGTTATTTTGTGTTTTAACCACGTATTGATATAGAACTTTCAGAGTAAAAAGACCAATCCAACACGTTGTTGGCATAATTGAGAGTAAAGGATTAAAGGCTGCAGCAAAGAACCCATGTGGCGGATTAATGGTGGTACTGGTGGTTTCAAGCCGGTACTGGCGGTTACATAAAGACCACATGTCTGTTTAAGGGCAGCACTAGCGGTTCACACGAGGAGAAACAGTGAATGCCGCCTTGTTACCGCCATAGCGGCAAAATTCCGGTATTTGTATAATTTCGTAACGGTACTGCCGCGTTAGCCGCCATCGGCGCGCCAAATTTTCAACGGCAGCCCTCTGCGATTCGCGGTCGATCCCATTGTGTCTTGCACATGGGGAATCCTTGTAACCTTTCCTCCTCACACAACCCCTTGTTTAATTTTTCACGTATCTTCGGCACATTCTAAATTTTATTGTTGAGTATCATTTATATATTCATGATAAACTTACATCCTACCTATCTATTCCACACGCACAGCCTTCTGAGTTTTGCACCCATTCTTTTGGGTTTTCTCGAGGTATTTCCGTTTTCTCTCCTATTCTCATTCAAACAATTCTTCCATCATCATTCACTTGGCTTTAGGAGCCCAATCAGTGCGAAATTAAAATACCGCTAACTTTACAGTAATTATGTGATATCTTCAAATAGATAAAAGATAATCGAAATGTGGAACAAGAGCTCGCTAGACAATATTCCGGATGAGCTACCGTTATCACGACTCACTTATCTGCTTCCGATTTCCAGCCATTTAGAAAATCGGCATTATTTTCGCGTTTCTAAATAGCTGCAAACAGTGGCGGCGGTTGGACGTTAAAAGTGGGGGGCAAGACATGATCTGAATATTTGATATCAATGTTAGTTTTCCTGGTTGCTTGTAACACTTTGTTTGACGAAAGGTTGCATAACTATTAGGATACTGTCTTTTCAGTTAAAATGCCGTACATCTTGTTTCATATTTATTAAGTAAATTGACAAGAGCAACCCAAGTAGATACTATCCCTTTGTACTCTTAAACAACGAAGGTGTAAGAAGAGATTATATTCCTTGCTCATGAATATCTGTATGGAAAATTGTGTGATCAGATTAGGGTCCAATTTAATAACAAATTTGCAAAACAAATAAACAGAAGGGATAATATTAATCAAATAATCATAGTAATGAATAATGAGGCTTGTTTTGCAGAAGTTGTATTGAAACTGGAAATTAATGAACAACTTATATTTTTAATTCCACGCATGCTATTATATGTGTTATTACTCTTAGAATGACAGTGAATACTATAAGCATATGCTACGACATTTAAAGAAATAGTTTTGCAGCTTCCCGAACGATGTTCGCTGCCGTTAAGTACAGTTTTCACTTTCTTGGAATATATCAAAACTCAGCAATACTTAGTCACTCCACATTTCAGATATACAAAATAATCCTAAAACCTAGAATTATGCTGAATTCACTAAATTTAATTGTATATACAAAACTGTATATGTACACCCCTAAACTCGTATATTACACTGCAAAATTAATATTCCTCACTGAGCTCCTTCGTGGCTAAGCAGTTAGCATACACGCCTTTGACGTGGGAGATCCGGGCTCGATTCTGGGGATTCGGGGGAGCTCACGTGGTTTGGACTCCACGTTGATCACTAACTCCACGTCTCATATAACTTCGCTGCTGAACAGGATGTTAAACTGAAAAAAAATCAAATCAAAATATTCCTTATTTTTAGAAAGAAGAAAATACATTTTAGGAACTGTCGATTTTTGTACAATTAAAGAATAACTTGTGAAGGATTTCTTTTCTTGCGAAATGTTATCTCAATTAGTTCCAGAGCGGCTGACTAACATATCGAGCCCTTGCAAGAAGAAATGAAAGTATGCTCGAATTGTGGCGCTCCAATAGGTTAATTTTTGGGCCATTTTTAGTAGCAATTCAAACGCAATTCCTGTAGCTTTCTTAATTCCACGGGAAGACAACCAATACGTACTCTTGGAACGACAAATATTTTATGCCACCATTTTTATTCTATGAACCAATAATACACACAAAACTATATATTTCCATATTAAATTATATACATTAATGGGTAATTTCAAAAAAGTGGGGGCAACTGCCCCCCTTTGCCCCCCTAATCGCCGCCCATGGCTGCAAACGGAAAGCTACTATGTGACCCGTAATAACGGTAACTCATGCAAAATAATATTGTTTAGGGTGCTCTTGTTTCACATTTCGATTATAATTTATCTATTTGAAGATATTACATAATTACTGTAAAATTAGCGGTATTTTAATTTCGCAGTGATTAGGTCTCTTAATCATTCGTCTCCCTCAGCCTAAAGAACATAATCTTGAAACGTTAAACTGGAAGATTTCATTTCATTTCAAACTACTGTACCGTTTTACAAAATATAAAGTTCTAGCACACCCTGTATACATAGATTTGGCACCATAATCAGAATAAGGAAATTATGCTGTGTTAATTAATTCTATCAACGATTTGAAATTCCTAGTTCGTGTTTGATAAATCCCCATAGAAAACAAGCAAATTGGGAAAAGCAGACAAAATGCTATATCAAAAGATCTTAAGCTCCGGAAATTACACGAGTGTACGTGATACGACTGATGATGAAGAAATTGGGCGAAGGCGAAAAGGAACACGCACGAACACAGATGGCGTGTTTAGCAACAATTCTAACTCAAGGTCATTCTGAGAATCACATTTGTAAACAAAGAACAATCATATTATTTTTTAAAAAATACGTCAAGTTGTCCGCCCTTTATTCTTAATTACTTCTCTTATGATTAATGCCACCTTTTTATATTATTTGAACTATTTCTGTATAATAATAATAATAATAATAATAATAATAATAATAATAATAATAATAATAATAATAATAATAATAATAATAATAGTAAATACATTACATAATTTCGTGCAGGTCAAGTTTTGGCACACCACTCGAAATAATTAATGAAAAATTATAATTCTTTCACTAATTTCCTTATTCTTCAAAAGGTTTGCGCTGGCCAACATGACATTATTCCATTTAGCATAGATAAAATTTAAGGGAGGGGGACACAGGAAGTAACTGTTGAAAAGTTACAATTCTGAAAATACAATTTAGAAAATGTATTATTTCTAAAGACTTTTAGCGTAGAATTCTGTGAAAATTAAGAAAAATGAATTTAATGAGGAATCTAAACACAAAATAGGTGAAATATTATTTAATTTAATAAAACATGTGAAATTTTTAATATTTTTTTATATGTTATAAAGACAAAGAATTAAAATTAATGAATTTTATGAAATTACACATATTTTTTACTCAATATAAAATTGAAAGATATATATTCGGGATTTTAACATACCAAATTATTGATACTGACGGACATGATTAAAACTTAACAAAACAGATATATATAGGACGTCCCAAACTATTGGTACCTCGAAAGATGAGAGCTAGCAGTACTTTTGTTAATATAGATTCAGGTTGTTTTCCTAAATACATTGTACGAGGGTTGTTATTAGATCTAGGTTTATCGATTGTGCAATCATATCAACAGTTACTGGAAAAGTGTTTATGCATTTCATTATTTGATTTATAAGACGTTTCTTCTTTAATGATGTAGTTTGTATTGGAATATTAAGTGCTTTATCATACCAAATTTTTCTCCTCAGCAGCAGGAGTTTGTTTCCTTTTTCTGTATTGTGTTTAGCATGGAAGGAGCTAAGGCAGTGTTAAACGATAATATAACACTATATTCGTTTCTGCCCACTGGCGTATTTACGATTTTGTTTCGGGAGAGGCTTTGCTAACTTTCGGGGGGGCTTTGCCTGAAAATGTGAAAATTGTGCAAGATATTTCATATACTTTACTATAGTAAGTAAGATTTCGGGGGGCTTAAGCCCGGAAGCACCCCTAAATACGCCAATGTTTCTGCCCATTGTTAAACGATAATATAGCACTACATTCGATTTTGTCCATTTTGTTAAACGATAATATAGCACTACATTCGATTTTGTCCATTTTGTTAAACGATAATATAGCACTACATTCGATTTTGTCCATTTTGTTAAACGATAATATAGCACTACATTCGATTTGGTCCATTTTGTTAAACGATAATATAGCACTACATTCGATTTTGTCCATTTTGTTAAACGATAATATAGCACTACATTCGATTTTGTCCATTGCAAAACGGTAATATAGCACAGTATTCAATTTGTCCATTGTTGAACGATAATATAGCACTATTTTTGATTTTGTCCATTGTTAATTGATAATATAGTACTATTCTTGACTTTGTCCATTTTTATGTGATCCCAAGTATTTTCCTTAATGATAGATGCTAATTTCCATAATGTATCCAAGACCATCTCTGATACTTGGTTTCTAATGAAGAGTCATATTTTTATTTTATTTTATTATTTATCCAAAATACAAATTACTTGGCGTAAGAGACCTTTGTGGACTTGAGCCGCTTCAACGCCATCTGTCAGCAACCGGCTGAACTAAGTCCAGCCTACCGACGAGCATGTGATCAACGTGCTGCGTAGCTCTGTCAGTAACCGGCGAATTAGAAGCTTTCTCGATCTAGTGGCTCTCACGTCTTTCATTCACGTGCCCTCCCCAGTTTGTCTCACGACGCTGAAAATCGGGAAGCACCGGCTGGGAATCGAACCTATAACCATGTGGACGTGAGTCCAACGCTATAAGCACTAGACTACGGTGCTCTTTTTTATTATTTATCATAAGATTATGTTTAAAATTGTAGATAAATGTTTTTATATTTGTGCTGATCCACTATCATTTGTATTCTTAGATAATTTATTCATTTTTTGTTCAATTATATGTCTACATGAACTTTTTCATATAACAACCTTATATTGTAATTATTTTCGTTTATAATGTATTATAGCTTATAATACATTATAAACTATATTGTAATTATTGTAATGTATTATAGCTTTCTGATAAGGACTAGATTCCAGGATGATTGTAGAGATCATGTACTGTTATTTAGAGATTAGATGACAGAGCATCTGTACATATACAGGCACAGGCAATATTTTTTATGCTGTAATATAGCTTTTTGATTAGGACTAGATTCCAGGATGATTGTAGAGATCATGTACTGTTATTTAGAGATTAGATGACAGAGAATCTGTACATATACAGGCACAGGCAATATTTTTTACGCTGTAATATAGCTTTTTGATTAGGACTAGATTCCAGGATGATTGTAGAGACCATGTACTGTTATTTACAGATTAGATGACAGAGAATCTGTACATATACAGGCACAGGCAATATTTTTTACGCTGTAATATAGCTTTTTGATTAGGACTAGATTCCAGGATGATTGTAGAGACCATGTACTGTTATTTACAGATTAGATGACAGAGAATCTGTACATATACAGGCACAGGCAATATTTTTTACGCTGTAATATAGCTTTTTGATTAGGACTAGATTCCAGGATGATTGTAGAGACCATGTACTGTTATTTACAGATTAGATGACAGAGAATCTGTACATATACAGGCACAGGCAATATTTTTTATGCTGTAATATAGCTTTTTGATTAGGACTAGATTCCAGGATGATTGTAGAGACCATGTACTGTTATTTACAGATTAGATGACAGAGAATCTGTACATATACAGGCACAGGCAATATTTTTTATGCTGTAATATAGCTTTTTGATTAGGACTAGATTCCAGGATGATTGTAGAGACCATGTACTGTTATTTAGAGATTAGATGACAGAGAATCTGTACATATACAGGCACAGGCAATATTTTTTATGCTGTAATATAGCTTTTTGATTAGGACTAGATTCCAGGATGATTGTAGAGATCATGTACTGTTATTTAGAGATTAGATGACAGAGCATCTGTACATATACAGGCACAGGCAATATTTTTTATGCTGTAATATAGCTTTTTGATTAGGACTAGATTCCAGGATGATTGTAGAGACCATGTACTGTTATTTACAGATTAGATGACAGAGAATCTGTACATATACAGGCACAGGCAATATTTTTTAAGCTGTAATATAGCTTTTTGATTAGGACTAGATTCCAGGATGATTGTAGAGATCATGTACTGTTATTTAGAGATTAGATGACAGAGCATCTGTACATATACAGGCACAGGCAATATTTTTTATGCTGTAATATAGCTTTTTGATTAGGACTAGATTCCAGGATGATTGTAGAGATCATGTACTGTTATTTACAGATTAGATGACAGAGCATCTGTACATATACAGGCACAGGCAATATTTTTTATGCTGTAATATAGCTTTTTGATTAGGACTAGATTCCAGGATGATTGTAGAGATCATGTACTGTTATTTAGAGATTAGATGACAGAGCATCTGTACATATACAGGCACAGGCAATATTTTTTATGCTGTAATATAGCTTTTTGATTAGGACTAGATTCCAGGATGATTGTAGAGACCATGTACTGTTATTTACAGATTAGATGACAGAGAATCTGTACATATACAGGCACAGGCAATATTTTTTAAGCTGTAATATAGCTTTTTGATTAGGACTAGATTCCAGGATGATTGTAGAGATCATGTACTGTTATTTAGAGATTAGATGACAGAGCATCTGTACATATACAGGCACAGGCAATATTTTTTATGCTGTAATATAGCTTTTTGATTAGGACTAGATTTCAGGATGATTGTAGAGACCATGTACTGTTATTTACAGATTAGATGACAGAGAATCTGTACATATACAGGCACAGGCAATATTTTTTAAGCTGTAATATAGCTTTTTGATTAGGACTAGATTCCAGGATGATTGTAGAGATCATGTACTGTTATTTAGAGATTAGATGACAGAGCATCTGTACATATACAGGCACAGGCAATATTTTTTATGCTGTAATATAGCTTTTTGATTAGGACTAGATTTCAGGATGATTGTAGAGACCATGTACTGTTATTTACAGATTAGATGACAGAGAATCTGTACATATACAGGCACAGGCAATATTTTTTAAGCTGTAATATAGCTTTTTGATTAGGACTAGATTCCAGGATGATTGTAGAGATCATGTACTGTTATTTAGAGATTAGATGACAGAGCATCTGTACATATACAGGCACAGGCAATATTTTTTATGCTGTAATATAGCTTTTTGATTAGGACTAGATTTCAGGATGATTGTAGAGACCATGTACTGTTATTTACAGATTAGATGACAGAGAATCTGTACATATACAGGCACAGGCAATATTTTTAAGCTGTAATATAGCTTTTTGATTAGGACTAGATTCCAGGATGATTGTAGAGATCATGTACTGTTATTTAGAGATTAGATGACAGAGCATCTGTACATATACAGGCACAGGCAATATTTTTTATGCTGTAATATAGCTTTTTGATTAGGACTAGATTTCAGGATGATTGTAGAGACCATGTACTGTTATTTACAGATTAGATGACAGAGAATCTGTACATATACAGGCACAGGCAATATTTTTAAGCTGTAATATAGCTTTTTGATTAGGACTAGATTCCAGGATGATTGTAGAGATCATGTACTTTTATTTAGAGATTAGATGACAGAGAATCTGTACATATACAGGCACAGGCAATATTTTTTATGCTGTAATATAGCTTTTTAATTAGGACTAGATTTCAGGATGATTGTAGAGACCATGTACTGTTATTTACAGATTAGATGACAGAGAATCTGTACGTATGCAGGCACAGGCAATATTTTTTAAGCTGTAATATAGCTTTTTGATTAGGACTAGATTCCAGGATGATTGTAGAGATCATGTACTGTTATTTAGAGATTAGATGACAGAGCATCTGTACATATACAGGCACAGGCAATATTTTTTATGCTGTAATATAGCTTTTTGATTAGGACTAGATTTCAGGATGATTGTAGAGACCATGTACTGTTATTTACAGATTAGATGACAGAGAATCTGTACATATACAGGCACAGGCAATATTTTTTAAGCTGCAATATAGCTTTTTGATTAGGACTAGATTCCAGGATGATTGTAGAGATCATGTACAGTTATTTAGAGATTAGGTGACAGAGCATCTGTAGGGGAGACCGGGGCTGGTTAACGAACTGCGAAATTTAGAAATCGAGATAAGACTGTATGCCGGACTCTGAATTTTCTGAATAGACCTAATTCTCAGGATCAAGAATATTTGGTATGCTCTTTTGTCACAAAAATAGAGGCCTAGCTATTGTTTTTTCTTTCTTTGTGGAAAGTAGGAAATAAACTGCATTTCTCGATAATTCAGCTAAAACATATCTTAGTTTCTCTTAGCTACTTTGTAAACAGCGAGAAATAAACTACGTTTCTTGATAGTTCAGTTATTTTAATTACATTTTGAAATAATATGAAGAATTAACCTACACCAAATCATATTAAAACTGATGTGGTTTGATAATCTTGTAGCTTTCAATGTCATGACAACCAAGCTAGAATGAAAGAAAGAAGTTTTCATATTTCATAATGCTGATTCTTTTAAATGTTGTGAATAAAAGTCATTTCAAACTTCAAACAGCCTACTTCATTGCAATATATATAGTTGAATTTAGAAAAATAACGTTTATTTCTAATAAATCCAATTTTTCTATATTTAAAAAGTATGCCAACTAGCCTCACAATATCAGCCAACCAGAACCTTACTAGGGGTCGGTTGGCATACTCCATTTTAAAAGAAAGAAAATTTTATTTCTCGAAAACTGTAACCAACAAAACAAAAATAAAAATTGAACTTTTTAGAGGAAACATTGGTCTGTCCGTACACATACATTACATTGCAATACAGTGCACCATATGCTCATAAAAAAACAGAGAATGAAAAGTTCTCCAACCAGCCCCAATCTCCCCTACATATACAGGCAAAGGCAATATTTTTTATGCATAGAAAGGCTTGCATTATAGCAAACTCTTCTTCAAATATTAATATTACATTAAGTAATTTAAATTATTTTTCTATATTTAGATCGGATTTCGATTCAATCTATTATTCATAGTAACAATGAAATTATCATCTTCCATAGATTAAATTTCGGATGCATTTACATCTAACATTATAGAAACTAAATTCAAATACATCAAAATGAGATTATAGGTTACAATTACATAATTAAAAGTGAAACATATTATGATAAGTGCAAACTATAATACAATCAGACCAAAACAATAAATTAATAAAAACATGAGCGTAAATTGCAAACAAATTTTAAATCGATACATACTACTGTTATCAACTGCAAACAGTTAATTACGTAGGCAGTGGCATCCAGCACACTGTAATTGAACACAATATTGCTATAAAGCGGAGCATTATTTACACACTGCTCTGCAGCTCCATGCCGTGGAAAATTAGCGCCCGGGGCGGGAGTATACGAAGGCGCCCGCCCCCGTCCCGTACATATGAGTGAGGCCGACAGATCAGCCGTGAAGCATCAACATGGTTCGCGCGAATAATAAGAAAATTTTCAAAAATAAACCATTTTCCCTTGATTTTGAGCACTTTTTACTACTTTTTCCTTCCATTTTATATATTTGCACATGAATTTTCCTCCAGAATTTTGCGCCCCCTTACTTCGGCGCCCGGGACCGTCGTCTCTCCCACGGCACGGCACTGCCGCTCTGGAAAAAATTGTAAATAAAACATGTTTTTGGAGCACAATTACTAATAAATTAGTAAGTAGATTGTACAGATGCATCCGGTAGGTTTCGACTAAAAGTATTGGCAATGTAATTTGCATTTCCAAACAAATGTTCCAACTGTAGATTGAATCGCTATAAATTCAATAGAACTCTAGTCTTTAAAAGTAATAGTAAAAAAGATATGTAGTGACGTGATTGTAGCAATGTACAATTGTGGTTCTTCCAAGAATGTAGCATAAGAAATGTCCATATAGAAATACGAGGCACGCCCACAAAATAAGTGTACTAGGGCCCTCGCGGGCAGAGAGATTTTGTAATTGCAATGTTGGTCATACTGTCGTGAAGCTTAGTTCCTATGCTTTCCAGTGAGCCCAATCACGCGTCAGTACGACCAAAACTGGCATCAGTAGCCAGAGTAACGTCTCCCGTGAAAGATGTCGATTCAATCTACAGTTTTGGTCGTTTCAATCTACAGGTTTGGCATATTTGACGAAGGGTCAAATCTCAAACTGTCACTTAAAGAAGAAGAAAAAGTTAAATATGCAATAATTGATCAATAATTCCACATAATTGCCTGGAGTAGGTGACGAGTTATTACATATTCAAAATCTTTCCTGTCCACATAACTATTATTTCTTTCTTTATGCCTGAAAAACGTGAGATTTTAAGATACGATCCTTTGTCAAATAGTTGATGAAATATGCCGCCAAGTGCGAGATTCGCGGCATTATCCGTTATCTCGTTGTGAAGGGAAAGTCTTCATCTGAAGTTTTTAACGAGATCAAATCAGTTTATGACGAAGGAATTATAAATCGTGCCAGTGCGTCGTGAATTTAAAAACGGTCGTAGTAATGTGCACGATCAGCAAAGGAGTAGAAGACCGTCAATTTTGAATGATAAGATATTCTCCTGACCTGGCGCCTTCAGATTATCATCTGTTCACCTCCCTGAAGATGCACATGGGTGAGCGAAAATTTTCAACTTAAAAGGAACTGAAGGTGGAGACGAAGAATTGGGTAAAAGAGGTGGCGCCAGACTTCTTTGAACAAGACACAAAAAAAAAAAAAATCTCTCGTCTCACTAAGTGCAACGAGAGGGATGGCGACTACATGGAAAATAATTCACATATGTATTGATGTAAGTATGAAAAAGTTTTGTTTTAAATATTTCTTTTGAAATCTACAAAAATCTAGTACACTTATTTTCTGGACGTGCCTCTTAATATGGCTAACAGGTAAATATGAAATATTGATAATGGCTAATAGCTTTAACCTTTGGTTGGAATATGCAAGTGTTGTAGGATCTTCAGAACTAGTAGGATAATATGTTAGATAACTAGCTGACGTTTTTAGTTCAGGTATTGCTTTAGATATAAATGACATATTGACATCTGGTTCTCCTTATGATGGTTATGTCTTAATCTATCAGAATTGTGAAATTATTCTCTGAAGGGTTCCTTTTCCTTAGCAAAGTATATAATTCAGAGAAGTTCGCTATGTGGCAATGTCACCCCACTATAATAACCAGAAATGATTTTAGTTGCCATCAGGATTTTGCCGCCTACAGTCGGAACATTTGTCCATGCCGATCAGATGACGCGGACGCATTGCTGGCGTCTTTCAGAGCGATTTTCAACCGCGACGAATAGTTGCCTTGCCGAGCAGTCGGCAAACAGCCGGAAATGAACATTAAATGCACCGGCGCCGCCGTCGAAAAGAGGCTGGCATAAGGAGTCGGCAGAGGGTCGGAAAGAGGCTTTTCCTACTGCTTTGCAGACCCTGACGGTCGGCAACAGTCGGCAACGCGCATTTTATTTTACGATTTTCGACCGCTTGCCGCCTCGGCAAAAGGTCGGCAACTTTGAACAAGTAGATCGTTGAGCCGCCGCGGATGGGTGCCGGCTGCCTCTGGCGGCTCGCCACCGTCGATGGTGGCAATTCCTCTTTCCGACCGCGACTTCCTGATGGGGTATAGTTCTTGCTGCTGGAAAGTAACAAATAGCTTTGTTCCATTTCGGGTCAATCTTGTTTTGCGTTCCATAACCACATGGCCTCAAAATTTCAAATTGGTAAGAATAAATTTGCAATTTTTAAAGTTTGACGACAAATTCACACGGTCGAAAGTTTGGAGAACTCGTTCTAGATGGAATGAAATGTTCTTCCAAATTTGGCGAAATGCATAACAGTCCAGGACACACAATAACAAAGGATCACATGTTAAAAAAAATTCCACCAATCCAAAATCCACCAAAAATCTTTACTTTTTTGATGGAATATCGCCAGATAAGACCTAAAATAAATGAGCTATACTTACATGCAATATTGGTGACCAAGATAAACGAAACTGATGAATTCGTAAAATGAGGGTGTAGTACCGGGTCATAATAAACAGATGTACAATGGAAAGACTTTAGCACTTAATAACAGAGATAAAATTCCAAAAATAGGCTATAGATGACTTGCTGATGCAATATCAAAGGTTTCTGCATGGTGATGATCTTTCCTCCGTGAATTCATACTTGATCCGTTTTGTATTACTTCGAATTCAGATTGCATTGCTGAGGGGTATTATATAATTTACTAACTTTTTTTTTTTTAAAAAAATTATCTTAAATTTACGAAAGATTTTAAATTGTCCATGCTAACATTCGGATCTAGCAGTATCTAAGGTTGAGAACTGAATTATTGTCTTGGTTCTTGGTGTTCATATAGATTTTGTGTGATAAAATAGAAAAATGTAAGGAATTGGGTTTAGAGATATCAAATACCATCCGTTATTCCGGGTTATCATTAAGATATAGGGGAAAGTGGAGGAATTGTGCGCACCTAAGCAATTTGTGTTATAATTGGAAAAGTATTTCTTGAGAAAACAAAATTTAGCTTAATTTTTCTCCATCCTTTCACCTTTTGAATGAAACAATTAAAATTGAAAGAAAACAAAGTGTACGTGAGTAATACAACATCTAATGCAAATCTGCATTTGTGCACAATTTCCCAACCTATGGGGTAATGATACGCAAGGGATAGGGCAATAATGCGCAGTAATAAATAGTTCAGGAATTAAAATGTAGTTATATATTAGATTTAAAAAATGCACATTGAATACGTTAAAAGTTTCAATAATATGTAAAATTGAAGAAAATGAATGGGGAAAGGCTAACGCCCCAACGCTAACGTACAGAAACACGGAAAATGAATCAAAGCTACGTGGCACGAAACGAAGTGGCGCGTTCTATGTGTTCGTCCTGATCTTGACATTCGTTTCTAATTTTCTCGAGCCGCTTCGCTTTCTGGCACACTGATTCACGTCACGTTCTGTGTATTCGTACTCTTAGTTATTCGTATTTTCGTTTACAATAATCGCACACGTAATTGTTGGCTGTATCGACATTAGTACACCCTGCATGGTCCCATTCACTACACAAAATACATCGATACCACAATTCATTGTCTTTTCCAAAGTCACTAAAAATTCTGCAACGATCATTAATGTCTTCTACAATCAAAACACTACCTTGTTCCAGTTTTAAGTCTGTCATCCAATTCATTATCATCAAAAACAATTTCTTCATCCTCAATGTCTGACTCAGACGACTCTGGAAGTTGTCTTTTCCATATCAACTTCTTGATACTTTTCTTTCTACATCGACGTTTATGGTGTTTCGCTACTTTATTCCATTTATTTTCAGTTCCTTCTTGTTTGTTCTTTTTGGGTCTCTGTTAACTTGCATTTAATGGGCGTACTGGTCAAAATTTCTGAATGTTGTCTTTGTCGCCGAGAATTCTTTAGATTTGGTATGTTTTTCCTTGACGTAATCCCATTGGATCAAAGGCAAGGAAAGAATTATTTCCTGCAGATGTTGAAGGAACAGGATCGTCAGGAATCTGATGATTTTGTTCTTCAGGATTTGGACGGGGTTTCTCCAACTAATTCTGCACTATTTAGAATGCCACATCATTTGTTCGAATCGCAACCTGTCGATGTTGAAGGCACAAGGTCATCAGGATTTTTATTGTTTTCTTCCACTAAGTCTTTATGTATACTGTTTGGAATGTGACACGATTTGTTAGAACCTTTAGGGGTGCCAGAACTTCAACGATACGCGATAACTAGTGTAACGTCCAGAACAGGAGGAAAATCATGATCCCGGGACCTGTGAAGGTTAAAGGCAAATATCCCTGTAGAGCGGAAACCTGAAACAGCTTTCTTCATTGTGGCAACTTCCGTGAAAACTTTATTTAGGAGTTTAGGCAAATAATATTCTGTCGCACTCTCGTGGCCAGTTATAGTTAAATGAAGATCATATTCCCTATACAATGCATTTTTTCAGAGGACTGAAAAATGTTACATCGAGCGGCTGCAACCTGTGCGATATGTGAGGTGGCAGAGACACCATATGGATGTGGTTATTCCTACAGAATTTAAAACTCTCAATTGAAATATGGCTGGTATGGTTATCTAAAATAAGCAGTACTGGGTTACTTGCTGTGGGTTTTGCATTTGTTTGGTTAAAAATGAACTAACCACTCAGTAAACAATTGTGCGTTTGTCCAGACATTTTTCGAGCACTTATAACACCACTAATATGACCCTTCCGTTGCGATTGGGGTGTCGTACGTTTCCACAGATAAATCAGCATTGGAGGAATATAAGACCCAGCAACGTTGACAACAAAAACGCCAGTTATTTACGCCCTTTTTCTGCTGAAGTAACAGCACCAATTCTCTTTATACCTTTCGCAGCGTAAATCTTCGGGCACTTCTTTGGTACAATGATTATGCCAGTCTCATCCATGTTGTAGATTTGCTTTGGCTCAAACTTAAAGTCATCCATAACTTTCTGAAGGTTTGAGAAAAATAGCTTTGTTTCTTCTTCATTGAGTGCAATAATTCTATTTAAACTTGTTCCTCCAGATTGTCGTAGAGTTACATTGAGATTTCGTTTTAAAAATCCATACAACCAGTCTTTACCTGCTACAGCCTTTTCCCTATTGAAAGAATGTGGAATTTCATTATCTTCTGCATATCTAAATGCTATATGTCGCAATTCTTTTGGAGTTAACCCGTAACGCTAAAATATATTCCTTCAATTCTGTTTGCACTTCAGCATAGAACGTTGATTTTCTTCCAAGCTGTGTCGGAATAGGTATAGCACGATTTTCTACAACTTTTTTTTTTCGTAAAGTATGCACAGGTATGTTGAAGTATTGCCAACTTCCCGTATTTTTCTTCTTTCATTTTTGATAGCGTCCAGTGCGTCTCTCAAACTCTCCTGAGAGTAGAAATTTTTTAAAGTTTTTCTGTTGTAATTTCTAGGCATCTGCAAACAAAACTGCAACCTTGGTGTCAATATGCTTCACCTTTATCGTCATTTGGGGGAACTGCGCGCACTTAATTATATACAATGTGTTAATGAATTATACCGACAAACTGTAAGAGGTGATTCCTTACATCAAAATAAGAGAAAAGTTCATATGGACCTGTGGGCAAAAATGCATAGTTTCAGAGCTAGGGCTGTCCAAAATCGCGAAAAAGCCAAATTTCAAGAGGCCCTATTTCAAATTAGAGAAACAGTGGATGGTGGTCCTGTTCAGTGTAAAGGAAGTCACGCATGGGCAATCCAAACATGCATATTTCACTAATGTTCAATGGGTGTACAGGTATTCTATGCAGGGTGAAATTTCTAGACATACCATCAACCGAAAGTTGAGATACGCTCTTGACTTCATGATTGGTCCAAAGTAGGCAAACGATAAGCCTTGATAACAGTGAACACGGAATTCTTTGGCGCTATGTCGGAAGTGTTAAGGATCGTGAGCAGCACGGTCTCTCGTACTCGGGAGAATGCATGTTGCAATGTTTTCCTTTGTGCTTATAAGTGAAGAAAACGTGAAATATATCGTGACGAAATACATCGCATCACACGTTATTCCGAAAGTAGTAGAAAATGGATCGATCTGGGCCAGTATTGGCCAACATTAGCCATATTAGAACAACTCAGGAGCCCCTGGGAAAATGACCACCGTGCACCGTGAGCCCACGGTCTTTTACGACCTCTATTTTAGGGGTGAATTCGTTCCCTTTTATGACCACTTTTTAGGGGGTGTACTCGTTCTCTTTTACGAGCACATTTTAGGGGTGAACTCATTCCCTTTTATGAGCATATTTTCCACATAGCATAACATCAGACTACGTAACATAACGAACATACAGAGTCGATATCAGAGTACTACTTGTCAATCTATGGTGGTGAATGCGGTCAGTGCGTTTGAAGCGTAAGTTAAAATAAATAAGAACATGGACGAAATATTTAAAAAAAAGAAATGAATTTATTTAGTTGCAGATACCTCTGAGAAAATTATGTTGAATTTATAAAGATAATTAATTTTTACCACAATTTTCACTCAAAAGTTTACATATGTGAATTGGACAAGTTCAACTTATTACAGGAAAATTATACAAGATATTATCCAAATTGTTCATCTATTTCATTTTCAGAACACTTCCAAATTAAATGTAACTTTTTACGAGTTATCCAACTTCGAACACTGTTTTTTCTACTTCTCATACTTGTTGCATCCATTTCGTGAAACATTTTTAAAATATAGGCTGCAAAACAACTCTTTAAGATATCTTCGAGTGTTGAGCAATGTTTCCTACAGATTCCTTCGCGAAAATACAAGGTAGTCTCAGGTAGTCTCCAGGAAACAGATCAGGCGGGTCAGACGCCTGCACTGTAGATGGTTGCTGTCTACTTGCATTACGATATTCCATCAGTTTGGAGGAAGCAGCACTCAATGATTCCTTACTACTTCTGAGAGAGAGAACTCAGTTGTCCTAGTTGCATCAGTACTTCAGTTTTTCACATGATATCTATTGATACAAAGTTCAAGATGTCGATCGGTCACGAAATCAGAAAACGGTCATGGAAGTCAAGAAAACGAACGAAATTTAGCTGTTGGGTCACTATTTTTTTTTTAATCTGTACAAATAGAAGTAAAGACTGGAAAATTTTGTTTTATATGACGTCAAAATTCACCACCAAAAATGTCTATGGTCGGCTTTGGAGGTTACGCTTCTATCGCATACATGAAAAGTCGGCCTAATTCGCCCTTGAGATTATCCTTCAGCTGGCATCATTGAGCAGTGGCGATGCAAATCGCATCGCATCATCGAAACCACCTACGTTTCCAACCAGTTTAGGCAACTGTGAGAAGATACCAAGTTTTTATCGCTCCAGAGAACAGCCTTTAAAAGTAGAGATAAGATAAAAGTAAGTGCTAAAGAATCTAGGTACTGTTATTAGTTTTTGAATGTTACGAAATTTTATGATTTGGTAAAAAAAAAAAAAAAGTCACGAAATTTCATTTTGGAATTTTAGTAAACATCGTGAAAAAGTTGGAATTCATCTCTGCCTATACTTGTATGACATTTTTATTCTAGAAGTTGGCTTATATTACTTTGAAAATTAAAAATTCAGGAAAACATCTATCTCGACAGCAATCAAGTTTTAATTCTAAATTTAGAGACTCCTGAAACTGCTACTTTACATGAACATACGAAGTAAAGTCGTAAGAGGAAATAATAATAAGTTTTAAATGTTTCTACAAATACCTAGTAACTATTAGGTATAGCTTCTGTGCTCATATTTCAGAAAAATGAAGAACTATTTGAGCATTGAAATAATGAAAAAAAAAACTCTTATCTTTAACATCCATTGAAACTTGCTAGTACATATGGTTTTGAGGCCAGAGCGAACTTTGGGAAAAGATTCGAGGCAGAATCTTTCGATCAAACTGATGCCACGTCCGTATCCGATAGATCGCTGATATCAGGAACCAACACACCAATTTACATCAAGAAATTATGATACAAGCTTCAGAATAATTATTAAGGAATTTCTGAAGAAGAAGTAGATATTGTCTTACAAGGAAAAAATATGTTTTAAGTTTTACGTCCCACGTTATGCCGGCTAGGCTTAAGGAGACGATGATGATGAGAAATGGATGAAATTGTGGAATGTAAAAAGTGAGAGGAAACGGGAGAACCCCAAGAAACCCCCCACACACGGTGTTTGTCCCACAAAGTTAACTTGGCGCAAGCTGGGATTGAACCAAGGACCCCTTGTACCAGATGTGAGCCTACAAGGAGACTGCCTAATTTTGATTCGTTCATTTCACCAACAGCGAAGTGGCTTCATGAATATAAAGACGAATCGTCCCACAATGAACACAAACAGAGACCCTGCTTTATTTTTTTTTTTTTTAAATCAGGATTCTTACCAACTGCCATCAATAAACAAAAAAAAAAAAAAAGAAAAACCTAAACATTCAACCTAATATAAAGCCGTAAGTTGGTTGCTATGAAATAAATTTACTCCCACGAATAGTCATCGTTGGAAACGTTACACGAGGATGTAAAATATCAATTTTCCTTCGTAACAGAGGATGGTGGAAGTAAAGAGAAATAGTGGTATCCATCACCCACCATTCAATATAGTTCTGTGATATTCCTTCAAACTATGTGATAAATTCTGGTGGCGATTTGAATCTCCTAAGTGACAGATTTTGGACACAATTTACTAAAATTTTACGTCTATATTTTAATGTATTCTAGGGACGTTTCCAGGTATAGAAAATTTTAAAAGTTCCTTTCTTTATAGCGAAGAATGTACCCGACATATTGAATAATGACTTCATTAACGAATGCATATGTGTGATAGATGATGGGAATAAGGAGATAGGTGAAAGTGGGGGAATCATGCGCACCACCCTTCCGAAGTTACGAGCCAGTGAATGAGCTTTCGATTGATGCTACAACCTAACGGTTGTCACAGAAACTATTGCCACATTGGGCTTTTCGTGCCAGTTTCATTGTGTTATGTGCAGTATCGTGCCGTGAGGGCGATGGGGAGCGGGGCAACGGCCCCGCGTGCCGAAGTAAGGGGATGCAAAATTCGGGAAGAAAAAAGAAAAGGAAAGAAAAAGAGGAAAAATGTTACTCATGTTAGCCAAATGTATGTGCACATATAAAATGGAAGGAAAAAGTAATAAAAAGTGCTCAAAATCAAGGCAAAGCAGGTTTTATTTTTGAAAATATTCTTATGCTTTGCGCCAACCATGGTGGTCTGTGGACCTCACTCATATGTAAGGAGGCGACGTCGTATACTCTCGCCCCGGGCGCTGATTTTCTACGGCACGGCACTGGTGGTGTGGGAGAGTGGATATTTGTTTTTCTGCCCTTTCTTGTTATTTTGCTATTGAGGAAAATATGGAAGTATATCTTAAATGTTACTCTACTGTTTTGAATGAGTTTCTTTGTGGCTATAGCGGTTAGTGTACGCGCTTTTGGCGCGAGAGCCCCGGGTTCGATTCCTGACGAGAGCTCATGTGATTCGGATCCCACGTTAATTAGTAGGTCCCACCTCATATAGCTTCGCTGCTGAAAGGGATGTTAAACTCAAAATTAACTCAACTCAACTCTACTGTTTTGAACTATGCTTGTTTCGATAATGCATGACCTTGTCTATACACATGCCTACTTGTTATGAGGTATACTTTTTAATATTTTTCTAGTAAGTTTAGTTTTGTAATGGGGTGGGACAATGGTGCGCTTCGGGAGAAGGGTGCGCACGATTTCTTCGTATACAGGGTGTTAATGAATTATACCGACAAACTGTAAGAGGTGATTCCTCACATCAAAATAAGAGAAAAAGTGCATATGGACCTATGGCGAAAAATGCATAGTTTCAGAGATAGGGCTGTCCAAAATCGCGAAAAGGCCAAATTTCAAGAAGCCTTATTTCGAATCAGAGAAACTGTGGATGGTGGTCCTTATCAGTGTAAAGGAAGTCATGCATATGCAATCCAAAAGTACATATTTCGTCAATTTTCAATAAGTGTACACGGCATTTCCTATAGGGTGTAATTCTCACATATGCTCTCAATAGAGTTTTCAGATATACCCTGATTTCAAGGAGGGTCCAAAGTAGGCATGAACTAAGGCTTGACAACAATGGACATCCAACGCTTCGGAGGAAAGTCGGAAGTGTTAGGAACCAACAGCTTCATGTTTTTTGTGTTCGGAAGAACAACTCAGGAGCCCCTGGGAAAATGACCACCGTGCACCGTGAGCCCACGGTCTTTTACGACCTCTATTTTAGGGGTGAATTCGTTCCCTTTTATGACCACTTTTTAGGGGGTGTACTCGTTCTCTTTTACGAGCACATTTTAGGGGGTGAACTCATTCCCTTTTATGAGCATATTTTCCACATAGCATAACATCAGACTACGTAACATAACGAACATACAGCAGAGAAGACTCGTTCCCTTTTATGACCTCCATTTTAAGGGGGTGATCTCGTTCCCTTTTATGAGCACATTTTTCAACCCCTACGAACACATAACAGAACAAGGGTATACTCGTTCTCTTTCATGAGCACTTTTTCAACATAGCAGACAATGAACATAGCAAAGGGGTACGAACACATAACATAACAAGGGTGTACTCGTTTTCAACCCCTATTTTAACATAGGAGATAACACATAAGATTACGAACACAGAGAAGAGAAGATAACACATAAGAGTACGTAACACACAGCACAACAGATAATACATAAGAATACGTAACATAACAAGGGTGTATTCATTCAACCCCTATTTTAACATAGGAGATAACACATAAGATTACGAACACATAGAAGAGAAGATAACACATAACACTACGTAACACACAGCAGAACAGATAACACAAAAGAGTACGTAACATAACAAGGGTGTATTCATTCCCTTTTATGAGCATATTTTTCAACCCCTATTTTAACATAGGAGATAACACATAAGATTACGAACACATAGAAGAGAAGATAACACATAACACTATTTTAACATAGCAGATAACATATAAGATTACGAACACATAACATAGCAAGGGTGTACTCGTTCCCTTTTATGAGCATATTTTCCAACCCCTATTCTGAACATAGCAGATAACACATAGAAGAGCAGATAACACATAGCACTATTTTAACATAGTAGGTAACATAAGATTACGAACACATATAAGAGCAGAAGACTACATAACATAGCAGGCCTCCATTTTAGGGGTGAACTCGTTCTCTTTTATGAGCATATTTTTCAACCCCTATTTTAACATAACAGAAATGACATAAGCATGTCCTCAAACTACTGACCATCGTGAACAAAGGGCAAACTCGAAAACGAAACAACATATCGAGGTGCTGTTTCCACATTTAGCAATTGGTCATCAAAAAAGTACTGACCATCGAGGTCAAAGGTCAAAACTCGAAAACGGAGCCACATACTCAGGTGCTGTTTCCACATTGAGTAATAGGTCATCAGGTACCACAAGTTCCAAAATAGTGGCCATCGAGGTCAAAGGTCAACATACTTAAAACCTAATTACTCGAAAATGGATCCACATATTGAGGTGGTGTTTCCACATTGAGTAATAGGTCATCAGGTACCACAAGTTCCAAAATAGTGGTCATTGAGATCAAAGGTCAAAATACTTAAAACCCAATAACTCGAAAACGAAGCAACGTATTGAGGTGCTGTTTCCAAATCTAGTAATAGGTCATCAACTAGTGCAAGTTCCAAAATAGTGACCATCTTGGTCAAAGGTCAAAATACTTAAAACCTAATAACTCAGAAACGGAGCCACATATTGAAGTGCTGTTTCCAAATCTAGTAACTGGTCATTAACTACTACAAGTTCCAAAATAATGACCATCGAGGTCAAAGGTCAAAATACTTAAAACCAAATAACTCTTAAATGGATCCACATATTGAGGTGCTGTTTCCAAATCTAGTAACTGGTCATCAACTACTACAAGTTTCAAAATAATGATCATCGAGGTCAAAGGTCAACATACTTAAAACCTAATAACACGAAAACTGAGCCACATATTGAGATGCTGTTTTCAAATCTAGTAACTGGTCATCATCTACTACAAGTTCCAAAATAGTGGTCATCGAGGTCAAAGGTCACAGTACTTAAAACCTAATTACTCGAAAACGGAGCCACATACTCAGGTGCTGTTTCCACATTTAGTAATCGGTCACCAACTACTACATGTCCCAAAATTAGTGGTCATCGAGGTCAAAGGCCAAAATACTTAAAACCTAATAACTCGAAAACGGAGCCAAATATCGAAGTGGTGTTTCCAAATCTAGTAACTGGTCATCAACTACTACAAGTTCCAAAATACTAATCATCGAGGTCAAACGTCAAACTCGAAAACGGAGCCAAATATTGAGGTGGTGTTTCCACATTTAGTAATCGACCACCAACTACTACAAGTTTCAAAATAATGACCATCGAGGTCAAAGGTCAAAATACTTAAAACCCAATAACTCGAAAACGAAGCAACGTATTGAGGTGCTGTTTCCAAATGTAGTAACTGGTCATCAACTACTACAAGTTCCAAAATACTAATCATCGAGGTCAAATGTCAAACTCGAAAACGGAGCCAAATATTGAGGTGGTGTTTCCACATTTAGTAATCGACCACCAACAAACTACAAGTTTCAAAATAATGACCATCGAGAGCTTGTAAACGGAGCAACGGATTGAGGTGTTGTTTCCAAATCTAGTAATAGGTCATCAACTAGTAAATGTTAAAAAGTACTGATCATCGAGGTCAAAGGTCAAAATACTTAAAACCCAATAACTCGAAAACGAAGCAACGTATTGAGGTGCTGTTTCCAAATCTAGTAACTGGTCATCAACTTTTACATGCTCCAAAAGTACTCACTATCGAGGTCAAAGGTCAAATATTTAAGCTTTAATAACTTTAAACAAAACCTGTGTGACCTATTCAGTTTTGTACCAAGCAGAGAGAAGTGAAGAATGAATAAATATGACTGGCTTACTTCGAGAAAGAAAGCAAAGATATTTCATTTTTAACTAGCTGAGAATTTTAAATCATCTTGTATTATTTAAACAAACGAAAGGATAAATTTTATACCAATGAGAAATGCCATTTTATACCATTTTGTATTACTCCAATAAACGAAGGAATACCAGAAAAAAATAAGTGAAGAATGAATAAAATTTAGGTGGATTATTTTCTTTTGTACCAATTGGAAAAGAGAAGAAGAGCTACATTAACTAGCTCATTATGTACTGTTTAAACAAACGAAAATTGACAATTATGTAACTTTTGAAATACTGAAATGTTCTATTTTTGTATCAATCAGAAAAACCCGAAGAAGGATCATTTTAACAACTTCATAATTTCGATGTTCTACTTTTTATACCAACGAGAAAAAATGAACTAGCTGAATATTTAAATATACGAAAGAATAAATTTAAGTGACCTATTCAATTTTGTACCAATGAGAAATGGCTCAGCAAAAGGCGAAGAAGGACTATTTTAAACAATGGAGTATTTAGTTTTGCACCATTTTGGAGTATTCAAATAAACAAAGGACATAATTTGTGTCAACTCTAAAATCAATTAAACGAAGTAATGCATTTGAAAAACCGAAGTTGAGTATTTTATACCATTTTGTATTATTTCAACAACCAAAGGAATAAGCAAAAAAAAAGGATTATTTTATATCATTTTAAACTAGTCTAATAAATGAAGGCATAAATATGAGTGAGCTATTTAATTTTGTAGCTGAGTATTTTAACGAAAGAACAAAATTGTACTAACTAGAAAAAACCGAAGAAGGCCCATTTTAACTAACTGAGAATTTCTGTACCGTTTTGTACTATTTAAACAAACGATGGAATAAATTTAAGTGACCTATTCAATTTTGTACCAATGAGAAAAGGCATTTAACTGGCTCAGAATTTGAGTTGTCTATTTAGTTTTGTACCAACCTAAGAAGAAGGGTGAAGAAGGACTATTTTATAATTTTACTACTCAAATAAACAATGGAGTATTTAATTTTGTACCACCGAGTGGCTTAAGCAAAGAAGGTCAATTTGTACCTTTTGTGCTATTAAAACTGAGTGACCTATTCAATTTTGTTTGCAATTAAAAAAAAACGGAGAAGGTCTATTTTATGTACATTTTGTACTACTCAAATAAACAAAGAAATACCATATTCTGCTACTCAAACAAACGACGGAATAAGCTCAGAATTTCTATACCTTTTTGTGTTATTCAAATAAACGAAGGAATAAATTTGTGTGACTTATACCAACCATGAAGGTCCATTATTTCATTTTTGTAACAATCAGAATAAAACAGCTTAGAATTTTATACCTTTGTGGTGTTACATTTTGTATATTTTTGTGTCATCCAGAGAACAATTTAAATTGACTCTCCCTGACAATTCAGTTGCCAGAGTCCAATGTTAGTTATCTACAATACTACAAATTGATCCAGTTAACAGTTCAAGTTCTTCTATTCTTACACAATCAAATGCATATGCTACAGTGGGCTCAGTGTTCATTTACAGAATTAAATAATTGTTTATCTTTCTCTAAAAACATTTCTACTATTTTGTTGATATAATAATCACACTCTGTAATGTATTCATATACCAGATTAAATTTTTTCTCCAGAGTATAAGTGTTCTTAATATTACAACCTTTAAAATGCTTCTTTATATAAAGTTTATAGATTTTTTCTCTCATTTCACGTTTAAACAAGATCGTCCACACCTTTTGCAATAATTCGTAATCATATTGCAGCAAACAGTTGTGATCTTTTTCATTCTCATTATATTTAGAACATGCTTCACATAATAATACTGAATTTGGTGTATACTCATTAAATAATTGTATAACACATGTATCACTAATAGTTTCACTAGTACAGTCGCACTCATTAGCTTCCAGTTCAAAACAGGTAATATTTGAAACACTGTCATCATCACTTTCCGGGAGTATTTCATCATTATATCTATTATACCGTCTAAAATAATACACATCTTCTATTTCCTGTGTTGGATATATAATTCCCACTTTATCACGTAATTCATCTGGCAAATCGGGGTCAGACGGGTGAATTAACAGTATAGGTTTTTCGTTTTCACGCTGAATTTCTTTTTCTCTAGGTGAAACATAAACAATCTCCGTGCTAGTCATTTTTTCTGCTCTTCAGCAAAAACAAATCAAGTGTGATACATCTATTTAATACCTAGAATAAAAGCATTCTATGCATTCTCCGTGTTTAATAATATATTTCAAGGCAATATACCATCATGATGTATGTCCTATTATTTTCCAAATATACTCCATAAACTTATATTCCATTATAATAAAATACATAAATGCAAAAATATATATTTGTGTTTTTGGATTTAGACGAGGAAAGAAAGTTCTAAAAATAATTGAATCGTTGAGCAATAGGCAGTACCTTAGCAATACAAATGTTAGGTAACGCATTCGCAACGTTGTTTAAATATCTGCTTTTCTTACTTTTATATGATCTTTTCTTCTGCTGTGATTCAAATTGGCCAAGCATGCTGTTACGCTAATTGCTATGGAGTCTGCTCTACAGAATTATGACTCAACTCTGGTTTGTTAAATCTTATGTTCAAATATGTAGTTAATGACCGGAAAAATTGAGACTTCAATGTAACACCACAAAGGTATAAAATTCTGAGCTGTTTTCTTCTGATTGTTACAAAAATGAAATAATGGACCTTCATGGTTGGTATAAGTCACACAAATTTATTCCTTCGTTTATTTGAATAACACAAAAAGGTATAGAAATTCTGAGCTTATTCCGTCGTTTGTTTGAGTAGCAGAATATGGTATTTCTTTGTTTATTTGAGTAGTACAAAATGTACATAAAATAGACCTTCTCCGTTTTTTTTTAATTGCAAACAAAATTGAATAGGTCACTCAGTTTTAATAGCACAAAAGGTACAAATTGACCTTCTTTGCTTAAGCCACTCAAAATTTATTCTTTCGTTTCTTTGAGTTAGTTAATATGGTTATTTGATTAGTACAAAATGTTAATTCTTTCCTTTTCCTGCTTGTTTTCAAAACTGAATAGGTCACGAAAATTTATTCCTTCGTTTATTTGATTAGTACAAAATGGTATAAAATTCTGAGTTAGCTAAATTGGATCTCCTTCGCTTTCTTCGTTTATTTAAATAGCACAAAAAGATATAAAATGCTGAGTTATTTAAAATGGTATTTCTTGTTGATACCAAATTGAATAGGTCACTCAAATTTATTCATTTGTTGATTTGTGTAGCACAAAAATACTCAACTAGTTAAAATGGCCCTTCTTTGCTTTTCTTCTGATTGGTATAAAATTGAATAGATCACTCAAATTTATTCCTTCGTTTATTTAAATAGCACATAAAGGTATAAAATGATCCTTCTTCGCCTTTTCTGGTCAGTACAAATTCTTTTCTTTTCCTGCTTGTTTTTTTCATTTGTTTGAATGGCACAAAAGTACAGAAATTCTGAACTAGTTGTTTATTTGAATACTACTGAGCTGGTTAAAAAGACATTTCACGCTGGTACAAAAAGTAGGACACCTAAACAAAACGTATATAAATTCTGAGCTAGTTAAATTGGTCTTTTTTTTTCACTTTTTCTTTCGTTTATTTGATTAGTACAAAATGGTTCTTCTTTGTTTGGTATAAAAAGTAGAACACTCAAATTTGTTCTTTCGTTCATTGGGCTAGTATAAAGGTAACGTCTTCGATTTTTCTAATTAGTACAAAAAAAGGCCACTCAAATTTATCCCATCGTTTGTTTAAATAGTACAAAAAGGTACAGAAATTCTCAGTTAGTTAAAATGGACCTTCTTCGGTTTTTCTCTGGTCTCACTCATATTTATGCCTTCGTTTATTAGACTAGTTAAAATGATCCTTTTTTGCTTTTTCCTTTTGTTTGTTGAAGTTGACACAAATTATAAGTCCTTTGTTAATTTGAATACTCCAAAATGGTGCAATTTCTTTGTTTTTCTCGGTGGTACAAAACTAAATACTCCATTGTTTATTTGAGTAGTAAAATTATAAAATAGTCCTTCTTCACCCTTCTTCTTAGGTTGGTACAAAACTAAATAGACAACTCAAATTCTGAGCCAGTTAAATGCCTTTTCTCATTGGTACAAAATTGAATAGGTCACTTAAATTTATTCCATCGTTTGTTTAAATAGTACAAAACGGTACAGAAATTCTCAGTTAGTTAAAATGGGCCTTCTTCGGTTTTTTCTAGTTAGTACAATTTTGTTCTTTCGTTAAAATACTCAGCTACAAAATTAAATAGCTCACTCATATTTATGCCTTCGTTTATTAGACTAGTTTAAAATGATATAAAATAATCCTTTTTTTTTTTGCTTATTCCTTTGGTTGTTGAAATAATACAAAATGGTATAAAATACTCAACTTCGGTTTTTCAAATGCATTACTTCGTTTAATTGATTTTAGAGTTGACACAAATTATAAGTCCTTTGTTTATTTGAATACTCCAAAATGGTGCAAAACTAAATACTCCATTGTTTAAAATAGTCCTTCTTCGCCTTTTGCTGAGCCATTTCTCATTGGTACAAAATTGAATAGGTCACTTAAATTTATTCTTTCGTATATTTAAATATTCAGCTAGTTCATTTTTTCTCGTTGGTATAAAAAGTAGAACATCGAAATTATGAAGTTGTTAAAATGATCCTTCTTCGGGTTTTTCTGATTGATACAAAAATAGAACATTTCAGTATTTCAAAAGTTACATAATTGTCAATTTTCGTTTGTTTAAACAGTACATAATGAGCTAGTTAATGTAGCTCTTCTTCTCTTTTCCAATTGGTACAAAAGAAAATAATCCACCTAAATTTTATTCATTCTTCACTTATTTTTTTCTGGTATTCCTTCGTTTATTGGAGTAATACAAAATGGTATAAAATGGCATTTCTCATTGGTATAAAATTTATCCTTTCGTTTGTTTAAATAATACAAGATGATTTAAAATTCTCAGCTAGTTAAAAATGAAATATCTTTGCTTTCTTTCTCGAAGTAAGCCAGTCATATTTATTCATTCTCCACTTCTCTCTGCTTGGTACAAAACTGAATGGGTCACACAGGTTTTGTTTAGTTATTAAGGCTTAAATATTTGACCTTTGACCTCGATAGTGAGTACTTTTGGAACATGTAATAGTTGATGACCAGTTACTAGATTTGGAAACAGCACCTCAATACGTTGCTTCGTTTTCGAGTTATTGGGTTTTAAGTATTTTGACCTTTGACCTCGATGATCAGTACTTTTTAACATTTACTAGTTGATGACCTATTACTAGATTTGGAAACAACACCTCAATCCGTTGCTCCGTTTACAAGCTCTCGATGGTCATTATTTTGAAACTTGTAGTAGTTGGTGGTCGATTACTAAATGTGGAAACACCACCTCAATATTTGGCTCCGTTTTCGAGTTTGACATTTGACCTCGATGATTAGTATTTTGGAACTTGTAGTAGTTGATGACCAGTTACTACATTTGGAAACAGCACCTCAATACGTTGCTTCGTTTTCGAGTTATTGGGTTTTAAGTATTTTGACCTTTGACCTCGATGGTCATTATTTTGAAACTTGTAGTAGTTGGTGGTCGATTACTAAATGTGGAAACACCACCTCAATATTTGGCTCCGTTTTCGAGTTTGACGTTTGACCTCGATGATTAGTATTTTGGAACTTGTAGTAGTTGATGACCAGTTACTAGATTTGGAAACACCACTTTGATATTTGGCTCCGTTTTCGAGTTATTAGGTTTTAAGTATTTTGGCCTTTGACCTCGATGACCACTAATTTTGGGACATGTAGTAGTTGGTGACCGATTACTAAATGTGGAAACAGCACCTGAGTATGTGGCTCCGTTTTCGAGTAATTAGGTTTTAAGTACTGTGACCTTTGACCTCGATGACCACTATTTTGGAACTTGTAGTAGATGATGACCAGTTACTAGATTTGAAAACAGCATCTCAATATGTGGCTCAGTTTTCGTGTTATTAGGTTTTAAGTATGTTGACCTTTGACCTCGATGATCATTATTTTGAAACTTGTAGTAGTTGATGACCAGTTACTAGATTTGGAAACAGCACCTCAATATGTGGATCCATTTAAGAGTTATTTGGTTTTAAGTATTTTGACCTTTGACCTCGATGGTCATTATTTTGGAACTTGTAGTAGTTGATGACCAGTTACTAGATTTGGAAACAGCACTTCAATATGTGGCTCCGTTTCTGAGTTATTAGGTTTTAAGTATTTTGACCTTTGACCAAGATGGTCACTATTTTGGAACTTGCACTAGTTGATGACCTATTACTAGATTTGGAAACAGCACCTCAATACGTTGCTTCGTTTTCGAGTTATTGGGTTTTAAGTATTTTGACCTTTGATCTCAATGACCACTATTTTGGAACTTGTGGTACCTCATGACCTATTACTCAATGTGGAAACACCACCTCAATATGTGGATCCATTTTCAAGTAATTAGGTTTTAAGTATGTTGACCTTTGACCTCGATGGCCACTATTTTGGAACTTGTGGTACCTGATGACCTATTACTCAATGTGGAAACAGCACCTGAGTATGTGGCTCCGTTTTCGAGTTTTGACCTTTGACCTCGATGGTCAGTACTTTTTTGATGACCAATTGCTAAATGTGGAAACAGCACCTCGATATGTTGTTTCGTTTTCGAGTTTGACCTTTGTTCACGATGGTCAGTAGTTTGAGGACATGCTTATGTCATTTCTGTTATGTTAAAATAGGGGTTGAAAAATATGCTCATAAAAGAGAACGAGTTCACCCCTAAAATGGAGGCCTGCTATGTTATGTAGTCTTCTGCTCTTATATGTGTTCGTAATCTTATGTTACCTACTATGTTAAAATAGTGCTATGTGTTATCTGCTCTTCTATGTGTTATCTGCTATGTTCAGAATAGGGGTTGGAAAATATGCTCATAAAAGGGAACGAGTACACCCTTGCTATGTTATGTGTTCGTAATCTTATATGTTATCTGCTATGTTAAAATAGTGTTATGTGTTATCTTCTCTTCTATGTGTTCGTAATCTTATGTGTTATCTCCTATGTTAAAATAGGGGTTGAAAAATATGCTCATAAAAGGGAATGAATACACCCTTGTTATGTTACGTACTCTTTTGTGTTATCTGTTCTGCTGTGTGTTACGTAGTGTTATGTGTTATCTTCTCTTCTATGTGTTCGTAATCTTATGTGTTATCTCCTATGTTAAAATAGGGGTTGAATGAATACACCCTTGTTATGTTACGTATTCTTATGTATTATCTGTTGTGCTGTGTGTTACGTACTCTTATGTGTTATCTTCTCTTCTCTGTGTTCGTAATCTTATGTGTTATCTCCTATGTTAAAATAGGGGTTGAAAACGAGTACACCCTTGTTATGTTATGTGTTCGTACCCCTTTGCTATGTTCATTGTCTGCTATGTTGAAAAAGTGCTCATGAAAGAGAACGAGTATACCCTTGTTCTGTTATGTGTTCGTAGGGGTTGAAAAATGTGCTCATAAAAGGGAACGAGATCACCCCCTTAAAATGGAGGTCATAAAAGGGAACGAGTCTTCTCTGCTGTATGTTCGTTATGTTACGTAGTCTGATGTTATGCTATGTGGAAAATATGCTCATAAAAGGGAATGAGTTCACCCCCTAAAATGTGCTCGTAAAAGAGAACGAGTACACCCCCTAAAAAGTGGTCATAAAAGGGAACGAATTCACCCCTAAAATAGAGGTCGTAAAAGACCGTGGGCTCACGGTGCACGGTGGTCATTTTCCCAGGGGCTCCTGAGTTGTTCTTCCGAACACAAAAAAACATGAAGCTGTTGGTTCCTAACACTTCCGACTTTCCTCCGAAGCATTGGATGTCCATTGTTGTCAAGCCTTAGTTCATGCCTACTTTGGACCCTCCTTGAAATCAGGGTATATCTGAAAACTCTATTGAGAGCATATGTGAGAATTACACCCTATAGGGAATGCCCTGTACACTTATTGAAAATTGACGAAATATGTACTTTTGGATTGCATATGCATGACTTCCTTTACACTGATAAGGACCACCATCCACAGTTTCTCTGATTCGAAATAAGGCTTCTTGAAATTTGGCCTTTTCGCGATTTTGGACAGCCCTATCTCTGAAACTATGCATTTTTCGCCATAGGTCCATATGCACTTTTTCTCTTATTTTGATGTGAGGAATCACCTCTTACAGTTTGTCGGTATAGTTCATTAACACCCTGTATACGAAGAAATCGTGCGCACCCTTCTCCCGAAGCGCACCATTGTCCCACCCCATTACAAAACTAAACTTACTAGAAATATATTAAAAAGTATACCTCATAACAAGTAGGCATGTGTATAGACAAGGTCATGCATTATCGAAACAAGCATAGTTCAAAACAGTAGAGTTGAGTTGAGTTAATTTTGAGTTTAACATCCCTTTCAGCAGCGAAGCTATATGAGGTGGGACCTACTAATTAACGTGGGATCCGAATCACATGAGCTCTCGTCAGGAATCGAACCCGGGGCTCTCGCGCCAAAAGCGCGTACACTAACCGCTATAGCCACAAAGAAACTCATTCAAAACAGTAGAGTAACATTTAAGATATACTTCCATATTTTCCTCAATAGCAAAATAACAAGAAAGGGCAGAAAAACAAATATCCACTCTCCCACACCACCAGTGCCGTGCCGTAGAAAATCAGCGCCCGGGGCGAGAGTATACGACGTCGCCTCCTTACATATGAGTGAGGTCCACAGACCACCATGGTTGGCGCAAAGCATAAGAATATTTTCAAAAATAAAACCTGCTTTGCCTTGATTTTGAGCACTTTTTATTACTTTTTCCTTCCATTTTATATGTGCACATACATTTGGCTAACATGAGTAACATTTTTCCTCTTTTTCTTTCCTTTTCTTTTTTCTTCCCGAATTTTGCATCCCCTTACTTCGGCACGCGGGGCCGTTGCCCCGCTCCCCATCGCCCTCACGGCACGATACTGCACATAACACAATGAAACTGGCACGAAAAGCCCAATGTGGCAATAGTTTCTGTGACAACCGTTAGGTTGTAGCATCAATCGAAAGCTCATTCACTGGCTCGTAACTTCGGAAGGGTGGTGCGCATGATTCCCCCACTTTCACCTATCTCCTTATTCCCATCATCTATCACACATATGCATTCGTTAATGAAGTCATTATTCAATATGTCGGGTACATTCTTCGCTATAAAGAAAGGAACTTTTAAAATTTTCTATACCTGGAAACGTCCCTAGAATACATTAAAATATAGACGTAAAATTTTAGTAAATTGTGTCCAAAATCTGTCACTTAGGAGATTCAAATCGCCACCAGAATTTATCACATAGTTTGAAGGAATATCACAGAACTATATTGAATGGTGGGTGATGGATACCACTATTTCTCTTTACTTCCACCATCCTCTGTTACGAAGGAAAATTGATATTTTACATCCTCGTGTAACGTTTCCAACGATGACTATTCGTGGGAGTAAATTTATTTCATAGCAACCAACTTACGGCTTTATATTAGGTTGAATGTTTAGGTTTTTCTTTTTTTTTTTCTTTATTGATGGCAGTTGGTAAGAATCCTGATTTTTTTTTTTTTTTAATAAAGCAGGGTCTCTGTTTGTGTTCATTGTGGGACGATTCGTCTTTATATTCATGAAGCCACTTCGCTGTTGGTGAAGTGAACGAATCAAAATTAGGCAATCTCCTTGTAGGCTCACCTCTGGTACAAGGGGTCCTTGGTTCAATCCCAGCTTGCGCCAAGTTAACTTTGTGGGACAAACACCGTGTGTGGGGGGTTTCTTGGGGTTCTCCCGTTTCCTCTCACTTTGTTCATTCCACAATTTCATTCATTTCTCATCATCATCGTCTCCTTAAGCCTAGCCGGCATAACGTGGGACGTAAAACTTAAAACATATTTTTTCCTTGTAAGACAATATCTACTTCTTCTTCAGAAATTCCTTAATAATTATTCTGAAGCTTGTATCATAATTTCTTGATGTAAATTGGTGTGTTGGTTCCTGATATCAGCGATCTATCGGATACGGACGTGGCATCAGTTTGATCGAAAGATTCTGCCTCGAATCTTTTCCCAAAGTTCGCTCTGGCCTCAAAACCATATGTACTAGCAAGTTTCAATGGATGTTAAAGATAAGAGTTTTTTTTTTTTTTCATTATTTCAATGCTCAAATAGTTCTTCATTTTTCTGAAATATGAGCACAGAAGCTATACCTAATAGTTACTAGGTATTTGTAGAAACATTTAAAACTTATTATTATTTCCTCTTACGACTTTACTTCGTATGTTCATGTAAAGTAGCAGTTTCAGGAGTCTCTAAATTTAGAATTAAAACTTGATTGCTGTCGAGATAGATGTTTTCCTGAATTTTTAATTTTCAAAGTAATATAAGCCAACTTCTAGAATAAAAATGTCATACAAGTATAGGCAGAGATGAATTCCAACTTTTTCACGATGTTTACTAAAATTCCAAAATGAAATTTCGTGACTTTTTTTTTTTTTTTTTTTTTACCAAATCATAAAATTTCGTAACATTCAAAAACTAATAACAGTACCTAGATTCTTTAGCACTTACTTTTATCTTATCTCTACTTTTAAAGGCTGTTCTCTGGAGCGATAAAAACTTGGTATCTTCTCACAGTTGCCTAAACTGGTTGGAAACGTAGGTGGTTTCGATGATGCGATGCGATTTGCATCGCCACTGCTCAATGATGCCAGCTGAAGGATAATCTCAAGGGCGAATTGGGTGCGAATTAGGCCGACTTTTCATGTATGCGATAGAAGCGTGCTTTGCTTGCGATTCGGTAACGTCTAAAACCGACCATAGACAGTTTTGGTGGTGAATTTTGATGTTATATAGAACAAAATTTTCCAGTCTCTACGTCTATTTGTACAGATTTAAAAGAAAAAAAAAAATAGTGACCCAACAGCTAAATTTCGTTCGTTTTCTTGACTTTCATGACCGTTTTCTGATTTCGTGACCGATCGACATCTTGAACTTTGCATCAATAGATGTCATGTGAAAAACTGAAGTACTGATGCAACTAGGGCAACTGAGTTCTCTCTCTCAGAAGTAGTAAGGAATTATTGAGTGCTGCTTCCTCCAAAGTGATGGAATATCGTAATGCAAGTAGATAGCAACCATCTACAGTGCAGGCGCCTGACCCGCCTGATCTGGTTCCTGGAGACTACCTTGTATTTTCACGCAGGAATCTGTAGGAAACATTGCTCAACACTCGAAGATATCTTAAAGAGTTGTTTTGCAGCCTATATTTTAGAAATGTTTCAAGAAATGGTTGGAACAAGTACGAGAAATAGAACAGTGTTCGAAGTTGGAAATTAAATGAAATGAAATCTTTAAGATTTACGTCCCACGGTTATGTCGGTTAGGCTAAAGGAGACGGTGATGATGATAAATGAATGAAATGGTGGATTGAAGAAAGTGGGAGGAAATGGGAGAACTCCGAGAAGACCCACGAGCACGGTGTTTGTCCACCACAAAGTCCACACGGCGCGAGCTGGGATCGAACCAGGGACCCCAAGCACCGGAGGTGAACGCTCTACCACTGAGCCACCGCGCCCCCTGTGTTCGAAGTTGGATATCTCGTAAAAAGTTACATTTCATTTGGAAGTGTTCTGAAAATGAAATAGTTGAACAATTTGGATAATATCTTGTATAATTTTCCTGTAATAAGTGGAACTTGTCCAATTCAGATATGTAAACTTTTGAGTGAAAATTATGGTAAATATTAATTTATCTTTATAAATTCAACATAATTTTCCCAGAGGTATCTGTAACTAAATAAATTCATTTTTTTAATATTTCGTCTATGTTCTTATTTTAACTTACGTTTCAAACGCACTGACCGCATTCACCACCATAGATCGACAAGTAGTACTCAGATAGCAAACGCAGTCAGTGCATTCAAAACTTATTAGGACCCGGAAATTGAGGAAAAATCCTCTTTTTACGAGTGCCCGAAGGCGAGGCTTAACATAATATATATTCATTTTGGGTCATTGTAGGCCAGAAAATGGTGGATTTTATTTGTCCTTTTTCGCCTTTTTCGGCGTTTTTTGTTTATTGGTCTTTTTAAGCTTTTAATAGGTCTTAACGTTTTTCCTTCATCTTCCGAAATAAATTAACTGGTCATTAACTCGAATCACTATCACCTTTTAAACATCTTTTCTTTACGAGGACTGGAAAGAAAAAAGTGGTAAAACTGTCCCACCCCGCACGGGGAATTTTGAGCGAGCTGCAGTTGGCAACACTTGTAGCGGGTGGGTGGAGCTATACAACACGGGTGGTGGCGCTAGTGTAGGCGCGGCAGTGATCGCAGTCAAGTGTGTTGAATGCAGGTTCGCAAAGTACACCGCTCTAAAGGTGATGTTTTCCAAGTTAGAACAACATTCATAGATAAAGATCGAAGTGGTCCATGGTAAAAACGCCACTGAATGTCACTCCGGACTACGTGTAAGCACGCGGGAATGACGCATTGCCGTATCGGACTGTGCCACGTTGGGTAGCAGCGTTTCGTGCATGACGTGGCAGTGTGCAACAGGAACCAGGTGGAGGACGTCATGCGGTCGACAACCGAGTCATTGAATTGATGCAATCGTTGCTGCATGTGGACAGGAGATGGACTGCGAGGGAATTGGCGAACGAGGTAGGAACATCTCATGCCACAGTGTTGAATGTATTTCACAATGTCCTTGGGTACCAAAAAATTGCATCCTGGTGGGTACCGCACCACCTTACAGACGTTCAGAAATGGCTAAGATATGCCCTCGCAAGTGATCATTTGGCACGGTACAGATGAGAAGGTCGAGCGTTCCTGGACAGGATTATCGCACTTGACGAAACATGGGCACACGTATGAGCCAGAACTGAAGCGCCAATCAAATGAATGGCGCCACCCATCATCTCCCCGACTCAAGAAGCTGCGTCAGGAACCTGGGAATGTGAAGGTAATGCTGATAGTGGCATACGATGTACAGGGTGTCATTTTACGGCATGCAGTTCCTCCGAACCAGACCATCAATGCAGTGTACTACCGCAGGTTTCTGGAAGAATATCTTCGTCCTTCATTCCGCAGGAAACGACCCAACTTCATCTGGAATCCACCCACTGTTTTGCATGACAACGCCCATCGTCACAACGCAGGTGTTGTGAGGGACCTGTTTGCACGATGGGGGTGGGACGTTCTAGAGCACCCACCCTATTCACCGGACATGAGTCCATGTGACTTTCATCTGTTCCCTTTGATGAAACAACCACTGCGAGGGATGCGTTTCCGCAGCAGAGATGCCATACTTCGAGCTATAGGGCGCTCTCTTGCAGACATCAACAAAGAGGGCACCGCTGCTGGTATCCTGCGACTTCCCCACATTTAGCAGCAGATGCAACATGCTGCAGGGGATTACATTGAAGGCCTGTAGAAGTTTCATGATTTTCCAATAAAGGTTCGTGAATGATTTGTCTGTTGCCACTTTTTAATTTCCAGCCCTCGTAGTAAAGAAAATGCAAAATATAAGACATTCTTCAACGACTGGACTGGTAAGATCAAATCTGCAACAATCACAAGTCAGATAAGGAGGAGTAACAATGTCCTCCAGCAACGGGGAGTGAGAGTGGGGAAGTTTTCTTATTTTAGTTTGTAGTTCAGTTTGTGGAAGAAGGACAGACAGTTAACCTACCAGAAGCATTTCTTGAGCATTATATCCAGTGGCGTATTTAAGGGAGAGTTCCGGGGTTAAGCCCTCCCTTCGAAATTTTATTTACTATATTAAAGTAAATAAAATATCTTGGAGAACTTTCACATTTTCAAGTAGTAAATCCCCCTCCGAAATAAAATCGTAAATATGCCACTGATTATTTCCATTAAATATGTAATTCTAATTAAATTGGGTCTTATTTTTACGTCCTTTTTTCCAGTTTTTAGGTCCTTTTTTTAGACATTTTTATGTTTTTTTATAGATCCTTTTTAGGCAATTTTTAGGTCTTCAACTTCCGAGCCCTACTTATTATGATATATAAAACACGGATGGAATATCAAAATTTGAATGTATTTAATTAATTTACCTTACTTTAATTTCGAATTGTGCGATTATCCTCAAGTTCCATTAGTTTTATATGGATAACAACTTGCCAAGAATAGACCACCTACCATTATTACCGATATTGAGTTATCTATGCCAAAGTACGTGCAATATGCTAAAGTTTGTCCTGACAAAGTACACTTGTTCGGCGTTGAAAATGCTATCCGGTATAGTCTGCCTGGTTGCTATCCATATATCAAATTATGTACTCCAGTAAATAAATAAATAATTAAATAAAAATCAAGTTACATTAGAATTTAACCAGAATTTTAAAAAAAATCTGGCATTGACGATTTATCTTTTAGTGTTTCTTGAACCACGATTTCTGAAGAAAAGTAGAAGATATTTTCGCTTCTTACTTTAAAAAAAAGGCACTGACTTGCAACGATTGTAAAGCAGCCAGCCTACAAAATAATAAGAATTAAAGAATGAATCAAATAATAATAACAATATGACAAACTTTAATTTTATGATATACATCGTCTTTAAAACTATGTTTACGAAAGAAATGACGAGTTGCAAATGGACAAAATACAGCACGTTTGATGGAAATTTTAGATAGTGTCTGATTAACATGTAAAGGAATAATAAATTCCACTGTGTGCTTGCTTCTTACGTCCGGTTGGAATGTAGAGGTGGATGAAATCCCATTGTATTCTTTTCACCCATTGTTTATGTCAGGGACTTACTTCCTCTTTTCAAAGTATTTTAATTGGAAACAAGCTACTGTTGTCATGATACATCATGTGCGGTTTGTTCCTTCTGGGAAGCAAACTGACTCAACGCTTCTTCAACAATATTTAAACTGATTCCTTCTGGCACTTGAACGGCAGTCACACCTCGTCGAGATATATCTCGTATATTCCTCTTATCATCATCAAAGAATAACATCTCTTCATACGACAAACCAGAATTTTCACGGAACCTACAAGAAAATCATTATCAGGATTAGACAATGCTGTTACTTGTAAAGAGTATCTCAGTATAGACAAATTGAAATACAGTATGTGTATAAAAGAATGTCCGGGTTTCATTTTAAGTCTGTCAGATGAGATGTAGTGTTTATTCACGGCTATAATCAAAGAGTAAAGATGAGAATTATAGTTGTTTGAATGCATGTGAATTGTATCTCTGTCTTTACGCTTGAAAGTGCAAGTAGCAAAGATGTAGTTCAACTTGTGTTCCGTACAAAATTTAATTGTGATTTCCGAAGTGACAGTATCATGCGTCGATAATATAAGTTTTGAATATCAAATATCTGTAAAAGGAAAAGAGAACATGACGATCACGTGTGTCTGAATAAAATGATTAATATGTCATGGAGTTCATCTACCATAGTTCTAATAAAATCTGTTAAAAGGCCAACCGCGAACTAGTAATGGCGGTGGTTGACGGTGTGGAAGATTTTTAAAAGTCGGTTACATAAGCATCCATATCGTTTACAGATTACAGGTTTTGAAGCCTACCGACAATACTAAGCGCGCCAACTTCGCAACCAATATATTGCAGCATGAAGATGGCTACTTTCTTCATTGCACTGTTTTCAGTGATGAATCAATATTTAACCTTAATGGACCTTTAACACATATAATGTCCGTATCCGCGGATCAGAACATCCCTATATGTTCTTATAATACGAAGGATATATCCTAAAATTAAATGTTTTTGTGCAATATCCCGATGGCAGGATTACGAGTCATTCTTTTTCGCTAGGAGCACGGTGGCTCAGCGGTACAGCACTTACCTCTGATGCGAAGGGTCCCTGGTTCGATCGCCGGTCAAGGAAGTTTATGGTGGGCAACATCGTGTCCGTCGGTTTTCTCGGGGTACCCCCGTTTCCTCCCACATTCTCAATCTATCAATTCTTTCATCATTCACTTGCTTAAATCATCCATCTTCCTTAGCCTAACGGGCATAATCGTGGGTCGTTAAACTGAAAGAAAGATTTTTCACTAAGGCAAGGGTGACAGACGTTGCTTATCTGTAATTCCTGCAACTGTGACTGTTTCCTCAATTGCAAGCTGAACCAGAGAATAGTATTTGGCAACAGAATGGTGCCCTTTATCACTGGTATAACTTTACACGTGAGTGGTTGAATGATGAGACGAACAAGGGCGACTAGCGCGCATGCGCGGAACGCCGATCGCAGTGCAGCACCGGCGGAATGCGAAACAGTACTTTCTTTCCGGATACGCCTCGTATTTTGATCAATAGAAGCGAACGAAGTTTTTTCTTACGATTTATTTAAAATATTCAGCTAAATACTGAATTATAATACAGACGGAAATCAATAACTATATCTATTATTTTTCTGGATTTACCATGTTATGTAAGCCTTCACTTATGAAAACACACTTCTACTTTAATTTAATTTTAAACAATTAATATTCTTAAAATGTACAAAAACACAGACATTAAACACTTACTCACACGTTAAATGCCTCCATAATGTTTAACTTGAAATTATTTCGAGAACTGCTTCTGCTCTCTTTTTCAGTAGTATTTAAAAGTATCAATGCAAATACAAAAACACAGATATTAAACACTTACTCACACGTTAAATGCCTCCATAATGTTTAACTTGAAATTATTTCGAGAACTGCTTCTGCTCTCTTTTTCAGTAGTATTTAAAAGTATCAATGCAAATACAAAAACACAGATATTAAACACTTACTCACACGTTAAATGCCTCCATAATGTTTAACTTGAAATTATTTCGAGAACTGCTTCTGCTCTCTTTTTCAGTAGTATTTAAAAGTATCAATGCAAATACAAAAACACAGACATTAAACACTTACTCACACGTTAAATGCCTCCATAATGTTTAACTTGAAATTATTTCGAGAACTGCTTCTGCTCTCTTTTTCAGTAGTATTTAAAAGTATCAATGCAAATACAAAAACACAGACATTAAACACTTACTCACACGTTAAATGCCTCCATAATGTTTAACTTGAAATTATTTCGAGAACTGCTTCTGCTCTCTTTTTCAGTAGTATTTAAAAGTATCAATGCAAATACAAAAACACAGACATTAAACACTTACTCACACGTTAAATGCCTCCATAATGTTTAACTTGAAATTATTTCGAGAACTGCTTCTGCTCTCTTTTTCAGTAGTATTTAAAAGTATCAATGCAAATACAAAAACACAGACATTAAACACTTACTCACACGTTAAATGCCTCCATAATGTTTAACTTGAAATTATTTCGAGAACTGCTTCTGCTCTCTTTTTCAGTAGTATTTAAAAGTATCAATGCAAATACAAAAACACAGACATTAAACACTTACTCACACGTTAAATGCCTCCATAATGTTTAACTTGAAATTATTTCGAGAACTGCTTCTGCTCTCTTTTTCAGTAGTATTTAAAAGTATCAATGCAAATACAAAAACACAGACATTAAACACTTACTCACACGTTAAATGCCTCCATAATGTTTAACTTGAAATTATTTCGAGAACTGCTTCTGCTCTCTTTTTCAGTAGTATTTAAAAGTATCAATGCAAGTACAGTTTTTAAAAATGAATATCGGGATTTTAAGGTTTTCTAGTGTTTATTACAATTATAAATCATCAATTATAATACATCAAATGAAAGAGCAACACAAACAGTTTTGTACTGTTTCCTCTGTCTGCCTTTAGAAAGCGCTAGTAGCAAAGATGGCGACTAGTGAGGAGTGCTGGGACCTATTTCAAATGAATGTATTTCAAATACCTATTTAAAATACCTTTTCAAAAACTATTTTGTATTTTATATTTGAAATAGGTTTAGTAGCATATTTTATTTCGCATAATATGCAAAATACAAAATAGGTCTGATCTTGGCAATAAAATATTACGCAGTTTACGAACCTGCACACAGTATACTAGAAACTAACAGTTATAAACATTACCTGGCGGCACCATTGTAGATTGCCTCCTGTTGTGGAACTTGCAGTTGAAATCCCCGAAATCATGCGAAGTTAAAAAAAAAAAAAAAAAATGTACAAGATGGAATTTTTATTTTGATACTTTAATGAAACTTCAAAACGTAAAAAATAAGTTAAATGATGCATGCCTTGCACTAGGAATTCCCACTTTTACAGATAAGTTGGAATTTCTCGACGAATATCAGAGCCGTAACTACGGGGAGGCGAGCGGGGTGATCACCCCGGGCGCTGATAGCAAGAGAAGAAAGGCAAAGTATTGGAAATGAGTAAACATGCGTCGCTCCGAACAAGCATTGGCGTCCTATTAAATCAATATTGTTGCCAGTTTGCAAAGAAATAGTTAAAAATTTTCTTGCTCCCAGCCCAAACATTCCAATTAAGACTGATAACAGATTTTTGCTCTTACTTAAAGAAAATTATTATATATAATTTGTTATATATATATATATATATATATATATATATTATATAATGACTATATGATATACACTACATGGTACCGAATAATGACTTACAGTATACGCAGGAGCGTTTCCAAAGTCAGAAACGGTAAAACTCTGAAATACATGTTCGGCGTTTTGATGGTGATGAGTGTCAGTCACGTTTTTCTACCCAATCGGGTTAATCACGGCGGTGAGAATAAAGATATGGAAATAAGAAGAGTGTAGATACACACACACAAGCTGCTGTTTGCACAAGAGTATTAACACTTTCAGCCCCATGTGTATCTTCTTGATACACAGTGAGGGTTTACTGATGGACCACGTGTATCAAATAGATACACATTGGCTGACAGTGTTCATAGCAAACTGTAGTCTGGTCCCGGGGTGAAATTTACTCAAACAGGGTTGGGGCTGAAAGTGTTAAAAATGAAGATAAACAAGGGGAATAATAACATTTTCGAAGTTCAATCAGTTGTAGAATAAAGGTTGAAGGGGTCAGAACTTAACCTAACGAATTTCGTCTTTTTCAAAGACTGATCACTATCATTTTTTTTTTTTTTTCATTTCATTGACATCAAATGCTTCCAATTTAAAAATATGAATTTATTGGGATCATTTCACCATCAACTACTTGTATTGCCAGAATACTTTTTGTGCGCACGTATCTAATTGTGATATTTTTACGTAGAAAACATATACACACATTATATATATATATATACAGTGGCGGATCCAAGGGGGGCTAGGGAGCTATAGCCCCCCTTGACGCTCTATACACTGGATAAAATGGGCTTAAATCCTGCTTTACAGTGGATAAAACGGCAAAATATGGGTTAGCCCCTCCCTTGGTCATATCCTGGATCCGCCACTGTATATATATATAGAATATGGGATAGAGGTGTTAGTGTATTTTTAAAGTGTTAATTAAATTAATAATAAGTAATCTTAAATGCGGAACTTCCATTCATTAAAAAAATAAGTAATTTCTATAATTAATAAGTAGCCAAAGTTTCGGATTTTAAATACAAACATTAAACATATTCTTCACCTTTTATCGGTCAATATTGAGAAATTCACAAAGAAGGCTTCTTCTGAATTTCCTTTACATTTCACGAAATATTTTTTACCGTAAAAGAATCGAAATTAAAATATTACTTGTGACGTCACATGCAGAATAAAATTGCAAAAGGTTACAATTCTTACTGAAAGTTAATACTGTCACTCATTTCGAACATTTTAAAAGCACATAGTTTCTAACGTATTGAAATTTCATTTCTTATCGATAGTGTGAAACGTTGTAAAAGTTATAAATTTTCATAACTGTTCTCCAAGTGGATTTGTAGTACACCAGAGGATACAACCAGAGGTAGTTTTGTCAAGTTTAACAAACAGTCCAAAATAAGCCTCTTGAAAACAAGTCTTATTTATAAAAGAATACATTAATGATCGCTTTTAACTGTTGCAATGGTCTGTCCAAGAAGCTTCATAAACATTCACTGTAGTGTAACAACAAAAGCTGTTTCTCTTATATGTAATAAAAAAAGGGGGGGGGAGGAAAGGAAAAGCTTGGTGAGTGTAGAGAGGCGCCGAATTCCACTTTGCCCCGGGCGCTAAAATATCTAGCTACGGCTCTGACGAATACTTAAAGCCCATCTCTATGAAGTCCATCTTACAAGGACTTGATCGACTCCAATCGTTTGACTCTTTCTTTTATGATGAGCTCATCCCAAAACTTATTCGCATGAAGAAAGTTCTGGAAAAACTGGAACTACGTTCATTAAAGTACTGTAATCCGCTAGTGAAGGCATTGTTAAAGGGCATGGACAAAAGATTCCATGAATATTTAACCTTGGGGTCATCAGTAAATGATGTTATCCTTGCTTCTATCACTCATTCGTTTTTTAAACTTAGATGGGTTTTCAAGAAAAACAGATCATCTGTGAAAGATGCATTTATGGAAGAAATTAGCCATGAAGATTCAACTGACAAGATTGTACCATCAAATGAGAAAGCAGATGATCTTAACGATGAACAATATTATTTGTTCGAATTGGACACCAGCAATCACGAGAAAAATATCTGTGTGTCCTTCAATGCTTCTCAGTTGTAATGTCTCCAGTACCTTCAGGATTCAGATACTTCACTGTGTGTACTGAAGAAGTACCGTTTTGTTCTTAAATCATTTTAAAAGTTTAATACATGTGTGCCGAGTTCAGCAGCTGTTGAGTGACTTTTCTCATTTGAGGTCTCATTATGAGACCCCACAGAATGAGCATGAGGGACAAAATGTTCGAGAAACAATTGTTGCTGAAAGCGAATAAGCATTTCCTTAAATGAAAGAAATGTCTATTAATGGAAGTGTTTGATGTTGGTTAGTGCAAAGAAAATGATTGTGTTTGATGTCTAAACTATTATATGAACCTAGTCAATACAAATATTTTGCAGACTGTATAAGATTAGTGATACCTATTTTGTATTTTGCAAATGTATTTGAAATACGCATTTTGTATTTTGTATTTTAAGTACACTTCTGAAAACTATTTTGTATTTTAAATACATTTTGTGATACTATTTTGTATTTCAAACAGGTTTGTTTACCTATTTTGCCCAGCACTGCTAATGAGCAAAAAGCTTTTTTGTGTTTTAAATTTTGCAAAGACTGAATCTGTAGTTACAATACAAGTGCTTTCCGTATTAAGTTCTATTACAATCCACCAAGTGATAATAGCATCCATAGATGGTATCATCAATTTGAAAACACCGGCTGTCTATTCAAAGGGAAGAGTACGGGACGACCAAGACTGACTGAAGAACGTGTTGAACGAGTGAGAGGGTCTTTCACGCGTAGCCCCAAGAAATCAATTCGGAAGGCTAGTCGTGAATTAGCAATTCCAGTGACGTCTATGTGGAGAAGTTTAAAGAGATTGAGGAATTTAAGAAAGAGGACTGAAGCAGTTGTTGCAACGATTACTCGGAACACACTGATCAAGGTTTGGGAAGAACTCGCCTATCGACTCGATTTATGCTGTATGACGAATGGTGCTCACATTGAACACTTGTAGCAAAAACTGTTTAAGTTTCTCTTTCATCCGATGTATTATTTATAATTGTACGATTAAACGTAACACATATTACAAAGCCTCAAAATCCCGATATTCATTTTGAAACACCCTGCATTAAGGAATTGACATTTTTACATCCGGATGTTGTATTTGTTAGACAGCTTTACTTCTTGAACGACCAATTTCAAAATTATGACTGAAGATTTAGTTCATTGTTAGAAAAAAAAAATTAGATCAGAATGTAAAAATGTTAACTCCTTGATAATTGTCTTCATCTTTTCTAAATATGACTGAAGAAAAGAGAATAAGCAACCCTTGGAATACAAAGACTTCTAACGCTGAGTATCACCCATCTTAATAAAATATGTCAGATGCAGTTTTGTTACAACTAACATTATTTATATCACACTGTTGCCTTACTTTTCAAAATGAGCTACTTTAGAGCCGGGATATATTTCCTTGTATTGGAAGTATTTACTGAATCCAAAAAGATCCAGGAGTTGACTAGCTCCTTCTGTATGTTCGATTCTGGAAGCCACTCCTAAAGTATAACCTTCGCCTTGAAGCTTTTCTAAGACATCCGGAACTTCTGGATAATGCTTTATTTTCTTACCAGCACTATCCATAATATCCCCGTTCCTATGGAAAAAAAAAGAAGTACTGTAAATGCCAATATGCAGCCCTAGAAGTCTCAAGTTATTTTAGGCACATGGTAATCCAAAGTAAGTAACATTACTCGGATCCACAGAAACCACTCGGATCCACAGTTTGTTCTACTATAAAAAAAACTGCAATCCTGCAAAACTGTAACCATATATATATATATATATATATATTTCATTTAATTCGAAGCACTAGTAAAAAATCTGCTTTGATGAACTAGTATATGACAACATGCGAGTTATAATAAAGCCACTACGATCACTGAAGCATGAAGCCTCAAGTATCCGCAATATAGAATCTCCTTGAACTTACTATAACAATTAAACATATTGCTAAGAACCTCGTTGCAATGCTTTAAAAAGAGAGAGAGAGAACACCGAAAATTCAGATTGTTTTTCTAAATTTTCATGAAACAATTTCTTCAAAAATTTCCGATGCGTTTTAGAGACGTAACACGACAATTCAAATTAAGAAACTGAAGTTAGGAACATATTTGAAGTTCTACAGCGTCACCACTTATGCTTGTAGACAGATTACCTTTTGTTCTGCTAACACAACTTATGACATCTGGTCCAAAATAACTTTTTGTGAAACACTTGAGCAGTTAGGCAAGTGATATCATTTGTTTCCAGTTCTTAAGTTTATTTTGTTTTTACAGTGTTTAGGACAATGTTTGATTGAAAATATTAGGAGGAAAGAAGTTAAGAGTTTCAAAGATATCCTCCGTATCTTAGAATTCCAAACGCTAACAAAACTACTTACAGTAGAGTCCCGAAATCTCGGCTTAATGTGGACCAAAGGGTGGTCGAGTTTGTGAAAATGCCGGGTTATGAGTAGAGACACGATTTTTTGGTGACACGCGAATACGCGCAATGTATCAGTTTTGTTCAAAAACGTTGTGAACCTAAAATATATACTTTTTCACCGTTTGTTAGGCCATATAATGCTCACAATTAAACGCGAAATTCTGTCGAATTAGCGAAATTTGCAACAAGTCCCGATATTCCACGAAATTTACTCAAAAGTGATAATTTTTCAACGCAATATGATGAAAATTCTCATTTTTGAGAAAACAGACCACAATGATTTTTTTAAATTTTACATGCGGTATCTACGGGTGAAGTGAATAGTGTGGAAAGAGTGTTGCGCGGTATGTTAAATCAGCATTCAGAAATCGCTGGGAAGTGTCTCCAACTAATGTACACTCCTGTCCAAAATTATTGCCGCATGTCTATAAATATGTTGTCGTAGGAATATAATTTGATAACGAATTTGCCCCGTATTTCTTACATTTTTAGTATGTGTATAATCGGCAAAGAAACGTACGTGGCAAATTTCATGTCAAAAGAGCAGTAAATAAGAACAATAAAACGAAAATAAAACTTTGTTGTCTATTTAGCAACATTTTGTTTCACTCATACTAATTTTCGTATTTATAATTCTTTCGCTATGAAATTTACCAGAAAATATTCATTTCCCGATTATACACATAGTATCAGTATTAAAAGTATCCTACAAAAGCATTATCAAATTATGTCTTACAAGAAGACAGTTATAGATATGCGACAATTATTTGGGACTTAAGTGTACATATCAGTTTCGAATGTTGATGTGGAAAGGGCTCTCTCTTCTTACAATGACATACTTACCGACAAAAGAACAAATTTAACATCAGAAAACATTGAAACAATGCTTAAGTGTTATTTGCATAAGTAAACTTTGACTACTGAAGTTATTTTTTTCTATTAATGTTCTCTCTCTGTTTTTTTTTTTTTTTTTTTTTTTTTAAATGATACTTTTATTCAATGAGGATGCTTACTGTCATTTTTTAAAAACTCAAATACTGTTTGATATAGTCATGTATAAGCTCATATCATGGTGATTGATGAGTTGAAATTAAGGTGAAATAAAAGGTAACTAATTATAATTGCCACGGAAAATAGTGTTCTTACATTGAATTTTTATTTACCACAAAATCGTGTCTCTAGTTATGAATGTTCCCTCAGAAAATACAGTTCTGTACTTATATGTATTGGATGCTTGATAATACGACAGAGAATAAACTGCCCAATTATTCTTAAACAAAGGAACAGTACGTACTTTATGAAGGCATAGAACCTTTACTATACATGAAAATGAAAGGTAATGAATACGCACTGTACAGTAATTTACTTGATAAGACAATGACCTTGAACGGGTCTGCGCGCGAGGTTTATTCGCTCTGCTAGGGTGTGGCCAAGTTATTCTGACTGCAGGGTTATCGAGTGTAGAGTTTTAGGGACTCTACTATAATTACAAAAAGGATATATAAACTTAACATTTTTACTTCGGTCAAGACATTTCAAGGGGGATATGGTGGCTCAGTGGTAGAGCGCTTACCTCTGGCGCGTAGGATCCCTGGTACGATTCCCGTCGAAGTAAGTTTGTGGTGGACAACACCGTGTCTGTGGGTTTTCTCGAGTTACTCCCGTTTTCCCCCCACACGCATTCTCATTCCACCAATTATTCCATCATCATTCACTTGTCTTACTGAAGACGTTACCAGACAGAAACGAAATATTCAATTAAAGTAATAAACACAAAGGCACAAGGTAAGTCACTTTTCTTATGAATATGTGTTTTATAGATAGAATTAACTGAGTTCGGACTTTTTAGGATCTGTTATATGTTCTTTAGTCCTCATGACAATGTTTTCCATTTTGTTTTTCTTAGATAAATCAGTTCGCATATTACCAAAAACAAGATTTTCTCTATATAATCATTTTATGATTCGTAAGTGATTTTCCCGTACTTTTTGACAATACTAGCATAAGTAAGAGATCATATATCACAGTACTGCGAGCGGTGACAATATTTAGCAAAAAATATAAGCAAAAGGCTAGTATTCACCACAAGAAACCAAAGTATTATTCTAGGAAGCGCTTTCGGAAAGCTCTATTCCACCTTCAGCCTAGACACAGTTGGAGGATTTTAAAACATGGGGAAGAAATATGGATAGGTAAAAAATAGTTAAAAGGATTTTAAAAATGCGAAGCACAAATGTTTTCGTCGGAAATGAATTAATATTAATGTCCACTCACTTGTCAGTGTTCAGAGCTCCTTCGTTTCTAAGCAATTAGAGTACGCGCCTTTGGCATGCGAGATCTGGGTTCGATTCCCGGCGGAAGCTCATGTGGTTCGGATTTTATGTTAATCCGTAGGTGTTAATCCCGTCTCATATAGCCTCGCTGCTGAAAAGGACGTTAAACTCAAAATTAACTCAACTCATTGTCACTATTTCTTTATTATTTTCCAGGCGGCAATAATAACCAAACAAAAAAATTAAAGAAGCCTGTTACATTCATAATGAGAAACCTACACTCAATTTAGATAAAGGAAACAATAATGTGATTTGCTCCAGTCTTAAACTACTTATTTCCGCCATCTGGAAGGTAATAAAAAACAGTGAACAACAGTGAACAGTGATACCTGAGTGGTCATTAATATTAATTCATTGCCGACAAGAAGATTTGTGCGTCGCATTTTTAAAATCCTTTTAACCATTTTGTACCTATCCACATTTCTACTCCATGTTTTAATATCCTCCTCGAACTGTGTCTAGGCTGAAGATGGAATAGAGTTTTCCAAAAGCGCTTCCTAGAACAACACTTGGTGTTTTGCGGTGAGTACTAGCCTAATGCTTGTATTTCTTACCAAGAGATCATATATTCTGAAAAATTTCTTAAGATGACTAGAATTAACAGTAACACTGCAATGTTAATCTACCAACTTCCATGTTGTCTGTATTTGAATTCTCTTCTTAAGATGTCTAACGAATTTATCTAAGTTTTATTATTATTAAGTTGAAATTAAGGAAAAATTTTGCAATTTTCTAATAAAAATAATAATTAAAAAAAAAAAAAAAAGAATATTAGTGTACCTTAACACTGAACTGCGATCAAATTTATACTTACTCATCTTTGTGAAATGGTGGTTTGGTATGTTTGTCGACTCGAAACGGCCAAAGCGTTAAATCTACGAGAAAAAAAAAAAAAAAGATAATTAAAACAAAACTGATTTTAATATGATATAAATGAAGTACAAAAGAAAAAAAAAACTGTTATCTGCTTTAAGTTAAAATGATATGCTCTTGTGTGTATTTTTCATGCAAGAGGATTATCTCAACCATCTTAAGAGTCTATTTTCTACACTACTGCTAATAAATATTATTAAATACATATATATTGATATAGTCCCTTCAATCTACAAGAAAAAAATCTTGATTACGTTACATCACATGAAAACCTGATTACTAATAGGAGGGTACGTCAAAAATTATTCGCAAAGTAGCTACAACTTTCCTCTGTCCTCGCATATTTTACTGTTATGTTGTTATTGTCATGTCATGAAATTTTGATCCTAATTCCTCCATTTGTCTTCCTTTTGTTTCAGATAGATCATGGCCGCTCCATTAGAAGTTTGTACCAAAGAAAAACAACGAGCAGTAAACGTGACATGGTTCTGTTAGACAAATGAGTGACTATTAATGAAGTGGCACATCGTCTGGAAATTAGTCATGGTTCTGCGTAGGAAATCATCCACAACAGACTTGGGTTTCATAAAGTCACTCGTCCGGCTTCTTCCTCATGCGTAACAATTCTGCGACCATTTTTGAAATTTCCAAGCCATTCGTAGACACTCTGTTGCGGCAAGACACTGTTCCCGTATTGTGCCGAAAGTCTTTGGTGGATTGAGGCCCCTGATACACCTTCCGACCACAAAAACTGGATCACTGCTTGTTATTTCTCTTTGGTGCAAACTTTCTAACTGAGCGGCCATGATTTATCTGCAACAAAAGGAAGACAAACGGAGGAATTAGGATCAAACTTTCATAGCATGACCACAACAGCATAACAATAAAATGAACGAGGACAGAGATCAGTATGAAGAATATAAGGAAAGTTATAGCTACATTGAGGATAAATTTTGATTTACCCTCGTACTTATTATCATAGATAATCATATTTTACTGAGTTAATCTTTTTTTCTTACGATTATCCTACAATTTTAACATTAATCTTACTTACAATTCATATTAATCCACAATCTGAGTATCATTTGTTCCTAGCGACATTTATTTATCTATAATTTCTTGATTATCTCTGAATCCCAAAGACTACGTGTTTGGCAACTGCTACCTAACTCGGCATGTGTTTTATTTACAAAAACATTCCCTTGTCAACCAGACCAAGATAATACTCACCTAGATCAAACACGATCAATTTAGGCTTATGCTTCATATTAGGAGCATTAAATAGTGATTGAAGCTCATATTAGGTCACTATCGATTACCGACGATTTATAAGAACATCATAAGGAGTACTGAAAAGAGATAGATGACATAATTTAATTACTCACTGAAAATTTCATAATTGTCGTTTTTAACTTCTCTACTTGGATCAACTTTTAAGAAAATGTCAACTTGAGCCTACTCTACAAATAAAGATATATTCATTTTAAACTTCGAGACTACGCTCTGTATAAGTATGGGAAATCTGTAGAGTGGCTGTGTCCGTCTGTTAGAAAAGAAAAAGTGATCTTTTGAAACAGATTCAGCGTCCAAAAAATACGTTTCATCTTCTTCCTTAACTGTCTTCCCAAATCAATATTTCAGGCTTCCAACGTTGATTAGTATAACGCAGAAACGGTAATAGATACTGAACAGTGCCTTCTTGGAATCGTTTCAGCGTTTCAAGAATCGATTCCCTTATTTCCACTGTTATTGTTACTAAAACTGGAACTGGCATACATTCACTATTACTTCCGGTTTCAATATTGTAACATTTGGTAGAGTAACGATACCGAGTTTTTTCCCTCACCTTTTATTATAAAAGATGTTTATACAATTTGTGTACAAAATTATAAAAAAGTATTTTTCTATTTCTCTCTAAAAGTTCTTTACAATTAAACCTGCCCGCTGCAGCAGGTAGTACCTCTTGATCATTGCAGATCAGAGGTAGAGTAAAAGAAGTCATTCCCGCCCGTTGCAGTTTGGAGAGGAGGAAGTAACTCTTACCGTTTGCAGCTCAAAGATAGGGTTAGAGGGGTCTCTACTGCCCGTTGCAGCGCAGAGATAAGTAGGGAATAACCAGTTAACAACTGATGTTTTCTACCTCGAAGTATCTGTTTGTATAGCCGGTCTTCGGAAGCAGAGCCTGTGAAGGAGTCGAAGAGAGTTTCTTCTTGTTCTATCGATGGTGATGGCATCCATCGTCTACTTGCTGGTACTTTTGCACTAGTATGAGGAAACACTGCAATATTGATATTTATAGATCAAACACGGTAGGAGATAGTAAGAAATGGCTTTTTATATGGGTTCTACGTCTTGAGAATAAGTTTAATCTTGACTTCTATTCCAATCAGCCTACGACTTCTAGTTTTAACGCTGATTGCCATAGTGATAAAATTGTACTACATAGCGAGAAGTAGTATGTAACTTCACAGCGCTGACACATCCAGCTGTAACGAGAATGTTTCACTACTAACATTCTATAGGTGGGTGATTAGGTGCGGAGCCGACAACAGTAACGCATTTCCCTTCTTACGTGTAAGTTTGGATTACATAAGCATAACTTTTCTAACTGTATGTTACGTTTGCTTAGCTTTTGTATTTGTGGTTTAGGTTAGTTTCGGTTATTTAGAATTAGCTTCACCTTACTTCACTTCCAACATACTATAGACATTTCTCGGAGTTAAAAAAAAAAAGTACAGTATAAGTAATAGGATATTCATGACGTCCATAGTATGGCTTACATAACCATACGTTTTATAACTATAGGCTACATTAACTAACTATTCGGGAATGCAGTTTAATTTAGTGTTCATTATTTACGTTTAGCTTTTCTTCCCTTTCAATATAAACACATTCATTCCTCAGACCTCAATGGATGTCCAGTCAACGAATATTGGAATATCTCTGAGACGTCCATTTTTACCAGTGGAAATCCTCATCTGCATTGGGATTCCTGGCGGAAATTTATTGGTTCTTTGTGGAACAATCAAAGGATGGAGACACACATAGTGTTCCATGAAAGACACATTTCATTGCAATGATAAAGTAAATGTGGACCATGACTTGTTTGCATGCAACTTTGGTTTTATGTGCTTCCAGTCTTGTATTGTAGTGTTTATTTTCGTCCTTTTCTCATACATTTAGCACTGTATCGTAAAACTCATCTAATTTGTAATTTATAGAAAGAAAGCAAAAATAAATAGGAACGAGTAAAAGGAAATAATCGGAGAAAAACTCAACTATTCCAAATTAAGTTTCATTGCATAGAAACAATTACTTTTCTTACTTCATTAAATCGGCCTTCAACATTAGCCGGGAATCAGACATGCAGACAGAGCATAAGATTGAAAAAATTCAACGAAACTGCAAACCTAAGATGGAAACGCATTGAAGAGACCGTTCTCATCGCCACGAAATCAATTTGCTGAGATATGGACGCTTCATCGCTCGAAGAACGCGATACGAAACTACAAATAAGACCAACGATTTGTAAAATGATGACTTCTGCCTCCAAAACTCAATCGCGCAAGATCTCCGTGTGCGAGCTCATCCTCTTTTGCTTAATTTAATCATCGAAAGACAAATTTAATATGAGGAAGAAGATGTCCAATACGTAAAAAGACGGTTTTACAATTCTTTGGATACTTCAGAGTATTTAGAAGATACCCTCGACATCCTCGCAAAAAGACGGAAGTCACCGGAAACGTCGCCCTCACAGAAGAGAAGGGAAAAGACGATTGCTAGCCGCCTATGATGCTGGGACCCCAACTCCTCATTGGTCACCGCTCAAGATTGAACTTCTAGCAATTTTGATGTCCAATGAATTAGAGAACTTTCCATTCATCTTTATGGACTAAACAAGTGCCACCGAACAACTTCTACAAACTGTGTAGTAGTGAAGTGTTTGTGTGAGTGTTGGTGCCGATTACGACGAACTGGAATGGAAAACTTTACGTCCGTAAGTAGTAAGCATTCATTGACATAAATCTGGATCTATTGCAGTTTCTTTACAAATGCCTATAACTCTGCTCTCCCGTCTGAATGTCAGTTTTGAAGCTAAGTGTTGTTTTCAGTCCGACACTAATCAAAATTTTCCTAGAAACTAAATTCCAAATTAGATTCATTTTAGAGAACAAAGGTACTCGCATTGAGCCTCACACACTACCTTTGCTATTAATGAATGTTTCCTTTTGCTTAAAATTTTCTCCACGAAATTTGTGTACCCTTTATTTACTCTCATAATCTCCTTCGTAGAATAAACATGAGGATACGTTCTAGATTTGTAGGTATGGAAACCTCATCTGGAAAAGAGCTTCTAGTGTGCGCTGTGTCTCTGAGCCCAGGTAAGCCTCAGTAGCATAGGCACACAACGGTATTGCAATGCATCTGAAGTGAACACTTCGATTATAGATAGCTACAAAACTAAAAGAACCAATAATACTGTAAATTACATACATTAGGCTAAATATTACACCTTACGTTTTGCATGATACCATTATTAAAAATGAGCTCCTTCGTGGCTAAGCAGTTAGCGTACATGCCTTTGACGTAGGAGACCTAGGTTCGATTTCCGGCGGGAGCTCATGCGGTTCAGATCCCACATTAATCAATGAGTCGCGTCTCATATAGCCTAGCTGCTGAAAGGGACGTTAAACTCAAAATGAACTCAACTCATTATAATTAAAAAGGCATTACTACTGTATTGATGCTGTAAGCGGCACTGTATGTGGAGGCGGATAGACTATTTCGGAGAGAGAGGTACAGTTGTTATGATGTAGTGGCGCAAAAGGCAGTATGAAAATGGTTCGTGTATGTCAAGGCTGTGATATATCGTGTGTTACTTACATAGAACTGTTCAAGAATAACGAGCGACAGTTGTTGAAATTTTGTGAAAGACACGGTATACTGAATAGGCGAAAGATATGTGGGAAATGAATTGAAAATACAGAAAAGGGAGAGAACGTATTATTTTATCAGCGTTACGGAAGAAGGAAGAGCATTTTGAGGGCTAATTAGCTGATTACTTGTTTAAGGAAAGGAGACCCCAAGAAACTGTTGTTCACGATTTTCTTCTAGAAATAGCAAAAGTTTACAAGCCTCGGTTCTGAAGGTAAGTGACTTTTATTTACAAATGAAGCGTTGTTAGTATGAAACAATTACAAGTGCTATTGAAATATGTATGATTGCCAAAACCCACATGTTTTCAGTACCCTTGCTTACGCGTATACCCATCAGCTACGCCCTGTTCTGACTCGGTTAGATAATATTCGTGCTGTTACTGGTCACCTAGCACAAGTTGGTTTCTGTTTTTTCACTGTAGTTTTTATGCCCCTATCCTAGTGTAAGGTAATATAACCTAAGTTAATGTAATCCAACGAAATATAACCGAATACAATACGTTTTGGTACTTTTTTCTCGATTTTAAAACTGGTCCACCGATACAGCAGTTAACCCATTAAAAATAAAGATAGAGTGAGTAATTATTACCGTACTTGCAGTGCACATAGGAATCCATATATATTTATCTAATGCTAAAAAAAAGTAATGGAACTGGCTTATTTTAACAGATCATGTAAAATCTTAATGCAGTTACCAACTTATGTATATATTCCTCTATCGAGTAAAATAAGTGTTGTAATAAATATTGCTCGACTTCTTTTATTGAGATTAGCAACAGAATCATGTTTTTATTTCTTGGTCTAAATAAAGCTGTCCGACAGATAAGGCATCTATTAACATGAAAAACAATATGTTTTCACTGTACTCACTTATGCGCATACTCACCATTGCCAACGCGCATGCTACCTACGGACGCACCATCGCTCACGCCTACCAGTTTCTCCCTTATTCTGTTAGGTACCATTTATGTTTCTCAATAACTATCTACTATATGTTTGTTTGTTTTAAGATTTATAGTTTTTATAGATGTTCAGACGCTGTATTTATACGTAAATTGTAATAATAATAATAATAATGTTTAAACAATTACTTCTCGTGGCTGACTTGAACTTTATCTAAGCTAAGTGGGGTAGTGTCATATCGCCTAGCGCAAATATTTCAGAGGACAATAAAAAGTAAATGACCGAAAGAATTATAATTTTTCAAGAATTATCTCAAGTGGTGTACCTAAACTTGAACTGTATGGCCAGAGCGCCTAATATGACCTTACTACGGGCCTTCGTTAGTCTCCACAATTAAGGTTATTTCTCTCCCTAATTACTCCTCCTACAGGAATGACTTTGATTATTTTTTGTTTAGTCTGTTGCTTAGATTTCATATCATTCTGTTATTTTTTCTCTATTGTATTTCTGAGACGCTAACCCCAGAAATTAATCCATAAACGATAAGTGCTTGTTGTATCCTTGTACTCATTTGTACTTCAGAGAAGATTGCGTCAGCCAAGGCTTTTAATGAATGTATAAAATTTAAATTATTGGCATATATTTCGTTGAAAACCGTAAGCTTTTCAAAATGAAAATAACTACTTGTGAATATGTTAGGTTAGCTTAGGTTTGGTTTCTTTCACTTTGTTATTAGCTATATTTGCCCCGACAGGGCTTATCGGAATTTAACCCAAATGCGCCTATGTTTAGCAGAAGGGGTCCAGCTCTTTTCTCTAAAAAAATGTTACTATTTTGGTAATTTCTGTTCACATTCGGTTAGTTTAGGGTAGAGTTGGTTAGTTTAAGTTAGGTTAGGCTAGTTTAGGTTACGTTAGGTTAGTTTAGTTTACGTTATATTAGTGTAGGAGTCCCGCATAATTTTCCAAAAAATGATAGAATTTCGCTTATTTCTACTAATATTACGTTAGTTTAGGTTAGTTCAGGTTAGCTTACGTTAGTTTATGTTAGGTTAGGTTAGGTTGGTTATGTTATGTTACGTCTAAGTACTTGCATCACTCATTTCTCCTGTAAATTTTGTGTTTTTTACGTGCTCTTGGACCCCTTGTACTAAACATCCCCCCCCAAATGATTACTTGCAGCACTTCCCTTTTACCACCTTCATGCCGTTATACACTTAATAATAATAACCCGTTATACACTTAAATTACAACATTGATTTAATAATAATAATAATAATAATAATAATTTTATTGTCCTTGAACCAATTATGGCAATAGACAACGTCAAAATATACATCAAAATTACAATGTTAACTTTCACATTTAATTTGCGTAAAGTATTCATCTAATGAATAAAACGGTCTTTCTATTAGCCAATTATATAATTTATGCTTAAACACATTCATGGGACTTGAAGATAATTCACTTGGCAACCCATTATACAATTTTATGCCTATTACATCATAGTTGTTCTTCGACTTATTGAGTCTCCTATATGGTACATCTATGAGTTTATTGTACCTTGTATTGTACGAATGCAAGTTGTATCTGCATTGTAATTCAGGTAGTCTGTTTTTCACGAACAAAATAGCTGTATATATATACAAATTTATCACAGTTAATATTCTCAAATTTCTAAATAAAGGTTTACAATGCGCTGTTTGATGTGAATTTGTCATAATTCTAATTACTTTTTTCTGTATTAATAGGATATCATTGATACGTGAAGCATTTCCCCAAAAGAGTATACCGTATGAGACAATACTTTGAAAGAATGCAAAATATGCAGTTCTTACGTAACCATCCGACACATAATGTTTCAGTCTTTTCAAAAGGTAGACAACTCTAGATAATTTACTAGCTATATACTGAATATGTGGTTCCCATGATAACCTACTATCGACATAAATACCCAGAAATTTTACACTATTTGTTATGTCAATATTTGGAACTTCTCTCAAGCTGAATAACATGTGTTGTGTTTTACTTCTATTGAGATGAAAACAATTAGCTTCAAACCACTTACTTGCTTCAGTTAGAACGCTATTTGCCAAATGTACAAGGTTATCTACTTCGTGGTTTATGTTCACAAAAGTGGAGTCATCAGCATATAATATTGATTGAGCTTGTACACAACTTGGTAAATCATTGATCATTATGGTAAACAACAGTGGACCAAGCACCGACCCTTGAGGAACGCCACACTTTAGACTTTTCATTTGAGACTGTATACCGTTTGTAAAGACAACTTGCTTTCGGTCTTCCAAATATGTTTGAATTAAGGTCAGTCCAGTGCCATTTATACCGTAACTAGTTAATTTATTCAAGAGTAGACTGTGGTCTACGCAGTCAAAAGCTTTATGTCGTACAGTTCGTTGTAACAACCCTTGTACTGCACAATCCTACCAAACATAAAGATAAATTCGTCAAGCAGTACTCACCATTAGGAATAGTTATATATTATATGATAATTAATTGACTAGCGAGTTGAAGAATAACACGAATGTTTTAAAAACAATATTAAAATTCTCCCCTCCCACCTTTCCAATACAGTATAACGCAGTAATACCTTCAATTGTCACAATTAGATGCAAGGCAGATCAGTATTAATATTAACAAATGAATCTTGAAATGCGATAATAAACGGAAGGAGGACTGACATTGAGAGAATTTGTTATATTTGTTTTAAGAAGAGATTAATCAAGGTTTCTTGTTATTTGCAAACGATGACCAAGCAGGAAAATTAATTTGATAGTGATGTAGGTAAAGTAAAAAGGTTTAAACAATAGCATCATTTGTTAGTATTAAAATAGTTAAAATATTTTGATACGCAATTACGCAGTAAGTCTTTGTTGGTATAATTTCCTTATATGGGCGTAGGCTGTACATAAGTAAGTTTGGTGCAGTTTTACTATACGGATCCACATATTGTAAAATGTGTGCACTTTTACTATGCGGATCCATAGTATAAATAGTAGTAGGAGGAGGAGTAGAAGTAGTGGTAGGAACGGGTTAGAAGCCCTGCAGAGGTTGGTTGGGTTCTGTTCTCGACAAAATGGACAAATTAAAGACGTCCAAATTTGTTTGTACATTTTACGATGCAGTTAGACAAGTCTTTGATTTGTCAATTTATGTCAGAACAGAATCCAACCAGCCTCTGCGGGGCTTGTAACCCGTTGCTACTACTACCTATATTATGGATCCGTATAGTAAAACTGCGCGCTAAATTCTGCATTTGTAAGAACTTTGTACCGTTTTTCGTGATAGGAGTGTATTCTGTTACACTTTATTAACACGTTCTACCTACAGGTTTTTAAATTTCCAAGCTTTCGACTCTCCCCTGGAGTCTTCGTCACGGTGGTTAAAACAGGAAGAAAAAGAACAGAAACATCAAGGAAGAAAAAGGAACGGACTTACCAAGGGGAAGAGCTGTGTGCAAAAAACGTTGTCAAGTGCGTCTGCGATCTGCAGATGGTCTTGAAGCAAACTCCGTAGGTAATATATGGGGGAGTCAGTTTGTGACCAAGACTCCAGGGGAGAGTCGAAAGCTTAGAACTATAAAAATTTAAGAATTATAGGAACCTGGAAGTAGAATGGTAGTGCTACAATACCTGAGCGAGGTTTTGCAATGTCTGATTAACACGTATTTGCGAAAGTACAGTTTTAAAGAATGATAGTAATGTTTTCTTAAAAACTTAGGTGCAGATGTACAATAGGAAACCAGCTATGAATTCATTCCTTGTATATTGCCATTTTCACTAAATCTACTTGTAGTGTGTCTGAAATCGGTTCTATGGGTTGCGTTCCTTGATGCAAGTTTAGGAGGATTTAACCATTATACCTATATAAATATGGCATGTTTTCGGTAAAATTCGACCCAAACTCAGTTTAAAATAATATGCACATTTACAAGTGTGCTGTCCACCAATTGCATACAGAAGTTATAAAATGTGTAGAAATATATCAAAAATGACAAATAAGAATAATCATGCAACTAGGCCTAGGTGCAAGGTGATTACTGGAAGCAAGATTTCTGTCTCAAAGTGAAGCTGCAGTGCCGAACGATAATGTGTCCGCATGGAGCAGCCGGGAAGTGATTGTGGGTGCACCCGTAAACGAAGAAAAGTACGAAAAACACTCACCAACCTTTGCTTTTCAATTCTTAAGAGCGTACACTGCTACTGTGTAATTAAAGTGTTACCGTTCAGTGGCATTTTCTATTTCGGAAATTATCCATTTCTTGTCTTCCCGTCAACAGCACTTACTATTTTGGAAAACTACCGCTCTTTTTCCTTACAGTAATACCCAATAATTTTGATGAAACGCCGTTTAGTGATTCTGGTTCGCTTAAGAACTGTATCAAATATCCTTTCGAACAGGCAGTTTACTCGTACGTTTATTTAGGACAGTTGTGTGGTTGCGCATCATGAGTTAGCATAGTGTTATCACCTTTGCATACGGTGGAGATGATTGTTTCCTTAGGAAGAGTGTTCCGTGGTAAATAATTTCCATTTTCCTGTCTTAGTTTCTCCATAACTATGCATGTTACAGGTAAGATCCCCACATAATTTGCGTTACTTTGATATTGCTCTTTCAAATTAATATTACATATATCTCCGGCATATTTTACAAATACATGGACCTTATTGTAAAGCGATGTCCTTTTTAAAAATAATTAAATGATTATAAGTAACCACCAAATTCGAACTTATTACAAAGTATAAGAGTAAATAAGGAAGCTGCTTCCGAATTATGTAGGAAATCAAGAGGGCCATCCTAAAGTGGGGCGGTTGCCCAAGGTCCCGCGCCACGCGAGGCTGAAGCCTTTAAGGAAAAGTAAAACGTTTACTGTTTCTAATTCGTTCTTGAGATTCAAAATATTTAGAAATGATGAACGATCATTTTGTAATACATTTTTACGTCTGTTTACGATTGATGTTGTGAAGTACATTTAATTATGTGGGATATCACTGTCATTGATATGGAAAGTCAAAATTGGCTCAAGGGGGCGCGTGGCTCAGTGGTAGAACGTTCACCTCCGGTGCTTGGGGTCCCTGGTTCGATCCCAGCTCGCGCCGTGTGGGTTTTGTGGTGGACAAACACCGTGCTCGTGGGTTTTCTCGGGGTTCTCCCGTTTCCTCCCACTTTCTTCATTCCACTATTTTCACTCATCTCTCATCATCACCGTCTCCTTTAGCCTAACCGGCATAAACGTGGGACGTAAAACTTAAAGATTTCATTTTTTAAAAATTGGCTCAAAATAATTTACTCATGCTGGATATGGAATACTCACCTACATTATTCAATGTTCATATTGACATTGAAAGCCAGGGAAGTTAAAGTCAGGGAAATGCTTCAATATGCTGAAAGTCAGGGAATTCTCTAAATTTCATAACAAGAGTCAGGTATTTTTTGACGTTCACAGAACATACGAAGAACACCTCAAAAAATGTTGTGGACAGCATCGTTTCCGTGGGTTTTCTAGGGTACTCCTGATTCCTTCCTCATTCTCATTCCATCATTCACTTGCTTTAATCATTGTCTTCCTTAGCCTAAAGGCATAATCGTGGGACGTTAAACTGAAAGATTTCATTATATTTCGTTTTTGACATTAACTCGAAAAAAAAAAGCCTAAGCTCCAATGTAAAAAGCCAGGCGCTAGAACAATATATATATATATTAGTAGCCGGGAGCTATATATATATTACAGGAGTTAAATAGATTTAAAGTTCAAGATAAATTGGAAACAATGAAGTTGATAACGAATTTATTATAACCGAATTTGTTTTTAATCCAAGCAAGCACATAAGATTGTTCCAGTCCTGTTCTAAGAATTGGCACTTTAATTTCAGAATTCCATACGTACCTTCAAAATTTTGAACGATTCCTATTTTGTTCAGCTAGAAAAGAAATGAATGAGTTCTATAGTTTCGTTTCCGTAAAATGAATGAATTCCAAGGAATGTATTCTTTCTAAACACTGCAAATAATACATATATTTATAACTATATAAGATTAATGTTTGCTTCGTCTTTTGTTTCAGATATTTTTTCCAATATTATGAAGTTTCTCCGTGAAGATAAGTATGTTTAAATCTCTAGAATTGAGAAGGAATATGTGACAAGTATGGCCAATCTAAACAGCGATCGAAGACTAGGTGCAGACGTAAGCAATCAATTTATTGTAATTACAATTAATTGTGTGTACATAGTATCCATCTTTTAATTATATCAAACATATACTTACAAATTTCGTGATGGCTTTATTGGGGGGCTCACTCAGAATGGCAGCACAGGAGCTGTTAGTTCCGTCACAGTATAGATTTCGAAGTGACGGAATAAAGAATTTGCATTCGGACGTCAGCGGTGGTCTTAATCATTTATTTATTTATTGTAAGATGTTAAAAAAGAAGAGATAATAGAAAAACAGGCAAGAATAGTATCAACTATTTCTTAAGCAGTACTTACCAGTAGACACATGAAAAATTTATCTGTCATAGTGGCGGACTAAAACTTTCTTCTTACTTTCTCTATTGCAAACAACCAAAAACCTGGCGAAGACCATCGCTGTAATGCTTGAATGCATATTTTCTGTGTGTGTCTTTGGAATCTATAAATTATTATTTTCATTATTAAAAACACTTATTGTAGTGCGTAAATGTACGCGTTTTATGTGTATTCAGTAATAAAGATTAATTACCTTGTTACATAAATTTTATTTATCCTTGACAACAGTTTCAGATGACAACTCTGCAACTATTGACATCTGCATTTTCTTGCCAAGAATAAATATAATTTACACGATAAGGTAAGGGATGTGATACAAAAAGGGTGAAAACTGCACGACTTGGCGGTGATTGGAACCTGAATTTCTGGCATACCCACTTCGCTTCCTGACGAGCCGTACATTCCATCACTCTTGGGATCCATTGTGTTCTATAATGTAGGGACTGAGTTTTCCACATCTCCTCTTGTGCATGAACAACTCAGTGTCAACATTACAGAACATCTCTGACTGTTGAATCATATTTAATTATGATAAATATTATATAATTTATAAATATAATAAAGAGTGGAAACAATTTTTATCACACCAATCCCTCTGTAAGTGTGAATTAAATGACGTGGTTTGAGAGGTTCAGCACGGATTCATGTAGTGGTGGAATATATGTTGAGGAAGCTGACTGAATAGTGTTGTGGTTAACGCATCGGCATGGTAAGCCGGAGACCCAGACTTAGAATTTAGACCCGGTCATGCACTCTTTTACTCTGTGTGTATTATTGAATTCGCATCTATAGAGGAATAGGTGTGTTATAAAATCAATTTTCTCCATTTATCATATGTAAAGGTAAGAAATTTTAACCGTTATCGTTTGTCGTAGGATAAATTCCTAAAGAAAATTTCAAATTGTATTATTTCCTAGAAATGTCGAATCATATACGAGTAATTTATTAGACTCATGCGTAATGCATTTCCGCTTTCTTATTGAATTTTAGTTTCGAGTTTTTTGGAAATCATGATGTGATTCAAGTTTCTTTCTAATACGGACATGTTCTTATATATATCTTCAGTTGCGATTCCCCTTGTACATTCTGTTCCACATTAGTGAATCAGGCTTTTTGTTTTATGTAGAAAATAAAGGAAGATCCGAATATTAATCTCATAGCCGTATTTGGGTCAGGTGACTGTACGAAGGTAATCTTCGTTTTCCAAGATTCACACTGGGTAAGCTTAAACAAAACATAGTTGGGCTCAGTTCATGTGCTCTGAGGGATTGAATATCGAGTTCAGAAGTTATAGAATGTGTGGCTGTTAATGAAGCAGAAGTGGTAACGTGATTGTTAATGAATCAGTACGGTAAACCGGGAACCCGTTTGCAATTCTCGGTGCAGTCGTGGATTTCTTTCTTTCTTTTTTTTTTTAACTCTGTATATCATTGTATACTCATCCATATAAGAATTGGTGTGATATAAAACCGGTTTACTTATCATATACCTCCTTTTCCAAATTGTATCGATTCTCTTTCTTACATGTAAGTATAGTTCACTATAATCGTCTACTGTACTGACCATTTTCTTTGGTTGGACTCAGAATAACTCTTTGGTTTAACTTCCATTTCTTAATCAAAGCTTCCCTATTCATCGAATTGATTCTGTTAATAAGTGGCCTCCAGTCAGGTGATTACACAGTAGGATGTTGATTTTTTTTCTTTCCTTTAAATGCTTTTCCTTAGCGGTTACGCAATTCCTATTAGATTGATTCGTGATGTGAAGGTTTCTCTATCGAAGATGTACACTATTCATATTCTTTGTCAGCTTGATCTTTATTTTGCTAACATGTAAATTGTTATTACAAAATATTATAATTTGGGTTGGACATTTTCTGATTATTTCATCTAACCTTAATTCAGCTACTAACAAGAGGTAAATGTGGGTAATGTTTGGCCACAATCTTTTACTGCTTTCCTCGTACATCGTAGATATTAATTCTGAAATAAAGAATTCATAGATTTCAAAACGAGTCCTGTACAATACCCCATTCTTTGATCCATTTTTCTTTATCCTGCTCAGCATCATGGATTGAATTTTTCACATTTACCTTCATGTTCCCTGAAGACAACTAAAGTGCATTAAGATTTAGTTTCGTGAAACGTACTCAAAAATGTATAACTTGAAAGATAATTATAATTGACGTAGCTGAACCTGCTTTATATACTTAGTTATGTCAGTTATCTTCCAACTTATAAATTTTTGTGTAGTTTACAGAAGACACACAAACATTTGAGGAATCTCAAGAATAAAAAGCGTGAGAAGCGCAAACGTATGAAAAAAGAAAAAAAAAACAATTTTACTTACGGAAAAAGAAAACTGAGATTTTTTTTTCTTTTTTTAATATTGCAGATATTTATACACTTGATCTGTCTTCAGGGTAAATGAAGCCAAGTCTGAAAAATTTACATTCTGTAAGTAACTTATATATTGGCTTTGATGGTGAGTAAAGTCATCACAATGTTTGGTTACCCCTAGAAGCTATAGGATACATATTATACAAGGACAGTGTACTCACCTTTGCACAGCGAGATTTTCTCTTGTCTGTGCACTAAGTAACATCAATAATTCGGTCAGCTCAGTGACCTTGTTCTCGAGCACTTCTGTGTGCTTCGCTGGAAACCTATTACTTCCCCATTCGTACGTGTGACTTATTGAACTGTTCTATAAAAACAAAATGAGACTCCAAAGTATACCGCAAAAACTACTTAATCATATCATTGTTTAACAGTCACTTATAAGTGAAAAAGTTTGTAAACAGAACGCTGCAGCCTAGTTGTTGCGCACCTAATCCTACATTTCCCCACTCCCTTCTCAGCGATGATGATGTTTTCCAGTGTTGCAATCTGGAGGGAGCGGAATGGTCTGAGGATTTTCTACATTTGAGTGTAAATGCTGTATATTGACTGCACTAAATTTTTAATGCATTTTAATATTTCTCTTTGAATATTAAATGAATTAAGCATGATTAGGGGTATTCCTTACCAACGTAATATATGAATTAAAAGGTGGAAAACTTCGCAATGAATCTTAATGAAAAATAAATAAATAAATGATAACAGAAATCACCTTCTAAATGTTTTCCATTTCTCCTTCAGTTTCACTCTCCCACTCATCTGAGTCTGTATCGGCCGATGAATCTGAGTCTGAATCGGTTTCGCCAAATCTAATTATCAGTTCATCTAAACACTCATTCATAAGTCCGTCTCTTTCAAAGTAAGAATCTTCAATTTTTTTTCACGTGTTCACAACATTTTACTCATTTCTGTGGTGAATATTCATTAAATAACTTTCCCAGTAATTCTTTCTTTTCATCCAGTGAATCGGAAATGCATTGCCTTGCTTTGCTCTTGATTCCCCCCCCCCCCCACACACAAGTTCAACAGGATTTAAGTCTGCGTCGTAAGGTGGAAGTCTTATTATAGTGTGCCTCGCGTTTATAAATTTCTTGTCAATCGCGTATTGTTTCACATAAGGTACATTTTGAATTCTTAAGAAAAATTGTCTTCTGTTCATTCTCCACAATGTATTTACTCTATTCTCCGCTTCAATTTCGGTTTCGTTTATAGGTTTGTCTGTCGCTGATAGCCACTGTATCATGTCGCTTTTAAGTGAAGACATAGATAGTCTTTTATTGATTTAAACATTGTGATAACTGGCATTATCAACGACAACAACGCTGTTTTCGGGAAGATTAGGAAGTAGTTTTTCATCGATCCATTTTGAAAAATTTCTACTGTTCATGTCATCATAATAATCTCCACTTTTTTGCTTAGATTTGAACAATAATAGAGCATTATTAACAAACCCAAATTCCCCTCCTGCATGGACAATAATAAGACGTGGCCCTTTTCCAACAGTTTCTGTTGCACCTATTTCACTCTTACTTTGCCAACACGCCGGTACTGAATGTGATGCGTGAATGTAGGTTTCATCTCAGGCCGGGCCCGTGAATTAATAATGCGAGGCCCGACTCGAGTTAGCATTTAGGCCCGACCCAAGGGCGCCGATTTCTCTCTAAAGTTGGGGGGGCATTCAGATGCAGAAGGTATATACATGAGGATTTTAAGACAAATTGCATTCAAATTATGCCAAATAATGTATATTCATAAATACAATAGGGGGCCTACATGACCTTTGGGACCTCGAACGTATAACTAGGGTGATAATTAAATCAAATATTTTAATTGCAACTATGCCAAATATTTTGATCCGCACTTCTGGAAGAGGAACTAGCTGAAATAAAAGAAATCTTTGAACAAAGTTTTCTATACTAGTTATCAGTTGTTATAGGTTTTTTTTTTTTTTTTTTTTTTTTTTTTTTTTTTTTTTTTTTAACACAAGTTGTATCTTCGGCCTTGGAAGTTGAATAATTATTCATTCTTACTCAGAAGGATGGGGGGCGCAAAATGTTAAACATTATAACACTTGAGACATAGTTTGTACTAACAATAGACTGAAAGCAGCTTATTTGTTGTCTTATATTGACAAAAATACTTTTGTCAACTCGTCTCATTGAAGTAAGACAGAAATATTTCCCTTTCAGAAAGATGCGCCCCCCGTTCTGTATTGGCCCCTGGTTCAGTATCGTAATGCTCTAGTAGGCTCGGCTGTCAGTTCAATCTTTAATGTGGAATCCAGAAAATTAAGCCATTTGCCTTTTTCGTTTCTCTTCGTTATAAAGCTTAATAACGAACATACGCAGAATATACTACCATAGAATACGAAGAGCTACCACCGCAACGCATTTTCAAAAGCGGGATTAAATGAAATGGACCACTGATATGAGAATTACGAGTCGATACTGTAGGTATAACGCTACACGGTAATATTTCTCATTTATTTTAGCAGATGATATTTGTTGTAGCATAAGTTTGCTGAGTTAGTATCACTGGTACTTTCAAGGCCAGATCAGTGGATGGAAGAGTAGTGGGGAGGGTGGTGGAATACGAAGTGCTCCTCAGCGATCTGCGCATCTTGGTTTGAAACTTGTCGAGTTATAACCTGATTTATGTAACTTTGAGAATGAAATGAAATGAAATCATTATGCTTTACGTCCTCCCCGATTAGGGTTCGGTGATGATGAGAAATGAATGTCATAGTGGAATGAAGAAAGTGGGAGGAAACGAAAGAATCCCGAAAAAGCCCACGCACACAGTGTTTGTCTACCACAAAGTTCACTTGGCGCGAGCTTAGATCGAACCCAGGGCCCCATGTATCAGAGGTGAACACTCTACCACTGAGCTACCGCGACCCCTCATATAACGTTGGAGAGACCGGCAGGTCATAAGTAGCAATGTTTGTATTCACTTGTGAACCCTTTATCCTGGTGTTACAATGTACAGTGTATAAAAACACTATTTCCACACTAATTTCCTCTTGTATGATTCATTATTCAGTTAGAAATGTTTATATTTAAGTGAGCATATAAAAAACATTACTTATGAACTGGTGTTCTATTCAGCTTCTTAATGGACAGATACAAATCAAGCTAGGTGATGGTTAAACAGTGGTGTAATTAAATGTGTTTTGCTCGGTACATTGTGGGGTCTCAGGGGAGAATGTATATATTGATTTCACTAATTCTCACAAGAAAGGGTCACGCAGTGGCTCCGCTAAGATCCGAACGAGACAATTGTGTTTGCATTTGATATGTCATAACTAGACGAATCCCAAAGTTATACGTGCCACCGGGCGGAATATCGTGAGTTACAACATATTTTGTAATGTAAGAAATACAAAAAAATTACCTGGCAAAAAAGTTTGAACCGAGTCATTTGTTCGGAAACGGTTGCGTAAATGGAAAACTCGGGCAATACGTATCCCATCATTTTCAATTGCACGCTTTTTTGGATTAAAAAAGTTTGCCCCAGGGTCCTCGCAGGGTCCCAGACGAGGTCCAACTCAAAATTTTCAAATAGCAAGAGGGGTTAAGTAGCATATCGTTTGAAAGCTGTTGTAAAATGAAAGAAAATGCAACAAGTCTCGATTCTCTAAGACACCCCTGTGCAAAATGGCGATGGGTCAAAGTGTAAACAAAAACTTAATTGCAAAGTCCATGGTCACCCCTATAAATCGGAAACGGTGAGACAAATGTGAAAATAGGACAGGAAGTGTGGCATTATTTTCAAAGTACAACCATTTAAGCTAAACGTCTAGTCCCAGGGTCCCAGGTGGGGTCCAACTAAAAAGTTTCAAATGGTAAGAGAGGTAGCACATCGTTTGAAACATCTTGTTAAATGAAAGTAGATGGAGCAAGTCTCGACTTTCTACGACAACCCTGTCCAAAATTGCGGCGGGTCAAAATGTAAACAAAAGTTTAATTGAAAATCTATGGCCACCTTGAACGCAAGATAGCCGCTTAAAACCTATATCGAAAGGATAAGCATACCAAACTGCTGAAGCTAGGAAAACCAAATTTGACATTAATGTTAATTAGTAGATGACGAAAATATGCGAAATGTTCAAAAACGCGACATCTTGAGTTCAAAATGCCGCACTATGTATCGAACGCATGCCCAGCTCACAACATTGGCGTTGGAAAAGCGAAATGTGGTATTTACGTTTATGGTTAATAGTAGATATCCACAAAATATCAAAGAATATAATCTATAATCCAATATGGCTGCCAGTGTGAAAAATGAGTTTGTATATAAACATGTTATTTCCTGGGATACTGTGACCAAACCAACAAAGTTTGACGCAACTAGATGTACTGAAATGACTTACATATAGTTTGGTACTACTCGCCAATCTTGCAAATGATGTGTGTGTGTGGGGGGGGGGTGCGTTGGTGAACCCGCCAATCTTTGTAGGTCGATCGGCTACAGAGCAGCACTCTGAGCAATTTTTGCAAAGCGAGCATTTTTTAGTGGTTGCTCGAAAAGCTTTTTACTTTTAACGCGTGCAGGACCATTATAGGGGTCCCCCCGCGAGTTCTTTTGACTCCGCTCGTTTATATGGATACAGCCGGTTTGTGTGTGTAAAGTGTGTGCTCAGACTGAAAAATTTCGTCTCTCGATCGGTGTGTATTCCGACGCAGTGCCATCTACGTGTGTATTCCAAGCAGGAACTAGAGCAATTCAAACTCCCAACGGCTGCGTTCACCATTGTTGCCAATCAAGTATTTGTTGAAAAGTTAAAGAAAAATAGCAACTATAGCAAGGAATTTTTCACAGTAAGAACTCGGATATGAATATTACGTAAAAATAACTCTATGCCTAAAATGCTTTTTTTACTAGAGCTGAGGAGAGGGAGAGGGGAGGGAGACGTGTGTATATAAAAATATATCTATATATATAAAATTGAAAATCACTATGCTTATGACTTCAAATCTGCTGAACCGCTTGATCGATCTCGATCAAATTTGTAACATGGATGAGGTTCAAGGCCAGGCTGGTTTTAGGCTATTCACTTGGATGGTAAAAGTGAGAGGGGAGGGGGAATGGGTATAAAAATAAATAAAACTTAATAACTCCCGAACCACTCAACCGATCTTGATCAAATTTTCAACATAGATGAGGTTTAGGCCTGGGATTGTTTCTATAATTTTAAATTGACTGAGCAACGTATGGGAGGAGAAGGAGGGGGAGATATCTAAAAATCAATTTATATAAGACTGAAAGTGACTATTTTTGTAACTTAATAAATCTTGAACTATCCGACCAATCTCATTCAGAGTTTCAACATACATGAGATTCGGATCTGGAAATATTTTTGTAATTTCACTTTAACGGTAGATTCTAGGGAAGGGGGTGGGGAGGGGGACATGAATAAAAATTAATAAAACTAATAACTTTTGAACCACACAACCAATCTCGATCAAATTTTCAACATGTATGAGGGTCGGGCCTTGGGTGCTTTTTATCGTTTCACTATGACGAGCCAGTATAGAGGAGGGGGAAGGGGAGATATATGTAAAAAAAATAAAAATGACTGTCTTTGTGACTTCATCACTCTTGAATCACCCGACCAATCTCAATCAAATTTTCAACATGCATAAGGTTCGGATGTGGAAACATTTTTGTAATTTCACTTTAACGGTAGATCCTAAGGAAGGGGGTTGGGAGGGGGACATGAATAAAAACTAATAACTTTTGAACCACACAACCAATCTCGATCAAATTTTCAACATGTATGAGGGTCGGGCCTTGGGTGCTTTTTATCGTTTCACTATGACGAGCAAGTATAGAGGACGGGAAGGGGGAGATATATGTAAAAAAAAATTAAAATGACTGTCTTTGTGACTTCATCACTCTTGAACCACCCGACCAATCTAAATCAAATTTTCAACATGCATAAGGTTCGGATCTGGAAACATTTTTGTAATTTCACTTTAACGGTAGATCCTAGGGAAGAGGGAAAGGAGGGGAACGTATGAATAAAAACTAATAAAACTAATAACTTTTGAACCACCCAACCAATCTCGATCAAATTTTCAACATGTATCAGGGTCAGACCTTGGGTGTTTTTTATCGTTTCACTATGACGAGCCACCAGAGGGGAGAGGGAGGGGGAGATATATGTAAAAAATAAAAATGACTGCCTTTGTGACTTTATCACTCTTGAACCATCCGACCGATCTCAATCAAATTTTCAACATACATGAGGTTTCGGGCAGGGATTAAGGCTACTCACTTTGACGATGCAACGTAGGGGAGGGGGAAGGAGGAGAAATTTAAAAAGTATCAAAATGACCAATATTAGTGTTGAATCCATAGTTTTCGGGATCGATGAGAGAAACAGTGACACTTCTGATGCTGTAACAATCCAAGTTCAGCCCTGATAGTTGAGGAGGGGGAAGTTGCAACGTAGGGGAGGGGAATAAACATTAAAAATGATCGGAAATGGCTAATATTAGTGTCGAATCCATAGTTTTAGGATTTGCTGAGATTAACAGTGACAATTTTGACGCCGTGTGCCGCAGCACGGTTGAGGGGAGGAGGAGTTGTATATAATAATGATTGAAAATGACCAATATTAGTGTCTAATCCATAGTTTTCGGGATCATTATGTTGAACAGAGACATTTCCGATCCGGTTTAAATCCAAAATCAGCTCCACAAGTTGAAGAAGGGGGAGAAAGAGATATATTAAAAATGGTCGAATATGTCCACTATCAGTAGAATTTATAGTTTTCTGGGTCGCTTAGATGAGCAGTGATACTTTCGATCCCGTTTAAATTCAGATTCAAACCTTCAACTTGGTTGAGGGGGACTTAAACGTTTAAAAATGGTCGAAAATGACAGATATTAGTGCTCAATCCACATTTTTGGGGTCGCTCAGATGGACAGTGATACTTCCGATGACATAGGCCGCAACAAGGGGGAGGGGGATATAATGATTCGAAATTAGTGTTGAATCTATAGTTTCTGGGATCGCCGAGATGAACAATGACACTTCGTATGGTGTTAATTCCAAATTCAGCCGCGCGTCTTCTGAGAGGGGGAGAGGGAAATAAAAAATAACCCATATTAGTGTCGAATCCATAGTTTCCTGGGTCACTGAGATGACCGGTAACACATCCAATGCCGTGCCGCACAACCTGAAAGAAGAGGAGGGGGATATATATATATATATATATATATATATATATATATATATATATATATATATATATATATATATATATATAAATGTTCAAAATTATCCGACACTAGTGTCTGATCCGTAGTTTTTAGGGTCGCTGAGATGAAGAATGACACTTCCCATCCCGTTTGAAACCAAACTCAGCCCCGTAGCTTGGGAGATAATGAAATGATCGAAAATGATTAACATTAGCGTCGAATACGTGGTATTCGGGATCGCCGAGGTGATCAATAATCTTTCCGAGGCCGTTTAATTCGATGCCATTAAAAACGAAAACAGCATATTTCACGGGTACAGAACACATGAGACACGGAATTGTGCATTTAAATTTTCATTTCACCCAGCGAAGCGGGTATATACTAGTAAAACCTCATAACTTTGGAATCACCAAACCGATCTCATTCAAATTTTCAACGTGGATGAAGTTCGGACCTGGGATGACTTTTATCATTTTAGTTTGACGGTCCAATGTAGGGAGGGGAAGAGGGTGTATCAGACCACCAGTCTTAGACATTTTTCTCAGCTTCTAGTGCACGTAGACGCTGGAAACAAAAAATGAATGACCAAATGGTACATGAAGAATCAAATGGTGATACTTCCATATCCAGTGGCGTAGCGGGAATACACCAAGGGGGTCAACACCAAAATTTTTAATGGAAAATGGTATCAATTTCGATTTTTTAGAATTAATATTGAAAAAGAATTAACTTTTACGGGAAACACTTTTCGTTAAATTCTACGGTTTCGGATCTACGTCTATTATTTGTTGTATTGCTACTATCAGACAACCCGGTAAACTCATTTTTCTGTTCATAGTGCACGGAGACACTTCAAACAGAAAATGAATGACTAAATCGTATCTGAAGAATAAAATGGTGATACTCCCATATCCAGTGCCGTAGCGGGAATGCATCAAAGGGATTAACTCCAAAATTTTTAATGGAAACTGGTATCAATTTCGACTTCTTTGAAAGTATTACTGATAAAGAAACAACTTTTACGGGAAACACTTTTCGTCATATTCTACGGTTTGGTATTTACTTATGTTATTTGTTGAATTGCCACTTCAGACCAATTGCCATCTCAGTCATTTTCCTCTGTTCGTAGTACACGCAGACACTTCAAACAACAACAAAAAACTGAATGACCAAATCGTACGTGAAGAATCAATGGTGATGCTTCTATATCAATTGGCGTAGCGGGGATACATCCACGGTGGTTAACTCCAAAATTTCAAATGGAAAATGGTATCAATTTCGATTTCTTTGGAAGTATTATTGAAATAGAAACAACTTTAACGGGAAACACTTATCGTTAAATTCTGCGGTTTGGGATCTACGTCTGTTATTTGAAGTTGAATTGCTACTATCAGTCCACCCGGCAAAGGCATTTTTCTCTGTTCGTAGTAAACGTAGACACTTCAAAAAAACTGAATGACCAAATCGTATGTGAAGAATCAAATGGTGTTGCATCTATGTCTAGTGGCGTAGGGGGAATACCTCTACGGGGATCAACTAGAAAGTTTCAAATGTAAAGTATCAATTTCGATTTCTTTGGAAATGCTATTGAAAAAGAAACAACTTTTACAGTTAACGCTTTTCGATAAATTATACAGTTTAGCATTGTCTGTTCTTTTTTGTGGAATTGTTACTATCTGATCATACGTCCGAGGCATTTCCCTCGGCTCTTGATGCACATAGACACTTTAAACGAAAAATTGAATGAGTAAATTGTATGGGAAGAATGAAATGGTGATTTCATATTCAATGACGTAGCGGATTACCTATACGGTCCGTCATCTCCAAAATTTCAAATGTGAAGTTTTCTTTTTCGATTTCTTTGGAAGTATAGTTGACAAAGAAATCTGTCTTATTTCTGTTGGCATCTGTATTATTTGTTATTGAATTGTAATTACAGAACAACAGTTTTACTTGGCAATGACTCCAAGACAACACCAAATAACTCATTTTCTATCAAATATTCTGCTGCGGAAACTCTTTACAGCATTTAGTATCAAACGTTGCGACAAATTTCGTGCACGTATCAATGAAAACAAAATTACAAGACAGTATGTAGTTTAAATTCCGGGGTTGAAACCATTTAAAACAGAGAAACACTCTTTGATTATAAGAAAACTACTTATGAAAGAAATTTGGATGTAAAATGAAAGCAATAAAAGATCAAAAGAAATCTAAAGTTTCAGACTTATGAAACTTCTGCCACTCTGTCGATCTTCTTAAAGTTCTAATTAACTTTTGTATAGACTACATTTTAATTGAAATCACTTTTCGGAATTCACTGCACGAACCATTTTTCAGGAATAGTACAAATAAACAAACTGAGGATAAATAAATAAGGTGAACAGCAAATTCCGAACATTCTTACCAATATATCGTACTTGGACCAAAATTACTTACAATAAAGGTTCAAAGCATCGCCCAGCACGTGCGATGCATATGCGAATGTGTACCGGGACATTGTTGACTTCTTTTAACACTTAGTTTGCACTTAGTTCGTGACAGCCTTTACGGATCCTCTCCATTATATCCTCCCATGTAGTAGGACAGTCTTGGTAAAACAGGTCTTTGACATATCCCAAAAAGAAAAAGTCGAGCGGAGTCAGGTCCGGACTTTGCTACTTCGTTTGCTGAAGTCACTTTTTCTTTCAATTTACCTCTTATATGGTATCGCAGTCTACACAGTTCTTTTGGTGCGTGACGCTAAACGTCTCGCGATTTTCCGGCAATGATGATAACTGTTCACTACTGGAGAGTTCTTTACTAGTTGATGGACGAGAAGATTCTGATATCTCGGTCATATGTGGAAAACATGGATTCGCTGCAGACGACAAACAAGAAATATCATCCTTTTCCTCAACCCCTACCGAAGTTGAGCATTGTGGGTCATCACAATTAGTTCTAACGTATAATCTTACAACACGAATCGAGTTTACAGAGTGATAGTCGAGCTTGTAAATATCCGAGGGTTCAGTGAATATATTCCGGTGCACTCGAATCTATTCAGAGCAACATCCATGCGACACATGTTTCAATATTCCTCTGAAAAAAGTTTGAAGCCGTAAATTAGTTTGAAATAAATAGTTGCTAGCTTATTCTCAGATCGGTGGTATGGTTGCAACAACAGTAGCAACACTATGCGGCTTAGCTGCAATGCTTTGCCTCTACCGAAGTCGATGGTTGTAAGTAGCTTACGATTAAAAGGTAAAATCTTCTATCCCACAGCGGCCTAGGGTGGTAATTTAAAGAATATCTTTCTTACTCATCGTAGTTTCAGGAGATAATATAGTTGTATCTCTTTGCTTATTGCAGCCTCCGGAGTAGGTAGTTATAGAAATACTCTTTTGCGTATTACAGCAACAGAAGTTGGATTTAAAGAAATCTCCGTAACACAAAAGGATCTCAGAAATAGTTTAGGAAGGTTAGCGATCAGCACTGGAACTTATTCTTCTGTCCACTTGAGGTCTTCTTTTATGGCTATCCTCTGAAGGGGAAGTTCGTGAGGAGAGTGTTGGCCGCATTCGATTTCCCTCGGAACCAACTTCGCGTCTTTCTGGTATCCTCCTTCCACCGTCTGTTGGTGATTATGTTGTGAACAGAAAACATGTGTTCGTTAATGAAGCACGCTTTCTAGTACTTGCTTACACCTGACGTACGGAACCTTACAGCCCTCACAACAGAAACAGAATCCAGAAGATTATTTGAAAAATACAAATATTGCTCTAGAAACATCTGTTAAGACGGTTCTATTTCCATGGCAAAATCCTTGATATGTGCCAGTAAGAAGGAACATAAGCCCGTAAAACTTTGCAAAATTTTCTTTTGGTGGAATCTTGAATTCTGTATTTTTGGCTATTATTGCTGAGATTTTAATAGAATTGTCTGATATTAAATATGCGAGAACATTAAGCTCTGAGTTAAATTAATTTGTCTTAGGTGAAGCACAAAAATTTCTTAAATTTAAAAATAAAATTTCTATAGCTATTGTTGAAAAGTATGACTCCCAGCAAGATATCATCGTCAAAGGATCTTATTCGTTTATCAATGTAAAATCATCCTAGTTCCAATTAAGAGAGCTTGCATGGTAGTTTTATGATCCATCACGCATATGAGAATTTTGTAAGATTTTCTTGTGTGATTGACCTCGAAGGTCATGTATCAGCGGCTTCTCGGATGGAGCAATATTTGGTGCTAGCTCGAGGAGATATCTAAAGTCGTTATGTATTTTTTTGCCTTTCAAAGTGTTTAATACATACTCAGTTGACTGGAATGGCACCCACAGGTACTTAATGTATGTTTTGCACTGCTGTAAATTCAAAACAATTCTAAATGCGTTCCTATTTTATTTCTTGGCAATAATCTGTGGCGAAGCGAAGCTATTATCGTCTGTGTGTCGTATAATTGTAGCATTATTGAGTTCTTGAATTTGTTGATCTGCCTGATCTCGAACATTCATTGGAACAGGGAGATCTGTTCTCGAACACTGCCGACTTAGGGATTCTTGTTTTGTGATTGTAGCCCCTATAATGTCCAATGCCGTCCGGAGTGTATAAAAGCATTTTATATTTTTATAATAACTCGTGAATGGCCTGTTTCTGCGACTGGTCTAAATTAAGATTAATATCAAAAACATCAATTTTGAAAAGTTTTTATCTATACTTCAAAGAATTTTGAACCTCTTTTCCTGTACAATTTTTATTTTCTTCTATAGAGCTCGCTTCCATTGTTGCAAAAGATTAATCCTGGCATGCTACAAGATTCATCAATGGTGTATTTTTCTTTAAAGTTACAGGATAACTATTTAGATTTGAAATTACTAGTCAGTTGTTTACGTCTAACCTTTGCTCAATAGTTTGTATTTGTCAAGTAAGCCATGGAGAAACGATACGAAGAAAGATGCAAAATCATCAATCTGTCTTTTGCTATTACCGCAGTAAATGTTTGAAAAAGTGGAACTAACTTAATGTGTTTGTCGATATAAAAAACAAAGCTTTTTGTCTTTGTCTAAGTATGAGTCGTGTGTTGTGATAAAATGTTTTCCTGTTTTCTGGTAATGTTGACTTCTTATGATTTTTAAATAGAGAGATAAGATTCTTTGTTAAATCGATTGTAACATATAAGCTTTCAAGCGAGTCTAAACCAAAAATAATTGGAATACATGATTTCCTTCTCATACAAAAGGAATGAGAGAATGTCGTTTCCCAACGCTGAATGATACCATTGCTACATATTTCAAGTTAATTTTATTTCATATCCCTTTAACCTCCGTTTTATGTAGTATTGATTGAACATCAGGAAGGCCAGATGGAAATGGTAGATCCGGTGTCCACTAGCAGTGTTCGTCTGTGAAATTTAGTGATTATTTATGGGCTTTGTTCTGTTATTAGAATTGCTTGATCTTTGACTCCTGAACAAGGGACGGCCCGACTCGCTTTTTGGACGTTTAAAATAGGCAGAAGCACAATACCTACGCTTTCTGCATTTTGCGAAGTCCAGTATTTAATCTTCTGTTGTGGATTTTGTTGGAGGTTTTGTGGTGTCCCGTTTTCCTCTATACTTCACCCCGTTCTAATAGTTTTTTTTTGTTTAATCGCTTATTCCCTTAATTCCCCTTTCTATTTTGGTTATGCAAACTGGTTTGTGCAACTATTAAATAGGGCTCTGCCGTTTAATTAGCCAGGGAAGAAAAATCGTTTTAAACAGTAGTTTTCAGCTTGTGTGGAGATTCTACGACGTTCAAGTTAGACTTCTGATCATCTTTCTCTAGTTGTGGTGCTGATATTGAAGTATGTAATGTCGGACCGGGAGGATTATATTGAAAAATATAATTTTGTCTGCTAAATTGACATTAACTTGATCCTGTAATGATTCAAGAGACTGAGGTAGTGCATTTATGTATATACAAGTACAGTGCGACAATAATATACCGATTTTTTTTTTTTTTTTTTTTTTTTTGCAATAGAGAAATGAAAACTGCACCTAAAGCAGATGTCTATGAGCTTCGTGGCTAAGCGGTTATCGTGCGCGCCTTTGGAGTGGGACACCGGGTTCGATTCTCAGCGGGAGCTCACGTTTTTTGGATTTCACCTTAATCAGTATGTCCCGTCTCATATAGCCTCGCTGCTGAAAGGGATGTGAAACTCAAAATCAACTCAACTGAAAGTATATGCATATCAAGTGGCTTGCGCAAATATCAGTAGTCGAGCAGTAACAGAGTTACACATTATTATTATTATTATTATTATTATTATTATTATTATTATTATTATTATTATTATTATTATTATTATTATTGTTGTTGTTGTTGTTGTTGTTAATAATAATAATAATAATAATAATAATATTGAATAGAATGTTGCATTTAGGTTTTGTTACCTGAAGTTGAGAAAGTCAACTACAAATTCTCATGGGTAGTTATATAATGCCTATATAATGCCTATATGAAGCACTGTGTAGCATTTGAATTTCGCAATACTTCGTAAAGGCAGTGAGTCTTTGAAGCATGCCGGTAAGACAGAAAATCGAGAAAACAATGCTGCACATGCAGAAGCCACGGATCAAGTTTTGTTGGTGACTAATTTTGGATTCCAATGGTCTCGCTATTCTCTCATTAATTTTTTAGTCGAATCCTTTGGGAGCAATTGTATGGAGAAGTAAAAAATTATGTAAAGGTACTGTAAATATGTGAAGACAAACATAAAAAAAAGTTATCAAAAAAGTGAAGGCACAGTTATTGCTAACCATTCGCATTAAAATTGAAAACATTGCATATTAGCATAAGCTATGGTTTGTTTCATAGTTACTACGCCTAAAATAATAAAATAGATATTGTTGATTCGGTTAGACAAATATAATATAATATTTCAGAGAATCATAAATTTTAAGTGATACAAGATTACGATGTTCAATAGTATAATAGTTATAGTAACGAACTAATAGTATACTAATTCAATAGTTTAATAGTAATTATATTTGTGTGTTGTTGCTAAGTGTTAATGCAAGTAACTTGATAACGTCTTAACCTTTTAAAATCCCTTCCTTGTCAATTTTAAACTTACTGCCTTTTTCGTTTTATCTTCTATCTTGTTTTCCAATATTCTTGCCATTTAGTAGATCATTTTCGACGTTATAACAAAAATATTAAATTCGATGGTACGAATAATTGAGTTAACGTCCCTTTCAGCAGCGAGGCTATATGAGACGGGACCTACTGATTAACATGGGATACTAACCGCATGAACTCCCACCGGGAATCGAACGCGGGTATCCCACCTGGTATGAATAATGTATCTTGTTTCGTGTTTCTTGTAGTCATATAATATTGTTCTCCCGCTGGTCTTGTAGCGAGCACGTGCTTCTTTGGTCACATGGTCTGATGGAAGTATTAATAAAATCTAAACTATTATAGTGGTTCGGATTCCACCTTAACATATAAGTCTCTGTCTCATACAGCCTTGGTGCTGAAAAGAAACACTAACCTTCATCGAACAAACAAACAGATATAACGCTAATTTAGTCTCGCCATTCCATTTCAAAATGAAATGAAATCTTACAGTTAACGTCCCACGATTATGTCGTTACGTTAAGGGAGTCGATGATTAAGGCAAGTGAGTGACGATGGAGGAATTAGTGGAATGAGAATGTGGAAGGAAATGGGGGAGTACTCCGAGAGAACCCATGGAAACGATGTTGTCCACCACAAACTAGCTTCTCCGGGGATTGAATCAATGCGCTATTCCATTCGAAATCAAATGAAATTTCTAGTTTTACATCCCATGGTTATACTCTATAGCTTATAATAGACGTGTGATTAATGAGAGTGAATGGTTATGAAATAATTGGTGGAAAGGAAATTTGAGGACCCAAGAAAGTCAACAGCATTAATCCATATGTTTCATTTACTACAAAGTTAACTAGTGTTTAAAGCAGTTGCTCTAATCGCACTGCTCACATTTACTCACTGAACTCGCATTACACACATTTTACCCACAATATTCTTGTTTGTTTGTTAGTGTCTTCGTTTGTTAAAATTACTCGTTTTGCAAATGCCCAGTTGGTTTGGGTACTCACTTCTACGCGTCCAGTCAAGGTCGAGATATTGCATTCTAATGCCTCTGGGAATTTAGCGCTATCTTCGACGCAACTTTTGGAAACGTATCAGGAAAGTAGCATCAATACTAATTTAGATATGAATGCATACTCGGTTTTCCTATGGCCCAGCTCGCATACGCCTTTTGTAGGGTAGACAAACAGGTGTGTGTGTGTGTGTGTGTGTGTGTGTGTGTGTGTGTTTGTGTGTGTGTGTGTGTGTGTGTGTGTGTGTGTATATATATATATATATATATATATATATATATATATTCAAGTAAATTACGTTGAGAGAACCTTGACGAACGTGCATGAAGAACAAAACATATATGTGTTCTTACCGAATGAAATAATAGTTGAAGTGAATCGAAATTCAATTGTTCTTTAGTTGTCCTATTTTTTCTAAATACATAATAGAGAAAAATAGAGATTTAGATTTGTACTGTTATGAATGACATAGGCTTTAAGTGGCCATCTTGCGTTCAAGGCGGCCATAGTTTTTCAATTTAGCTTTTGTTTATATTTTGACCCGCCGCAATTTTGGACAGGGTTGTCGTAGAAAGTCGAGACTTGCTCCATCTACTTTCATTTAACAAGATCTTTCAAACGATGTGCTACCTCTCTTGCCATTTGAAACTTTTTAGTTGGACCCCACCTGGGACCCTGGGACTAGACATTTAGCTTAAATTGTTGTACTTTGAAAATAATGCCACACTTCCTTTCTTATTTTCACATTTGTCTCACCGTTTCCGATTTATAGGGGTGACCATGGACTTCGCAATTAAGTTTTTGTTTACACTTTGACCCGTCGCCATTTTGCACAGGGGTGTCTTAGAGAGTCGAGACTTGTTGCATTTTCTTTCATTTTACAACAGCTTTCAAACGATATGCTACTTAACCCCTCTTGCTATTTGAAAATTTTGAGTTGGACCCCGTCTGGGACCCTGCGACGACCCTGGGGCAAACTTTTTTAATCCAAAAAAGCGTGCAATTGAAAATGATGGGATACGTATTGCCCGAGTTTTCCATTTACGCAACCGTTTCCGAACAAATGACTCGGTTCAAACTTTTCTGCCAGGTAATTTTTTTGTATTTCTTACATTACAAAATATGTTGTAACTCACGACATTACGCCCGGTGGCACGTATAACTTTGGGATTCGTCTAGTTATAACATATCAAATGCAAACACAATTGTCTCGTCTCGTTCGGATCTCAGCGGAGCCACTGCGTGACCCTTCCTTGTCAGATATAATCTGAAGGCTAGTTTAAACAGAAATAAGAAATAATAATATAAACATTCAACAGTTATGCAAAAGAGAGTAGACGGAAGTCAGCCTTAATCCATATTTAAAGATACCTTTCTGATATTTGCTCGATGGAACTGAGGAAAAAACTTTCAGGATGACCGGCCACTAGATCTGAACTCTATACGTCAGAGTTGTGAAGCATCTATGTTAATAGCTGCTAAATATTTGCTCGGTATTATTAATAACTAGAGACCGGGTGTTAGGCAAAATGCCTATTCTTTAATATTAAAGATATGATGAAAATTAACGTTTTAAAGTTCATATGGGGGTTATAGTTTCAATTTAAGGCAATTTTATTATACTTATTTCGCACCTTCCTGCCTAAATAATTGCTTTAGTGCCTAATGTTGCCTGTTCTATTCATTATCTTCAGAATAAAACTTTAGAAAAATATATAATTTAGTGTTTCAAGAAAGGATTCTGTTTGTTCCGAGATTAGTGCTGTACACTTTGGACTGTTATGTGAAATAATAAAGTGCTGTATAGAATGTATTTACCAAATATACATGGAATACATATCAAGCTTTGTTTTTATATATATACAGTAAAATGAGATATTAACAAACAGGTATGTTTGTGTATTCTTTGAACATTATCTGTGACTTAAATTTATTTGTTAATTGTTTTGAGTATGTATCTTCATTACTTCGAGTTAAATTTTTGTGCCTATTTTTAAATTTTAGGTGCCTATTTACCTGACCATTCTCCGAGTTTTTGATAACTAAACATCCGGTCTCTAATAAATGTATTAATTTATTTAAGACCTTGAACATGTGATTTTATTGTACATTTTTGGATAAAAATATTCTGGAAAAAACCTACATTCATAGTTTCATGTCGTTTGTTAATAAAACAGTTGTAGGTGAAATATTTGCATTTTTGCTTCAGAATCGGGAAGTCTCGCGTTCGAATTTCTTGATTAGACATCCTGACATTTATTCATAAAGAATTTTCGTTCAGTAGTCCTTTCAGGTGAATGCTGGTATAGTACCTTGACTAATATATTCTGAGCTTCTTCACAATTCTAGTCCGTGTTTGATTGTATCAGTTATACTGTAAACGGTCTTGACGTCCTTATCTGCAACTATGTTACTAAGTAAACAAAGTTGAAATACCTTGATTGCATACTTTGTATTCATGTATATATCAAGGTTAGCATATAATGTATTTTAATCTTTTCATATTTCAGGATACAGAGACAAATCTCTTGTGCATAAATGATCCACCGTCTGGAGCGAATAGTGTAGAATCCTTAATCCAGCCGCTGGTTGGGAATGAATCCAACAAGCGTTTTCATCTTGTTCCAACTGTGATAGCAGCAGGATTTGAACTTATTTTAGTAGTAAGTCTTTATATATACTTCTGGTAATTTCTTGTCATAAAATAAATAAATAATCTTACATTGTTCCACGTATATATGGTTAAAGAAGAAAGATGATAAACACAAGGAAGAGAGAGGACATATGAAACAACTGGTAAAGTAATTACTCAGGAAAAGCAAATTACTAGTAATCGTATTCTGAAAGAGCGCTCTCTTTTATATTCGAATTAGCTGAAATGCCTGTTCTTCGCGCGGGGAGAATAGTTTATGAAAAGCAATAATAATAATAATAAACTGACTGTCTTGTACTGTTCCTTCTATATGTATGTTAGCCTGTATTTCAATTGAACTAGCGGGAGCACAATGGCTCAGTGGTAGAGCGCTTACCACTGGTGCATGGGGGTTCCGGGTTCGATCTCCGGTCAAGTAAGTTTGTGGTGGACAACATCGTGTCCGGGGTTTTCTCAGGGTATTCCCGTTTCTTCTTATTTTCTCATTTCACCAATTTTTCCATTATCATTCACTTGCTTTAATCATCGTCTCCCTTAGCCTAAAGGTTGAGTTGAGTTGATTTTAGTTTAGCGTCCCTTTCAGCAGCGAGGCTATATAAGACGTGGACCTACTGATTAACGTGGAATCCGAACCACATGAGCTCCCGCCGGGAATCGAACCCTTAGCCTGAAGGGTGTAACGTGGAACGTTAAACTGAAAGATTTAATTTTTTTTCAATTAAACTGAAAGATTTAATTAAACTAGCGGCCAGTCTTCTTCAAGGCAAAGGGCTTATATTATTTTCCTATGCGGATCTTCAGATAGTGTAACAGTAGTACGTAGTAATGTTTGAGCTCCTTCTCCTCTTAGGTTACGCTTGGGGAATAAATTTGGACTTGCATTGTGAGTGTCACTATTCATCTTAGGTACCCCGAAAACTATAGACTTGATGCTATCTCTGTCATTTTCAATTGTTTTTTACATGTCACCCTCTTCCTGGCTTCCATTCCCATATCGATGGGGCTTAACTTAGATTTAAACGGCATCGGTGGTGTCACTACTCATCTCAGCGATCCCCAAAACCGTGGATGGATTGGACAATAATATCGATCATTTTCGATTATTTTTACATGTCAGCCCCTTCTTACTTTGTCAAAGGGGGATGAATTTCGACTTAAACGGCATCGATAGTTTCAATATTCATCTCAGTTACCCCGAAAACTGTGGATTGGACACTAATATCGGCCGTTTTCGATTATTTTTATTGTATCGTCGTTCCCTTTGCCGAAGATGTACTAAACTCCCAAGTTAGGCCACGGTTCACTTATGTACTAAAACTCTCAACATCAGTAGTCTAGGAGTTCAATGTGAAACATCTGTGTAGATAAAAATTCTCACATTCATCTTTTTTAATGCTGCATTTTAATGTGAGTTATTCTATTCAACAAACTTAGTTGACCAGCAATCAATAAAGTCCTTTATTTCCATGTTGAACCTAAACGGGCTAATAGCACTTGATGAATGAGGTGTCATTCTTCGTATTCCAAAAGTACGAAGTGCATGGCATGATGTGAAAACCAACGTACTGAACGCGAAATATAGAACCTTAACGGCTTGATAGAATTTGATTTATGTGTCGACGTATTTTTCATAGTCTCAGGAGTCGTACTGTTTGTATGGGCTACCAATGTTGCTAACACAAATGTTTGCGAAAGTTTCCCACCAAATCAGATTTGAAAATTAATCCAGCTTACACGAAAAAATAATCCGGGTAATATATTTTCCCATTCGGATTGATTACTTAGTACATATGATTGAAGTTGATAATTATATTTATAATTATTAAACTAATTAGCTTTTTTATTCTTGTAAGTAAGCTTCATTTTAATATAATAATTTTAAGAAGAGTGATAGATTGCTTGCTTTTGGTCTCTGTTTCAGTCCAAAGATATTTCAGTGTGTGATTAATAATATCGTGCACGAACTTCTTTGGGATAGTTTTCGAGTTACAGCAAGCAAGAACCACTAGATTTGTGGGTGAATATTAATTTTAATGGCAACACCTAAAATTCAGTATTGGGATTCTAAACACCATGTTCAAACGCAACAATGGAATGTTAGTGATACTTTTTTGCGTGGCATATCATGGAAGGTCTCAGTGTAGGTATCTAAAAATATATACTTTATAGTATTTCCATTATTATAGAAAAACTGCTTAATGGATGGATCATTTCATAAAATATGATATATCGGTCTGTATATATAAAAATGAATGTCACTATATTTGTGACTTTCCGACCGATCTCGATCAAATTTTAAAACATATATGAGGTTCGGACCTGGGATGGTTTTTATCATTTCACTTTGACGGTACAACGTAGAGGGGGGAATATATATATATATATAAACTAAATAAAACTTAATAGCTCGGATCACGCGACCGATCTTGATCAAATTTTCAACATAGATGAGGTTCGGGCCTGACATGGTTTTTATCATTTCATTTTGACAGTGTAACTTAGCAGAGAGGGACTGGGCTCCCTCATGGCTAAGCGGTTAGTGTACGCGCCTTTGCCGTGGAAGACCCGGCTTCGATTTCTGGTGGGAGCTCATGTGGTTCGGATTCCACGTTAATCACTAGGTCCACGTCTCATATAGCCTCGCTGCTGAATGGGACGTTAAACTCAAAAAATGAAATGAAATCAAACAGCAGAGGGGGAGGGGAGATATTTAAAAATGATCGAAATTGACCGATATTAGTGTTGAATCAATAGTTTTCCCATGTCGTTTAAATCCAAACTCAGCCTCGCAACTTGGGGATATATATATATATATGTATATGTATATACCGGGTGATTCAATAAGAACGTACCAGGCCTATATTGCAGCTAATACTGCACGTAGAGCCTTAAATATCAGGACATTAAATGTCATGCAACTTTTAGAGGACAAACTTTGTCATATCCTTTCCCATTTAGACGCTAGAGGCGTTGTTGCAGACTTGTATCTGACTACCCGTAGCAGGCCTTTATCTCAGCTAATAATGTACATAGAGCCGCCAAACAAACAACTGAACTACCAAATCGTATGTGTAGAATGCAATAAAAATAGTAGCGACACCAGTGGCGTATCTCCAACGAGGGTCATCTGCAGAATTTGACATGGAAACAGGAGTTGGTTGTGCCTCCATTGAAACAAGCGCACAATAGGAGAAACGTCGAGAGGAAACACCCTCGCACCATCTGACTTTCACCTAGTAATGCGACCGTGTTGCTGCCAACGAGGAAGAAATATGCCAAGGTGTTTCCTCTCGACGTTTCTCCCCTTGTTTCAATGGAGGCACAGCCAACCCCCTGTTTCCATGTCAAATTTTGCAGATGACCCTGGTTGGAGATATTGAAAATGAAAATCGAAAATGACCGATATTAGTATCGAATCCATAGTTTTCGGAGTCGCCAGTTTAAATCAAATTCAGCCCTTTATATCCAAAATGAAATGTATTCTCCCCGTGCGAAGAACGGATATTCTGCTAGTGATTTAATAAGTTGAAGAAATATCATGGGCTTTGCACAATAGAAGTATTTGGTACAGTTACCCAGCTTATAGCACTCCCGAAATTAAAATACGATTTTACTTTCCTGGGTATGAATTAAAATTTTGTAATGTAACTCTGTGAATACTATTGTTGTAGAAGATTTTTCCGTATTACTTTCTGTTATTTTTATTATTATTATTTTTCAGTGTGCATTGGAAATCGCTGCTATCGTTGTGTCTTCCATGCGTCCAATGCAATCAGACAAATGCGAAGTATATTTTATCATTTGCTATGCTCATGTTGGATTGTGGGGCGTAATTTTTGTAAGTATTGAATGTTTTATCTGTAATAATAGTAACAATTACACTCGCTACATGCTGTAGATGAGCTACATGCTTGAAGCAGCAAATTTTTATAGAATTTCATTTTATTTATTTATTAGTTTTGTTTTTTCATTCGATGATGATATTGAAATTTTCTTAAATGTTTACAGTGATTTTTATATACCTCAGTTTATCTTATGAGAAACGTAGGTGCTCAGAAATTATTTTATGGTTTTGGCAACACAGTACCTTAACTTTTAAATGTACTTTATTTATTTTACTGACAGCAGTCGTAGTTGAATATTTATTTGTCCTTAATACATAAATACAGAGTTTGTCCGAAAAGTAGTAGGACTGATTTTCCTTTTTTTAAAAAAATCACAATTTTGACACATCGACTTAATAGTTTTTAAAATATGCCTCTTCTGCATCAACACAGGATTTCCAGCGACTCTGCCAATCACTGAAAGCTCCCTGGGACACAGAAACTGGAATGCTCTTCAGCACCCTCGTTACGGCCTCTTGAATGGCCTGGTTCGAGCCGTGGTGCCGTCCTTTCATGACCCTTTTCAGTCGAGGGAAGAGGAAGAAGTTTGCAGGAGCCACATCTGGGCTGTAGAGTAGCTGGGGAAATTATGATGCCATGTTTGGTCAGGAAGTCCATGACAGCAAAGGCGGTGTGGCTTCGCGTATTGTTGTGATGAAGCTTTCATGAACCAGCGATTGCTGGATGGACCCGGCGACTCGTTTTGCGTCTTTCAAGTACTTCCACATAGATTTCGCACTTACACTAAGTTTTCGTCACTTTTTGCCGTTGAAGGGCGTCCTGAACGTTGTTCATCTTCAACTTGCTCTCTTTCCTCCCAAAACAATTTGTGCCACTCAAAAACACTTGATCGACCCATGGCATCACTCCCATAAGCAGTCTTGATCATGTCATGGGTCTCACTCGCAATTTTATCCAGCTTGACGCAAAACTTTACTGCGTAACGCGGCTCTAACAAACGATTTGTTGTGGAGATAACAAGGTACCTTGAAAGGGGTTCCACTCTAAACTCGATCTACACTCCGTAAAGGCTTGGAGACGACTGGCGACTGCTGCGCTGATAGCTAAGATCCCCTACCACCCAACCAGCGCAGTAACATCCCCCTCCTTCACCACGTTTTAGCGGGAAAATATCAGTCCTACTACTTCCTGGACAAACCCTGTATACAAGTATTTACTCGCATTTCATATTTATGCATGCCTATATCATTGTACATCGTAATGGACACAGTTAAAATAATCAATTTAACACTTGTAAATATCTTTTCGAGCGGTAAGCTAAATTTTGGCTGCTACGTACAAAAGCCTTTTGATCCGAATATTAGGACGGAATCCCACCTTTAGCTGTAAGATCACGTCTCATATAGCCTATGTGGTGAATACTGACATTAAACTCAAACCAGAAACAAAAATCAAGGCCTGTTGTGTTTCTCTGATAGAATTTGAATTCACGTGGATTTCGAGAAGGTTTATCATCTTTCCTTTCCTTTTAAATAATTCACTCTTGAGCAAAGTTAGAGTGAGCATAGGGTCACCATAAAATTTTTTTTAGCAGAAAACGGGACAAGTTCCGGCTTTTTAAAAATTATGAGATACGAGAAACAGGTCAGTGCGTAAATTAGTTCCTGTTTACCTTAGCAATACCTAATAAATTTATATTGTAATATAACATTATATATATATATATATATATATATATATATATATATATTGTATAAGCTGTAAAATATAAAGAGCATTTAACTTACAATATAGTAGGACATCATGCTGCTTGCATTTGCTCATTTGCCTTAGCTCGAATTCGTGACATTACATTGGGTGAGAAATTGACTCTTGAACTGAAGAATGCCAGAAATATTTCTCAAGAAATATCTTCTCGAGAATAGCTTTATTCTTCACTAATCTTTCATAAAATTTACTGCACTGCTCTGTGAAGTTACCCGTACTAGTAACATAGATTTCATTGTTGCAACATGTAAGTAAGATTTTTCACTTGTCAATGTTATTCATGATAGATGAAAACACCTACTGCTTTTAATAGAATATCAATTTCTATATTTCGAGCAGTACTGCGAACTATAGATGATATTTAATGTAGGGAATTTCAGTTCAGTTCTTGCCTCTTGTTGTTATTAATTATTAATACCTTTACAAGGAGTAAAGGTACTCGGTTTCTTATTTACTTCTTTCTGCTTGCATAAAACGGTACACATACTACTTTTTTTTTTCATCTACTGACGGGAGGGCCGGGACACGCCACTAAAACGGGACGTATGGTCGCCCTATGTGAGCATCAATTTCTTAGCTATCGTCTTTCAGCTTTCATTATGTTTATACATAATGTCAACAATTACTGTGCTTTGTGCCTAATATGCAGGGATGTAAAATATAAATAACACAGTATTGGTTGCTTCTACCTACTATCTGAAGCAGGTAGGAATATCGTAAACTCCTTCTATCTCCACCAACCTACAGCGTAGGATTTTTATAGAAAAACATGCGAAAGGTGATTCAATTAAAACTGAAACTGTTTACCTTTAGAGTATTCATTTATTAATCGATCTTTAAAGTAGAGTTTTAATAGGATGTTGTGATGTGTAATATTAAGTAAAATTGTTAACTCACATTTCATAGAACTGTTTAGTGAATTGGTCAACGTTAGACTATCAGAGTTGGACTATTACATACCTCGATGAACGGGGTTCGAACTTCAGGCTTCGAAGTTCGTCTTCTGACTTCCTCACAGTGGATGGATGTCCACTGGAACGTAGTTAACAGCTGATTCCCAATAGTGGCTCTATCGAGAATAATACTTGGAGACTAACACTTCTACGGATCTCCAAAACTAACCATAGAGACTGATCCTAGAATGTCTCTCCGGTGACTGATGTGTAGACACTCATCACCAACAACTCATCCCAAACTGATCGAGACTGATCCCAATTCAGCCAAACATTAGCTTTTTATCATGCTGTCCACGATGACAAATTTGTTATTCCTTGATTACAAATTCTGAAGTTTTCCATCTCTGAGCCGAAATTGTGCTGATTCACAATTTCTGCATTTTCTCTCCTTGACCAAATTCTCTAGACAGCTTATGTCTGCGAAATTCACACTTTTACCTAATTTTGATATTGTGTCTATGTTGACATAAATTTCTACAACGTTTTACATTTATTTGTTTCGTATTTGTTTTTGTTATTCTTATGACACTGCAGACTCGTGTCTATTTCTTGAAGAAACAACAAGCATCAGCAATGCGTAATACGATGATATAACATGTCTGCAACCTAATTACAACAATTTAAAATAATAAACAAACATTTTACTATTTCCTTCTGAAACCAATTAATGAGATTGAATAAATTTTGATCTTAAAATCTTCCATAATTTCGGCGTACCGTGACACGCCCCCACTTTAAAATGAGGCATCTCCGATGACGACTAGATCTTTGCAAAAGATCGGCTTTCGGAGAACTCCCTGTATATAAAATTTCAAAATTATTAATTTATGTGCAAATTACAAAAAAAAAAAAAAATTCTTTTAAATTAAAAACCAAAATTATACTGTTAAGAAAAACAAACAAAATTAATGATTAATTCATTCTCACGGATTTTCTTTTTCCTCTGTTTTTTTTTTTTTTTTTTTTCAAAAGTTCATTCAATTCTTTCTCTTTATGACTCTAAATCTGTTTGATAACAGTATACTGCATGTATCTGCCATCTGTTGTAGAAACTCAACACTACTTGAACTTTGTCTGTCATCAACACACTAACGAATGTTTCCAACCTAAGTCCTTTCTTAGGGAAATTGAAACTAATATATCGGCATTTAATTTATATATACACACACACTATAGTATATTTCTATACACTTTCACTGTGGTTTTTATCTTGAATTCACTAAAACACTCATACACTAACACAAACTGTATTATAGTTTCAGCAAACTTGACCTAAATTCATAAACATAGTTGGCAACTCAATGTCAACTTTGCGTCAACGCTTTTATGCTAAAATGATGATCTTAGCAAAACTTCATCTCTCTTCTTCTCTTTCACCGACTTCCGTTTAACCTTGACCAGATTACACATCCGCTCTACGTGTAAAGCGTCCTTCCAATACATAACGATCTACGTCCACTCTTTGTCCATTCACTCTTACAGTTTTACTGCATGAAATAATACCACCTCGATATCTTAATTAACCAATTCACAGTCCAAATGTGAAATAAATGTGATTCTGAATATATTACTTTTTTTTTAATTAAATGTGCATACGTGATGTGTGATTACGTGTGTGACAGTGTTATATTTTTTTTTTCACATCCTTTATTCTTCTATACATCGTCTCTACTTTTTAATGGTAAGTACTCTACTTTTATTATTTTTCTATTAGTTGATATTATTTATTAAATTTAAACAATATTTATAATATTATACATGTCTTATTTAAAAATATTTTTATTCCTATTATTAATTATGTTTCCCGTAACCTACTTTCTTTAATTATCCTTATTATTAAATCATTTATTTTATCACAATTCACTGTACACAAAACGTATTTACAGATTCGGGATTTTCACTGATGCAGATTCATATTTCCATGAATCTGGGAATAGGCTTTGGATGATTACTTGCGGCCATACTCGCAAGACATCTATAAAAAACATTTTGCATACAGTTACTTCATTTATTTATTTAACTTTCGTTACTACTATTTATTTATTTATTTTAAAAAAAATATTTAATTTAAAATCTCCATTCTTCTCCATACTCAAAAATATTTTATTATGTATTTATCTATTTAAGTTTGTCAAAATCGGGTATGAAATCAAATAAATAAAAATTGATATATCTAGATGTTATTTCGATAATAAATAGTACATCTATTGTACTCCATAATCGTCTATTCTTAGTTATTAACTTAAACGTCTTTAGTTACTGGCCTTGTAACATAAAAACTATCTAAGTTTTCGTCACTTTCAGGTTTAATCAATAATATCATAATAATTAATAATATAATATAATAATCTTAATAATAATGTAATGTTAATAGCGCTAGATAATACTTAATTAATTCATTTTGCCAAATGGCCTACGCTTTGAAACGATATCTCCGATCAGTTTAATAAACATGATACTTTAACTCGTCTCTTAATGTTCTGTATCTATTAAGGGTTTCTTAGCTGACTGCATATAGCAAAGTCCTATTTCCCCTAAAAATATCTCTTATAGTAAGCTTTACTTTATTTCTTATAGCTATAGCTAGAGCTCTCTATCTTTCAACTAGTATATATATATTCTTTGCTTACTCATTTACTTATTTATTTAGCTAGCTTCTTTTTTTTTCATTAACATTACTATAATATAATAATCATAAGTTTAATAATATAATAATCATAATAATAATTAATAATTAATAATTGTCAATTCCAGCTATAATAAAATATTTCAAGATTAATCAAAATCTTGACTTGTCATATCCGTAATGAACTATCTATTCATCTATTTTCTATTAAATTAGCTATCTATTTCTCTATTATCTTATTTTCCTTCTCTTTTCCTCTTTCCAGATCTATCCATCTCTCCTCTTTCTCATTTTCTCATTCCTTAATTAAATGTCTGTGATAAGTCTATTTTTGTACCTTTCCTTATCCTAGAACTTAACTACTCTAACTTAATCGCTAGATAGCAAGCCTTATTTTTCTATTCCTAATTTCCTTACCATTTAAATTATTACTATGCCTACAATCCAATTAAAAAAAAAATTCAAAATTTTGATCTTTCTAGATACTCAGCTAAATAGGTAAGATTCACGCAAAAAAAAAAAAAAAAATCACTGCTTTGCGAAACGACAAGTGGGTATCTAATTCCTCTCTGTACCGCCTTAATGTCGCCGAAGACTTATGTGTTCATTTTAAATAAAAATTTTCGTGAGAGGTTTGGTGCACTCCCAGTTCAACGTCACGAAAATGTGATTTCTAACCTACCTAGGTTTTCCTATCAAGAATTTCCTAATTATGATGAATATATTTACTATATTTAAAAACTTAATCACTACACATTTAATTTCATCAATCATTTTTTTTTCATTCTATCTTGCCTTTATTTCTTCTTATTTACTAATTTACTCTTCTTCTTTTTTTTTCCAGATAGCTTCTTAGTCATAATTACTTCCTTTATTATCTCGTTATTTAATCATATTTAATACTTTAAACTCATATTTCTTTAATAATGTATCGTTTATTATGTCGTAAAGACATCTTTATTTATTAAATTTAAATTCTAGTATTTACTTCTCTTTTAAATTCATTTTTAAATTCCTAATAATTAATAATTACACTTATTTAAATCTTACTAATAATAATATACAAATCTTTAACCCTGTAACCTTAATAATTTACTATTGACTAACCTATTCTTAAAATTAACTATAATTCCTATGACTATTACCTAATCCCATAATATAAAACTTACAAATATAACTAATAATAATGCTATATGCATTCTAATGAGTCTAGTCATAACTCGTACATCTACATTTGTACTGAATCTACCATTTACCATATCGCCTTTTACTTCTTTCTAGATAAAAATTTGCGAATGCTACTGTGTCTAATAGTATATTCTCTCTTGATATAATTATTTTTGATTTTTTCTCCAATGATCCAAAAGTACTGACTATGTCCGCAATCTGAACTGCGTCAGAGCATTCAAATGTGTTCTTAAATCGTTCTAGCCAAGTGTTGACCCTTGTTTGGTCCACACACTCTCTAAAAATAGCGCATATCTTATACGATATACCGTTTAATTTTAAAGCAAAAAATGTGGCATTCTTTAGACTTAACGACACCTCCACCACTCCTGATACTACTGACATAAAATGCCTACGGTATCCTAATTCTACCAGTTTATTTATATCAAAGTCTTTTTGCTGAAAAGTAACCATGTACCATTTCTGTTTTTTTCCATACTTGTCTATTTTCTCTAATTACTTCTTCTTTTTCTGACGAATACGTCGGACCATATTCATTAAAACTTCGTAGTACTCCCATATCTAATCTATAGTACCTACTGTCTGAGAACATGGTTGCAGGTTCGCCGGTATCCTGCATGACCGGATAATGTTCCTTGTGGTTATTCAGCAATGACAACATGATTATAATTTATTCTTATTCTTACAAATTATCAGTATGGGTGGGTGGTGTGGGTTTAATCTAATTATTACTATTACTCGTTAACTTAACAGCCTTGACGTTTGAACATAATCTAGCCTAACGCATGTTCTTTCTTTATACTATTCTTAGCTAGCGACAGGTAATTACCGGGAATCGAACTCCTAAGCATCTGCACCATGACAACTAATACTGACCTTATGACGATCATTTGTTTATATAACTATGCGTAGGTTGAATAGATTGACTCAATGAGACTATGAGCGTTTAATCTTTAAATAGGCATTTATTAAATTAATAGTAGAGAGTGAGATGTTTGTATGTGTACTATTAAGTAAAAACTGTTGAATCACATTTCTTATAACTGTTGGTGAATTGGTCAACGTTAGACTATCAGAGTTGGACTATTACATACCTCGATGAACGGGGTTCGAACTTCAGGCTTCGAAGTTCGTCTTCTGACTTCCTCACAGTGGATGGATGTCCACTGGAACGTAGTTAACAGCTGATTCCCAATAGTGGCTCTATCGAGAATAATACTTGGAGACTAACGCTTCTACGGATCTCCAAAACTAACCATAGAGACTGATCCTAGAATGTCTCTCCGGTGACTGATGTGTAGACACTCATCACCAACAACTCATCCCAAACTGATCGAGACTGATCCCAATTCAGCCAAACATTAGCTTTTTATCATGCTGTCCACGATGACAAATTTGTTATTCCTTGATTACAAATTCTGAAGTTTTCCATCTCTGAGCCGAAATTGTGCTGATTCACAATTTCTGCATTTTCTCTCCTTGACCAAATTCTCTAGACAGCTTATGTCTGCGAAATTCACACTTTTACCTAATTTTGATATTGTGTCTATGTTGACATAAATTTCTACAACGTTTTACATTTATTTGTTTCGTATTTGTTTTTGTTATTCTTATGACACTGCAGACTCGTGTCTATTCCTTGAAGAAACAACAAGCATCAGCAATGCGTAATACGATGATATAACATGTCTGCAACCTAATTACAACAATTTAAAATAATAAACAAACATTTTACTATTTCCTTCTGAAACCAATTAATGAGATTGAATAAATTTTGATCTTAAAATCTTCCATAATTTCGGCGTACCGTGACAATAAGGACACGTCAAATTTTCGTAAATTCACAATTGTCATCTTCAGGAAAAGACTGTTGAACATACGAGGGATTTTCAGAAACAAGATTACAAAGTCTACAGTGAAACGTGTATATATTGTTTCATACAACCAATACAGCCAACAGGTAGTACATACATTACGTTATTTTTCGAAATGGTCACCATATCGGTTGAGACATTTATTGCATCTTGGAATGAGTTAGAAGGTTCTCTTCTGGTAAACATTCTGTCCTTGGGTGTTCAGCCACGTTGTCACGAAGTGTTTCACCTGCTAGTCTAAAGCGAAGTGACGCTTCCTAAAAGCTCCTTCAAGTGCAGAAACAAGTGAAAATTGCTTGGGGTAATGTCCAACTGTAGAGAGGGTGATCAATGATGTCCCAATCGTGTCGGATCGGCCACTGCGTTCCTCATAGGTAACGTTTTCTCTACTAGCTGCCGGCGAATTTCAGCCACAATTAAATGTTTCGTCAGGAGCCGCGGTGGCTCAGTGGTAGAGCGTTCACCTCTGGTGCTTGGAGTCCCGGGTTCGATCCCAGCCCCCGCCAAGTGAACTTTGTGGTGGACAAACACCGTGTACGTGGGTTTCCTCGGGGTTCTCCCGTTTCCTCCCACTTTCTTCATTCCACCATTTCATTCATTACTCATCATCACCGTCTTCTTTAGCCTAACCGGCATAACCGTTGGACGTAAAACTCACATTTCATTTCATTTCATTAAATGTTTCGTCCACAGAAATCGAATCTGAACAGACTTCTTCACGAGACCAGTTTTCCAAACGAGTTGCCATTTGTGTTTACACACAGCTAGCTCCGTAGGTGGTGGGTGGCTGAAACTCTACACAGTTGCCAACTCCATGTATTAAAATTACCGCACCTTCTCATTCCGCCATAACAGACGAAACTCCAGAAATATCAGCCTTGTAACCTTAGTTTCTGATCCACCCTCGTATATTTAAAAAAAAAAAATGAATAGGATTAGATACAGATACAAATACAAGTAGTAAGTTTTTCTTTATTTGTTTGTATGTTCAGTGTCTCACGTTCATGCTTCAAACCTAAGTGAGACTGTGATGATAATGAATGAAATAGTGGAATGGGAGGAAACGGGATAATCCCAATAAAACCCACGCACACAATGTTTGTCCAACACAGAGCTCACTTGACTCAGACTGGGATCGAACCAAGAACACCCGCACTAGAGGTGAGCATTCCATCACTGAGCCATCGCGGGCCGATAATAGTCAAATTATACAACTCTGAAATCATTTGTCTTCTATATATTAAATACTGTTGAGAATATGAAATGAATATGTTATTAGAAATCAATTCGCAATGAGATATTCCGCAATAAATTTTATTACCGGAATAAACCTGTTCTTGCATATCGTTGCATTGTGTTCAACATTAAGATCGAATTTGTTTCTGTTTTGCATTATTGTATTATGTATTGCTCTATGTGTAATTGAAGGTATCACCTCTTCTTATTCCAGATACTTGACCAGTATATTAAGATGAAGCACAACGAACTAAAGTTCGCCGGATACTTGGAATTTTATAAAGAAACTCGTTTTCAACACAGAGCGCCATTTTATGTAGTTTCTGCGTGTAAGTAGCGAAGTTCGGTACCCAACTAGTTTAACTCTATACGTCAACGAAAGTATATATTTACCCCTACATGTCCATACCATCTTCCCCCTATACTTTTCTTGTCAGTAACTTTGGAACGAATTTATCAATTTGAGCAGTTTTAGGGGTTAACAGTTTGAGAAATATAGGATTGAGGAGCTTAGTTCACTCTACACCAGAGCAAACTGTATTTAAAGCGATCACCTCATTCCAAAGTTACTGACGAGAAACGTATAAGGGGAAGATAGTATGTTACATTGCTAAGAGCTGTACATTATAGAGCTATGTAAAAGAAAAAGAAAACAAATGAACCCCACATTTCTTCTAAACATTCTGTACTCTGCCATAATGTAGCATACATTCAAGCGAAAGACTCGACGAGTTCAAATTCCGTATTAAACTGTAAAAATGACTTAACATCCCACGATTATACCCTTCAGACTAAGGGAGTCGATGATTGAAACAAGTGAATGATGATGGAAGAATTGGTGGAATGAGAAAGTGGGAGAAAACGGGAGTATCGCGAGAAAACCCATGAGCATGACGTTGTCCACCACAAACTTACTTGGCCGGCGATAGAACCAGAGACCCGACGCACCAGAGATAACGCTCTACCGCTGAGCCACCGTTCCCCCCCCCCCCTTCCACGGGTTAAACTGTAGATCGATGTCGAAGTAGCTTCGATAAGTGGAAAGAGACGGGAAGTAGCAAACAACCAATTTTTGATTCATAGAATTGCAAGAGATACTTCAATGGAACGAATGGCCAAATTTGCTTTATCCCTGTAAAGACAAAAATATAATTTGTTCACTTGAATTGTTTGAAATAATATCAAACGAACGTACCATATTGGTCTTCCACTGTCCATGGAAAAATTTATGTAAGAAAAGTTACAAGGGTATGACAAATACAGCATAGATGGAACGGTTCATGAGTAATGCTATCCAGAAAATTGTGAATTTACTAATATGTCTCCATGTCTGTGAGTGATAAGCTATGAGTGTGTGCATCAAATGAGTAGATGCAGGGTGTCGCGGTAGCTCAGTGGTAGAGCGGTCACCTCTGTGCGACAGTCCGTGGTCCGCAGGAGGTTGCTGTAGTACGTCGCATTGATTGTGGCCCTGCGTGCCAGGAAATCAGTGCATATCACGCCGTCTTTTTCTCAGATTATCGTCAGCATCATTTTGCCAGCGGACACTTGTGCCTTCAATTTTCGGGCGCGGCAAGTGTGGATGCCTCCACTCCATGCTGGAGCGCTTTGACCTTGAAGTGTAATAACGCAGCCCAGCTCTCATCGCAGGTTGATTTTTCAAGGAAGTTCTCGCCTTCTCTCTGAAATCGCTGCAGATGCTGAGACAAAACGTTTTGCGTACATTGCTTCTGGTCAAACGTTAGCATTTTTGGGACCCACTGGTTGTGACTTTTTGGAAGTGAATGTGTTCGTGGATGATCGTTTCCACACTTCCCACGCTGATGTTTTTACATTCAAATCTCTCACACTGATGAGTCAATTACTCAGAATGAGCTGCTCCACCCGACAAATGTTGGTTTCATTAACTGCAGTAACTCGGCGTGTAGTATGGGTCACGTGAAGAAGGGATTCTCTTCCTGCATTAAACTTTGAATATCACTCATACACTTACGACTAAAAGAGAGTTTCTTCGCCTTATTTTGCACTTAATCTTCTGGGGATTTCAGCAGGTTTCACGCCTTCCTTTAGGAGGAACTTGATGATGTAGCGCTGCTCCACTGGGTCCGCCAGCTCCACACTGTCAGACTTGTTGCTATCGTTCATCACCGCTCTCTGAGACTTCATCTCCTCAACTGCTCCTTGTTGCAGAAAAGTGTCAGGACTGTGCTATCACAAGATGGGACACGGAAGCCAAGCTGTGCACAGCAATACCTGAAAAAAAAAATAATAAATTGAACGTCCCTCGTAATATTATTACATTCTGTGATTATAATTTTTCCGAAAGCGACGAGCATTTCAATAGTCTCGTCAGATTCATATAGCTGTTAGAGTTATTAGATATCTATATCTATCTATCTATCTATCTATATATATGTATATATATATATATTCTGTAACAAAGTAACTGCACCACTCAAGATATTTACACAAACAAAAATATCTTTCAATATCAAAATAATTATGTACGCTAGAATGTCGAATCGAGTCTCAAATTGTTGCTTGGTGCTACTTGATGCTTTTTGTACTATTTTCACAGCTGTTTTTAATTCTGCTTGCCCCCAACAGGTGGCTCTGATATCTTTGGGGAAATGACTGATGCCTATTAATTAGATATAGTCTGTTTACAGGTGAAAATTGCGTGGATAATCGTTGTTCCAAACTTATTCAGTTGTTAAATATAGTTTTCCAAGAGTTTTTCTCGGTTATACATGGTGCATTATTGTAGCAAGTTTGTGCAGTAACTGTGAATAGAATAATAAGCGATACGTCACCATGCAAACAAGGGATGATACTTGCTCTTAAATCAGCGGGCTTTTCACAGCAGAAGACAGCTGCAAAAGTTTGTGTGGATCATAACAGTAGTAAGAATTCTTAGGAAGCAAAGAAATCTTGCCACGTCATCTCTCAGAAGAAATTGTGGGAGAAAACCATAAATAAGTCCACTTGTTGTGTGGAAAATAAAGGCAGTAACATCAAACGTTCGACCTTCTATTACAAGAAAAATTGCTCGAACTGTTTCTAATGGTGTTGGTGTCAGTGTGTCTGACCTGACCATTATCAAAGAACTGAAGAAAGAAGGAATTTCGAAGAAAAGGTCATGGGAAAAGCCTTGTCTTGCGAAAAAGCACATCAAAACGAGAAAACAGTTTTGTGACATGTACGGTACCTGGGGTGTTGACCAATGGAAACACGTAATATTTTCTGACGAGAAGAAATTTATGTTACCTGGGAATGATAGCGATGTGAGGCTCTGGATGAGGAAGGGTGAGAAACTGAAGAGTGATTGCGTTTGGCAACACAAAAGTTCAATGCAAGTGTTATGGTGTAGGGTTTCACCTCGAGAGGTGTGGGCAGACTTTAAATTTGTACTGGCACCGTTTCTGTCGAACGATACATTATAATAGCATCAAAAAGGTTATTGCCAATTGCTAGAGATTACTTTTCATGTGAGGGGCGCGGTGGCTCAGTGGTAGAGCGTTCACCTCCAGTGCTTGGGGTCCCTGGTTCGATTCCAGCTCGCGCCGTGTGGACTTTGTGGTGGACAAACACCGTGCTCGTGAGTTTTCTCGGGGTTCTCCCGTTTCCTCCCACTTTCTTCATTCCACCATTTCACTCATATCTCATTATCACAGTCTCCTTTAGCCTAACCGGCATAACCGTGGGACGTTAAACTTAAAGATTTTTTTTTTCATGTGGAAATTTAAGTTACTTCATCTTCCAAGACGATAACGCTCCCTGTCACAGAGCACGAGTAGTAAGTACGTGGTGTTCTGAGGTGGGCATTAACCGGTTGTGGTGGCCACCGAACTCCCCTGATATGAACCCCATTGAGAATTTGTGGCACCTCATGTCCCGTAGGCTTCAGGGAAAAACCTTTAAGACCACGACAGAGCTCATTTAAGCCATTGTTGCTGTATGGTACCAAGAAATAGAGGTTATTGTGTGCCAAGCATTGGTGTACAGCATATCACAGAGGTTGGCAGCACTGGAGGTGGCTAAGGGATGGTATATTATGTTCTGAGAGACATTTGTAGGAAAATTAACTTTTTTGTTTATCTCAATATTCATGAGGTCTTTTATTTGTACGTATAAAACACATTAAGTTTTGCTCATAATGATCATTATTGTAATGTCATATTTTGCCATTTGTTAACAGTATTACTTTATTTAAAAGCAATATACCGAGATTATTTGTATCATATAGCCATAATTAATGGCATTATGTGAACAACTAGTTTGTTAGTTATTAACATACATACCAACCAAGGCCTCGGATAGATGTAATGTTTAATATAAACAGTATTACTTGCTGTGAATCATCAAAACCACAATATTTCTTGTGTTGGGTTAAGTGGTGTAGTTATTTTGTTATAGACTGTATATATATATCACTTCAGTATGTAACCATTGGAAGAATCTATTCGTTCTAAATATTCCCTTTAACAATATCAGTCTTTTTCTGTTACTTATGTACTTGAACTCTTCCTGTATATTTACATGTCCTTAAAATATTTTGTTGTTTTATTTCAGGGAATGTGTTGTTATTGATTATGTCTACAGCTTTATATAAACGCTACGGAAATTTCGGAAGTGACTGTGACTCAGAGAAACTCGCAAGACCAGTCGTTTATATTTGTGTAGTAATAACCATAGAGTGTGTAATTCTTACTGGTATTCTAATTTCATATCTTGGTAAGTAAGTTGAAGAACTCTTTTTAAATTATATTTTGTAATTTCAAACTTTTACCATCGTGTTGTTTCAAAGGTTTGTGCTTGTATAAATATATTTATTTAATAACCATTATGTGTGCAGAATTTTATTTCCTAGATTTCTCAGTGAAACAATTATCATATGCGAATAATTGTTGATCACTAGTAGAAAAGAAAAGACTAAGTGTATGGTTTTGTTAAACCTTCCACGTAATCTCTAAATCAACAAAATCGATGTATAAATTAGTATAGTCCAGAAGGTATAACGTCTTTGGCTTCCCGCACTTGGATCTGCTCGTCACTGGAGGTGTAGTAAGAGGGTAGTCAATCACCACCAACCATCTACTGCGCTCAGCGAGCCACTCTCCATAAACATTACTACAACTTTTCGCGGGAAGCGAACGACGTTATACCTTCCGTACTATAGCATTCTTTCACTGTAGCAAAGATATATATTTGATACTCATTTGAGATTAACACTTGGGGCAACGGTGGCTCAGTGGTAGAGTGCTTCCCGCTGGTGCGTGAGGTTCCTGGTTTCATCCCCGGCGAAGTAGGTTTGTGGTGAACATTATGTCTGTGGGTTTCTTCGAGGTTCTTCCGTTTCCTCCCACTTTCTCATTCCACCAATTCTACCATTATCATTCACTTGCCTTAATTATCGTCTCCCTTAGCCTAAAGGGTATAATCGTGGGACGTTAAACTCTGAGATTAACACTAGACAGAAAAAAATCAGTAATATACTTTCCATTGTCTATGACTATCTGTCAACGCTTACCAGTTTTTTTGATTCCACCCCTAAAGAAATTTCAGTTGAAATGATCCAATAAGTCCAATTTAAGGATCATTTTTATTATGAAATAAGTTTCCTTGAAGATTGATAAACAGAAAGCGCATGAAGCAGGAATTCTAATTGAAGTTATTAACGACCTGACCATAACGAGCAATCAAGGAAACATAAATGGTCACCCATGGATTTCTTTTGTTTTCACTTAAAGGGTGCGGTCGGTATATATCAACTCAGTTTTCGAACCTTGTGCATGTAATGCAGATGTCGGACGATGGTTACTGATTCAGTTCATAATGTTTGCTAATTCTTGAGTTGATTGTAATGAGGGTCATCATGCATTATTGCGCGTAAATGGTGTTTATTAAAGCACGATAGTCCTCTGAAACTTAGAAGACCATTTAGATCGAAGGTTCTACCTGTGTAACATCAAAACTGTCTTGCCATCCTTTCCCGGTGAAAGTTTCTTCTGTACAGCACAAATATTTGGAATATCTCTGTTGCCTTTGCTTTTATACTGTATTAGGAAAATACGTCATTAAGTATGTTTCTTCTTTCTCTTCTTCTTCTTATTATTATTATTATTAGAGTAGTAGTTGTAGTAGTAGTAGTAGTAGTAGATTATTATTATTATTATTATTATTATTATTATTATTATTATTATTATTATTATTATTATTATTATTATTATTATTATTATTATTATTATTTTCACTTACATGAAACTTGTGGCCATTACCCCACAAATAGCATTAACGTCTTACAAGTCTTCAAAATTCAAGACATATTCACAAGCATAACAATAGCATGACAAATGAACGTAATGCAACTAGATGGTGTCAGACCAAAAACAAACGCTACCAAGTAATGCATCAACCCAAGACTAACGCTAGGCTAAAATGGGACTATTCTGTTTGTACTGTTTTGAAAACATTCTCTCAAATTTTCAGTTAAGAATTTTCTGGTAGAACTATACAAACCCGGGAAGCATGTATGTTAACTGATCTATTTTGAAGTGTATTTTGTGGTTATCTATATAGGAAGGATTAAATACCAGAGTTGAGCGATCTACACGCCGACCTAAATTCAGATAAGAATATATTCTTTCTGTGATGGGAGTAAAATGTAGTCTCCCCTAAACTTAAGCTTATCGATTTTTGTTGTTACGTGAAAATGGAGAAAGTGACTTTTCCTCTTTACGATTCATATCCGTTCGTGCACTTATTGTGTTAAAGTGCTAATTGGATAACTATTGTGAATCCATTTAAGATATTGCTATAAGATAATAATAATAATAATAGCTGTTCTGAACTTACACTATTTAGTCTTGGAAACCGCAAGTATATAACGTTTATTTTACTAATGTATAGGACAGCGTTTCTCAACCTTTTTTTTCTGTGGGGCACACCAAAGTACGTTTCAAGTTTTCGCGACACTGCATGTGATTTTTTTTTTCCTAGATGCAAAAAAGCAAATACATAAAAATACACACATTTCTTTTATTATGGAACGACTATGAGATACAAAAGCAGACTTTGCAGCTTTAAACTCGGAAGACAAGTGTGAAAAAATTAAGTCGATTGGCGATTTTTTTTTTTTTTACTTTCTTCTAAAGGTAATTTCTTTGCGGAAAATCTTAGAAAACGTTAAAATTCTCGCGACACACTTGATATGAATCCACGACACAGCGGTTGAGAAACGCTGGTATAGGACATTGTACAATGACTTGTTATGTCGTCTTTCCCCCCCTCCTCCCCTCCTGAACGACAGTTTGAAATCTCGTTTAAGATCAATACAACGTCCTTTGTACAGTCAGCGACAAAAGTTCTTTAAGATTGGTCAAATATTTTTAGGAATAACGGTATGGCTGGAACATAAAAGAAAAATTACATTTTTTTTTAATTTAGTGAAAACTGTACTCAAGTTATCCGTCCATTCTGGATTACTTAAGAAACTAATTTCATCAAATGGAAAGAAATGTTGTCGCTGACTGTACAAATCTAATAAATAAAAAGATTTTACTAAATCGTTAGAGATCAAACACGATAACATGCATAAATAATTTATCTCCACAAGCTACCGTGATCATTGCGTAAATTAATCGTGTAAATGCAAAACAAAGAAATAGTCTGTTGTCAGTGTAATATTAAGTAATGCCATGTTAAGTGAGTAATATATAGGATTTTTTTACTTTCAGCAAAAGTGATAAGATTTAATCTCAGCAAAGCTCGCCCTGACATTTTGAAAGAAGAATGGATGATAAGATTTGTGCAGGGTGATTATGGTGGAGAAATTGGTTCAAGGTAAGTATTCGTAATGTACCATATGAGAAACGTCCTACAGTTAATGTTCCGGCCTGTTAGTAGATTACGTAGACTTATATTTTCGCTATCGCTTTTCCGCTTAATCTCTAGACTCTACGCTGTTTTCGTAATTATTATGTAAAAGCTGGATCCTGGAGAGATGAATGTTTTCACATGTTTCGGAAACCATTATTCAACAACATTTGTGTGATCGTCATTGTTGGAAGATTTTGAGGGCCGTGGTGGCTCAGTGGTAGAGCGTTCACCTCTGGTGCATGGGGTCCCGGGTTCAAACCTTGCTTCCATCAAGTGAGCTTTGTGGTGGACAAACACCGTGTGCGTTGGTTTCCTCGGGGTTCTCCCGTTTCCTCCCACTTTCTTCATTCCACCATTTCATTCATTTCTCATCATCATCATCTCCTTTAGCCTAGCCGGCATAACCGTGGGACGTAAAACTCAAAGATTTCAAAAATTTTGACATCGGAGATGCTTCTTGAACTTAGAAAACAAGTAATGGTTATTTGAGATCAAATTAAGTGAATACAGAGAGTGTTCCAGTATTTGGAACCTTGCTTGTCGGGTGGTAGTTTTGTCCTGAAGAAACAAAACACCGTGTTACAGTTTTCTGCCTCTCTTTGATATGGTGGTCTCACATACTTTCTGGTATCAATTCGACGCAAATCTGGCCTTGAGCCAATGTGTATGTAAAGTAAGGGAGAAACATATTTACATACCTAGTTAGTTGTATCAAATCGAAAACACTGCTTGTGAATCATAACTAATTTACTCGCTCATTTATGGCTTATAGAACTGGGAGGTTCTGTGCCACACTCACCATAGCACTTCGCCGGAATTAAATCTTGAGCAAGAATCTTTAGAATTGTACTTTAAGCTATGTAACTCGAAAGATAACTAATTATAATGGCTTCGTGTTTACACTTAAATTTCCCATACCGACCAGAAAACAATTTTTCATAAGTAACGTTCTAATATAGTGACTGGCAACTCTGCATTACGCAGGAGAGGTGATTATGTTACATATGCAGGAAAATACTTTTATTATTATTAAGTTTTCGGATGTATTTTTACGCCTGATAGTTTGAGTTTTAGGAAAGTGTGCAGTGACTTTGAGAGGTCGTGTCCGTCAAATAATGATAGACGTATCATATAACATCTTTTCAATTAAAACACTAAAAGATGACGTCCTCCGTAGAAGATACCAGCAAGCTGTAAGAGGTATCGCAATTACAAGGGTCGAATTCAAATAAGCATACGTTAGGTACGTGAATATTTATTTTCTTATTTATACATAATGGCGTACGAGATGAATACTCTTTCTAACATATATAAGATAAAGGTTACCTTTCTCGAGCGTATTGTTTGTAATTTTGTTGCCTAGATTATCAACATAAAATTACAATTACAGGACAAAAGATTAAGTAAACTTTATTTCATGTACAGTATTATATATAAGGTGATAGATAATTAACAAACAGTATACCATCAACGTCCCACAAACGTCATCTTTCGTGCAAAGGCCTGAGCACGAAACTTTGTTTGGTGTTAGTGAGATGGATGCTTCCACGTCATTTTCTGTTATTTCGTCTGAAGCTCAAAATGATGACCCAACTCGCGTCCACTGTAACAGTTGGGAGACCTAAAGGCAATAAAATCGTGTTGAAGAAGAGTCAAATAGCTGCAACATTGTTTCTGCGAGGTTTATGCCGAAAGTAATGCCTCTTATTTTTTGGTGTTAATACGTAACTTTCGAGGTGGATATTGTTCAACTTCCCTATTAATATCCTGTTATTTCCATTCTCTTTTAACGGATACAAAGAGCGGAGCAGTCAATCAAAATGCATTCTGACATAGATGTGTGTACGATACAGAGTTGTGTTATTGAACAAATAGCACCCATTGACATTCATCAATACTTGCTGAAAGTTTACAGAGACGCTGGAGTAGATGTAAATACAGTAAGGTAATGAATAGTTCGTTTCAGAAGTTGTGTACGCCAAGTCACAACTCAAGCGTCTTTGCTAAGCATCCACCTCTCACAATAAACAGCATCTCGATCAACTCATCTGTGTTGATCCAGGGTGTCTACTATAATTCCAAAATGAAATTTCGTGACTTTTCATGACCTTTTCTTTACCAAACAATAAAATTTCACAACATTCTGAAGAGAAAATTTGGGTGCGAAGTAGGCCGTATTTTCATGCATGTTATAGAAGCGTGCTTTCCTTGCGATTTGATTAGCGTCTAAAGCCGACCATACACATTTTTGGTGGTGAATTTTGACGTTTTATAGAACAAAATTTTCCAGTCTATACTTATATTTGTACAGATTAAAAATATCGTGACCCAAAAACTAAATTTCGTGACTTTTTGTTGACTTTCATGACCGTTTTCTGATTTCGTGACTTTTTCATGACTTTCGTGACCAATAGACATCCTGTAATCGGTGGATTACGACAAAGGGACTATGTGTACAGCTGAATGTTGGCTGTGATGTCTTTAAAATGGTGTTCGATAATCCATCCCATTGTTTGTGAGATAAGTCCCGAGAATGCTTACAGACAATCACAAAACTCAGCACATCGACATATGTCGAGGCTACTGAATCAGTACGAGACTAAAAATGACAATTTTTTGAACAGCACCGTCACCGGAGATGAAACGAAGTGTCACACTATGAATCGGGCTCCAAAAGATAATCCATGGGATGGCGACATGCGAATTCTTCATAAAAAGAAAGAAGGAAGTTCAAAATAGCGCACGTGCAGGAAAACTGACGAGCTCCGTCTTTCGAAATGGACATAATAAGATTCTTGTGGATATTTTGGAGCCTACGCTGGAAGAAAACGTTGATTGAGCTGAAATCCCGAATTATAAGTGTTATGCCAGAGAAAAAGAAAGTCTGTAGCTTGCAGCATGATAAAGACAGGCCTGATACCAGTGTTGGAAATTTGGTGGGACCGTTCTGCCACATCCGGTATACAGTCCAGATTTAACGCCTTCCGACTTCCATTTCTGTGATACTATGAAAGTTGGATTACTTGGCCAACAATTTCCTGATGTGGATTGTCTTCGGTCATTGTAGCTATTTAAAATAATGACTTGCTTCTACTGGTTCCAATTTTTACAAACGTCACCTACAGGCTCTTGTTCATCACTGGCAAATATAGATAGCAAATGGTGTGTATGTAGAAGAATAATTGTAAGTAGCTGAAACTTGCCTTATTCTAGTGCATAATTCAGTTCCCGATCTCTAATAGCGGAATGACCCACGTACCTCTCTGATGATGTAGGCGACAACCTCCTGAGAACCATTTTTATTTTTAAATTTATAATGAAAAATGGAGCCATGTAATACGTCAGCAAGTTTCTACTAATATTGAATGATATATCATCAGTCATCTTAAATAAGTACTGGTACACAATGCATATTATCCACAGTAATAGATATTGTTGATGCGTGTTGCATCATCATGTGACTAGCTTTCACAGAAGAATTCACAGTGCTATTTCGTAATGGTGGAATTAGCAACAGCTGTCATCTAGCGTTATAAATCTGCTGTGACATAAGTCATTTTAAGTTCTTTATCATTACTCATAGTTCAGTTTTCCCTATTTTGATGTGCGATGTCATCTCGCTTTATGAATCAAGGAATCGACTTGTTAGAAAAGAAAAGAAATAGAGACTGGGCTTTTGACATGCTACTAAAACATTTTGAATTTTAGAGGTCAACTGGGGAGGTTACGAACACGAACTTTTTGTACGCTTCTGGTAAATGTTTACTGCAGTATTTTTTATGTAATATTAGGAGTAGTAGTTGTAGGACCAGTATGAGGGATATCATTGTTGCGTCCAAAGCTTTAAGTATCATAACTGGGGTAAGTCTTTCTTCAAAGATAAAACACATATAATGAAAGTTTAGTTTAACGCTGCGAATACTAAGAGAAGTAGAAAGTTATCCATGTCCACGAAGCACTGGTTGTTATCGAGAAGTTTGGAGCTTGTGTAGGGCGTCATAAATGATTTCGTTTAAAATGTTTAAATAATAAACTGATAATTTTGAAAACAAGTTCAGTAAGTACCTCTTTGCAATTGGTATGATTTTCTTTTAATCAGTCGTGGATAAAATATGGTGCAGTTTATCATGTAATTCGCATGTTAATTTATATTTACAACGTACAAGTTCCAATCTCATATAAGGTCAATCTTATCCGTTACAAACTATAAAGTATTTCTCAATTATAAACCCATGTTTACTGGAAAAGTTGTTTTCTGTTTGGTAGGAAGATGATTAAAGTGCGAAGTCAACTGAAGTACTACAAGATATAAATGAGGGCACGGTGGCTCAGTGGTACAGTGCTTACCTCCGGTGCTTGGGTCCATGGTTCGATCCCCGACCAAGTAAGTTTGTGGTGGAAATCATCTTGCTCATGGGTTTTCGTGAGGTACTCCCGATTCTTCCCACTTTCTCATTCCACCACTTCTTCCATCATCATTCACTTGCCTTAATCATCCGTCTCCCTTAGACTAAAGGGCATAATAAGTTAGTGGGACGTTAAACTCGAATATTTCATTTCATTTTCCGTTGAATTTTAGAAACAAAAAGCAGTATTGAAACTTTGAAGAAAAAATATATCTTTTCTCTTGTGTATTGAAATTTGGTTTTGTTGCGGATTCAAACATTTTAATCTTTTATCTTCCCGTATTTCTTGCAGAGAAGGAAGCAGCGCACAGGAGCTGCTAGAAAAGCAAGCCGATGTTATAGAGAATTTAATGGAACAAAACAGAAGACTTAGTGAAAAAGTTATGCTGTTAAGCATGCAGCTGAAACGACAAAGAAATGCATGACTGACATCCGTGGACTATTTTAAGTATTCCGTTGTTTCTTTTTTAACCATTAACAAATATGTGCCTGTAATTTAATAATTGTACAAAATGTTACAATTTTGTATTTTTTAAGAAACATGTGATTAACATTATAGATTTTTATAAGTACTGTCACAATTTGTAATAAATAAATAAATAAATATTTCATCCACTTTCTTTTCATTTTATTTCTGTCAAAAGCACCGGTTGACCCATTTCCCTCATCAGAGATTGCTTTTTATTTATGAAATATCTCTTATACGAGGTGTATTCAAAAAGTATCGAACCTTATTTTTTCTTGCGTAACCAATGAAGCACGGGAGACTTTCTTCAGTGTAGATGTAGAGGGGATACTCACGGGGAGTCGTGATTTTTTTTCCCGGGTACAGAAAGCGTAAGTCGGTTGTAGTCGGCCAACGAGTGAAGATGTGACGTAAGTGGTCGTCGGATTTTAGTAAAAACTTGAGCACTGATATTGCATCAAATTTTGCCGAAATCTTGTCGATACCTAAGCGGAAATTATTCAATCGGATCGGTGCATTCAATTTTGAACGAGAATTTGAGCATGAGGAGAGTGTCCATGAAATTTGATTCAGGCTTTCATCGCCAAACACAATATTCCTGTGTGTCGTCAGGCGTCCTACTCATCCGACATAGCTTCGTGTGACATTTGGTTGTTTCCCAAGCTGAAAATGCCACTAAAAGGGACCCGATATGAGTCAAGAGAAGATATCATGCGGAATGCGACGGCACGGTTGCTCACCATTCCAAAAACTGCGTTTCACAAGTATTTCCAACAGTGGGGGGAGCGCTTGGAGAAGTGTGTGCATTACCAGGGAGACTACTTTGAAGGGGATTACTATTTCGGATTTCCAAACAGGGCCGTGCCGTGGAAAATCAGCACCCGGGGCGAGAGTATACGACGGCACCCCGATACATATGTTCCAAGCAATTTTTAATTTTTTCTCCCGAATTTTTCACCCCCCTTACTCCTGCGCCCGGGGCCGTCGCCCCGCTCCCCCCACGGCACGGCCCTGTTTCCAAATCAATAAATGTATTTTTGCACCTCGTAGATTTCGGCATCCCGTAACTTTGAAATAACGCGTTTTTCGCCCTATGTTCATATATACTTTTTTTTTTTTTTTTTTTTTTTTTTTAAGTGCGAGGGTTTCACCAGTGGATTTTGACTTACATAAATTAACATCCTATATGGAAAATATTGTTTGTTTCGTTTGGCATACTTGTAAGTAACTGTTTCAAAGCGACCGTAGGCTATTTTGAATTTTTGATGCGTATATAAGAGAAGAGAAGATAGATTGATAGGGAAAGAGGTGGTTTAAAATGAATGCCAAAAATTTAGAATCGCAAAGCATGTCATGTTAGATAAAACACGGTAGGTAAAAATAAGCAGACATACACATATGACTTACAATCTGGAAAATAGTACTATTAGGGGGTAAGACACCTCGGGGAATGGGGGAAGGGTGACGTAAAAATAATCGAAAACGATAGAATTAGTGTTGAATCCATAGTTTTCGGGGTCGCTGAGATGAATAGTCACTCCAATTGCCGTTTAAGTCCAAACTCAGCCCCATCAGCATTATGGACGAGATGAGAAGGGGGTGATAAGTAAGATGTTTAAAATGACCGAGATTAGCGTTGAATTCACAGTTTTTGGAGTCATTATGCTAACTGGTGACAATTTCTTAAATTTAAGACTTAAGTTTACTGAGGAATATACCAACTGGCAGGGGCAAACGTAAAGGCGTTGCTCATTGCTATTTATGCTACTCAGTTGTTGATTTTCAAATATTATGCATAAATGTTGCTGTGCGAAGCCGAGTACTTCTGATTAGTTTAATAACAACATTGGCCACAAGTAGGTATTCAGTTCCCAATTGCTTTGGAGTAGCAGTAGCTGATTGACATAAACAATATGCTATAGTGTGGGTTGTGATAATTGGTGGTAGTAGTAATGGCAACAGTTTGTCTCACTTGTTTCCCTGACTCAAGGGTGCATAGGACCACCTCAAGGTAATGGATACGTTGACTCACCCCAGGAGGGATGTATAGAACCCACATATGTACCTCTAGGTGTTTGGATGGTCCATTTTCTTCCCTTTTATGGGTAGAAAATTGCAAAAAGTTCAAAATTTGGATTTTTTTTTTTTTTTTTTACCTAATCTATCCCCTGTGATGAGGTTTTATCACGTAGGGATCCATTGTCTTTCATAGGACGGGATATATTAATAATCCCCGTATAATTTAAGGTTGTATGTATATGTCTACCTTAAATTTTCAAAATTTCCTATTTTTTAAAATTTGGTATAGTACTATAGGATTGCAGTATATACCTCTATAAATTTGGAAGGTTATTAAACTCATGTTTCTTCCTCTTTAATGATAGTTTATTACGTTATGGATGAATGTAAGGGCATCCATTGTTTTTCATAAGACATGGGTATATTATTGCATTTCTCTAAAATTTCTGGAGGAGTGTGTAACCCCACCCCTATTAAAATTTGGAAATTTTCATAGTGGAGAGTAGAATAGGAACACGATAAAGTTGGGTCTATTCCATAGATGTTCATTTTACTTCGACCTCACTCACCCTCGCAGTAGCAGTTGGCCCTCGCCCTCGCGAATAGAATTGTCCATCGCCCTCGCGCACCCTCACTCTCACCGTCGAAGCTTGTCCTCGCCCTCGCGGCCAAAACTTGTCCTCGCCCTCGCGCACCCTCACCCTCGCCATCAAAGCTTGTCCTCGCACCCTCACCCTCGCCATCGAAGCTTGCCCTCGCCCTCGCGCACCCTCACCCTCGCTGTCGAAGCTTCTCGCCCTCGCACACCCTCGCCCTTTTCGTCGAAGCTTTTCCTCGCCCTCGCGCACCCTCACCCTCGCCATCGAAGCTTGTCCTCGCCCTCGCGATAGGAGTTGTCCATTATCCTCGCTCGTCCTCGTCTTCGTGCACAAAACCTTTCCTCGCCCTCGCGCACCCTCGCCTTCGTGCACAAAACCTTTCCTCGCCCTCATATCATTGAGGGTGAGGAGGCCTCGAGAGGGCTTCCTTCGTGAGGATCAGAGCATCAATTATTCAACCTATTTGTTGAATCATTTCCTTATCGTCAGTGGCGGATCCAGGGGGGCGATCGCCTTCCCCCAGAAGAGGAAACTTCTTTATTTTATATATACAAATAAAACGCATCCCAGAGTTTGGAGCTCTTAAAAGTAGCTCTAAGTAGCAGTATTACAACCCACCACCCCCACAAGTCCGTCCTGGATCCGCCCTTGCTTAACAAACGTCCTAAAGAAAGGAAACTAAACATATCGTCGTATAACTTACTGTGGAACACCTAAAATGGAACAACTGTTACAATGGAGATCTCGGTCGATAGTGACGTTTACATCATTTATCAACAGTATCCAATGCCTTTACTTCAAAATGTCCCTTGAACTACGATGCAAGCATAAGTATTCAGCCACACAAGGGCGGCTCTCATGAGGGTGAGGGTGAAATCAAGGTTTGATGAGTGGCGGTAGAGTGACTGCCGCGGACTATCTGTCAGAATTTGACAGTCAACACGTTGGCCATCCCTGATGTATGTAGCGTAACTGAGGAATTTGAACAAATTCAAAGGGAAAGATCTAAAGAGCTTAATTTTGAAACTCCGTCAGCAAATAAATGAAATACTTCAGAACACTATTGTTGAATTATCACTCGGAAATATATACCCACTCTAACCTATAACATGAATGACTTCATTGATTTGAATGTGAATCTAAGTTAATTGGTATTTTAAAATATAAACTGAAATGTGTCAATGTGCTTGTAAGGTTAATTTCGATGCTCAAATATTGTTAATATTCACCACTAATAGAGATACATTTGTCCTACCTTAACAATGTTAAAATTTTTAATGTTTTTCAATAATTGCCATAAATATGAAACTTTGTCGTAAGAAACTAGCCTACCTAGGGGCCAATTTGTGCACTTTATCACGTTGGTCTTGGTTCATTTTTGGCAGCTATCATTGTTGGAAAGTTTATTTTCAGTAATTCCCACAATTATGAAATGATATTTTCAAACGTTGTCTCAAGGATTCCTTACACTACAAATACGTAAAGGCAAATGAAAAATGAAATCTTTAGTTTAAGATCCCACGATTATGCAAGCTAAATGCTAAAGGAGACAGAAGTGAATGATGAAAGAAATAGTTGAATGAGAATGTGGTAGGAAACTGGAGAATCCCCAGAAAACCCACGAACACGATGTCCTCCACCACGAACTTACTTGGACGGGAATCGAACATGCGACCCTTCGAACAAAGGTAATTTCTCTATCGCTGAGCCACCGTTCCTCCCTAAATGGCACGCTCAGAGCTTAGCGCCTCCAGGGGTCTTGAAAAGATTATCGAGCCTAAAATGATTTAGCACTGACTTTTATAAATCCACCAATTCAACAATTAATAATGTCGTGCAAACTTTAATACGTGCAAACTTTAAGATTGTAGTAATGAAAGAAAAGATGAAATCTTTAGTTTAGCGCCCCAGAGTTATGTAACTGCTAAAGGAGATGTATGAAATTGCAAATGAATGATGATGAAAGAAATGGTGGAACGGGAAAGTAAGAGAACAAACCTTTATTTTCTTTAGCACAAATAATTAAATGTGTAGATTAATTGATTTCCAGAAATTTGATTATAATTAGCAATTAAAAACTGAAAGGGCGATCACAAACTTTTTGCCCAGGACCTCGCAACAATTTGTTACACGCTGCCATACATCATTAAAACAGGAGTAGAGTGACTGAATTATTTTGCTCTGTGGTTGAAAAGTAATAATGCAAAATATACAATTATTGACTTGAAGAGATAGGATAGTTTAAAAATTCTGACTGGGGAATAAAATCTTCATTTTTACGTCCTACGATTATCGCAGTCTTGTAGCCAACCTGGAACGAAAGAGATTCAGCCCACTGAAGATTCTTTGCGAATATCATTTCAATGTGAATTTCGAACAAAGATCTAAGCTTACCTTCATGCTTACGTTACGTCAAACAACTAACATATAAGGTGGAAATTATTCAACTTTTTTCATAAGATGTAATCCAGTTGACTAATTAAAATTTTATAAGCTTTATATGTTATATGTTGATTGATTAAATGTTGCACCTGATAATATGTAGTCGTTACTGCTTGTTACATAGTATTACTCATATAGTCTCACTGCTGAAGGGATATTTAAAAAAAAAATCAAATCAAATATTCCTTACTATTAGAAAGAAGAAAAGACACTTCAGGAACTGTCGATTTTTGTGCAATTACAGAATAAGTTGTGAAGAGTGTTTCTTCCAGACATGTTATTTTTTTGGGGGGGTACTGCCCTCCGAAGCTCTGAGAGCCTCTCCCCGAAGGAGACCAAAATAATACGTCTATAATATAATAATGAATAGAATAGTACCTGCAGTTCCCCCCCCCCCAGAACATTGTTTCTGAAAGAAACACTGCTTATGAAGAACTTTTTCTGCGAAATGTTATCTCAATTAGTTCCAAAGCGGCTGACTAACATATCGAGCCCTTGTAAGAAGAAATGAACATGAAAGTACACTCGGATAGGTTAATTTTTGAGCCATTTTTCGTGGCAATTAAAACGCAACTCCTGTAGCTTTCTTAACTGCACGGGAAGACAACTGATACGTACTCACGGAACGGCAAATACTTTATGGCACCATTTTCATTCTATGAACCTTAATACATACAAAAACTTTATATTTCCAAATGAAACTATATAGCGACATTAATGGGTCATTTCAAAAGAGTGGGGGAGGAACTGTCCCCCTTTGCCCCCCTAATCGCCGCCCATGCTATGATGTGTGGCCCATTTGTGCGAAATTAATAATAATATGATTAAACTGTTTACCCACAACAAAATCCTGCTCGTTTTGCTGAAGTGGCTTTTCCTAAGTTTTATATGTTTCATATATCCTACAGTTTTTTCCAGGCCTTTTTTTTAATTTGTCCAAATTTATATTTCTCCTTTTACCACACAATCGTTCAATACTTGCACTATAATATTTACAATCAGTATATCATCCTGTAACGTATTTTATTCCTAATAAAAATCATTGAACAATACAACATACAAACCCTATCTCACTGGCTTGCACGCGAACCTTTGATGCATGGGGTCCTAGGGACAATTCCGAGTGGGAGAACATTGAACGACAGTGGATCGAATTCCGCGTTAAACCTATAGGTCCACTTCTCATATAGCCTCGCCGACGAAAGAGGACGCTAAACGGCAATCAGTCAACAGTTGCAAATTTCGGCTGCATAAACAACTTATGTCTTGTGGAACTTATTAAATTTATTTTGTTAAAGCAGCTCTTTTAACAAAATTTCAGTATTAACGTGTCAGATATTTCTATTTAAGGACAAGAAAAAACATATTATTTATTTTGTAACTAAATGATAGCTCTACCCACGTAGATTATAAAAGCAGAAACAATGAAAATCGATACAATAGTGACTGACATTATTTTAACAAATATCGATTCAGATAATAGTTTGGGCTGTCACAAAACTATGAAAAGTTAAAAATTCCGATTAATTGTAACAACTTCATCAGTGATGGACATTGGAGGAGGATGTATGCTAATAATCAGCCCGTTTCATGGACATCCAAACTCACGAGCCCAACGCTCGCTAGCTCGGCATTCGCGCTCAACCGTTCTCGGGTTCAATAATTAAGCGCTACCCCGAGCGCCAATGAAATAAGTCAGCGCGAGTCCAACTGAGGGAAGTGAGCCCGAGCACGATTCCCAAAGGAATAAATGAGCGAGAGCCCAGTTGAAAAAATGAGCCCGAGTCCGAGAGAGTCCAGAGCAAAATGGCCATCTATGAACCAAATTCATTCCATCAAGTTTTTTTTTCATCTGATCTACTGCATTCTGATGGTTCTCTCATTGATTGTGTTTGTTCAGATATGAGCGCTCTTGTCATTTACTGCTGAATGACGTGAGTGACTGTCTGTCTGTCTACCAACACAGACAACACCAAACATGACAGTGTACCAGTGTTGCCAGACACGGCAAGCAAAATTACACACACCTTCCGTCCAAATTGCACAATTTTACACACAAGCTGGAAGACAGTGCACACAACATTACACAATACATAACTACCTATCTATATGTATATTATGTCTGAAGACGTACATGCCTATACGTACACTCATGTCCAAAATGATTGTCGCATATCTATAACAGGCTTGTTGTGCGAATATATTTGGATAATGATATCGCAGGGTACATTTAACACTCTTACTATGTGTATAATCGGCAGACACATGTATGAGGTAAATTTCATGTCAAAAGATCTGTAAATAAGAACAATATAACGAAAAAAGACTTTTCTTGTCCATTTAGCAATATTTTGATGTACTCATTCTAATTTTCGAATTTATAATTTTTTTCTATGAAATTTAGCACAAGTAAACATTTCCCGATTATACACATAGTAGCAGTACTAGAAGTACCTTACGAGTTTATTATCCAATTATATTCGCACAACACGACCGTTATAGATATGCGACAATCATTTTGGACATGAGTGTACATTGACCAACCATTGTTCAAGGATTCAGCGTTTGATTTATTATTATTATTATTATTATTATTATTATTATTATTATTATTGTTGTTGTTGTTGTTGTAAAACCGTCACTTTCCCGCCCATTGTCACTTTCATTTTACTTTCAACCATGCGCGCCGACTACGTGGGTGCTCCAGGGTTCCGGCACCCACATAAATATTCTTGTGGGTGCGGCGCACCCACAAGATTTTTAGCTTGAACCCGGGTTTGAACCAGTTTCTCTTGCGTTTAAATCAGTCGTGTTACCGACTGAGCTAGGGCAGCCACAATTTATCCTTATAGTACCGATATATTTTACTTTCTCACAGCACAGGCCTTTATGACAATGTTCATAAAATATTTTAACTAAAAGTAAATCAATCAAACATCGAGGCTTCCCTGAAAACATATAGGCTAATATGACCCGCCATTGATATGCACCCACAAAAATCTTGGAAAGTCTGCGCCATTGCTTTCAACGTACTTAATGCTTTTAATTGGACATCGGCCACTCTGTCGTTCATCTGTTTGCAAAATGACATTTTCTTCACAAGGGGTGAGAAGACAAGACTTCTTACTACCTCTGCCTCATGTTTTGGCCAACATCGAGGGTCAACATTCATTCCCATTGTTTGCTTGAACAAAGCGTCTTTGCTTGGGGATGTCATGACACCCGCCTCTAAAAAACAAGAAGTGAGGTACCAAGGAAGCAAGATAGGTTTTATCATACTGTAGAGAAAATAACAAGAGATTAACAATAATAACAAATAACTTGTTTTCTCTGTGGTTTTATTGCGCTGGCCTGGAGTCAGGCGTTGGAGCTCGTATTTTTTAGAAGTCAATTTTCAGAAAAAAAAAATTGGTGGAAATAATGAATATTTGAACATTGAGAAAAATTTACGGGTAAAAAGTACGTAAATTCAAGTGATTTTTAGGACCTTTCGTAAGAATGACTTTCCAACATTACTGAGAATGTTAATTGTTCTTGTCCGTTCTACGTATGTTTTCTCCTTACTTTTCCAGATACAAATGATGACGTCAGAACTTATGAAAGATATGACGTCATAGTTAATAACAGTAATAATGGAGCGACATCATTACCGGTCATGTTAAAACTCAATTGGAATGGAAAAATCACAAAACAGGAATGTTATATTTCTAGCTGTTGCTAGACATTTTCCGAGGCAAACATGGAAAAATCACATGAAGGAATGGTAGAAACTCCGTCTTTGACTGCATTTAAATCTGTATGTGGAGACTTACGCACTGTATGTTCCAGTTAAATCTGCATTCACTACTGTGAAAATGCCATGACGAAAGGATACGAATACATGCATATACTTTCTTACCACGGTATAATGAAATGCTTGTAACAATCAGGGACGAAATTAACTTAATCGAGCAATGTATTTTCCGCAAGCATCGAAATAAAGCTTACAGTAAATAGTGCACGCAAACACTAATAGAATGTAAACTCCACTACATAGGATCGGAACACGCTCCTTCGGAATATACAAATTATAAGCACCCAGTCAGTCCTTGTCGTGGCTGTTGTTGAGTAGTGAAGTGACGGGCTTGAGCCCTTGCCTTCCATGTTTGTTGCGGCGTGGTTTGTTGTGAGTGGCGTAACTGTTCTTCGGGGCCGCAACTGTCGCTGGCTCCGGGCTGGTCATCTGGGGTGTTCAGGGGCGAGGCATCCTGTACAAATGTCTTCTTGGTTCTTTGGTGGCGATGTTCTCAATGTGTGGGTATGCAGAACTTCTGACCTGGCGCCAGAAGGAAGCTGATTGTTGTTGTCTGACCTCATTCAGCGTCGCCAATTTGAGATCTTCATGAAGTTGAGCCACCCTGGTGTCCCACGAGTGTCCTGTGATTGCTCTCGCAGTTTTGTTTTGAACCACTTGCAGCTGGCGGAGATGTGTGTGTGGTACATGGCCCCAGGCTTGGTGGGCGTACAGCAGTACCGATCTGATGCACATCTTGTAGACGTGAAGCTTGGTTTCATGAGTGATTTGGGGGCTCAGGAAGAGCGGAAGGAGGGCTCGGAAGCGTTGTGTCGCCTTCTTCGCTGTCGTGGAGAGGTGGGGGATGAAGGAAAGTTTCTTGTCGAGGATGACACCGAGGTATTTTGCATGGGGACTGAGTGGGAGGTTGGTTCCTTGTAGGGAGAGGTGGATGGGTCTCTGCTTCCTGTTTTTTGTAAAGTCCACCAGGGTGGTCTTGGTGGGATTTATCTTGATGCGCCAATTCCGTGTCCAGTTTTCCAACATGTGAATGTGTCGCTGCAAATAGACTTCTGCATACCGGTGATTCAGATGGCTGGCAAACAGTGCGGTGTCATCGGCATATGTGGCAGTGGTGGTGTTGGCGGTCTGAGGGATGTCGCTGGTATATACGTTGTAGAGAATGGGGGAGAGGCAGGAACCCTGCGGAACTCCTGCTCGAATACTTCTTGACGTGGTGGTATGGCCTGCATGGTGTACATGAAAACTCCTGTTTTGCAGGTAGTTGTGTAACAGTTTCACGAGGTAGTTTGGGAAACTCGCTTGCATGAGTTTATGAATGAGACCTTCGTGCCACACTTTGTCAAAGGCCTTTTCTATGTCCAAGAAAAGTCCTAAAGTGTGCCCCCGTTCGTTAAATCTGAAAGTGATGTCATCTGCCACTCGCACTAGTTGGACTGTCGTGCCGTGTCCTGGTCGAAAACCAAATTGATGTGGCGGGAGGATGTCCTGGGCTGTGATATGCTGTTGCAGGCGCCGTTGGATGACTCGTTCCACAAGTTTGCTGAGGTGAGATAACAAACTGATCGGGCGGTGGTTTTTGAGTTCTGACCTGTTCCCCAGCGTCTTGGGGATGAGTATGACTCTTGCGTCCTTCCAGGCTGGAGGGAAGTGGCCTGTGTTGAAGATGGCGTTGAGCAAACGGCAAAGGAGCACTATGACTTTTCTTGGTGCGTGTTTGAGCGCTTGGGGTGGGATGCGATCCGGTCCAGCGGCACGGTGGGTCGGGAGATGCTTTACAATTTCTTCCACTTCTCTTGGGCGTACTAGTGGGGGGTGGTTCAACAGTTGAAGGTGATTGGCAGTGTGGATGGAGTGCTGAACTTCCACCAGCGTCTCGGCGTCAGGTTGGATATCATTCGGTTGAAAAACACCTTCCAGGTAGTCCGCAAAGAGGAGGGCTTGCTCCTCCGGTTTGTACACCAATCCTTGTGGACCTCTGAGGGGTTGCGCACGTGGGGGGCCAGTTGGTCGGGCAAGTGTTCTGACTAGTCGCCAGAAGTCGCGTGAAGGTGTGTCCATCTCCTGTAGGGTGTTATTCCACTTCTGCAGACGCCTGCGTAGCAACCTCTTCTTTATTCGTATGGAAAGGGAGTTCCATACACGCTTGTATTCTGGGTGTCGTGTTCGCTGCCAAAGTTTTCGTGCTGTTCGTTTGAGGTGGATAAGTGCCGATGTGCGGGCCTCTGCCGGGTCTGGTTGCTGCTGGTGAGATGGATTGTTGCTGGTGGTGGTGGTCACATCCATCGCAGTGAGGATGTTGGAAGTTAAGGATGCTACTGCTGCGTTGATGTCTTCGGGGGTGCGTAAAGGGAGACGAGGGTCCACCAACGCTGCCAGAAGGTCCGTATATTGCTGCCAGTTGGTCTGTCGCAGTGTGGGTAGTTGCCTTGCAGGAACATGTGTGCGGAGGGCCACTGTTAGCTTGATGGGGATATGGTCTGAGCTGAGTTCCGGAATGGCAATGGGGCCGTCCGTCAAGGCGATGTTTGCGCTAAGCACCATGTCCAAGATATCGGGCTGACCGCCATTCCGGGGAAAGTGCGTGGGTTCCGTGGGCGCGGAAGGCAGAAAGTCGACGCCACGGAGAGCCTGATAGAGAATGCGGCCATTTCGGTTAGAGGTTCTTGAGTTCCAGTGGGGGTGTTTGCTGTTTAAGTCTCCACCAACCAGCACTCGGTGTCCCAGCCTCCTGAGAAGAGTGAGGTCTGGCGGGTGAAGAGGCCCATTATGAGGTTTGTAGGCGGAGATCAGCTGCAGTGGGCCGTCCGGGGAGTGGACCGTGACTCCTATTGTTTCAAGTGAGGTTAGTGCCGGCGTGGGGAGAGGGTCGTGGGCAATGTGCGACTTTATGAGAATGGCCATACCACCCATGGGTCCTTGTCGGTCTAAGCGATATGTTGTGTAGTTCCTGACAGTAAATTGCTTGTCGGGCTTTAGGTGAGTTTCGCTGATGAGGGCCACGTCTATTCTTTCTCTGGTGAGGAAATCCTGTAGTTCCTCACGTTGGTCGGCTATGCCGGCAGCGTTCCAGCACGCCACTATCAGATTGCGGGTAATAGCAAATTTATTGCGTCCCATCATCCAAAAGGTCTGCGGCTACTTCCAGGACAGTAGTCATTTTGGTGATTGGATCTGTGGCTGCAACTATCTTTCTTAAACCTTTCTTCAGCTTCTCGATAATGGATGTGAGATTCAGTTCCTTGAAGAGATCTAGAAGTTCTTTGATAGAGGCTGCTAGCGAGGGTTCGTTGGCTGGATTGGTTTCTGCAGGGGGAGGCGTGGTCTGTTGGCGAGTGCGGGAGTGCTTGGCGGTGGCATCCGTGGGTCGCACTGGCGGAGTGTTTTTCGTAAGCTTAGCACTGTCACTGGTGGCACTATCACTAGTTTTACTGTCACTGTTCTTATGTGGTTGCTGCGGGGCTGTTTTGGATGGTTGGGAGGTGGTCTTGTTGGCGGGGGTGGACTTGACTTTGGGGGCCGTTGAAGGGCTGGAATCAGTTTGATCTTTCTTGTTGGGTGCTGCAGCAGGTTGTTCTGTGGAGGTGTTGGACTCTTGTTGGTTGGCTGCTCTTCTGCTCTTAGCCGTTTTGATATATTCACATCCTTGGTAGTTGGCGGGGTGATTGCCGCCGCAATTGACACACGACGCTGGCGATTCACGGGTCTTCTTGGGGCATTCAGACGTATGGTGCTGGCCGCTGCATTTTACGCACCGGGCGTCCGCTCGGCACGTGAGTTGGGAGTGACCGAGACGCTGGCAGCGGAAGCACTGTAAGATGTCAGCGCCTTTGTAGGGCTCAACTTCCACCCTATAGCACAGGATGTAGCGGAGGTCATAGATTTTTTCCGCTTCTTTCGACTTAGTGAGGTGTACCAGAAAGAGCGGGAAGCGAGGACGCTGCCCGGTGCTGTCAGGTCTGCCTTGAAGCTGGGTCACCGAGATAACCGGGAATTCTTGGTCCACTAGATCTTCGTAAATGTCCTTAGGTTCAGCGTCTATGGGAAGCTTGCGTATGACCACTTTCATTGGGCGGGATGCTTTTGGAAGTTCCGTGGAATAGGAGTAGCCTTGGCTGGAGCAAAAGGCGTCCAACTTCTCGAAGTCGCGCGGGGTAGTGCATTGAAACTTGACATAGTCGCGACGCTGCTCCAGTTTTGGAGGGGCAGATAGGGTCTTGACTATGGATTTCACGAAGGCAAACCTGTTGGTGATGTTATAGATGTAGATCGGGGGGATCTTCTTGGCTGCTGCTACCGGTGGGGGCGCTGTCGACGTGGAGGCTGCATTTTCATCACCCTGGGCATTGACACTCAGGGGAGAAAACATGTTTCGAAACTGCATTAGGGAGGAGATGGGGCCATCTGTGGGAGGTCGCGCCGTCTTTCTGGGATATTGAAATCCAGGGGGGGGGATCTGAGCCCTGGCCTGTGGCGTCGTCCATGTCCACCACCACCACCACGTCATCGATGTTCAGTGTCGAGAGGTCCACTGGGGAGCTGGAACTGGGGTCGCGAGCAGAAGAGGACTCTTCAGGGGGGGATGCTATGGGAACTTTTTGTGCGGTGGGATCAACTGGAGCATACAGCTCCGTGTTCTGGAGGCTGTCTTCTAGCACTTCTTGGCTGCACTTGTCTAGCTTGCTAGCGGGGAGGGGTACTCGCTGGCGGGGGCCGGTGCCGAGTGCTGTGTATCGCAGTCCCTTGAACTTCTTTTTAATTTCCTTTGTCTGGCCCGGGGGGGCTTTCCTGCACTTGTTGGGTGGCGTGGACATTATATGCACTGGTAGAATGTATATTGGTTCAGAAGAAGATCGCGTAGTGACGGGTCTAAGTGATAATTAAAGGAACTTGAACAATACTCTATTGGTATCGTCGGTAGTAATTTGTTGGTTCCTGTTGTTCTAACACTGGTCACGAGCGTACTAGACCTGCTCGGACTGGCAGAATGTTTCTTTTCGCCTTGTATTCCTGAGTTAAGATAGTCAGTCTTTATGCATATGGGGATCACTATCTTTTAATGTTCAAGCATCCATTTTGTTCTAACGCACCCTGCCGGGTGCTCGTAGCGCACTATACACAACTATACGGTGGAATCCGCTTGTATATGAGAGAGCTAGAGCTGGTTCAGCCAGGCAGGGGAAGGCGCTTTCGTTTTCGTCCGCGCTCTTTAATCACTACGATTTGAGCGGCAGTGCGTGGCGTGGGTGTGGGGAGTGCTTTGTCTCTTGTTGCATGCAGCATACGACATGCACACACGACCTACTGAATATTAACTATGCACTCCACTGCACTACCATAGCACTGAACTAGAGTTAACAAATGGTTCCTGCAATGTTTATGTTAGTAGGGAAAAGTTTATTTTTTACCAAAAGTTCATTTTTCCGTACGAAAAACACGATATTAAAGGAAATGAAAACGCGCACGACTTGTCCGGTTTACACTAACATCCGGGTATAAGCACCCACCGTATGTCTTCCAAGCATATCAGAAATAACTTCTGTACTGGCTATGAAAATTAGCATGATTTTATTGTTTGAAATAATCAAAGGTTTACGCAGTATCTTTGGCATTTATACCAAGTAACAAATAATGTTATATGTTTTCTGTATGCCCATCTGTCTCAATAATAGTTTTGTGAACGTGTGAATTGTTGGATAAAAGTTACAAGTCAATAGTGCTGCCATCTGTTTGCCATATCTGTTATTCTTGTGTCCTAGCACAAAAACACCCCGGTTTTTTTCATATAGTGTGGAATTGTGGGTGATGGAAATTTTGCATTTCTTTTTCCCCACCTATTATAACTGGAGTAATGCGTTACTGTCTGTATGGTAATATTAAAGTAACATGACAATACAGACTTTAATACCAAACAACTGTATGATTACACAGAGTTTCAGGACTTTTTTCGGCAAATTTTTACTTTGACTCCAACTGTGACTTCAACCGATTCATGTGATCCGGTTCCCGGAGCAGTTTAGGAATCATTCCTAAACTGCTCCCGGAACCGGATCACATGAATCGATTACAATTACTAACACAGTGAAAGTAATGTACGATGTTAAGAATTATACTATAAGTACAAGGGCCACAATGTTACTATACGATGTTAAGAATTATACTATAAGTACAAGGGCCACAATGTTACTATACGAAGTTAAGAATTATACTATAAGTACAAGGGCCACAATGTTATTAAACATCAATTCAGGTGAAGCGGTGACTATGAATTTTGAGATCTAAATGGGGGGCTACCGCCCCCCAAACCCCCCGCTCAAGTAGCCTACCATAAAAACATCCAAAATAAATAAATAATCACACCACTACTATAAAGCTAAGATAATTAGGGAAAACTTTAAAAAAAAAACACGTCTCTAATCATAAATCAGTGCATGACAAAGAAAAAAAAAATTACATCTCAACAAGACAATAGGACAAGCAGCAGCAAACCAAATACTTTGCCTAATACTCAAATGCAAAACAAATCAAGAATAAAAATAATATGAATTAAAAAAAGAAAACACTCACCATTTCGCCATAGCAGAACACTCATAAATAATGAACTCATAACTGCTGATTCCACACACGAAAAAATAAGATACCAAGAACACATGCACAATACTCAACATTACTGAAAAATGTTCCTTTCCGCACACACGTCGTTTTATTAAACCGAGCACACTTGCTATTATTACAAACAAGAAACCAATAAATGTCCACTTTTACAATACGTCGAAAATATCTTCACTTTAGACCACAACTATGATAGGTTTTCTCTAACTCAATTCAACCAATTCAATTACGCGCTTCTCGCATGCCACGAACAGCAGCACACACATACATGCACACAGAACATGTGACTACTAACCAACTACCATATGACTACACAGACACCTAGTGGGAAAAATATGAACTAAGACGTCACACCAAAGGCACGAACAGTTCTAACAAGTGACTCAGGCACAAACAGTTCCAAGAAGTAACTGAACCTATAAGAACCGATTAAAGTCACAGTTGGAGTCAAAGTAAAGACTTACCCTTTTTTCCATTACTTACTGTAAATTACTCGTTCTAAATGTAGTTTTATCCATTTTCTGGGATATATAACATTATAATGACTTTCTATCTTACCTTTACGTACTTTATTTGTCGCACTTTCCGAGTGAAAGGTCAGTTGTACGTAGCAATTGTACGTAATCATGTTTTCCTTAGACTGTCTTTTAAAAGTAATGATAAAACATTTCGTCTCCTTGCATAATGTCTGTAAAGTACGGGTTTGTTTGATCTTTGCAGTGTAGAATGGGTAGGTCTCATTATCATGACAAAATTTCATTACTGACGTGAAGTTTGCACTTTACTACGAACATTTTCACATTACTGAGTTTCTTTTAACATTATAATGTAAAAAATGCATTACAAAGACTATTTGTTCTTCTTCCTGCGATATTTTCCTTACTCATGTCAAAAAACACGTACTGGATAGGATAACCTGTAATATTTTCATTCCTGAAAGGCATTTATCTCTCGTGGATTACGTCACATTTTCTGTCCAGTCTGGAATGTATTCTTAACATTACAGAACTGAAAACCTTTCTGTCGTTACGTACATTTATTGCGTACTACAGATGTTTCATAAAAGACAAAATGCAGCATGTTGTATTTCCATTTCGCCACATGATAAATTAACATTATAATGGTTTCAAGTCCAAATGTACGTAATTTAAGTACGGAATTACGAAAAAATCAACTTTACATGTCTTTACTGTTAAATTTTCTATGAAAATTTTTCTCAGTGAATGAAAGGAACTTCGTAAAAATCATCAATGATCAAAATTTTGAATTGTGCCAAATTACACACAAAATGCACACAGATTGGCATTACACACAAAATGCACAAACAGGCCAAAATTGCACACATTTTGTGCAATTACACACACATTGGCAACGCTGCAGTGTAGTAGACACTTCTTATCTAAAACGTCTCCAGCACAGGGAGGGCAACAATGAGGCACACTTACTTCTTAATGTAGCGCTATTTCTACCCGGAAACTTTCATGGGAAAAATCAAATATTATTCTTATTTGCATTATTATTTTTAATAATTATGTACGTACACACGAAAAATTGTTTACTGCAATTAATTGAAAGGAAAAATACGATTAATGTATAACCTTGCTATGACACTAACTTTTCATCTAGGGGACATGGCAGATGATATTTTAAATTTTGCCTCTCTCCAAAAGAGGTCAAACAGCAAACTCCAAAACAGTTGCTTTTAAGGAAACTTGTCCTCGCCCTCGCGCACCCTCGCCCTCTTCGTCGAAGCTTTTCCTCGCCCTCGCGCACCCTCACCCTCGCCATCGAAGCTTGTCCTCGCCCTCGCGCACCCTCGCCGCCGAAACTTGTCCTCGCCCTCGCGCACCCTCACCCTCTTCGTCGAAGCTTTTCCTGGCCCTCGCGCACACTCACCCTTGCCATCGAAGCTTGTCCTCGCCCTCGCGGCCAAAACTTGTCCTCACCCTCGCCATCGAAGCTTGTCCTCGCCCTCGCGGCCAAAACTTGTCCTCGCCCTCGCGCTCCCTCGCCCTCGCGTCACTGTGGGCGAGGAACTTGAGGGTGAGGATGCCCTCAAGAGGGCCACCCTCGCGAGGGTGAACATCTTTGGTCTATTCATATTGTTCCCTTTTTTATGGGTACAATATTGTAAAAAAAAATTGAGTTTTTCGTCAACCCATCCTCTGATGTCAAGGTCATTTGGTAATGTAAAAGATGCATATAGAACCCTAGATTCCTGCTAAATAATATCATTTCGTTATATGGTTAGTGTACAATGGAAGATACGTGGGTTTGATTTCGGTTTTATTTTGAACAGTCCTAGTTCGATTTTTTTGTGAGAGCAGTTCTCATGTTATAGCTTCATGTCTCGTATAGCCATAGCGTTGCAGAGGAACGTAATCATTTAATTAAAATTAGAGCTTGCAGCACCCACCATGCTCTTTCCAGTCTTGTTACGGATATCAGGAGTACCTTTCAACGTAGGGAGTACCTTCTAGCTGTCCACAGCGACATTGCAGGAGCATACGATAGTGTACCATTGGATGTACTTGTACATGAGCTTTTTACACACAATGTTCCAGCAAGATACATACGTTTTATCCACAATTAGCACATTCAACGTCATGTTTCAGTGCGTGTTGGATATATACTAGTCTCAGGACGATCTCTCGAGGATTACCATAGGGTTTGGCACTTTGTCCGCTCCTCTTCAATCTTTTTACCATCACGCCTCATCGCCAGCTAACAGCATTAGTACGGTACGAGTCAATCAGTTTGTCGATGACTTTTCGCTGAATGACTGTATTTCTACAGTAACTAATGGTGCTAATACACTTCGACATGCTCTCGACACCTTACAACAATGGTACAGAGAACGCAACCGTACCGTAAACTGGCTCAAAAGCAAAACCATTATCTTTATTAGAATGCGGAGACCTATCGTTTTCCTATTCGTCCGACTTTCGTCAGTAACTCAGATTACTTACCCTGGTATGACACTGGACTCTCGTCTACTTTGAAACCATCACCTCGATTCTCTAACTGCCAAAGTGTAACCTATTCTTAATCATCTCACTGGACCTAGTACCAAACGATGAGATATGGATATACGGGATTGTGCATCTTCAATCAATATTTGGAATCCCGGCTTCTCTATGGCAGCCGAGCTCTCTCACTTCTACCCCGAAGGCTCAGTGACGTGTGTGTCCAGTTACGATTAAGAGGAATTCATTCATTCATTACAACATATTCTACTTTTAAAACAACCAATTTAGCTGTATTTATAGTGATAGTGTCGCCGTCGGTAGATGACAGTTACAGCCCGTGAAGGTCACGTGCTACAACATGAGTAAATCAACGTATGAATAGACTGCAGCAGGTACACGCTGTTATACTCACCTTTTGCGCGTGATTAGCGTGTGATAATCTGTTATGGTAGTTCAGTGCAGAAACACCACTTACCTTGTTATAAATTAATGACTGTATTTGTTGTAATAAACTATGTACATTCCTCTACACATTTGATTTATTGGAATTACGCAGTTAGCTTACACAAGTGCATGTGCCATGAACTACTTGCACACTGTTCCCACTGTCACAAAAGTTTTACTCACAATCTTTACACTACTATATATTTGACAGACCATATATCTGACACAATCTACGTTGTCTATATTTACTTTTCACAATAACACAGTCTTCGTTATAGCCCGGAGAACTTAATACTTTCACTTTGCCTTTTTGCACATCAGTCGGCCGAAAAACCTACCATTCCTCTCTTCTTCTTCTTCCTTCTTTCTACCCGGTTAGTTTTTATTCTCTTGTTACCGACTGAGTATTGTCCTCACCTACGGGTGTAGGTGTACTGCGACAAATGGTGCCCAGCGGGCTATTCCACGATGATCAATAAATCCTCGTGGATTCGAACCCATACTCCTTACTGTGGATAAACACCTTTCAATATCTTTACTTTAGTGACACCCTGTATGAAACATAATGAAATACTACTAAACTAAGATATGAACATACTAACATAAAAGAAAAATAACAAAGAAAAGACAAGCAAGGTACACGAAAAATCACTAACACACTTTACATACAACTTATTATTTTCTGGACTGTCCGAACAATTACTATTTACCACGTCCATTGTGGTTCTGCTCACTCCGCTCCAACCATTTCCTTTTAACTTCTGGGGTTGGGTTCCAAATTTTCACATTGTCCATGGATTCAAGTGGTAAGGTTTGTCCATTCTGTGGATCTTCCAGAAGAAGAACTTTATCATTTAAAATATCTCTACATATATAAGGACCTTTGAAAATGTTGAAGAATTTCTTGATCTTCAATTGAGGTAAGTTGCTTAAGTTATGCTGCCGGACAAAAACAAGGTCTCCTCTATGGAGTATGGGTCTATGCTTTTGCTGGCTGTTATGGCGATCGTTGTCCCGGTTTATCTTATACTTCTTTCTCATGCTGGCCATTAATAACTTTCCTTTCCAGTCTCTCTGATACACTTCGTGATCAATAATCTGGTCTTGCATTCCGAAGTAGCGATTGGCTGCTGCATTGTCATCTATATTCAGCATCAGGGCAGCTGGCGACGTCCCCAATGAACTAAAAATCGCATGGTTCATCAGCCTGACGCACTGTTGGAGATGATAATACCACTTGTCATGATGGCTGCTACACAAGTTTCGTATCAACTTAACCAGGTCTCCGTGGTTCCTTTCACCGTAGTTACTTTGGGGATGATATCTAGTGGTATAGTGAACTTTGATGTTCCATTGGTCCATTCTATCTACGAATTTCTTGCTTTTGAATACCATGCCATTATCACATACTACTGCTTCAGGGATATCTAAATGTTTAAAGTAATCTTCCAGACTACGTAGGACTGCGTTCGTGTTTGCATTTCTAACAGGATAAGTTACCAAATAACCTGTGAATCCTTCTGTTACAGTTAGGACGTATTTATAGCCATTATAACTTGTAGGCCACGGACCTAAGAAATCTAAACAAATCCATTGTCGCACTCTGTCAGGGTGCATGGGTTTCAACAAACGAGCCGTAGGGTGATAGTCAGGTTTTATCCTCATGCAATGATCACAATTAGCTATATGGTTCTTAACGTCAACTCTGCAACTCTTCCAGTAGAACGATTCTTGGATTTTGGCCAATGTTCTATCAAATCCCCAATGTCCAGCGTTATCATGGTATGCCTTCACTACACATGGCACCAACACCTTAGGTATGCATATTCTCCACTTGTCAGGAAAGTGATAGTCCCTTATCCTTAGTATTCCATGGTCGATTTGATAGTGTTCTTTATATCTCCTGAGTTCATCTTCTGAGTCGTTGTCTCCTTCCAAAGCCTGAATAATAGGTAAGAGTCGTTCGTCCTTTCTCTGTGCATCTTGTAGCTCACGTGGTTTGACAGCAAGAACTTCATTTCTAAACGTCTGGTATGTATGGATATGGTATTTTTGTTCATCTTTGGCTGCTACTCGGGAGAGGGCATCTAGTCCTATATTGTGTGTCCCTTTCACATGAACAACTTCATAATCATATTGCTGCAGTTCCACGCTCCATCTGAGCAATCTTGAGTTCCATTTCTTAGCATTTCTCAACCAGGACAAGGCTTGGTTGTCACATAAAATTTTAAATTTATGTCCTAGCAGTAATTTGGACCACTTTCGAACTGCAAACATTATTGCTAGGCATTCAAGTTCCGAAGAGCAGTAATTCTTCTCAGCCGGTGTTAGTGTACGACTAGCATAGTGTATCACCTTCATTTTTCCACTCTGAACCTGTTGGAGGGATGCTGCTAGCGAAACATGTGAAGCATCCGTTCTAATAATAAATTCACTATTCAAATCAGGATGGGCTAACATGACATCTTCGCCTACCATCTGCTTCAACTTCTCGAAAGACTGCTCACATTCTTCATTCCATCTCCATTTCTTGCCTTTCTTCAGGAGAGTGTACAGAGGTGCGGCTACTTCAGCTAAATTCTCTAGGAACCAATGTTGGTACTGCAGGAACCCCAAGAGGCGTTGTAACATCTTTATACTGGTGGGCCGAGGATATTGAAGTATTGGCTTGATGGCTTCCGGATCCTTCTTGATCCCTTTTGGTGTTACAAGATACCCTAGGAAACGCCTAACCATTCGACAAAAACTTGATTTCCTTAAATTCAGGTTGAGATTGGCTTCACGAATAGCTTGGAATAATATCCTGAGGTGTTTTAGATGTTCATCAAAGCTGTCGTCTGCAATTTGAAGGTCGTCTATATACCTGACAAATGATGAACCAAGTTGATGGATCGGTAGCACGTGTTGCAATGCCAAAGCCAGAGCTGATGATCCATTAATATAACCGTAGGGCACGACGGTAAATTCCCAATTTTCACCTTCGAAATTGAAAGCGGTAAACTGTCTGGACTCGGGATGTAATGGTATCCCATGGTAACTTTGGACGAGATCAATTTGTGTTTGGTAGGGCTTATACTGAATCTTAGCAAATATATCTTCGATAGGCTCCGCTTTAATAGGTTTCAACGATACGTGCTTGTTCACTTCACGGAGGTCTAAGCACATTCTTATATTGTCCGTTCCCTTCTTTGGGACGACAAGGATCGGATTACAATGTATAGACCCACTGGGCTGAATTAACCCTGCTGCGAAAAGTTTCTGTATCTCTTGTCTAATCTGTGGGCGATACTTCAAAGGGATGGGATATTGCCGGCGTATAATTGCACCATCTGTTTTTACCTCCATCTTATACTGATAACCTCTGCAACTTCCTGGATGATCCTTAAATATATCACGATATTCGCTAAGTAAATTAAATAATCTTCCTTTTTGGTCTTCATCTAAGGCGTCTGCATTCCGAACCACTTCTTTCAGCTCTTCTTCATTGGGCATGTCATACAATGGCTGGCATGACTTGTCCTTCTTCTGATTATGACACAGATATACTTCTTCAGCGTTCTCTTCATCTGGTAATATAGGTATCATCTTGCATATACTATCATTTGTCAACGACTTCAACATTACAGTCTTATCTCGGAAATTTATAATGGCTCCTAACTTCTCCAGGGTATCTAATCCTAATAGCAAGTCCTGGCTCATCTTTTTAACAACAAACACTCGTATATTCATTTCAATATCTTCGATGTTTGCCAAGATTTCAATTTAACCAAGAACTTTTCTACCTTTACCCGAGTAATCTACTAAAGTGATATCCGATGCAGGAAATAACCGAGGATGACACACATCATAACTCACCTTTTGCCACGCTTCTTGAGTCATCAATGACACTTCACTTCCGGTATCCAAGAGAGAGACTAAGGTCACTCCGTTTACCTTAACCTTAATCTTTGAACTTGAGTGTACCACCTCTTCTACCAGTTCTTTATTATAATCATCTTCAACATCACTTCGTTCTTCGGGGTTACTCCTAGCCAGTGTTGGGCAAATTTCAATTGAATTAACAATTAACAATTAATCTGTAAATTTAATTGTTAATTGCAATTAACAATTGAAATAAGTAATGGTTAATTGTTAATTGCAGTTGGCCATTAAAAAAGGAGAATCAATTGCAATTGATCAATTGATTGAAAGTAATTGCAGTGGAAAGTAATTGCAATTGAATTCTGTAATTCAATTGCAATTGAAATTGATTGGCAATTGATTCAATTGCAATTGATTTCCACAGCAATTACTTTCAATTGATTGATCAATTGCAATTGATTTTCATTGATTAATTTTCAACACTGTAGTTCAGAGAGGGCGTGGGGCAGTGAAACTTTAGCCACGACCAATTGACTCACCACCCGTCGTGACCCACGACCCACCGTGACCCACTCTGACCCACCACCCACCATAAACCACTCTTACCCACTGCGACCCACACACCCACCAAAACCCATTGTCATCAACTCTGACCTATGATTCACGCCCTTTTCTCTACTGACTAAAGAGTTTAAACTTGTAATAAAACAAGCCTATAAAATTATCACTCATCGGAGTTTGAATTTTCACGATCAATAGCTCAAGCACCGCACTAATACAATAACGGCGGATCTCACCTTTCTAATATAAATAAAATAGAGTTTGTTCGTGTGTCTATCTGTCTATCTTTGTGCGACCTGTGGACGAGACGAGTGGACCGAAACTTTTCAAAATTTGGTCACGGGTAGCTTGGTCTAGGCCCCAGACCAAGACGAAGAGCTTTTTTTAAAATTCCTTACTAGGGGGTCTCCAGGGGACGTTTACCGGTACAGGCCTGGGGACCAGACAAGTCGACCGAGAGTTACCAAATTTTGGTCAAAGATACCTTGGTCCAGGTCCCACACCAAGGCAAAGCTTTTTCGAAAAAATTCGAACCAGGGGGTCTCAGGGGGGCGTTTACCGGGACATGTAAAAGTAGTAGAAAATGACCGATATCAGTGTCGATTTCATAGTTTTCGCCGTCGCTGAGATCAATGGTAAAACTCCGATCGCATTAACTTCCAAATTCACCGTATCCGGCTACGGGCCGTGGGTCAACGGGGGGGGGGGGGGGAATGCCGAAACGTACATGTAATCCAAAATGCCGATATTAGTGTCAAATCCATAGTTTTCGCGGTTGCTGATATCAATGGTGACACTACCACTAGCGATGACTTTCAAATAGATCCACCGTTGTATGCGGGCCTTGGGTCACCAGAGGGGGAAATTCCGAGACATGTAAAAAAATAATCGAAATTGACCGATATTAATGTCAAATTCATAGTTTTCGGGGTAGCTGAGCTCATTAGTGAACCCCATCAGATAAGAAACGGGGGCATTATAACGGGAATCACGAGACATGTAAATATAATCCATAATGACCGATGTCAAATCCGTAGTTTTCGCGGTGGCTGAGATCAATGGTGATACTTTCATTAGCAATGATTTTCAAATGTATCCACCATTGTATGCGGGCCGGGAGTCACCGGGGGTGGGGAATTGCGAGACATGTAAAAATAATGGAAAGTGACCGATATTAGTGTCAAATCCATAGTTTTCGCTGTCGCTGAGATGAAAGGTGATACTTCCACAGGCGTTGACTTCCAAATACAGCCCCCATCGGCTGCGGGCCAGAGGGATTTTTTTTTAAAATTGGAACCAGAGGATTATAGGGACTTTTACCGGCATATGTAAAAAGTAGTAGAAAATGGCAGATGTTAGTGTCACATTCATAGTTTTCGCGGTATTAGTTGGGGGTTGGTGGGGGCCAGAGGAGATTTTTTCACAATACGAACCAAGGGGGTCTGAGGGGGCGTTCACCGGGACATGTAAAAGTACTAGAATTTGTGTCGAATCCATATTTATCGGGGTTGCTCAGACCTATAGTGACACCCCCGATAGTGTTTACGTTCAAATTCAGCCCCCATCGGCCTTCCCAATGAAAACACAAATATGGCGGAACAAGTTAATGTTGTTCCGTCAGGAACGATTTCGAGGTCGTTTCCTTCACATCGTCTTGTGCGTGTTTTCTACCGTTTTGTAAGCCTATTTCCACGTTTTGTGATTCAATGGTAGTGGGTCAAAAATGGGCATTCAATGTGGGAAGAAAACTGATCCACTCTCCCACCAGTATCAAGGTCGCTTTTTTCGCATTGTTTAGTGCGCATATTTATACCGTTTCTGCGCATACTTTCACGTTTTGTAGACCAACGAAAGTGGGTCAAAGGCGACCTACAAATATGGCAGAGAAAGACATATTCATTCCACTTTCAAGGTCCATTTTGACCCTCTCCCACTGATGCACAAAGCGACACAAATCATGTATAAAAAATGTGAAGGAAACGACCTCATTTGATGGTGACGGAACAGCATTAAGTTATTCCGCTATACTTGTAGGCCATTTTGACCCATTTTTGTTGTCGCACTAAAGTGGAAATAGAAGCACTAAAGTGGAAATAGGAGCACAAAACGGTACAAAGCAGGCACTGTACGATGCGAAAGAAACGACCCCCCAAATTCGATAGTGGCGGAACAATGGCTCTATTTTCTCACACATTGATGGACCATTTTGACGCATTTCTGGTGATGCTCAAAACGTGGAAGTAGGCGAACAGAACGGTACAAAATACACACTAAATGATGCGAAAGAACCAACCCCGAAATTCGATAGTGGCGGAATAGTGAGCCATTTAACTCCCACTTTAAAAGGCCCGTTTAACTCACTTCCGGTGACGCACAAGACGAGGAAGTAGGCACAGAAAACTTTTAAAAAAATAATCACTAAACGATGCGAAGGAAACCACCTAGAAATTCGACAGTGTCGGAACAATGGGTCATTTTGGTCACACTTTGGAGGTCCATTTTCACACACTTCTGGTAACGCGCAAAACGTGAAAATAAGGGCACGAAACATTCACTAGTCGACGCGAAAGGAAGGACCACGAAATTCGGTAGGTATAGTGGCGGAGCAGTGGGTCATTTTCGTCCCACCTTCGAGGCCCATTTTGACCGTCTTCCAGTGACGCACAAAACGTCGAAATACGCGCACAAAAGGGTATGCGATGTGAAATTAACGACCTCGAAATTCGATAGTAGCGGAACTCTTGGTCATTTTCGTCCCATCTTGGAAGCCCATTTTGACCCACTTCAGGTGACGCATAAAACGTGGAAATAAGGGCACGAAACGGCACGAAAATCCACTAGTCGATGCAAAAGGAAGGATATCGAAATTCAGTAGTGGCGGAACTCTTGGTCATTTTCATCCCACCTTCGAGACCCATTTTGACCGTCTTCCAGTGACGCACAAAACGTCGAAATAGGCGCACAAAAGGGTACGCGATGTGAAATTAACGAACTCGAAATTCGATAGTGGCGGAACATTGGGTCATTTTCGTCCTATCTTGGAAGCCCATTTTGACCCACTTCTGGTGACGCACGAAACGTGGAAATGGGGGCACGAAACAACACGAAAATTCAGTAGTCGATACAAAAGGAAGGACCTCGAAATTCGGTAGTGGCGGAGCAGTGGGTCATTTTCGTCCCACCTTCGAGGCCCATTTTGACCATCTTCCAGTGACGCACAAAACGTCGAAATAGACGTACAAAAGGGTACGCGATGTGAAATTAACGACCTCGAGATTTAATAGTGGCGGAACTTGATCGTTTTCGTCCCACCTTGGGGACTCATTTTAACCCACATCCCACGACGTCAAAACGGAAGTAGAAGCACAAAACGATGTGAAGGAAACGATCTCGAAATTCATTGGTGGCGGAAGAGGAATAACTTGTTCCGCCATATTTGTAGGCCCATTTTGACCCACTTCCGGTGATGCACAAAATGTGGGAATAGGCGCATAAAGCGACACAAAACACGCACAAAAGATGCAAAACAAAGTACCTTGAAATTCGTTGGTGGCGGAACAAGTTAATGACGCCGTGAGCACCAATATAAGTATATACTGTAGTTCTTACCAGTTGGCGCGGTGGGTCAGTGGTAGAGCGTTCACCTCCGGTGCTTGAGGTCCCTGGTTCGATCCCAGCTCGCGCAGTTTGTACTTTGTGGTGGACAAACACCGTGCTCGTGGATTTTCTCGGGGTTCTCCCGTTTCCTCCCACTTTCTTCATTTCATTCATTTCCTATCATCACCGTCTCCTTTAGCCTAACCGGCATAATCGTGGGACGTAAAACTAAAGATTTCATATCATTTTTTGTAATTCTTACCATCAAGGCTGAGAACTGCACGGTCCAATTTTTTAGCCAAAGTAGAAGCCCAACCGGAATAGTGATGTCAACCGACTCGGATCGGTTCAACTGAGCGTACAGCTTGAACTGGCTTGGTTGGGATTACCCATCGACTGGGCTCAATTGAGCCAATGGCTTGAACCGGCTCCGTTGAAACGAGTCCATAGGCTGGGTTCGAGTCAGCTTAACTGAGCCATGGCTCGAACCGGCTCGGTTGGGGTAAGCAATCAGCTCGGTTCGGCTCGGCTCGTGTGAGCATCGGCTCGAGCTGGCTCGGTTGGATGAGCTGTTGGCTCGGCTCACTTCTCGGTTCGGCTCGATAAGTGAATAAGCTGTGAGCGAGCCGCTTGAGCTGTTGACAACCCTAAACCCGGGTCGAGCAGTTTTGAACATATTTGGCTGGAGTCCCATAACTTTTAATAATTTTTGGCTCGAGCCCGAATACTTGCTCCTCCTGAACTCAAACCAAGAACCTCGTGACCGATGTCCTTGCCTCCTGAAGATTTCTTGACGACCGAGATCGATAGTCAACTAATATTTAGTATTCCGATACAAACCGCCTATATTCCATGTTTATACAGGTACACGGTGTTATAATGATAATTAATTATAGTAGTAGTAGTAGTATCATTGATAATTATATTGTCTATGTATGATACTTGAAGATAGTAACACAAAGAATTTAACTCGAATTGGCTCGACTCGACTGGAAACTCGATCCGAATTCGAGTCGAGTTGGAGGAAATTTTTCGAGCCGATATCTCAAGTCGAGCTCAAAGATGTCTGCTTCGAGTCGAGTCGAGTTTTAAAGAAAACTCGCTCGAACTCGTTGGTGCCCATTCCTATTGTATGCATGACGGGCATATAGAGTTCTTTCGAGGGGGATAGAACCATAAACATATTTTAAAAAACACTTAGTTTCCCGGCTTTCTTCCCATGGGGGGGGGAGGATGGTAGGTATCCAGCATTTCTTATAAGTACCTTATTTGAAATATGTAAAACAGTAACAAGTGGACAACACAATACACACACATCTTCTTATCTTCAGTTTTAATTGCTGATTTCAATTGCAATTAACAATTACAATTAACAATTACAAGTTTCAATTGTCAATTGCAATTAACAATTAAATGTTTCAATTGCACCCTTTGCAATTGACAATTAACAATTAAAAGTTTCAATTGCCTGGTGACCAATTAACAATTAACAATTGACGAAAATTTAATTGCAAATTTTATGATTGAATTCAATTGCAATTGAATTAATTGTCAATTACAAATTGAAATCAATTGCAATTGAAATCAATTGCAATTGATTTTCAGAGCAATTACTTTCAATTGATTGATCAATTGCAATTGATTTCAATTGATTTTGCCCAACACTGCTCCTAGCATGTGAAAAGCACACTAGATATCTCTGCTGAGGGGCCCTAAGCCTTTCTGTGGACGTGGGTTGCGGGCCTACCAACCCACGGTCGATGCATTTCCCGGTTGGTTGCCGTTTTTTCCTCTGATGTGTTCTGTCTGATTCCATTGTGCATGATGGGTTAAATTACTATTGTCCCTCAACAGGCTATTAACCGCAGGTGGATCACTTTGTCTGGACCTTACTTCAAATTGGTTCCTGATCTCTTCGTTCATTTCTTCTTCGGATGCCGATCCGTCACTTTTGTATCTTCTCCGCTGAAATCGTTTCCCCTTGCGTTTGTTGCCCCGCGTCGATTTCTTCTGCTGTTCGTAGCTTCCTTCCTCGTCACTTTGTGCAGTCCGCTTGCTATACTTGCTCTTCACAACTTGGTGCACACTAGGTTTAGGACTCGCTTTATGGTAACTCTTATCTTGACGGTTCTTCATCTCACAATTTCGTAAAGACTCTACACACCCGATAGTAGACAAAAATTCGGGGAAAGACTGCGCCGGTTTAATCACAAACACCTCGCGGTATTTCCATGGTAGTAACGCAGTGACGTCTGATAACAGATACGTTTCCGATAACGTAGGACACAATTCACGCAACTTCTGAAACTGTTCGATTGCAAACTGCTTCACAGACTGGTTCACCCTTGGGTCAAACTTAGTGTTCTTATAAGCTGCTAACTTGCTAGATATAACCTGAGTTGATTGAAACGTATCTAAAAGAGATATCTTGAATTCTTGGTAAGTCTTAAATGGCTTGGGTTGTAGTTTGAACCACGACTGTGCTGGTTCGTCAAGTACTAATGGGATGATACTTAATAACTGGGCATGGGACATATTCATAACTTTAGCTTCTTCTTCAATCTTGCTTAAAAATGACGATACCAAGGGACCGTTAAATTCACCTGAGAAGCGTGAAAGATGCTTGATATCACTCATTCTCAATAGCGTTACACTTCCACTGGAAACCTTTGAACACGGTAGTCCCTTATGGTTAATATTTTCTACGACTTTTCCTGGATAGACTCTTTTCTTTTTATTGGGTGTACCATTAAATAGTCGGTCCTTGTTCCAATTGGGCATGTTTGGCGATTCGTCATTAGACCACACAGAAATACTCGGTCGTCCATCTTGGGTTATTGAATTTTCTTCTGATATATTATGGTGTGATGATTCCTGTCTTCGGTGTTTTCTATTTCTACAACATCGTGAAACTAACTCATCTTGATTCGAAGAACCCTCTGAGTCACTGTCTGGGCTTGGATCAACGATTTTGTTCATTGGTCCCTCTGTCACTTTCGATGTTTTAGGTAGTTCAAATTGGTGACTAACCATATAGTCAAATTTCTGTTTCAAATTTTGGATTTGTAGTTCCTGTTCACCTTGACGTTTCTCAATTTCCACCTGATTTACTTGCACCTCTTCCATGTCCTTCCTCATTGTCTGCTGCTGATCCTGCAGCTCGTTGCTAGTAGTCTTCAGTGTTTCCACTTCAATATACAATCGACTGACACCTTCTTGCACTGTTTGCATGATGTGAGTTACTTCGTTTAATCCGGAGCGTAAGCCTGCTATCTGCACTTCTGTAGTGTCACGGCAATCAGATATCTCTTCACGGAGTGTCTGTAATAGGTTTTTCACCTCTTCTTGATTACTATTTAATTCAGACTGCACTAACATAATGTCGGTACTCAAATCCTGTTGTAATGACTGTAACTTCACTGCTGTGTCTTCTTGGAATGACTTGAACTGGTCACCAATTTCTTTGCGAATGTTTTCATTACCTTGTTGTAATGATTCCAACTTTACTGTTGTGTCTTGTTGAAATGAGTGTAACTGTTCGGCCATATCTTTCAGCAACACTTGAAGAATGTCCATGTTTTCTGTCGTTGTTTGGTTGTCTGCACTCGCCTCCATACTTACACTGTATAATTTACCACTTCTAAGCCTAATGTTGGCTTTAGTAACTTCGATGCACTGTTACACTAATACCGTTCCGATGTAAACACACTTATAGCACTAATTAACACGCGGATATGTGTGAGTTTTAAGTCTCATAATCTTTATGTCGCCGTCGGTAGATGACAGTTACAGCCCGTGAAGGTCACGTGCTACAACATGAGTAAATCAACGTATGAATAGACTGTAGCAGGTACACGCTGTTATACTCACCTTTTGCGCGTGATTAGCGTGTGATAATCTGTTATGGTAGTTCAGTGCAGAAACACCACTTACCTTGTTATAAATTAATGACTGTATTTGTTGTAATAAACTATGTACATTCCTCTACACATTTGATTTATTGGAATTACGCAGTTAGCTTACACAAGTGCATGTGCCATGAACTACTTGCACACTGTTCCCACTGTCACAAAAGTTTTACTCACAATCTTTACACTACTATATATTTGACAGACCATATATCTGACACAATCTACGTTGTCTATATTTACTTTTCACAATAACACAGTCTTCGTTATAGCCCGGAGAACTTAATACTTTCACTTTGCCTTTTTGCACATCAGTCGGCCGAAAAACCTACCATTCCTCTCTTCTTCTTCTTCCTTCTTTCTACCCGGTTAGTTTTTATTCTCTTGTTACCGACTGAGTATTGTCCTCACCTACGGGTGTAGGTGTACTGCGACAATAGAGTGCTCCACGTCGTCTTCTCCCTACCACACAACCTGCTTATTCTTACTTGATCCTAGTCAATATCTAACAGCAAGTATTTCAAATAGAAAGCAAAGGACTTCATTAAGCTTTATATATTGCTCTTGACACAAACAGATTCCTGATAACGAGGAGGCTGACCATTTGAAAAAAAGGAGCGTTATTATCTCCTATTCAACTAAAGTAACTTGTCATAAAATACATTCCATCTCTTTGTGCTCCACAGCAGAGTGGATGGCGAAATTGTCAACATCAGGCTAGGATGGACCAGGTAAATACCACTGGTAAATAGATCTTAAGCTCACAACACGTTTCTAGATTTACCATAAAACCTGAACTCATGCTCACCATGTCTTGTACAGTCATTTTCGACTCAACACATCCAAACTCTCGTACAAAAATATCGCCAGACTCTTCGTGATACATCTTCATGCTTGGATATGATCCAATTCCAGTGTGCACCAGTGGCGGCTGGTGGATGTTGATCTCGGGTGTTGCAGCACGGAGACAAAAGATAGAAACTGGATTCATTAATTAATCAACATAAATTTAGACGCACTATGTGATATCTGAACACTAAAAATTAGAACATATTACCCAATTCACTTCTTATTTAAATAGAAAATATTAAATTTGATTTCAGCAAATTTTCTATTAAAAACTCGTTAAAGCCAGGTATTCTCATTATCTGGTCCTTTCCGATGAATGCCAATACTGATTCTTGAAACATGGAATTCCCTTTAAAATGTTTTAATTATATTCAATGTGCAAAAATACCTTTTTCTTTCTGCTGACTTCATAGGTACAGTTAGTATCAATTTCAGAAGCTTTGTAGATTCACTAAATGATTTTCCTAGATTATTCGGAACTATTAATTCTAGCAAACTCTCATCCCTGGAAGTGATCGAAATTTATGTACAGCGTAGACTGAAAACAGTTATTGGCAGAAATTAGTGTTATATATATATATAGTAGTAATCGCCCCACTTGGCCTCACTCTCGATTATTCAATTTAGGTCTCCATGGACCATAATGAATGAATTAGGGATGCTTTGGCCGGGATTACGTCACCTATTGAAATTTTGCTTATGCTTATTCAGGGGCCATGAACGCTGGTACGAATGAATCAGAGGTACCTTGGTCCTGCTATGACGTCATTGAATTGGGAGTATTGGATCAGAGGTCATGATGATTCTTTAAAATTACTAAAAATATGGTCTTGATGATTCATTACGTTATGAAATAGTACAGGTTTACGAATGTTTTCGTTCCCTTTTATGGCATAAAATTTGGAGATTGTTATGCATGGACTAACACGGATGCAAATGAAATCTTTTAGTTTTACGTCCCACGCTTATGCCATTTAGGCTAAAGGAGATGGTGACGATAAGAAAGGAATGAAAGTGTGGGAGAAAATTGGAGCATAATGTTGCCCACCACAAAACTATTTTCGAGGTGTTTAAATCAGGGACCACATACAGCAGAGGTGAACGCTCTACCACTGAGCCACCGCACCTCTACTGGTATGAATGAATTAGAGGTAGTTGGTTCGATCTAATATGTTCGTTTGACGTCACTGAACAGGGATTTTTAGCTTGGAACTTATGATGGCTTGTTTCGTTTCCTTTTATGAGTATAAAATTTCCAAAACAAGGTTTGATTTCTTTCTTAATGACCTATTACATTATGAATTAGTAGACCTCAGTAATAGTATAAATTAGTATTAGTATTAAATGAAACTCGAAAACTTTGGAGTTCCTTTGTGGCTAACCGGTTAGCGTATGCGTCTTTAACGTGGGAGACCAGGGTTCGATTCCCGGCAGGAGCTCATGCGGTTCGGATTGTTATCCCTTTGATGAGATGGACTAACACTGGTGCAAATGAAATCTTTAGTTTACGTCCCACGATTAGGCTAAAGGTGACGATGAGAAAGGAATGAAAGTGTGGGAGGAAAACTGGAGCATAATGTTGCTTACCACAAAATTACTTTGAACCAGGGACCCCATACAGCAGAGGTGAACGCTCTACCACTGAGCCACCACCTTCCTTACTGGTGCGAATGAAGTAGAGGTATTTGGTTTGAGCTAATGTGTTTGTTTGACGTCGGGCAGACCCTATTTCACTTTTGGGACCCCACACATGGACCATAGCGAATGAATTAGAGATGTTTTGCCCCGGGATTGCATTACCTATTGAAAGTTTTGCTTAGGTTTACTCAGGGGGCAGGGATCACTCAGGACACATAAGATCACATTGATTTACATCAGGAGTTGGGGAGGAAGGGAGGGGAGTATCGCACCTCGTACTCTTTGATGAGTATAAAATATTAAAATTTGGACGTTTTTTAACTTATCCTATTATCTTTCGCGAGACATTTTCGTTGTATAATAGAGTACAATGATTTATTTTGGGAGTTGTCGTTCCCTTTGGAGCCTTATTACGTTATATGGAGGCGTATTTAAATATTCCCTTAAATTTGATAAGCACTTTGTGATCTATTTTGTTCCGGTTCAGGGGTGAACATGGATACCTTGGAATCGTCCCGAGTTCGATTCTTGGAAATGTTGAATTTAATGTCCCCTTGAAACGATGATGAGAAATGAGAAAACATCATAAACTTACTTGCTTGCGGATTGAAGCAGAGACCTCACACATCAGAAAAAAAAACGCTGAGCCATCATGCCAACTTCAGGGCGAGCAGTTTTGCGTATGAAAAAGAACATGATCAGATTATGTTACATTACACATTTCTGCTCGTTGTTAAGCATAGAAGTTTGTTATTGTGAAATTGCAGCATGTGCTTTTACTACATCAGCATTTTTCTCATCTGACGGACTTTTAAAGCTCAACTTTACATTTATGTCAAAGACAGTTTCGTAACATATCGATGAGTGTTACATTTTTTTCAATCAAGTTTAAGGAAAATGAATCACATTTTAGATGTGGTAATTTGAATGTCGTAAGAAACTAACGAGTCAACGGTATGATGTCATTATCAAAATTGCGATACTAGATGTCGTAACGATTGATGTGTAAGGAGAAAAAACGTGAATAATGTCACAACCAATCAGATTGCTTCTTACATCACGTTTCGGCTCATGATACATGATGAAAGCTGTGTTTTCATTGGTTCTCCGTGATGTCATTGATTCATTTCCTCGTTTCTGATTGGCTGATAGTGTTGTCACTTTATAGTTGAACCGTTTCAGATCTAAATAAAATTCTTAATTTTCATTTTCAAGTCCTACTTCCACGAAGATCTTGAATGAACGTAGGTGTACCTCTAGTGACAGCGTGACTTTACTCCGTTCCTTGAATTTGAGGTAAGTATCAACCGCGTTTCTTAATATCAATGGAGTGTTTTTGCATGAGGATAACATTGTTATCACTGTTTTTTATTTAACATGAATTATTTTAGCAAATGGAAGAATAACTTGACCAGGGATCGAATTAGGAATCCCACACATTAGAAGTAAGCACGAGAAAATTGTTGATTTTGGTTTAGCGTCCCTTCAGTAGTGGGGTGCTAGGAATACAGCTTAATGTTGCATTTGAGCGCATACTGGGTGTTGAACCCGGGCCAGAGTTGCGTAACGCTAACCACTTAGCTCAGTTTCTGAAAGTAAACAAAGAAACTACGCACGAATTTGTTCCCTACAACGTGAGACGTGGACTTGCAGTTTAATGTGGGATCTGATCTCCCGCCGAGTCTTTCTTGTCTTAGCTTGAAAAAAAAAGCAAGCGCATGAGATTTTGTTTTCGTTTCATGTTCGTCATACGTTTTAAAGTTCAGTGTCAGAGGAAAAATGCTTACTACAATGATTCTTTCAGCACAGTTAGAAAAAACAATTTCATTCATTCTTTTTATCACTACAGAAACTTAGGTCATTTACATGTTGATGTTGGTCCGGGTTTGATTTCCAGTATGACGACAATAAAACGTTTCAGTAGTAGAACTATTTGAGATATGATCATTCTTTTAGGATTGATCGTGTAGTCATTTTGATAATGTAGTGATCTCTGAATTCAATTTTAATTCGTGCTTTTTTTTTCTCTTTTCGTTTTAGATATTTGTTTTTCTTTGCCTATTCCTTTTTTGCTTACCTTACCTTTTTCCCTATTTGAATATGGCTACTTCTGGCTTTACTGTCTTGCGAGAATTCAATAGACATTATCGGCGTTTTAATCTTGAAGGACGAATGCTGGAAATTCAAATTAATGCTCCGACCAGTGGCACCGATATTGTGGAGTGGGTTCAGACCTCCTTTCAACAGATGTTGGATTACTTATTGGAAAACGTCGACGAATCATCGATGGTTGGATTGTCGATTTTATCCCACGATGAGAAGAACAAACCGTTTTATCTATCTTTCCGGCATGCAAGTAATTTGACACTGGAGACTTTATGGGCTTCCTTTGATCGCATCCTTCAAAGTAACGATAGTTTTCTCATGAACGAACCGTTCATTGTCCATTTTCATCATGTGGATGTGCCCCGTGGATTTGGATTGGTGCGTCGAGGTCTTTTATCAAACGACGAATTATTAAAACGCAAGAAAGGCATTTTACGTGTAAAAAATACCGACAAGAAATGCTTGGCTTATGCAATTGTGATTGCTATTGGACTAAAGAAATATAAGAATACAAATAAGAAACTGTACAGACAATATCACAACCAGAGAAAGTGTGTTGTTCTCCCAGCCGTACATGAACTTTTGTCCAGATCCTCAGTGAATTTAGAGCATGGGGGATCCGTGGAAGAATTACGACAATTGCAACGCTACTTGACAAATTATAAACTTACCGTATACACCAGTTTTTCCGGAGAAGATATTCTGTATGAAGGGCCTGGTGGCGAAGACAAAATTCCAATCAATTTAATGTGCATCAATTCTCATTATGACATCATCACGTCATTAACGTCGGTTTTTTCTACTAAGTACTATTGTGCTGCATGCCATAAAAAATATGATCATCGTATTGCACACGTCAAGAACTGTTCGGCCATGTGTGAGAAATGTTTGCAGAAACCGCCATGCAGTAAGACCAATACGGAGAAGCAGTGCCCAGAATGCAATCGTGAATTTTATGGTGAAACATGCTATACAAATCATCTGACTGTACCATACCATAAGGGCCAACCAATATGCAAGATGGTGAAACAGTGTGCCAAATGTCTACGCATTTATTCGTTTGTCCATACAGGGGAAAGACAACATCATTGTACTGATTATTTTTGTAATGTGTGCCATAAACACGTTACGTCTACCCATCAATGCTACATGAAGCCTGATACGACTCAATTAAAACCTGGAGTTCCATCAGTGTTACATGCCAAGAAAGCTATGATTGTCTTCTATGATATCGAAGCCACACAGGATACTTTCTTCGATGAAGACACGTTCATTCATAAGCCCAATTTACTGGTGGCCCAACAAGTATGTTACAACTGTGTTCAAGATGAGATATACATCATCCGTGTGAAGTTTGTGGACAGCGGGAACATATTTTTCAAGATGATCCGATCAATGCCTTTCTTGCGTATTTACGTCAACCACGACCCAACATCAAACTTATTGTATCTTTGGCACATAACTGTAAGGGATATGATGGTCATTTTATTCTTAAATCTTTAGTGGAAGAACATGAATTGAAACCTACTTTGATCTTGAACGGAGCAAAAATTTTAAGCATGAAAGTGAATCACTTATCGTTTATTGACTCTTTAAATTTCATGCCAATGGCTTTAAGTAAATTATCCAAGGCATTTCATTTACCCGCGACCAAAGGATATTTTCCACACTTTTTTAATACTGCTGCAAATCAAGCGTATGTGGGAAAATTACCGGACATCCATTATTATGGTGCAGATGAAATGAAAGTGGATGAACGAGAGAAATTCATGACATGGTATAACGAACACCAGAACGATACGTTTATTTTCCAAGAAGAATTGGTGAACTATTGTGTCCAGGACGTCAACGTACTTCGAATGGCTTGTATATCTTTCATGACCACTTTTGAACAAGAAACTCACGTCAATCCTTTCCTGGAGGCTATCACTTTGGCGAGTGCGTGCAATTTAGTATTTCGACGAAATTTCTTAAAACCCAATACTATTAGCATTCTTCCTGCACGAGGATACCGTCACAGAAACAATCAGTCACGGATTGCTTTGCAGTGGCTTGCCTACATGGAGGAAAAAGAGGGCCATCCAATTCTACATGCGGCCAAAGGTAAAGAAGTTTATGTTGCTGGTTTTCATCTGGACGGCTACTACCAAGATCCTGACACTAAAGAGGAACACGTGTATGAGCATGCCGGCTGTTTTTATCATGGCTGTCCTCTATGTGTCCCTACAGGCCGTGATCAGCCCATTTATGAGAACTCCGAAGAAACGATGAACTATCGCTACGAGAGAACACAGCGTAAAATGAAGTTATTACGATCCATGGGATATAAAGTACATGAAATGTGGGAATGTGAATTTCGTCAAGTGTTAAAATCCAATCCAGCATTGGCCTCTTCTTTAAGCACACATCCTTATACTAATAAGACACCATTAAATCCAAGAGACAGTTTCTATGGTGGCCGCGTTAATGCCATTAAATTGTATCACGTCGCAAATGAAAATGAAGGCGAAGAAATAAAATTCTTGGATATCGTCTCCCTGTATCCTTATGTGAATAAATGTGGACGGTATCCAATAGGGCATCCACGAATATATCTACAGGGAGATCCAGAAATGCCCGACATTCAAACTGTCAACGGATTAGTCAAGTTGAAGATTTTGCCTAGCAGAAATGTGTTTCATCCAGTACTTCCATTTCGTTCAAATAAGAAGTTGTTGTTTCCACTTTGTGCTGCCTGTGCCACAGCATTAAATCAAGATTCTGAATGTACACATTCGGACAGTGAACGAAGCCTAACAGGAACATGGGTGTCCTATGAAATTCAAAAAGCCATTGAACTTGGGTATCAAGTCATTGAAATTTACGAAATTTGGGATTACGACATCACCGTATATGATCCAGAAACCAAGACTGGCGGATTATTCAGCGAATACATTAACACATTTTTGAAATCGAAGCTGGAAGCTTCTGGATGGCCTGCCAATTGCGTCACCGAAGAAGAAAAGCAGCAGTATATCCAAATGGTACAACAACGGGAAGGCATAACTTTAGATGCAGCAAATATAATGACAAATTCAGCACGTCGTAGTCTTGCAAAACTCTGTTTGAATGCCTTCTGGGGACGACTCGCTATAAGAGACAATTTCAGCCAAACGACCATCATTAACGACCCCAAAGAACTGTATCAGAAATTAACTGCTCCAGATATAAAAGTCAACCAAATTTTACCTGTTAATGATTCGTTGTTATACCTTTATTGGCAGTATGAAGATGATGTTCCAGTACAAAATCACAATGCTAATGTTGTCCTTGGAGCATTTACAACGTGTCAAGCTCGTCTGGAACTCTACAAATATTTAGAACTGCTGCAAGAAAGAGTACTATATTTCGATACAGATTCCGTGATATTCACGCAGCGACCATCACAGCCCACAATAGAACCAGAAGTATTTCTTGGTTCAATGTCAAATGAACTGGAATCAATTGGACCAAAAGCATACATTAAAAAATTCGTGTCTGGTGGCCCAAAACAGTACGCCTTGGAAATCTACAACCCCGACACGAAATCAACCAGTTATGTATGCAAAATTCGTGGATTCACACTCAATTATACTGCAAGTCAGAAGTTAAATTTTAATAGTCTGGAGCAAATGATCATAAATCAATCGAGTGAAAAAATCTCCATTAGCACGCCGCACAAAATTTACAGAACCCACGATCATCATCTTGTCACAAAACCTGAAGAAAAGAAGTACAGTTTCAACTATAAAAAACGCCGATTAATACCAGACACATACGAGACATTGCCCTATGGGTATAAAAAAGCCAGAACAGAATAACAGCCATATTTTTCCCTAATCCCACCAACATCACTTCCCAAAGACGGGGCAAAGAATCAACGCAACACGGGACATGCTTCAACGATGCACGAGCGGAAACAAAACTCAGATGACATCACCTTGCAGAAACCAGTGGAGAAAAAAAAGGAATTCAGGTACGTCACATTTGCGTTTCTTTTTCTCACCTCACTCTCTCTTGATCAGTTAGTTCGATGTTAATAATCTGTTTTTCTTCTTTCACAGGAAACAAAATAAATATTACCATGTATATTCATATGTTTTATTTTCTCTTTACAGAATTTGTACCCGTCACGGACACGTCTTCCTTTGAAGAAAAAAGAAATTCTGTATTCATTTTCACATGCTAAAAATAAATGTACAAAAACATGATTCTGTGTTTTTATTTCACATCCTAAAATCAAATTCTTTTTCCTGTACTGCGATTTCAATTTCTTTTTTTCTGAATCAGTTTACCGGTAAAATAAATCAATGTTTTACGAAAAAAAAAAATCAAACTAAATTTTTGTTTCAGAAAATTTTTTGTGTACGAAAAAAAAACTGATTCAGAAAATTTTTGTGTACGAAAAAAAAATGTTTTCAGAAAAATTTTTTGTGTACGAAAACAAAATTCTGTTTCAGAAATTTTTTTTTGTGTACAAAACAAAAACTGTTTCAGAAAAATTTTTATGTACAAACAAAATTCTGTTTCAGAAAAATTTTTATGTACAAACAAAATTCTGTTTCAGAAAAATTTTTGTGTGCAAAACAAAAATCAGTTTTCGTCACGAAACTGCTCCGACTAAATGAATCGATTCATTCTGATAGTGTTGGCAACACTGGAAAAATTTCGGTAAGTATCGCTCAGACCCTGAGTTACAGCGAACACAACTAGATTCGAACCAACAACCTTAAATGTCTGATTCATCTCTAAATACAGCCAACTAAACAATAAGATTATGTGTATACGTCAATGCTTTGCACTGAGTCAACAAGGTTTTCTTCAAGGTCAAAGTTGCACACGAAGTAAAAAAGATGACAACGCAGATCTTCTATCTTTCTATATGAAACATAAACCTAGTATAAACTGCTCGCACTGAAATGTGTAATGTAACATAATCTGCTCGTCTTCTTTTCATACGCGAAACTGTTCGCACTGAATGGAGTACGGCGGCTCAGCGCTTCAATCCACAACGAAGTAAGTTTATGATGTTTTCTCATTTTTCATCATCGTTTCAAGGGGACGTTAAACTCAACATTTCCAAGAATCGAACTCGGGACGATTCCAAGGTATCCATGTTCACCCCTGAACCGGAACAAAATAGATCACAAAGTGCTTATCAAATTTAAGGAAATCATTTTAAATACGCCTCCATATAACGTAATAAGGCTCCAAAGGGAACGACAACTCCCAAAATAAATCATTGTACTCTATTATACAACGAAAATGTCTCGTGAAAGATAATAGGATAAGTTAAAAAACGTCCAAATTTTAATATTTTATACTCATCAAAGAGTACGAGGTGCGATACTCCCCTCCCTTCCTCCCCCAACTCCTGATGTAAATCAATGTGATCTTATGTGTCCTGAGTGATCCCTGCCCCCTGAGTAAACCTAAGCAAAACTTTCAATAGGTAATGCAATCCCGGGGCAAAACATCTCTAATTCATTCGCTATGGTCCATGTGTGGGGGTCCCAAAAGTGAAATAGGGTCTGCCCGACGTCAAACAAACACATTAGCTCAAACCAAATACCTCTACTTCATTCGCACCAGTAAGGAAGGTGGTGGCTCAGTGGTAGAGCGTTCACCTCTGCTGTATGGGGTCCCTGGTTCAAAGTAATTTTGTGGTAAGCAACATTATGCTCCAGTTTTCCTCCCACACTTTCATTCCTTTCTCATCGTCACCTTTAGCCTAATCGTGGGACGTAAACTAAAGATTTCATTTGCACCAGTGTTAGTCCATCTCATCAAAGGGATAACAATCCGAACCGCATGAGCTCCTGCCGGGAATCGAACCCTGGTCTCCCACGTTAAAGACGCATACGCTAACCGGTTAGCCACAAAGGAACTCCAAAGTTTTCGAGTTTCATATTAATACTAATACTAATTTATACTATTACTGAGGTCTACTAATTCATAATGTAATAGGTCATCAAGAAAGAAATCAAACCTTGTTTTGGAAATTTTATACTCATAAAAGGAAACGAAACAAGCCATCATAAGTTCCAAGCTAAAAATCCCTGTTCAGTGACGTCAAACGAACATATTAGATCGAACCAACTACCTCTAATTCATTCATACCAGTAGAGGTGCGGTGGCTCAGTGGTAGAGCGTTCACCTCTGCTGTATGTGGTCCCTGATTTAAACACCTCGAAAATAGTTTTGTGGTGGGCAACATTATGCTCCAATTTTCTCCCACACTTTCATTCCTTTCTTATCGTCACCATCTCCTTTAGCCTAAATGGCATAAGCGTGGGACGTAAAACTAAAAGATTTCATTTGCATCCGTGTTAGTCCATGCATAACAATCTCCAAATTTTATGCCATAAAAGGGAACGAAAACATTCGTAAACCTGTACTATTTCATAACGTAATGAATCATCAAGACCATATTTTTAGTAATTTTAAAGAATCATCATGACCTCTGATCCAATACTCCCAATTCAATGACGTCATAGCAGGACCAAGGTACCTCTGATTCATTCGTACCAGCGTTCATGGCCCCTGAATAAGCATAAGCAAAATTTCAATAGGTGACGTAATCCCGGCCAAAGCATCCCTAATTCATTCATTATGGTCCATGGAGACCCAAATTGAATAATCGAGAGTGAGGCCAAGTGGGGCGATTACTACTATATATATATATATATATATATATATATATATATATATATATATATATATATATATATATATATATATATATATACAGTAATCTCTGCATTGAACTACGTACCGAAAAACAATAACATCATCGAATCAATGTGAAGTACATTTGAAATATACTTGAAATCACTTGTTTCATCGGCTATAATAGCCAGGAAATAAGCTTAGTTAATTTCGTATGGTATTTTTTCCTGACAAACTTCAAGCATTACTTGTAGGAGCTCATTCTAGATCGTTTTGGATGTCTGCTTAAGCTCTGTAGGTTTTCTAAAGATTTCCTCAAAGAAACGTCTAATTTTGGGCTAAAATTTATTAATCTTCCAGGGTTAGAAGTCGAGTCAGTTTAGTCGTGTCCCTTTTAAGCTAGTTTAAAACGCCTCGAAAACGAATATAATTTATGATCATATTCAGTATACATATGTTCTGTCTGACGTTTTGTATGTGACGTCAAGTTATCTCCCATAAGAACTGTCCAACTTCGAAAAAGTGTGACTTTTAAAACACTTCTCAAATGTGAAGCCGAAGATTTGTATTTTTTATGTTCTTTATGTTCGAGCATAAATGGCTTAAGTCACTGAATTAGAACACACAACGCAAGTAAATCTAATAACTAAAAGCCAAAACTCCTGATTCAAAACACACTCAAGAGGTATACACACACACGAGTGTGCGAAGGGGAAACTACAGTCCATCCACATGAGGCTAAACAATGCTTATCGATGCCATACCTTCTGGAAAGCAAACTTTGGAACTCGCCAAATGTTGGATCAGCATGTAATAGGAGCCAAAAGTCAAAGAACGTCAAAACAAACAGCATTGCTAACTAGTCCCAAATGCATTGTAGCCAATGCATTACACAGTTTTATATCGAAAGTTTAATCTTTCAGTTCAACGTCGCATGATAATGTCCGTTACGCTAAGGGATACGGATGATCTAGACAACTGAATGATGATGGAATAATTGATGGAATGAGAATGTGGCAGGAAACTGGAGTATTATGAAAAAACTCACGGACATGATCTTGTCCACTACAAACTTACTTGACCGGCCATTGAACTAGGGATCCCACGCGCCAAAGGCAAGCACTACCTCTGAGCCTCCATGCTCCCATATGGAAAGCTATCATGGAAAGTATATGGAAAGTATACGATGCATTTATTTTATAGAAGATATACATATATACTAAAATATTATCTACAGAGGGGAAGATGCTGTACAATTTTTAGCATGTACGTCTGTTTGGATAATTTTGGAAAGCAGAAATGTGATTTTTCATTATCAACTCCGATTCTAAGGATTACTCGAATTTCTGTAATTCTTGTCAGAAGCAAAAGCACTCAGGGTGTTGTTCAACGAATTTCGCTTTCTTCAGAAATGAAGGAATCATATTAATTATTCCTGAAATATGATATTATATATTGACTTATTATTATTTCGTTCACAAATTACTGTAAGTCTTCATTAAATATATATAAACTAATGGTTAAATTGTAAGTACTTGTTTACTTTCATTTGTTTTCTGCACTACTACATATTTTCTTTCTTATTTTGTAATACTACAATTACCTTTAAAAAAATGTATCATTACATTTGTGTACTTCAGCACAATTCCATTATTTAAATATAATTATGAATCCATAAAAAATGAATGCCACTTGTTAATTGGAAGTGAAATAATATTCAGAAATCTTATTTAGCGCGAAAAGTCTTCTCGTTCACTGAAAACCGTCCCGCGTTGCACGAGCACAGCAACGACCACGGTCTCTAACTACTGAGATAGGGGAAAAGAGACTTAGCATTCGCTCCAATGTCCGTGTTGTAGAGATCTGGTCGTTGTATGCTCGCTGCAACGCAATATAAATTAGAGATTCTCTGACGGATTGTTTTCTGCTTTTTAAAACGCATTAATGGATTTTACAGTTATAGAAGTAAAACATATGTTATTTAAGGTATGTAAAGGAGTAATAGAAAGTAAAATTCTTCACTTCTTTACTACTAGTGTTAATATTTTTTTCTTGAAAAACTGATCGTTGCGCAACGCTGCAACACTAACATTAGTCGCCACTCTCCCTTAAAAATACCACTGTAATCTATCGTCTACTCCAGTTTCGTCTACTCAATAATATTGATCTGCGCCATATGATTCCCTACTTTAAGCTAACCTAACCCATAAATCATCCCTTGTACATTATCCTTTTTAACTAGTTCGAAGACTTTGAAGCCAGGGACAGAAAGAGGGAAGCTTTCAATCCCCAGAAGTAAAGTGATAGTAAAGATTTTGAAAAAGAAGAAAAGGATTGGAAAGTATACTGTGGACTCGGTATCCTTGGCAACACTGTACATAAAAATTAGGATAAATATTTTATGTAAAAGTAGTATATGTCATGTTAAACTTTCCTTAAAAAGGTAATATTGATTTAGTATGGTAATATTACACAAAAGGCTGCAATTCAAATATTGTCAATTTTCTAACTGGAAACTGTTTACATTCCATATTGGACAAACTTTACAATACACGCTCCAGCTCATTGATAACCGCTCATAATCCGCTCATTGATAAGTACTGCCGCTTTGAAAGGGTGTAGTAGAGTAGGGCAGGGTAGAGGAGAGTATGTAGTATAGGAGCGGATTAGCTTAAGGTTAGGGAAGTTTTGATCCATTTTCATAAAATTAAAAGATAATAATTTCTCGTTTCTGAGGGAGTATACCAGCTGGAGCGGGCATTGTAACCCCATATACTAATCAACTTAATTTTTTCTCTATACTAAGGTTAAATTCCCACATGTTGGTAATAGAGTGAATGCAGTAAATACAATACAGCTAAATAGATTGAGCATTATATGGTATGGGAAGGTCTAATTACCAATAACTCCAATAACTGTCTGCAATATGTAAACCTTTAGTTCACCATCATGAATGTATGAGACCTCCAGGATTATCTATAAGAAATCGTGTACAGCCTGAGAATAGGTGAATAAGTATTTATTCATTGCTTATTCTTGGGAAGGTTCTAGAACACAGGTCCCCCCATATAGGTCAGTAGCTAGGTTGGTTCATTTCTGTACCAAAGTTTAATATTTAATTCACGTAGTATTGCCGAACGAGCTACAGCGTGTGAAGGTGGGTTAAAGCCCCGCGGGGCACGTTGTTTTCTGTCTTTATTACAGCTAAATGGGAAGGGGGACCGGTGTTTTAGAACCTTGCCCTTCTTTTTTTTTTTGTTTCAAAATCAGCTTACTATCATTAGCAATTGTACAGGTTAACTTTATGAGGAGAGGATATATTGTAGAAATGAATACAGCGTCTCTTAGTAAAATCGACTCCCTGAAACATCAATCTTTCAGTACGATCCTAGACACCAATTACTATACCTGTAAAAAACCTGGGACTTATACGCTATTAAAACGAAAGGTGTATGTTTTATTTGAATGGGGCCAAATGTTTAGACGAAGGCAGGTGCTAATTAAAAATACCAAACATAACCTAACGTAATATTAACAGAAATGAGCGAAATTGTAACTTTTCGATTAAAAAAAAAAAATGGTTCCCATCAACTAAAAGTGGCCAAACAAAATTGCGAAACGCACACACCAACATGAGCTAGGTAGTCGCTAATAAGATTTCTATCTATTCAAGGTAGGGCCAAGCTGGACACACGCAGGGTTGAATCTGTACGAAGCAGGCATATTAACGATGGTGTGTATGAACATTAACTAAGACGTCATGAGAAGGACAAACAAAAATCGCACAAAAAGATGCTGTGTGGTCGATATATATATATATATATATATATATATATATATATATATATATATATATATATATATATATATATATATATATATATATATATATATATATCAGTTCAGGGCAGGCGTTAGTTGGTGGGATCACTGGGGAGGGCACTCGTAGGGAACAAATGTGTTAGGGACTAACGGTATTACATTGTATTCAGCATATACACGAATATGTATCCTGGCTAAAAGGAGCCAGGTTTAAGAAAGCCAAATACGTTTAGTAATTAATAAACGAGAAAATAAAACTAAAATAATATAAATAATGATCTTAGAATAAAAGAATAATTCACAATGTTCACATTCCTTTAGTGATTGCATTGAGAAATGTACTGTATACTGCATGAACATTGAACAAATGGACTGTCTGCTGCGTACATATACTATTAGGGCGTGTCATTTTTGAGGGTGAAATATACTTTTTGTAATTTTTCATGATGAGGGGTCTTAAAAGTATGTTTTTAGGTATGAGAAATTCAAATCCATACTTAGTTTTGTGATTAAATAAATTCTAGCTAGGTAAATCAAGATTTGAATATAGCACAAGAGCAGTTTTTGGAATTTCATACTGAAATACTTTCGAAAATACCATGAAATGCTATAAAATAAATTATTTTTCCGTATGAAACATTTTATTAATCATCAAACATATTAATAATGCTAGAGGTACAGTAAGAAAGAGTATATAACCAATACTTTGAGAAAACACTGAATAAAATTTCTTCATACATAGACTTACGTACTGAAATACTGTATTTAGACTTTATATTATTGCATTGCAGTTACTAAGAACAGAAAACATTATTTTGATTACGTACTATTATAATTTATAATTGGTTTAGTAAAAACATGTAACATTCTCCATGTTTGAAGTGTGTAGCTTCTGTTACAAATCTTGAGAAACAGATTTTTCTTCATTGATTTTAAAAATACATTACTCAACCACATTGACAAACTACTGATTTTCAATTATAATGAATTATTTTGTAACTGCTGCATCATACAGTTCATACACTTCTTTCTCACTACTATAGTATTACTATATATATATCTATGCTACATTTGTGTTACATTTTGTGATAAAGCTGTTCTTGTTTTACTTAATACAAATGCATTCAAGAAATAGCAACAAGTAAGCAATACTATTAACGCACAAGTTATCCACAAAACAAGTTTCACTATGTCCTGTTTTGATTCATTTTCGGACATCATCTGTGGACTTGCTTCTTGAACTATCATGTACCACTCACGTCTCTCATGCGTATAGACTTTTGCTGCTTCATCTGTGACTTGTTTCATACACCTTTCTATAGATTGAGCGTGATTTGGCCACTGTGGTACTTTCATCGGAAGTCTACAAATTTCTTTACTACTGTTGAAAGTTTGCATGTCAAGGGAGGTTCATAAACACCTTTAGACCAGTCGATCATCTCTAGCACGAACGAGGCATTGGGGTCGATAGCAGGTATTTTCCTCGGACGTACAGAGAGATTTCCTTGTACTGCCTCACTTATCAAGTTAAGTATCTTTTGAAGTACATCATCCACAACAATCTTCTTCTACATATTATGTCACTGCAGTTGAAACAAGATGTGGCGCAGACCTTTTTCCCAGCAATGCTTGACTTTGATGTTGAACCAACAGGGTAATGGGCACTGACAATGTATTTCACTATCAGCCTAAGACTTATGAGATATTTGACGTTAAGTTCATGTTTAAAAACCCACAAACGACGCAGTATATTCGCTGTAGTCTACCATCTTAAATGACTGACTGGACCAATTTCAAGAAGCGCCAGATCCCATGGAGGTTTTCCAGTGAGAATGGCCTGTGTAATCTGATATCCGTAAGCTTGATCTGTAGATAAATCTTTTACGATATTTTCATTCAGCGCAATAAGAGGCTCTCGAACTGGAAGTTTTTGCTATGAAGGATCGATTTCAAGTCCAGTAACTGCGTCTAGCATATCTCCAATAGTACCTTTGCACTGATTGCTAGAGAAAATTATGCTATCCAGTGTTATGATTAAGTGTCGCAAAGGTAACCCGCTGGTGTGAAGAGCACACACTTACCAATTTAGCTTAAGACCGAGTTTGACTTCTACCCAATGCATAGTACAACCTTCCCAACCATTGTTGACGTTAGTAGAATCACCTCCAATTGCTTGTAAGATTTTATCAATATCCTTCTAAAATCTTCAAGATTATCAGCAAAAATTTCAGCTTACTTTCTATTGTCGCAATCTTTCTGAGGAATGAAACAATAAAAAATATCATCCACCTGGCTCGCTGTAAACAGAATAGTGTTGTTCTCATATAATTCCAGGGAACTGGTGATTTGAATTTTCTGCTACTAACATAACATTCGTAATATCTTCACGGCCGTCAAAGAAGATGCAGTCGATTATACCTTGCTGACAGAACTCATCAAATTCTTGGTCCATGGATTTCATTATTTTTTTCTTCTGCTCTCTTCACTTTATTGTGATCACTCACAAACCTTTGGTCTTTGTCGGTCATCAAGCCAACATCCATAAGAGCGGCAGTAGATATGGCAGCTGTGGCACGCAAGCCGACACCATAGGCTGCATGACAACATAGCTTAATGACGGGAAGTTCAGAGGGTAACAATTCTCTGCCGGTTCCAATCAAATTACTCCTATGTGTAAACATATTACGTTTTGTTTTTGTCTTAGAAGTCATTGTAAAGAAACCACGATGTTAATATAAGAACTACTTGAAAAAGTTTACACACTCAAATTTGAAGATCTCAATCTTATACCCCTGGAGTTATATAATAAATGTGAAAACTTTAGCACCCGTTTAAAATTGAAAATATATCTAATTTAATGATTGTAGAATATAAATTTGACATAATATTAAAACTGTAATTCAGCAATGTGCAAATAGATAAAACTAATCTTAACAAGCATGTATTTATGCTCAATAAATGAAATACAACGCTGGCGTCATCTATGAACAACAAAAGTAAATTTGTAAAACAAACGAACGAAAATGACAAAACTTTGGACTGATATTTACCTAGCAAAACAACATTATATCGGATTTGTAAATATGGGTGATTCTGAAATTAAGGGGAATTTTCAGTCCCTCTGATCTTTCAGCCTCTAGATATACAATATTAAAGTAACAAAGTTATTATTAAATAAAAACTAATTAGTACTTTGTGTTCCCAGAGTTTATTTTAACATTTATTTTATTTTTCTGCTTTTAAAAAAGCGAAAAATAAGTGAAATGTAACCTCCGTGGAGTGTCCCCACCAACATTTTTCAACATTAACAGAAGAGAAAAACATGTTTTTACTAGAAAATTCGTGAAAAATTAGCATAATTTACTACTGTAAGACATAAATAATGAAACTACATAGCAAGAAATTAAATTTTAAGGTTATTTTCATGGCCTATTTAATGCGAAAATATTGTCCCTGGGTTGTGAGGTAACCTCCATGGACTACTTTTAAAATTACCAGAAATTCTACTAGGAAGCAGCACTGTCCAGTCTCTAGATCTGAAAGTGAAGCTCAGAGCAGCCATTTTGTGACTGATATGTTGATAAGTGTGTGTGCAGTATTGTGTTCGAGAAAAATCTTCACATTTTGTGGAAAATAGGTGTGTACTCTTTGATCTTGTAACCTCCATGTATTTGCTAGTTTTATTATTTAAAATGTTGAAAATGTTTTTTCAATTGATTATTGTTAAAACAGCAGTTTTCCTACTAAAAGCGAAGTCATTGCATGTATAGTCTTCTAGCTTTGAGTATCAGGCTGTCTGAAGTGCACTTTTGTAACCTCCATGGAAGTAACCTCCGTGGCTTCTATCTAGCATGGAGGTTACACATGATCCATGGAGGTTACCATAATGAGCATTTCATGATATTATTATAAAAAATAGTTATATATTTGAGTTACTATGAGCTTCTTATTGAAATGCTACCTATTAGAGCTACCCGGAGGAAAAATTCCAAAAATTTTATCATATGTTTGCTAAACATGCTACTATAATATAAATTACATGTTGTCTTCAATAATATATGATTTGGCTGATGAATATTGAATTAAAATTTAATTAAGTGTTATACACGAGTAAAACTTCGAAATATAACATATGTATCATTTGTTGTTGCTTATCTCTCTGAACAAAAGCACTAAATGTTTGAAGTTAGGTGTTAGGATGTGCACTTTGTCGAGTCCAAGCTAATAAATACAGGTTTGTTGCTGATTAAACCTGGATTATTAAAATTATTGATTTACTTTTTTATTTTATAGAGAGAATGGCACAAAAATGCTACTGAAAAAGAAACAATGGAATCAAATAAAAGGGTTAATTGTAGAGAGAAAAAGCCAAGTAAGGTATCAAAAATAGAAAAGAGAAGAAAAATGAAAAGAGAATCAGAAAGACGAAAAAGAGAAAGAATAAAAGCAGATCCTGCATTATACGATGAATTCAAAAGAAAAGAGAGAGAGAGATACAAAGCCAGAAGTACAAGCTGAATGATTTTAAAAAATAACAGAAATGAATAAACGAGAGAAAAGAGCCCAGAGGAAAAAAATACGTGAAAAAGTTAGATGGCATAGAGAAGAGAAGAAACGAAGAAAAGAAGGAAGAGGTAAATAAAATGCTGGAAGAGGCAACTCCTCCTGACAGTGATAAGGTAGTAACAATCGAAATGTCGTAAGGAATTATATTGTTGGACCTAATTTTGACCGGGTAGAAACCAGCCGAAAGAAAAGTGGTAAGAAAATTGCAAAACGAAATAAAACTAACAAGGAGAAAGCAGATTTTGGTAAATGAGGTTCGGGTCCATTTTTTGCAAAGTGGTAGTGCATATTTAAAGTGTTAATATTACAAACTGGAAGAGCGCAACAGCCAAAAATAACGGAGAAAAAGCGTCTTGAAGTTTCTGACTCGCCGCATATATCGTACGACGCATGAAGTTAAGTGACGGCATGACAGATTGAGGAACATCTACGTCTCTCGTGCAAAGGGTGACGGGTTCAGTTTCCGCCCGAGTCAACTTTACTTGTTTTGCTTCAACCAATAAAGTAGCCAATTGTACCTACAAGTAGACTATTATTTCTCCATATGTTTATAATGAATAAAACAATAGATATGTTGAAATCAGTTGTAAAATCCTTCAATGTTCCATGTTAACTATCAACAAAATGTAATCTATTTCGTAGATATATTGATATCACGAGTTATATTATGGTTGCCTCAGTCATTGTATAAAAAAATGTTCTCCACGCTTCGTGTTTACATCTGTTGGCAGTGTGCGAATTACAAGGAAAATGAGGGGGGTAATCTCCTTTGGTTATAGCTACCAAAGGGGATGGAAGTGCTATAAAGTGACATGGGGAAGAAACACATTGGCATTAAATATGCACAGACTAAGCTCCTTTCAATATAATACTGACACTAAATGCAGTCATTTTCATGAGGGACAATACAACTCTGTGCCTGCTGCACAGAGAAAAATCCGTTATCCGGACAGCGGTATATTGTACAAATATACGGTATTCTCTTGCTTACTATAGAAATCAGTACGGAGCATACGCTATCCGTATGCTACATAGGCACTGCCCTTAGATGTTACATCATGCCGTTGCAGGATGTCTGACATCTAACAGTTTTCTGTATATCACATGCATATACTTATGTTATCTTCGTCAGCTATATGTTGTATACGTCCATTTGTATGTGAGATCCTGACTACCTACATTGTTTCATACGGAAAGAAAAAGATAGGTTACATGTGTAATTCCTGTAGTATTTGGACTTAACGTACAACAGACGTATAACTGAAAACGCATATTTTATAATACTTTCCATATAAGTGTTTCATCTATACGTAAAGTACGCCACCTACAATTTTTTTCTCAGCAGAAACACCATCAGACATTACGTGACCTTAAAATGCCTACTAACATCTCGGAATAAAAAATCGAGTTTTTTTTTTTTTACAGAATAGAGGCAGAACTCATAATTGTGTTTCCCTCAAAAGCAAATAGAGCCACTGTGGATACTAAGGACATTGTTGCGGAATTGGAACAGCTTTTCTTGGAAAATAGAACATTCCGGTTTACGTTTACTACAATTTTAGATGTGTGCACAAATCTATATTAAGCATTCAATTCAAAATATTACATTGTCTTACATTTTACTAGTGAATAAAACTTAAATATATCTTCACTGAGTATGTTTTGTAACCTCCGTGGATATTAATGTAACCACCGTGTTTGTCAAAGAAATAAATTACCATTTTTTAAAAAAAAATATATTTTCTTGACCTCATCCACTGTAATGATTGTATTTGTTCATCCCTTAGGTGTGTAAAAAATAAATTATACATTATTTCTCCGATTTTAATTTTTAAGATTTTTCCAATGACAAAATTCCACTTAATTTCAGAATCACCCATATATGCTTCGAAATACAATGTCAGGTCTCAACTTTTTAGCACCCCTCATTTTAGAATTTTTAAAATTGAAAAAATCGACACGCCCTAATATACTATACACCACATTTCCCCCATTCCCTTTACTATTCAGAAAGGAGAACTCAATTTTTGTTCAAAATGACCCTGGGACATATTTTCCACTAGTTCAGACTCTAGTACCGTGCCCGTCGCTCATCGTATGTGTTTCACGGTGAAATGTATCAAATCTATCGAACCACTGAATCCTCAACTTATTGTGGAAGTAATGGACCACAAGAAGTACGAACAATGAAATAAATAAATTAAATCGATGTGAAAACTGCAAAATAAATAAAGAAAGAAAAAGTTTCTTCAGTGCGCTACAAATAAAATTTTAAAAATTCAATAACGATATTATTCTCTACCTGACAAGATTTTGAATTTAGAAAACAGCCTTGTCCTTGTCCCAATATTTGGGACGGTTATGCTAGTCCAGTGAATTACTCTGAAATCCGACTTAATAGCATCTGGTTTTATTCGAACTGAAAAAATAAAATACCTCCATGTCAATCACCACATTACCAACCAAAATTTCTGAATAAATTTTGTATTCACTGTTTCTGGTTACTATAAAATGAAATTTGTGAATAACCTCTGACATTTTATTTGTAAATGAAATGGAAATGTTATAGACGGGAACCATACAATGAAAAGAAGGAAAAAAATCTGAAAAGCAGTGTTCGAAATCTGAAGTATTTCCTACAATACAGAATACGTGCTTATATTCTGCCATTTCTGCCAAATCACTTTCTAGAGATTATGAAGCTTCAATAATTCAAACCAGTTCTCAGTTAAACATTTCATCTTGACTTACTGATGTTCATAGGGTTGATCAATTGGTGTTTTCTCCTTCTTCATGTTCCTCCTTGTATTCATATAGGACCCCACGGTAGTAGGAAGGTTAAGGCGAAGGGAGAATATAACAGAGTTTTTTTTTTTTAAATTGTAGGATTTTTTAAAACACAGTTTGTCTGACCAGAACAAATGAATTATATTAATAAATACACTTTTTTTTTTTTTTTTTTTGTTACAGTTTCAAGGACCTAACGTCCTCTTCATCAGACATTTAGAAAAGACAGATGACAGCAAATCTTATATTTTCCTCAGCCGTTAGTTGGTATTGTTACCTTATACATCGTATAATGTAACATGGCCCGGAAGTTTTGGGCAATCAGTGTATATATGAATTTAATATTTATTAAAATTTTATTTTTAATATATAATTAATCAATGACTTGATTTGAAGTAGACCGCAAAATTTGCGTTAAGTTCCTTGAACTAATGATTTTAGTATATTTAGAGGGAAATATATGGTAATATATTTACATTGAACAATTATTTGTATATTTAGCTAAAATATAATATTATTTTAGGAAATAAGGTAATTTCTGGTCGTTTTTAATCCTTTCCAGTCAATTTTCATTCATATTTTTGGCTTAGGGGATCTTCGAAAGAATTCAAAATTTTTATTTCAAAAATCTTCTTTAAAATTTTATATTTGTAAAGTCAGCCATAGTAGCTTCTTGAAGCATCTCTTTGTTTAACCTAAATTATCTGTGATTGGATCTTCCGCAATCACAGGTGTGGTTGAGATTTTTCGGCTTCTTTGATCTTGAGAGATACACCTATCATCGTATAGTTACGTCACAATGAACCTCCAATTAGGGATCTTCTTCCCATTGTCGTGGTCTTTTACCGGAAGCAGTGTTAAGTGATGGACGTAGAGTGATCTTCGTCGCCATAAAAGCGTGGAAAATTAGAGATTTAAAGTATCTACACCCAATTCACGATGTATTTGAGGCTCTCTATCTGTGAAACAGTGGAATAGCGCAGTGAAAGGTTGCTGTGCTCAATGGACATAGGATTTTCTGCAGTGAGAGCAAATCTTTTACGTCAGACCGAGAGTGGTTTGGGGGGAAAGCCATCTACTCCTTGTTAATTCATGGATGTCAGATCCAAAGATTTTATTTTTGTACACTGAAGTAGGCTCTCAATCCTCGAGAGCTGGTGTAAAATAACAACAACCATCAGGTAGGAGAGGAAGTAGAATTCTATTTTTCCATGGAGGGAATCGACAAGTAAGTGGTAGAAAGTAAAATTCCAAATTATCGTTGTTTTGGCCTAGTTGAAACCTACGGAATTCTAACCTCTTTCGGACTGGAACATGTTTATATCTGGTGTTGTGATGCCTTATAATATGTGCTAAACGCTGCGTAGTTTTCCCTAAGTTATACAATATATAAAATCTGCGATGTGACATAAATCACTCGTTCAATGGAGGGGGGAAAAATTGTTCTTTTGGAGTTTCAGTGTGGATGTTTGTTACCAACAGTCCATGAAATGTGTGTACTTTCGAGTACATACATTTCACCCCAAAATTATATTTTGGATATGTAATTTCGTATATTCTTTTTCTGTTATTTATTATTTTCCGTACTGCTATATTACAGAACAAAATCCATTCTCTGGTTTGTGCTTACCTTCACTGTAGTTTGAATACGATGAGACAAATATATACAAAGTTTCGGCTCACATTGATAATAAGGGTGCTTGCATAGCTATTGGTAATGGGAGATGCTCGTCAACAACAACACGTTCGTTATGTATTTTGAAATTCCTTTCACCAGAAACCAGAAATTCGAATTTTAAGCACATAGTTTAAGATTTTTTTTTTCAATATACAAAATTAAAGCTGAATGGTCGACGTCCCATACGTCCTCGGTAGAATGGCGGGGTGTGTGCTATATTATTAATCTGTTGAATAAAGTGATTTTTATATGTTTTAGGTTAAGTTAGATAGTTAGGCTAGGGACTAGGTTAAGTGTACTTTCTTTTCATGGATTTATTTAGTGTATGTATTGTCTCAAAAGAAATGTTTTGTTGTGGAATCAAAGTGGATGAGGTCTGAGCTCATACAAGGGAGGTCACCTTGTTGGTATAAATCCTCCGCGCTGACCCTACCTCCACAACGGTATCTAAAATAGAAAATACTAAGAAAAGAAAGTAAAGTATGTAGCACACAGCCGTAATGAGTAGCACATGTGTAGTGCAAGGCTTACGTGATTTTGTAGTAAATGTCCTTATTTTCAAATTTTTTTTTTTTTTTTGACTAAACCAAACGTATGTAGAATTGTTCATGATATGTGAAGAGAGTATGTAATGCAATGATAAACTTACCCATTCAGCTATGTCAAGAATTTTCCTCAATTTCCAACCTTTACGACTATTTTTTTTAAAAAATGTATTCTCCTGTTATCTCTTATCATACAGAAAGTTAGTGTAAATAAAGCGTGCGAGTCGAAACAAAATCTTTCATTGTCCAGTGCAAAGCTAATTATTTTAAAACGATGTAGTATAGTAACTTTAATAGTATTGTTGGTACTCAGAAAGTAGAGTGTTTAAAGCAGTACGTGAACAGTGTAATGAAAGTAAATCATAGCGTCTTGAAAGTGTACAGAATCGTTTTCACTTAGTGTGACCGGGGTTGGAATCACAGACCTGCCAGGAAATTTCACTTCGTTAATAATATCAGCAAAATTCATTTTTGGCATTTAGTTTTCTTTTTCGAAATTCCATTCCGTTGCGCGGTTTAGATCCAATTTGAGATATTTTTTTATTTTTTATCTGGGTTAGTAAACACACACATTTAGATTTTCGAAGCACTCACCGTCAGTTTCACTCTTGGGTCAGTGTCTTGTTCTGTCGGATTGTGGTTTGTAACCTTATCTCGCGATGGGATGCAGGCTATGAACTGCGGATCGGGATACTGGGCTGCGAGTGAGAATGAAGGAGGCTTAGAAACCTTTATATTTAGGGTCAACTTGAGTTCTATTTTCCGGAGATGATTGGTGTAGTGGATGGGTCAGTGAGTGTTGATAGCTTACCCGTCTGGGCCCGATGGGTTCGCGTTCGGCAGTCGGTGACACATTCACGCAGCCATAGTCTCGAGGAAAGGGAACATCATACAGAAACACAATATCAGTATCATCATCATTATTTTAAATTTTTATTTTTACTTTTTTTTTTTTTTTTTTGTAAAATTGGCGTTCCACAGCCAGGATCTGTTATTTCAATCTTTCGCGAGTGCTAAGTGAATCATATTGAAAGAGCAGTGTAATGTAATGGGGACTGTTGTGACAAACGACTCCTTGAACGATGTGTAGTCACTCTAGAGTTTGTATATGTGTAACTTGGGGAAAACAATTTATATGAAATGGAGATGTCTGCTGGTAGCAGGTCAAGTACTGAATCCCGTAGCCCGGATGAATATGTGTGTTGTAGTGAGGAAATACAGGGCTTCAGTGTGTATTGTGACGGTTGTTCTGGATGGGTGCATGCACAGTGCTATGATATAACGGATGAGCAGGTAGAAGAATTGAATAAGTGTAGTGAGCCATGGTATTGTAAAACGTGTGTGGCCAAAAAGCTGACTGTGCGCTCGCTTTCCAAGTCACAGGAAAGTGAAAGTGAACCGAACACCGCGACGCACGACTCGGGAGAGAAACTCTTACACAACGGTGGAGAGAATGTTGGAACTGCAGGTTCACCTGCATCCGTGACAGACCTTGCAAAAATGTTAGAACGATTTAGTCAAACATTAACTTTAACTTTGGACCAAAAATTTGAAAAGGTTGACAGTATTATGGACCAAAAATTTGAAAAGGTTGACAGTATTATGGACCAAAAATTTGAAAAGGTTGACAGTATTATGAACCAAAGATTTGAAAAGGTAGATAATAATTTGTACGCGATGAATCAAAAATTTGATTTGTTAAAGTCGGAAATGGTGCAAATTGTAAATGAAAAGGTGGAAAATGTAAACAAGGACGTATCGGACCTCCGGAACGAAGTTCGCGATTTGTATACTTCGGTGGGGGAATTTCAGGATACGATAACAGCGCGGGTAGACACCGTTGAGGAGAATCTCCGGTTGTCAGTAGAAAAGCAAAATCGCAGATGTGATCAGCTCGCTAAAGAACTATCGCATCTCGAGTCGAGCACCCGGAAATCTTATAACGTACTCGAGGCTAAGATCCAAACTTTGGTGAAGGATCGGGAGCAAAATAAACCAGGTCGTGTCGGTCGCAAGCGGTCACGTGACTTTGTTGGTTGTGAGGGGGTTGACTCTGACGGAACAGACTCTGACACCCGAGTGGATGTACCAGTCTCTTCGGTTGAGGAGACTCGTACTGTCCCAACGGTGACAGTCTCTGTCTGTCAGCCGACCAGAGTTCACGCTAAGAATGTCTGGCCGTTTGACTTAAATTCGCATTCGTTGGTTACGAACAATTCCAGTCCCACCTGTGGGAATATCATGAGTGGTCAGGTTGCCTCTAGGGCTTTAAATCCATTATTGACGTGGTCTCAGGCTTCGGTCTCGACAACCAATGTATGTAGCTTAAGTAATGTAGTGTCCAGTACTGTTGCAGATAGGACTACTTCGTTTGTTGGAATTCCGGAGGGAGTATGTAGTCACACAGTGGTATCGATGCCAAGCAACTTGCCTTTTGGACCAAATTATACCTCTTATTCGAATTTTGGACAAAATTATTCTAATGCAAAGAGCCCTGTGATTGGCTGCAACTCTCCCCTGAATCCCGGCAGATATGAGGGATGTTCTGGTAATAGGGCGTTAAATTTAAGGCTGTCGGAGCTAAATCACTTACCGAACTTCGCAGGAGAATATGGTTTGGTCAGGTCTTTTCTAGAAAACTTAGAACAGACGTTTAAGATAATCTCCGCGTCAGAATACGAACGCATGGTTTGGTACCGTGTTGTTTGTCGGCTGGTGCCAAGACTTGGTACCAAACGGTCTGTAAAGGCATCAGCAGTTATGCTGACTTTGTGCGTCTATTTAAGGAGCACTACTTCTCGGCCAGGATGGAACGCCTGCAGAAGAAATTCATACAAGGAATGAAATTTGACCGGTCCAAGTATAACCGGCTAACTGACTTTGCCTGGAAGGTCATAGCCGAATACTATGCTGTGGCACAACATCCAGATGAGACAGAACTCATTGAGTTTGTCCTAGATTGTCTGCCGGCTGGAGATGCTAAATTGTTGCGAGCCGTGGAGCCCAAGAATATCCAGCATCTGATTGTTAAGATAGCCGAAATAGAAGGTCATCCGGAACCAGTAACAGATAAGAAATTTAAGCGTCTGCACATTCGGCAGGCCAAGATTGGGAAAAAGACCGAAAAGAACGGGAAGTCTCAACAGACAAAAGACACTTCGTCGCAGACGGAGGAGGACGAAGGAAAGAAGAATGGTGATGCCAAGGGAAATGGAAATGGCAATCGATTCTTGGGGAACCGAGGTCGAAGAAGAAATTTTCAGGCCAGAAGACCCTGGTTCAACAACCGAAGGCAAAACTGGGGGAACGGAAACCATAATGTTCCATATGTTTCCAACCCTAGCTATCAATCGGGAGCAATGAACTTTGGATGTCATCGAGGTGCATCCCAACAGTGCGCGCCGAGTTCGAACCACATACCGGGAGCGCAAGCCTATCCGGGATACATGCCGAATTTGCCTCCTGGAGGAGGAGTGGCGACTCCCACATCCACTCCTTCCCCAGCGGTGAACATGGCTATGTCCACTGGTTGGCCTCCGCCGTATACGACGTTCATGCCGCCGATGGCGCAGTCATCTGAAGCGAATGGGAATAGTTCGGGAAATGCATGTCGCAGCCCTCATTAGGGGAGACTGTGGACTGCGATATGAATTCCTCGACTCCCCAAAAAGGAGGAAGTTCGGTAACGGAACATGAAAATTTTTGTTTGGCATCAACCTGTCCAGTAGTTAATCTCGAACCTCAAAATTCAAAATTAGATGTTTTGGTAACTTCCGGAATTCGGGGAAACAAATCGGGCACGCCTCTGTTCTCGGTTCGTTTCGTGATAGACGAGAGGGAGTGTGACTCCAGTGCGGAAAGGAGTGTTCTTTTATCCTATCCCTCACCCACTCTAACTTGTTCGGTAGGAGAGTTATCTTTGGTTTGTATCCTAGATTCTGGAGCGGATACGAATTTGCTCTCGGGAGATGCTTGGAGACGAATAAAAGAGATCTATCCTTCTGCCAGACTTCGACCGAAAACTAATATCTCTTTAAAAGGTTTTGCGGGAGACGAATCATTCCAAGTTAAAGGTTTCCAGATCTTAAACTTCACTATCCAAGGTTGCATTTTCGAAGTCCCAGTCTATGTTGTTCAGAAATTAAAAGCACACTGTATCTTAGGATTCCCATTTTTCGTTCGATACAACCTTTCTCTAAATTGTAAGTCTAAAGAAATTTCGCTTCAAACGGACTCGGGACAGACCATCTCTATTAACATGGAACAGCAGCATTGTTGCCAGGTTACTGTCGCAGAATTAACTTCAGATAAAGAGGACGACTCTTTATTTCAACCCTCGGTTACGAAGGAGGAACTTCGGGACTTTGTTTCTCAGAGAACCGATCTCGATTCGGATTCTCAGGAGAGGTTGTTTTCATTATTAGTACGATTCAGGTGTCTCTTCACAGAGAATTCCCGTGTCATAAAGGTCGAGCCGTATAGAATACAGCTTTCCGACGACGTCCCGGTGGTAGGAAAGTTGTATCCTGTACCCATTCATCTTCAGAAAGAGTTTGAGGAGGTCTTAGATAAGTGGGTAAAACTTGGGATTATCGTTGAAGGTCCTTCACCTTACAGATGCCCTGTACATATTGTGCGTAAGGCGTCTGGAGAGCTAAGGCCCGTGATTGATCTGCGTGGTATCAACGAGCGTGTGATTACACCAAAGATTCAGGTCGAGCCGATCTCCGATCTAATCGCGCGAGTCAGTGGTGCAACCATTTTCACCTCGTTGGACTGTACGCAATCATATCATAGTGTCCCGATCCATCCAGACTCTTACAAATATGTTAGTTTTGTTTACAAAGGACGTCAGTATCAAATTACTCGTTTAACAATGGGTTTGAAATCATCACCAGCGGTTTTCCAGTCTGTCATGCACACCTTCTTTGGATTAGAAACCTTCAAAAATTTTCTTATAGTTTACCTAGACGACGTTCTTTGTTTTTCATCTTCCATAGACGAACATTTCCAGCATTTAGAAAAGGTTTTCAACACTCTTCGTTCGGCTAATCTTTCTCTCAATTTTCGGAAATGCAACTTCTTAAAATTCGAAATCCCTTTTCTTGGTCATCTTGTTTCAGGATCTTCTGTAAAAATAAATCCTAAAAGTAATGAGGCCATCCGTCACTTTCCCCTTCCACGAACTAAGAAGGCACTACGGAGATTTCTTGGTCTCGTGGGATGGCGAAAGCGACATTTCCAAAACTTCGCAGGTTTAACTGCTCCATTTTACGATCTTCTTAAGAAGGACCAGAAGATAGAATACTCTTCGGAGTTATTAGAAAAGTTCGATCATCTAAAAGAACTTCTAAGTAGTCCTCCTGCTCTTGCTCAACCTGATTTCAATTTGGGTTTTCATCTGTTCAGTGATGCCTCTGCGGATTCATTGGCTGGCTACGTGGCTCAATTTCCCCTGGGACAGGATGACCCGGAGGTTATTGCGTACGCGAGTCGGCGAATAAAGCCGCATGAGGCCTCCTTATCAGTCTTCCAGTTAGAGTTGGCAGCTGTCCTTTTCCTTTGCGAGAAATTCTCCTACTTCATTTTGGGTCGACGGACTACGGTCCACTGTGACAATGCTGCAGTCACATATGCTTTCAGTTCGAGAAATCTCGATGCTCGAACTACTCGTCTTCTGCTTAAACTGCAACGTTTCGATCTGCAATTTGTTCACATCAAAGGCTCTGACACTGAAATCGCTGACCTATTGAGCCGTTATCCTCCAGAAATTCCTGAGGCAGAAGAGGATCATTTTATAAAATTTTTGACCGCGGAGGACGCTGACCTCTTGGATGTCGCGGAACTGAGGCGAGAACAGCGGAAAGATCCGTATTGTAGAAAGCTACACGCCATTTGGAAAGATTCTCGAGACAATGACAGGATACGTGTGGAGAATCATTTAGTTTATATTAGAAATTCTCAAAATTCTGTTTGGCTGCTGGTCATTCCTGCCAGCTTGGTGGAAAATATTGTTTCGGCGATTCACAACAAAGGCCATTTTGGTGTAAAGCGATGTTTGTCGTTCGCTAAGGCCATGTTTCACTGGAAAAGTATGCGTGAGACTTTTACTAAGTATATTCAAGAATGCCTTCCTTGTGCGCGAACTAAGTACTCGTACAGGGTGATCAGAAAGGAACCCTGCCATGTTGAGGCCTCTGCTTCCTTCGAGAAACAATGCCTCGATCTGGCCGGGCCCCTTCCTAGGAGTCAGGGTTATAAGTATATCTTGTCTATCCTGGACGTCTACAGTCGCTTCGTGTGTTTCTTCCCCCTCAGGACGGCTCACACGAGGGAGATTGTGGCTGTCCTCGAGAAAAGATATTACTATCAACTACCTTACCCTAAGTATTTGGTGAGTGACCAAGGTCCACAATTCTTGTCGCGCGTCTGGCGAGAATTTTGTCAAAAACATCGAATCAAACACATACTTACCACGCCATACCATCCTTCCTCCCATGGCATTATCGAGCGCAGACATCGTGACCTCCACCGCATTCTCCGCCTCTATTGTAGCGAGAATCAATCCAAATGGAGTACCTTTCTAAAAGCCGCCCAAGATTTGTGTAACCATTCCTGGTGTGATGCACTTGGATGCACACCGGCAGAGCGTTTCCTATGCTACTCTGCGTCCAAGAGCTTCAAGAAGAACTTTATCTGGCCAAAAGAATCACTTCCTGTCAGTGAAGACAAGAAACTCGTCATATCTAGTCCAGCAATGGTGCCCAAGAAAGAACGTAAACAGCAGAAACATCAGGATACCATTACTGAAGGCTCACTAGTAATGGTTAAAACTCATCACTGTCATCCATACCAAAGAAAATATTTGCCAAGTTTATGGATACCTATGTGGGACCATACATTGTTTCCGCTATAACTAGAAATTCAGCGAGATTACAAAGTTTAAAAGGAGAGAATATTGGCACTCAGAGTTTCGACAATCTCAAATTATTTCGATGCTCTGAAGAAAAGAGGAGAGAGCTGTTGGGAGGTTGAACAGAAACAAAACATAGTCGAGAAAGAAAAAAAAAAAGAAAGAGAATCGTAGGTTAAATTTAGATTAAGGTAATTTTTGTTTGTTTTGTGTCTTATTTTGTGTTCAATTTTCCTTTTTTCGTATAGAGTAGTTATAAATTCATTGTTAGGATTAAGGTCTCTGAAAAATTTTCAAAACATTTCCTATATTGATTGCATTGCATTAGTGTATTTTATGATTAAAATGTTAGGTTAGAAAAAAAAAAGGAGCTTAACTTAGGACTTCTAAGTTAGATTTTTTTTTTTTCTTCCGAAGCTCCCGGAGGATGTTACCTTATACATCGTATAATGTAACATGGCCCGGAAGTTTTGGGCAATCAGTGTATATATGAATTTAATATTTATTAAAATTTTATTTTTAATATATAATTAATCAATGACTTGATTTGAAGTAGACCGCAAAATTTGCGTTAAGTTCCTTGAACTAATGATTTTAGTATATTTAGAGGGAAATATATGGTAATATATTTACATTGAACAATTATTTGTATATTTAGCTAAAATATAATATTATTTTAGGAAATAAGGTAATTTCTGGTCGTTTTTAATCCTTTCCAGTCAATTTTCATTCATATTTTTGGCTTAGGGGATCTTCGAAAGAATTCAAAATTTTTATTTCAAAAATCTTCTTTAAAATTTTATATTTGTAAAGTCAGCCATAGTAGCTTCTTGAAGCATCTCTTTGTTTAACCTAAATTATCTGTGATTGGATCTTCCGCAATCACAGGTGTGGTTGAGATTTTTCGGCTTCTTTGATCTTGAGAGATACACCTATCATTGTATAGTTACGTCACAATGAACCTCCAATTAGGGATCTTCTTCCCATTGTCGTGGTCTTTTACCGGAAGCAGTGTTAAGTGATGGACGTAGAGTGATCTTCGTCGCCATAAAAGCGTGGAAAATTAGAGATTTAAAGTATCTACACCCAATTCACGATGTATTTGAGGCTCTCTATCTGTGAAACAGTGGAATAGCGCAGTGAAAGGTTGCTGTGCTCAATGGACATAGGATTTTCTGCAGTGAGAGCAAATCTTTTACGTCAGACCGAGAGTGGTTTGGGGGGAAAGCCATCTACTCCTTGTTAATTCATGGATGTCAGATCCAAAGATTTTATTTTTGTACACTGAAGTAGGCTCTCAATCCTCGAGAGCTGGTGTAAAATAACAACAACCATCAGGTAGGAGAGGAAGTAGAATTCTATTTTTCCATGGAGGGAATCGACAAGTAAGTGGTAGAAAGTAAAATTCCAAATTATCGTTGTTTTGGCCTAGTTGAAACCTACGGAATTCTAACCTCTTTCGGACTGGAACATGTTTATATCTGGTGTTGTGATGCCTTATAATATGTGCTAAACGCTGCGTAGTTTTCCCTAAGTTATACAATATATAAAATCTGCGATGTGACATAAATCACTCGTTCAATGGAGGGGGGAAAAATTGTTCTTTTGGAGTTTCAGTGTGGATGTTTGTTACCAACAGTCCATGAAATGTGTGTACTTTCGAGTACATACATTTCACCCCAAAATTATATTTTGGATATGTAATTTCGTATATTCTTTTTCTGTTATTTATTATTTTCCGTACTGCTATATTACAGAACAAAATCCATTCTCTGGTTTGTGCTTACCTTCACTGTAGTTTGAATACGATGAGACAAATATATACAAAGTTTCGGCTCACATTGATAATAAGGGTGCTTGCATAGCTATTGGTAATGGGAGATGCTCGTCAACAACAACACGTTCGTTATGTATTTTGAAATTCCTTTCACCAGAAACCAGAAATTCGAATTTTAAGCACATAGTTTAAGATTTTTTTTTTTCAATATACAAAATTAAAGCTGAATGGTCGACGTCCCATACGTCCTCGGTAGAATGGCGGGGTGTGTGCTATATTATTAATCTGTTGAATAAAGTGATTTTTATATGTTTTAGGTTAAGTTAGATAGTTAGGCTAGGGACTAGGTTAAGTGTACTTTCTTTTCATGGATTTATTTAGTGTATGTATTGTCTCAAAAGAAATGTTTTGTTGTGGAATCAAAGTGGATGAGGTCTGAGCTCATACAAGGGAGGTCACCTTGTTGGTATAAATCCTCCGCGCTGACCCTACCTCCACAACGGTATCTAAAATAGAAAATACTAAGAAAAGAAAGTAAAGTATGTAGCACACAGCCGTAATGAGTAGCACATGTGTAGTGCAAGGCTTACGTGATTTTGTAGTAAATGTCCTTATTTTCAAAAAAAATTTTTTTTTTTTTTTTTTGACTAAACCAAACGTATGTAGAATTGTTCATGATATGTGAAGAGAGTATGTAATGCAATGATAAACTTACCCATTCAGCTATGTCAAGAATTTTCCTCAATTTCCAACCTTTACGACTATTTTTTTTAAAAAATGTATTCTCCTGTTATCTCTTATCATACAGAAAGTTAGTGTAAATAAAGCGTGCGAGTCGAAACAAAATCTTTCATTGTCCAGTGCAAAGCTAATTATTTTAAAACGATGTAGTATAGTAACTTTAATAGTATTGTTGGTACTCAGAAAGTAGAGTGTTTAAAGCAGTACGTGAACAGTGTAATGAAAGTAAATCATAGCGTCTTGAAAGTGTACAGAATCGTTTTCACTTAGTGTGACCGGGGTTGGAATCACAGACCTGCCAGGAAATTTCACTTCGTTAATAATATCAGCAAAATTCATTTTTGGCATTTAGTTTTCTTTTTCGAAATTCCATTCCGTTGCGCGGTTTAGATCCAATTTGAGATATTTTTTTATTTTTTATCTGGGTTAGTAAACACACACATTTAGATTTTCGAAGCACTCACCGTCAGTTTCACTCTTGGGTCAGTGTCTTGTTCTGTCGGATTGTGGTTTGTAACCTTATCTCGCGATGGGATGCAGGCTATGAACTGCGGATCGGGATACTGGGCTGCGAGTGAGAATGAAGGAGGCTTAGAAACCTTTATATTTAGGGTCAACTTGAGTTCTATTTTCCGGAGATGATTGGTGTAGTGGATGGGTCAGTGAGTGTTGATAGCTTACCCGTCTGGGCCCGGTGGGTTCGCGTTCGGCAGTCGGTGACACATTCACGCAGCCATAGTCTCGAGGAAAGGGAACATCATACAGAAACACAATATCAGTATCATCATCATTATTTTAAATTTTTATTTTTATTTTTACATTTTTTTATTTATTTATTTTTTTTTTTTTTGTAAAAGCATATTCATTTATATAATTTTAATTGTTGTTTTTATATATAAATTTAAATTTGTAATATGTAACAATATCATATAAATACATTGTTAATACATGTTAATTGTCAATGCAATTTTATAATTATACTGATCTTTATTTAAAATAATATAACAGAAATTTGGACTAATATCGTTTATGTACTTTTCTTTTTACTTTTCTATAACTTCTAATAATTTCTCCCATTGCTCGTGTATATTTATACCACTTGTCCAGTTCATTAAGTTCTCCTCTTGTTCTTTCTTTATTTTTCTCGCTTCCTTCCACTTCCTAATAATCTTTCTTTTTTCTCTTTCTAAACCTCTAACCCCTTCCCAATCTATCCTATGTCCCGTTTCTTTTACATGTTTGTAAATAGCGTTATTTTCTCTTTTCATTCGAACATCATCTTTATGTTGTTTTAATCTGTCCCTAAAAAACAATTAAAATTATATAAATGAATATGCCAACTAACCGCTGAGGAAGATATAAAATTTGCTGTCATCTGTCTTTTCTAAATGTCTGATGAAGTAGACGTTAGGTCCTTGAAACTGTAAAATAATAATAATAATAATAATAAAATTTAAAAAAATAAAAAAAACTATAGTTATTAATATAATTCATTTGTTCTGGTCAGAAACTGTGTTTTAAATGTTATTGTGATTATCTAGAACCATGGAGTTTGTTGATTAGGGTGTTTTTAAATCTGTATTTTGTACTCGATTCAGATCAGTGCCGAAATTCACCATTAATAAATAAAGAAATCAGAGTACAGTGTGGAATACAATAGGTTTTAGCATATTATTAGCGAAAGCATGTGTTGATTGGTTTGTAATTAATATATGACTTGTAAGTGCTCCAAAAATTTTAATTGTGTCCATTTTATTCGTAGAATATGTATTAAAAGATGCAGAGGTTGATTGTCAATCGCAAACAAGGAGCTGATTCATCGTATTTGCCAGTGCAGGTAAGAGACTTACGTACTGATTATATGAATTTTCAGATGTAATATGGAGAATTCTTTGTGACCTGTCGTAATGCACGAGAGTCTCTTTTAAAACATATAAGACAAATATGACACGTTTCGGCTATTGAACAAAAAGAAAAATAAATAAAATAAATTAAAAATGAAAAAAACATCTTCTTCTTCTTCTTCTTCTTCTACTACTACTACTACTACTACTACTACTACTACTACTACTACTACTACTACTACTACTACTACTAATAATAATAATAATAATAATAATAATAATAATAATAATAATAATAATAATACACATTTAGTGCGTATGGTAAAATTCTGTTGAATAAGAACTATTCTTCATCAGCTGCATGGTGTTTTAATATTATATAAGTTTTATGTAACTTTTCTTTTTATTTTTTTAAACCTAGGTATGAACTAAAAGATGCTCATTATAGCATTTTAAGTTCTTAATTTTATTTTACTTGTAATTGTGATTCCTAAAGAAGCTTCTACTTCCTAACTTTCGGCTCTCCCAAGCTTTCAGGATCGACAGGGATTTCAAGAAAATCATAGACCTTTACGTTGGCGACCCTAGTACTCCTTCTAATTGTCACAGGGACATTAAGGATATCTCATTGTAAAGCTTATGGAACACAGATTCCAACGAGCTAACTTTTGTGCTCCCCGTGCCCAATCCGTTAAAAAAAAAAAAAGTTTTTGGGGCTATGGTAATACTGTTATTTGTCGTACGCAAGAAAAAAGTTCTCATGTACACAGAGTATCACTAGTTAGTATGTTCATTTATCTTTATTGGTACCACTTTTTATGCTTGTAGCTCCTTTGGAGGAGTTCCCGCCCCCAAATGCTGGAGGGAGGGGGAACTAGAAACATCCAACTTTCCCCCGTACCCTTCTGCTGCTGGACCCCCAATGTAGATGAAATGCACACCGTTGGAAAGTTCCATCCTTCCTGAAGAGATAGACACCTAAATCGTCTCTCTAGGTTAATTAGGGGCCAAGCTACGGAGGTTTAAACTGCTGGCTCAGCACTTGAGCTTTTGGTCCTAAAAAGCCCTGGAGCTTTGTTCGCGAGGATAAAAACAGGAGGAAAACCAATACAGAGGTTCCGTAGAGGTTGCTAAGTTAAAGAGGAGGGAAGAGAAAATAAAATGAGAGAAAAACAGAAGAGGAAGGAGTGGTATAAAGAATCAGCTGTAAATAATCTAATATGAAATACATAGAAAAACAGGAAAGAAATTAGAAAAAAGAATAAGATAACATAAAAGACTGTGTAGAATTAAGAAGAGAGAACAATGCAGTATATGAGCACATTAAAGAAACAGGACATAAAATAGATTGGGAAAGAATAGGACTAGAAGAAAGAGAAGAGAACAGAGAGGGAAAAGAAAAATGTAATATGGAAATCGGAAGAAGCTCAGTAGATTATTTGTTTATTTATATATTTATCAACATAATTCCAGGTACAGCTGAATCCCAATATGCACTGGAATATCAAAGAAATCTATAGGTAAATGACATAATGCAATAATGATTATTATTATTAATAATAATGACGTGTTACTTAATATCTAGTATAGTTAATATATTATATAATACATATAATCTGGCATTGCATGAAAGTTGTTTGCTTACCACCTCAGCATGCGCCTGATCTTCTGAAGGCAGCTTGATAAACAATCTTACAATCGTCTTAATTCTGATGTTTCTTTCTCTCTATTGTCAATTTACGACGTCTGAAGTTAATAAATGTTATATTGGTGAAAATTTAAGACGACTACTAAGAAAGATGGGATCAAAACTATTCGAAACTTTATCTGCCAATCAATCACAGAGCGATGAATGGTAAGACGTTTCAACACTTCCTTTCATCAGTATAATTAGTAAGCAGTTTGTAATTTGCAGCACATAGTTGAAGTTTTGTAACCTTTTGCATTCTTGCGAAAAAATTAAAAGCATCTTATTATTTAAAAAATTAATCCTGTTTGCTATCTATGTTATCAAGAAATTCTTCGTTCCCTCCTAAAGGTGATTGTAGCATTTTCAAAGAGGAGGATTAGGATTAGATTTCTGGGCTGTCAGCACCAATGGCCATTTAGCCTGTCATGTATATGACGGATAACGTCCCTCGGCAAGCACACTATCCGGTAAGAGGGAAGGAAGGAAGCAGCCTGGGGCCATTATATTAAGTACCATTCCGGCATTTGTCTGATGTGAATACAAGAAAAACCTTACTCAAGATGGTTGGCCTGAAAAAACTGTAACACCAACCGAGTGTTCCCACCGGACAAGTAGTAGTAGTAGTTGTTGTTGTTGTTAATAATAGTAATAATAACAATAAAATTAATACATAAAAAGAGACGTACGGGTCTTTTACATTTTACTTCTTTAAAAAATGCAGCTTAATCAAGTTCGTCAGTAACTTCATTTTCCTATATGCAAAATTCAGGAGAAGTCGTATGATTTTTATTATGAAGATTTGAGAATAATTTTTGCGGAGAGAATAGAAAGAAAACTACTTTTCGGCAGATCTAGCCCGGGACCTAGACCACCGCTCCCAGTTTTTTGAGTGACAGAAAAAATTGAAGCTGTTATTTACCTATTTTTCAAAGTTTACCGTAAGCTCATGATATACCTATCCTAGTCTGGATTCTGGCTGCCAATCCTTCAGTTTTTATTACCTTCTACACCCGCCACTGGATGCTGCATAAAATAAAGGCGTTTAACGTGGAAGTGGATTTCGGAAAATCCGCACAAGCACAAAACGATAAGGAAAAAGACGAAAGTCTTGGATATTTATAATAACAGGCTTCATGCATTATTCTATTGATCGTACTTGTTTATTTCGTTTAGTGGTTTAAGTATTTAGTTGTTTCTAATATGGTTACTGATTGAAACATTGTACAAGGGCTCATCAGACTATTTCTAACTTTTTGGGGGGTATTTTTCCTTGTGTTTATAAATTGAGCTAATTTCCAGCAGAAAGAAAAATGTTAGTGTTATTAAAGCAATTGATCTTTTATATAACCATTGTTTCCGTTTGCTCTAGGATTCCTACAAGGATGTTACACCCTCTGGTGCTTGGAAGAACACCTTTAGAGGAGTAAATACAACAGTATTAGTTATAGTGGTATTATTAGTTGGGATTATTCTAACACTGATAAACATCTATGAGTTTCATCACATGCAGAAAGAGTATCTCTCCCGTCAAGAGGGATTAGGAAAAACAGCTAAACTACAGGAAATGCAGAAGAAACTAGTTTTTCTTCCAGATGGCAAAAGGGTGAGTTGAGCGTGGTGATTTTGTCAATTTCTTATGTATTCCACAATATGACAAACTCTTGTATGGTCGTTTCTCATATATGGACGTCCGCAAGGGTGAGAGAGCAAGAGGGGGCGTAAGCCCATCCCGGTAATTTAAGTTAATTAAATTTGAATTAAGTTACCGGGCATAAGCTGTATTTTCTAAATTAAATTCACCAATATTTTCTTCATTTCTTCACCTTTCCAACTTCTGTTGTAAAAATGCCTGTGTGGTCAGCAAAATACAGTAACGTTTGTCTTTTTGCTGAGAACTGTCCTGTGAACACAGGGTTGGTACCGTACAAATCAGCCGCCAGCGAATTCCTGTGTTATAGAAGGATGCCGCCGGTCCTTGTGTTCAGCAAGATTTTTTCTTTGGGGGAAGGGGGTGCACCATCATGCTCACAATTTCCGAAATCCTAAGTGTTCTACTACAATTTTGTAAAGGATTGACAGTGAATAGTGTGAAAAATGGGAAGAAAGCAACTTTACTATATTTTTTCGTGGACCGCGCATATCAAATCATCCGTGATCATACACGATCGACATTCCGCAGCTCATTATATACACCATCATGACCTTCGTTGAACTTCCTGATCCATTCCTGTTCTTTCCACATTTGACGTAAATGTTTGCTGCTGTGATATTTCTTGCATTCAAGAAACGAATCACAAACCTCGCCTCACAGTAGGCGGGCTGTTCGATAGTCTTAAAACATTTTCGTACACTCTCAACAACAAGCGAACACACCGTTACTGTCCTCTCTCCTTGCTAATGGATGACGGAAGTCATTGCACATGCTCAGAATCGCAAACACAGCGCCGATGCGGAAATATTTTTGAATGTACTTACTTTCAAAAGTGGCTTCGTATTTGTACAGGGTGGCCTAAAAATAGGTATACAGTCCCGTACTGATCGGTCATGACATTTTATATCATTTATTTATTGTTATCCACACAGATAGTTTCTTCCTTATTTGCTCTTAATTTATTTCCACTTATACCTTAAGCTCGGAACAAACCAAAGCAAATACATTCGTTATCTTAATACATTAAAATGTCATACTTGATCGATGCTGGTCTGTATACCTACTTTTGGGCCACCCTGTATAATCGTGATATTTACATTTTCACTGAACTTTGATCGTATAAGAAAATATAAAATATAAGAGGAACCCATAACTTACTTGTAATATTAGAAACCTAATTTTTGTTCTACAAAGGACTATGTTGGTACTTACGATAACAACTTTTATTTTCCAATTTTCAGGTTGACTCAGGCTATCTGAAACATGTGTTTGCTGTGTTTGAACGACTGGGGTTCATACGTGGCACAAATAATTCAGAATGGGATGTTATGTGGGCTCACGATTATCCCTTTCGACGACTACAGGCTACTATGAAAAATTTGAAGCCCCATCAGAAGGTAAGGGATTTAAAAACATAAAGTCGTGCCCTTTAAGTAAAGCTCTAAAATGTGATCAAAGCAAAAATGTTATTATATTAATAACTTGTTACGGTTTCGGTAATATATGTAACAGTAACACAAGTTATTAATATAATATTTTTGCTGTTGTCACATTTTTTATTTTTGCTTAGTTGTAGATTAGATCCAAAACTAGAATGATTGGTGTTCCTTTTATTTCAGATTTCTTTCCATTTTGCAAAGTTAATGCCCTTCATATTTATTTTATTTATTCAAAAAAAGAAATATAAATACATTTGAAGTTAAACGTCCATGTTTCCACTTAGCAGGTGCACACCCAGTTGGAACAAAACCAATACTACAAGCCACTACGTCTGTGGAATATTGAACGGGTATTATTCTGCACCCGAAAAGAGGATAATTAAATATAAAATAATTCCACCTATATTTTCAGAAAAAAAATATAGAACTAGATTGTTTATATAAGAGTAAGAAAAAATGAAATGAAATAAAATGAAATGTTAGGTTAACGTCCTGCGATTATGCACCGATTCTAAGGAAAACGGTAATGATGGGAAATGTATAAAATGGTGGAATGAAGAAAGTGGAAGGAAACCTGAAAACCCCGAGAAAACCCACACACATGTTGTTTGTCCACCATAAAGCTCAGTTGGCACGACCTGGGGTCGAACCAGGGACTCCACACACCAGAGGTGAACGCTCTACCACTGAGCCATCGCGGTCCCTTCATAAGAGAAAGAATACAGATGAAGTATAAGATCAATTTTTTTAAGGTTTATCAACCATTTCTCTCCTAAAGCAACCATAGTTTTCTTAAGATAGTGTAGAAATGTCGAATTAGATAGTTTGGGGGCGGTAGAGCCCAGTGGACAATCCCCGGTGTATCCTGAGTGGTAACAGGAACATTAAGCTACTTCTAATACCCATTATATATGTTGGTGTATCAAAAGTCCGGATCAATATGCCAAATCTGTTATGAGTAAAGAGACAAAAACATGAAAGATGTGTGTGATTTGAGTTGGACGTCCTTTTTAGAAGCGAGGCTATATGAGGCGTGGACCTACAGCTTAACGTGGGATCCCAACCACATGAGCTCCCGCTAGAAATGAAAAAATGAAAGAGAGGATTGGAAATAGGTGCTTTTCTATAAAAAATGGAATTTTTGAATCGTTTCAGCTGTTTGAACTCCACAGTGATACCGCGCCCTATGTTAGATGCAAAAACAACGTTTCTAGTCCAGTAGGAGTTGCGAAAACGTTTTCAGTCCAGCACGAAATGCAAAAACGTTTTCAATCCAGCAGGAGATGCAAAAAAGTTTTCAGTCCAGCATGAGATGCAGAAGCAGCGTTTTCAGTTCAGCAGGAGATGCAAAAAAGTTTTCAGTCCAGCATGAGATGCAGAAGCAGCGTTTTCAGTTCAGCAGGAGATGCAAAAGCAACGTTTCCAGTGCAGCAGGAGATGTAAAAACAACGTTTTTAGTCAGCAGGAGATGCAAAAGGAACGTTCCCAATCCAGAAGGAGATGTAAAAGCAAAGTTTTCAGTCCACCATGAGATGCAGAAGCAACATTTTCAGTCCAGCAGGAGATAAAAAGGAACGTTTTCAGTCCAGAAGGAGATGTAAAACCAACGTTTTCAGTCCAGGAGTTAGCAGGAGATGCAAAAGCAACGTTTCCAGTCCAGCAGGAGATGAAAAGGAACGTTTTCGGTCCAGCCAGGAAATGCAAAAGCAACGTTTTCAGTTCAACAGGAGATGCAAAAGCAACGTTTTCAGTTCAACAGGAGATGTAAAGGCAACATTTTCAGTCCGGGAGAAGATACGAACGTTTTCAGTCCAACAAGTGATGCAAAACGGACATTTTTAGTCCAGCAGGAAGGAGATACAAAAGGAACGCTTCCAGTCGAGCAGGAGATACAAAAGCAACGTTTCCAGTCCAGCAGAGTTGCAAAAGCAACGTTTCCAGTCCAGCAGGAGATGCAATAGCAACGTTTCCAGTTCAGCAGGAAATTCAAAAGCAACGTTTTCAGTGCAGCAGAATATGTATAAGCAACGTTTTCAGTCCAGCAGGCGTTCGAACGGAACGTAGATTAAACGGAGAACGTGCATTGTTGTGTGAAAGAACCTAGAACACTTCGAATCAGTTTCTCAACAATGCTTTTTTTTAATATGGTAAGAGCCCAAGAGAACAATCTGCTGAAGTGGCAATGTTGTTTTTTCAATTAACATTGGGCGCCTTAACCAGCGTGGGTCCAAACGGAAGGTGCGATTGGAAACTTTCACCATTTCAAATTGAAAGCCACCTATTTTCAAAAACTTTCCTCTGATGTTATTTTTCCATATCTGTACTTATAAGGAGTTGGCGTATGGCCCCGTTCTTTTCACAAACCCGGTATGTATACGTGAAACTACGTTTTAACTTACCTGAAGCATAGGTACTCACTCTGTTCGGGGATGAAACCTGGATCTTCCGTATCGGAGGTTTCAACAATTTAGTCACAAGGGAGTTGTGAACCGCAAATGTGTCAGTCCGGAATGTAAAATCAACGAACACAATAAAGCGATTTACATGTATAAGTTCTGTAAAATGTACACTCATGTCCAAAATTATTGCCGCATGTCTATAAATATGTTGTTGTAGGAATATAATTTGATAACGAGTTTGGCCGGTGTTTCTTATAATGTTAGTATGTGTATAATCAGCAAAGACATGTATGTGGCAAATTTCATGTCAAAAGAGCAGTAAATAAGAACAATAGAACGAAAATAAAACGTTGTTGTCCATTTAGCAACATGTTATTTTACTTATTCTAATTTTCGTATTTATAATTCTTTCCCTATGAAATTGACCACAAATACACATTTACCAATTATACACATAGTATCAGTATTAAAAGTACCCTGCAAAATTAGTATCAAATTCTTACAAGAAGACACCTTGTGTGAACAGTAGTCATGAAAATTTTCTGAACTGTTACGATGTCACTTTATTAGATCTACAGTTTAAAGATAGATCCGAAAAGTGTGTGGTTTCACAGCGAATCGAAACCAATTTACTGCAACAATGGCAAAAAACGTTAGCAGTTTAGCAACTAAGAGTAGTATGCAGTGTCTCATGAATCAGAAGGAAAGAAAATTTTTCAGTAAATGTGGAAAAATCTAATTATCGATTCTTTTTCAAACGAAATAGTGGTTTCATTGGAAATTTCATTACCCGTCACTTTATAAGGTGGTAGGTATCATAATGTCAAAGGAAAACTAGGAAACGAATAATTATTTAGTATCTTTTAAAAATGAAATGAAATCTTTCAGTTTAACGTCCCACGCGTATGCTCTTTAGGCTAAGGATGATTGAAGCAGGTGAATGATGATAGAAGAATAGGCGGAATGAGAAAGTGGAAGGAATCGGGAGTACCCCGAAAAAACCCATGAACACGATGATTGTCCACCACATACTTACTTGGCCGGATTAGTTTCTCCTAGTGTCTTATTCAATTTTGTTTGATTTGTGTAGTGTTTCGGCAATATGACTTCGTAGACACTTAACTAATAATATTACTTTTGTAGGTGAATCACTTTCCAGGATCTGGTTACGTTACAAATAAAGTAAGCCTAGCTACTTCACTCTCAACGCATATACCGAGGGCCTTTAAAATTCCTGAAGACAAGGAGGAATTACTGAAATATGTAAGTAGTTCCGTTTTCGTAAATATTGATTTCAGATTTTATGTATGTATGTTGCTGTACACTCGAGAGCCAAAGTGCTTCCTCTCATACATGTCTCTTTCGTCAAGAACTTCGGACTGAACTGGTCTACTGGACTACAGTTTTCTTTGAAAGAGAAAATGAAATGATTTTTTTTTTTTTTTTGAGTTTTACGTCCCACGGTTATGCCGGATAGGCTAAAGGAGACGGTGATGATGAGTAATGAATGAAATGGTAGAATGAAGAAAGTGGGAGGAAACGGGAGAACCCTAGAAAACCCACGCACACGGTGTTTGTCCACCACTAAGTTCACTTGGTGGGAGCAGGGTTTGAACTCAGGACCCCGTGCACCAGAGATGAACGCTCTACCACAGCCCCCGCGGCCCTATTCTTTGAAAGAGAGTCACGGTATTTAGTGGTACAATGATCACCTCTGGTACGAGAAGAGAAAGGGAGAATCCCGAGAAAACCGACGCACATAGTGCTCGTCCACCACCAAGCCTACTGTACGAGAACTAGGAATGAACCCCACGCTCCAAAGGTGAGCGCTTGAGCCATCTCGTCCTCATTTTTTTCAATATGAGGAGGAAACTGTGCTAGAATTGGCCAATAAATTACCAAATTATCGAGGATAAATATATAAAAAGAATAGAATGGACATTGGCTGCCGACTGGTAATGGGAAAAGTAATACTTACTGGTACATGTATAATATTGTAAATAAATTCTACGTTAATATTACTGTTCAACGGAAAAAGTGTCCAAATATGACACATATATAATAGACCTCACATAGTTTTGGATACTATAGAAGAAAACGTTTTTTTTTTTCTTTATTCTTTTATCTTTTTCCTTCGTAATCCTAAAAAGTTGTGCTGTACTATAACAAAGCCATCTATTATGATGAAATAGATCCTGACGCATACCTTCATCAACCTTTATATTATAACACTAACAAGATAACATAACAACACTAACAGTATGGGTAATAAGATATAACTGAAAATTATGGTTAGTTTTGTGTAAGTTTATAATATTGTCTGAAGATGAGATATGTATCAGTCGATAAAGTTCTTTTTTTTCTGATAGATTTTTGTGTATTTATGTACTGTATATTTTTTTCAAAAGAAGTACGCCGCTAAGTAGCAGATTTATCTATTGTTTGGCTTTTAACACATCCTCCTAACGATGACATTCATGCACTTAACTGTGACTGTCACACTACTTATTGTAGTACACGTCGCATTCGGCAACAGGCCAATATGGCTACGGGCGTTGTGAAAAGAAGACTCCATAATTCCATGATTTTGGCACATACAGAAGCTGGTGTGATCAGTAGTAGCATGTTGTGTTAACCCGCAGGTTCCTCATTGTAGAGTTTAATGCGTAAGCAATATATGTACTGGAAATGATTAGAATGACATTCACGTATAAGTTATTTATAAAAGAAGTTTTAAGATACATCCATACGGCTATTTTATACTGGAAATATTCAAAATATAAACTGGAGAGTAGCGAAGAGAGCCGGCAAGAACCTGCCTTCCTTTATTTATAAGTACCATGTCAGCATTGACCTTATGAACTGACAGGAAAAACTGTCAGAATATACGACCAGGGGATTCGAACTTACGATCTGTGGATCGCAAAGGTTCTACGCTTGCTTAATACATATATGAGATTATACTATTATTGAATTATGTATTCCTTTTTTTAGATTGTTGCAAGTTCGGGATAGCATATTACCCATATTTCCGTCTGTGAACTAAAGTATCTTCTTTTTCAGGCACGACTGAACCCAGGTAAAATGTTTGTTCAGAAGAGTAATAGTCATCGAGGAATTCATATTCATAAAGTGGGTGATTTAGACCTTGAATCAGATGGAAGCTTTATTCAGGAATATATCAGTAATCCGTTCTTAGTGGACGGATATAAATTCGATATAGGAATTTACACTATACTGACGTCAATAGATCCACTTCGTGTGTATATTTACGATTCGGACGTCTTGTTCAGGTAATTTATGTTTCTTAATGAAATGTTAATGCAATTATAAGTAATTTTTGTAAAACTATTTAATGTTTCTTGCACACGATAAAGACGAAAATGGAATGCTTGTGTGATTCTGAGAAAGAAATGAAATACTTGGAAACGATATGGTAAGAATATATACATGTGAATTTGGAAATAAGCAAATGCAAAATTAATTTTTTGGATATTGAAAGAGAACCATGCAGATCAGTTACTCTTTATGAAAGCAGGTGGTTTTCGGTAATGTTGAACGTAACTTTCAGGTGGGTGTGAATTTCTTTGTAATATACAAAGGTAAATTAAAAAAGTAACGCACAATCCATTTTAGCTCGGTTATATAAGCACTAGAGAAATTAACCCTCTGACTACCAACGGGATACATGTGTCCCATGCGAATAATTCAAACATCGTTGGGAATTTGTTTTGTTAGAAATTTCTAAAAAAAAAAAAGAAAAAAAATACATGTTGTTCTCCCATCGGATCAGATGTGACCAGAAACTGTGTTTAGTTTCCAAAACCGTGTACAGATGTCAGGAATATCCCCATTAAAGGAGTCGTACATATAAAAGAATTTTCACTTTTTAAAAAAATGGTAGGGTTAAATAAGTTGAAACCAATGATCCGTTGAAATATGATTCAATATATGGTGCATTCAGGCTCGTATTTATATATTGTGCGCCCCTGTGCTCTGAATAATTTGCCGCTCCCGCACAAACTTATGTCTCAAACAAGGAAAAAGCTGTCACCGATACCGATCCACAGGAAGTGGAAGGGAAGGGACACCCGAGTCCAGAGAGCGAGAGATAGATAGATAGAGAGAGAGAGAGAGAGAGAGAGAGAGAGTCTACTAGAGATCTAGTGGCGGCATGATTTTGAAGCTGGGATTGGCTGACATCCATTGATGGACGTGACTGTGAGACACCAATAATTATTGGTGATAACTCATAAGAAAAATAATTGTTTACATTATTCATTGTCTGTAATGATTTAATAGCATCTATATTATTAAGACAATAAGCTGTCTGTGTTTGTAGCGGCTTCCAACTCGAAAACCATAATAGATAGAAACATGAAATTGTAGAGAAACGAACCTTTCATGGTATCAGTTTTCACGATCTTGAACTTCATTCTCAACCCTTAGGTTGGGGGTGAGAGAGGATGACTTTTTAAAACTAATCAGATATGCTAGCTAATTAATAACTACTGTAATTAAAGCTAATTAAACACATTTAACATATTTTCTCGCGCAGGACTCTGGGAGTTGCTAGTTTTAAATATTACTTTATTGTGAATCAAAAAAAAAAAAAAAAAAAATGTCACTCCCTAAATTCTGCCGCTCTGTGCTCGAGCACAGAATAGCACTTACCTAATTACAGGCCTGGGTGCATTTGCTTCACTGCATTGCAGCTATCTTTGTTTCCATGACACGGATGTGTTAAGAAACTGAGTTCGCTTTATATTATTTCCCTTAGACTTCGGTTTTATTAGTGAGGGGGGCACTTATAACTAGGTTATCGTAAGTACTAATGTAAGAATCCAGAATCCGAAGAAATTTCCTTGACAAACGAATTGCTACGACATCTACTCTCTGCACAAAACCCATTTATATCAGCTAGCTATACTATACTAACTATACAGTTATATTCGGTAGAATAACAGTGCAGTGTGTTCGGTAGAATACAAGAGGTCCTGCCTGTTGCAGCTCAGAAATAGAGTAAGATCTGCAAAGCATAGATCTTGCAGTAGCAAAGCAGTAAGAAATAGCGAGTAATAACTTTTTGAAATGGATCCAGCATCTGAGGAACAGGTTTTATCTTTGATCTTATTCCTCTATTCAAATTGTTATAGATGTAATACTTGAAGTTTGACTATTGAATTCGCACACTTTGTAGGTCTTCCGTAGTTTCACGCTTTGAAATGAAATTTACTTGTAATTAAATAGATGTTGCCAACTTTGTATGTTCACTACGTTGTTTATTAAAGTTTGTGAATACTGTCGATAAAAAGATGGAAGTATTTCAGTTCTTTTAGTTTTACGTCCCGCAATTATGCCCTGCAGGCTAAAGGAACCGATTAATCAATGAAAATGAATAATTATGTAAGAAATTGGTGGAATGAAAATGTGGGAGAACCTCAAGAAAAATATAAACCTGATGTTATCCGCCATAATGTCACTTGACCTGGGTTCGAACAAAGGGACCCCTCACACCAGAGATGAGCACCATACCACTGAGCCACTGTAGCTCTATTACTAGCAATAGAATTTGCTCTTAGTAATATATAAAGAACTATTCTTTATAGAATAACCTTGGTTTGTAAACAAACTACGGAATCGTAATGAATATCCTATTGTAAATTTTGAATGTGTTAATAATGAATATACTATTACATTGCATATGTCAAATTGTAAAGATATGAAAGCGGCAAGCTTGTTTTAATCATTCGTTAATACGGTAAATTTTGTGACCTTATGTTTATGTGCATCAATAACTTAATAGTGACATTTCTGTTTGAATTTTAATATTTCTTAGGTTTTGTCCAGAAAAATATCATCCTTTTGACCCTGACAATTTAGATAAATATGTAGTGGGGGACGACTATCTCCCAATTTGGAATGTTCCGTCCTTGAAGAAATACTACGTGGATTTGCAGTTCAGCATGAAGGAATCTTTCAATGCGTATGTGAGATCTAAAGGTAAATTTCTTTTCCCTCGGTTGCAGGGTATCTGAGGTGGTGGTACACTGTGATCTCTATTCACCAAATTAGTTGTACGGATATCTTGTATCAACTCTTGTCTGAATAGTAATGGGGAGTAAACTGCTTCCTCGATTACTGTTGCTCTTAAGAATTTATATTGAAAGTATAGCAAGGTACTTCAGAAACATATGAATTATTATTAGTTTTCCAAATTTCCCTTTGCATAAGTATGGGAAATCTTATAAAACAGCTTTGCGCGTCTGTCATTAGGAGAATTATAAAACTTCTATGTCCGTCTGTAATGGGAACACTTATAGAACGGCTATGTTCGTCTGTCATTGGAAGACTTATAGAACTGCTATGTCCGTCTGTAATGGGAAGACTTATAGAACAGCTATGTTCATCTGTCATGGGAAGAATTATAGAACTACTATGTCCCTCTGTAATGGGAAAACTTATAGAACGGCTATGTCCGTCTGTAATGGGAAGACTTATAGAACAGCTATGTTCATCTGTCATGGGAAGAATTATAGAACTGCTATGTCCGTCTGTAATGGGAAGACTTATAGAACGGCTATGTCCGTCTGTCATGGGAAGAATTATAGAACTGCTATGTCCGTCTGTAATGGGAAGACTTATAGAACTGCTATGTCCGTCTGTAATGGGAAGACTTATAGAACGGCTATGTCCGTCTGTCATGGGAAGAATTATAGAACTGCTATGTCCGTCTGTAATGGGAAGACTTATAGAACGGCTATGTCCGTCTGTCATGGGAAGAATTATAGAACTGCTATGTCCGTCTGTAATGGGAAGACTTATAGAACGGCTATGTCCGTCTGTCATGGGAAGAATTATAGAACTGCTATGTCCGTCTGTAATGGGAAGACTTATAGAACGGCTATGTCCGTCTGTCATGGGAAGAATTATAGAGCAGCTATGTGCGTCTGTCATAGAAAAAATTATAAAACGGCTATGTTCGCCTGTCACGGGAAGTCTTATAGAACGGCTATGTCCGTTTGTTATGGGAAGTCTTATAGGACGGCTATGTCCAGGTATCAGAGCAAAAGCGGTAAGAAATATCGAGAAACGAATTTTATGGAATCGATTCAGCGTGCCAAGATCAATTTCATCTCCTTCCTTAACCATCTGTTCAAACTGAAAGTGATAGAAATTGATGATTTCCGATTTCAACGTTGAACACTACAGAGTAAAAACTGTAAGAAGTAACAAGGAATGTGTCTTGCGATATTGATTCACCGTCCCAAAACTAAGTTTTTTTGTCCTTATCCCTATATTGAAGCCGTATTGTCTGTGTCGGTGGAAATGTACGATTTCTACTTTGAACATTGATCCTGATAGTGAAAATTGGTAATAGATTGCGAGAAACAGTATAGTGCGTTTAAAATCTCTCCGTACTTGATTATAGCAAAGAGGTATATAGAAACAATTCACTATATTAAATGTTGGAAATGATTTATTTTAGCTTGAAGGCACAGGCTAATCCTCCTACATATTTTTGCAAACATTCGAAGCAAAGGTTGGTAATCGATAAAGTATGTACGTAATATGTGATAATGTCCCTTAGTACTTTAATAGTTTTAGATCGCTTCTGATACTGTTCAGTGAATACTATTTCACATGTTCTCTGTACTTCTCATCTGCACGAAACACATGTTCAGTCAAATAACACTCTTGCTCCGTTTTTAACATTTTAACACTCAATTGTATAGCTCGACTTTCCAGGAACTCTGACCGATCTTTGAGCACAACAACTGGTTACAGTGTAACGCGAATCGTCTTTATTGTGCAGTTTACGTCGTTTTTGAGCTGAAAGTTAAAGTCTAAATCTGTTCATGTCTGTGTCGGGTATTTACATAATATAACATACACATACACGGGGAAAAATGAATATTTTAAATATTTTTCCAGACAGAAGAGACATATACGAGGGGGAAATCCAAAATGACTGGAATCGTACTCCTGTGCATCTTGTACGTGTAGTACGAGGTTGCGCCGCTAGGGCGCTGTGGGAGGACCCTTCTGAGTTAGTATGCCAAGTGGAGTCAACCAACAATGAGTGTGGTTTCTTTGGCAGTTCTGTGTGTGTGTGTGTGTGTGTGTCTGTAGTGCACTTGTGACACGATTCACACGAACAACGTGCGGCTATGAATTTTTTTTTTTTTTTTTTTTTTTTGTAACGGCAAGAACGCAGTAGAAACTTGTGATGATATAAACAGCTTATACAGAACATACTCTCAGTAAAACGCAAGTGTACGAGTGGTTTGCGCGCTTTAAAGGGGGGGGGGGATGACCATTGAAGATCAGCCCTGTTCCAGTCGTCCTTCAGGTGCGCGAACCGAGGACATCATCTCCAACATCCGTGATCTCATGAGGGAAGATCGACACAGAACAATCGAGCAACTCGAAGACATCCGGGTTATCCTGAAGCTCCATTCAGCGCATTTCGCACGACAATTTGAGAATGCAACGAGTAGCTGCTAAGTTTGTGCCCAGACTTCTCACCGAAGAGCAAAGAGCCGTCTCGTGGAAGCCTGTCGTGCAATGAAGGACGCAGTCACAGACGAGTTTTTCAACAAAATCACAGGCGGTGAGTCGTGGTGCTATGGGCGATCCAAAAAGTAATCAGGAAAGTCAGTAGAAGTCACTTGGCTCGCATCGTCCAAAAAAAACTTTGTCAGGTTGCAAAAGGCAAGCGTTTCGGCGATACCGATGAAGTCAAACACAATATCTCAGCGGCGCTAGCAGGTATCAAAGAGGCCGAATTTGCAAGGTGCTTCCAACAATGTAACGAAAGCTTGAACAAGTCCCGTAATACTAATGAAGAGTACTTAAGGTTGTATTTGAAATGAAGTAGATGCTTTTCCTCAGGAAATCCCGGTTATTTTTGAGACCCTAGGAATTCAGTGTCCGAAGAATAGGTTCCATCTCTATAGCAGTCATAACTTGCCCATGACTGATCAGAATACGCGTTTACTCTCGGAGTAGCAACACAGAGAAAAAGGAGGGTAAAAAATATAGAGGCGGATAAGAAATATGTAGTAGTATTTGGCAGAGTACAAGTAATCAGGTATTCTCGAATAAAGTACCTGTGAAACGACGGATGTCCTTGTTTTCCTTTTACACTACCTTTATAGTGGAAGGCTTTTCTCCATCTGCTCCTTTTGTCTGTTGGTGTGGTTTAAGATAAGTGAAAGAAGAAAAAACTCAATTTGAATGGAGCAGAGCATTGAGTTCGAATTATTGATTATTAAAAAGTTTAAATCCAGTTTTGTTTTTATTTATTCCGTGATGCTTGTTCTGTATTTTTTGTTTTAGCTATTGTAGAGTAGAATTCTTCGGTAAATGTGTTTGATTATTGATTACCCTGTTAGGTTCTTTTTAAAGGTCTTTTTTTGTCTTTTTGTATTTCTTTTTCTTTCTTTGATGCCTCTAATATCAACTATTATTATTGAAGGAAAGGATCCTTCCAAAGTGTGGGAGCAATGTGAAGAAGCAATTCGAAGCGTCTACTTAAGTAAAGAGGCAGCTTTAATCGAAGCATCGTCGTCGTATAAATCAACCAGAAACTTCTTTGAAATGGTGCGATTTGATTTAGTCATTGATGAAGATCTTAATGTTTATATCATGGAGGTAAGATATAGGTTTTTTATTATTTACTTTTTGCTTTGAATTTATTTGAAATTGATAAAACTGTAGCGTAAAAATTATGTGTCGGGATAATCCAAAAGGAACTTCTGAATTCATGTCATTATTTGTAGTTAACGCTTATTTTGAGGTTACGTAGTACCTGCATGCCGTAAACGTCGCCAACACGTAGTGATCCACTTGTCAGTAAATGTCGATCGTCCATATAGCGACGAGTTGAAGGATTGCCGCTAGTGTGCCACTGGCGGTAGAGTTTCGTCGAGTCGAAACAGATTAACTAGAGTCGGGGTGTTGAAGTTGCCACCGCGTAGCAGCGAGGACTTCTTTTAGGTCCGCGCTGTTTCGATTCATCGCGAAGGGACCAACACGAACTATTGCCAGTCATGTGCATGCGGTTATTGTTATATATTATGTTTTCCTGACGAATTGTTCCTAAAGTGAGCTCCGGGGGTCAAGAGTAACCCCTGCCTCTACATCATGAAGTGAAAAATCTTGAGATGAGTGTGTATAATTGTATGAATTTACATGGCAACTGTCACCGATCATTAGAAAGTAAATATGAGAGAACTATGAAATAAAGTAAATAGGCGCGTTTATTTTGTTATAAAATAACATGGCGAATGTATTTTATCTGATCCCAAACGGTAATATACACGGTTAAAGGAGCACTCGTATTACCAAAATTAAAAAGATCTCAACGACTTCTCTCTCTACAAGCCAGGTCTTCTGCATCGCCTCCGTGGCGAAGTCAAAAGAACACGCACCTAGTAATTATCTTTTTTTTTTTTTTTAATAGTGCTTTTTAGACTTACCTTAATGTAAATAAATCACGCATGTAGGCGATTTAACATATTTTGTGCGAATAATTTTGTGGTTGATTGGCGTTTCGTCGCTGCGGGGCCGCCAATTTTTGGTGAGATGTCGCTAGTTGTCCATCGGTGGTCCACCGACGCTTACGGCATGGGGACGTTGCTTATATGTAGCTTTACGTGAAATTCCAAACTACACGAGTTCCTACTTGATATCGAACCCCAGTCTCGCACTAAAGACGATGACGCTAACGATAAATACGAGGAAGCTTTATGTAGTGTTTGTTTTAGGAAAGCTGTGATTGTGTTCCAACTCTTTTGTGTGTGTGAAAGAGGGGAGGGGGAGAAACCTAATAAACCTAATGTAAATGTCTCAGAATGTTAAATGTCTCTTTCCCTCTGTATTTTGCAAAAATATTTTCATATTGTTATACTGTTATTCTAATATTTAATTACATTCTCTCTAAATTTATATACAGGGTGTTTCAAAGCAACACCGACAACGTTTGGGAGGTGATTCCTTACACCAATATAAGACAGAAAGTGTAGACCAACCTGGGTACACAAATACTTCATTTTGGAGTTATAGGCTGCCGAAAACATGAAAAAATGAACTGTAAAGGTCCATAGCTCCAATACTATGCGACCTATCGTAGTCGGGTCAGGACTTCACTTAGGGACTAATATGTGCGCTATCCAAAAAATACATGCTTCAGAATCCTAAGATACTCACGCAACAATTTTTATAGAGGTAATTGGCTACGGGCATATAACTTGAAATACTCTATAAAAATTGTTGCGAAAGTACTGCAGGATTCTGAAAATGAATATTTGGATAGGAACTATACTAGTTCCTAAGTGAAATTCTGATCTGACTACGGTAGGTCCCATAGTATTGGGGCTATGGACCTTTAAATTTCATTTTTTTTCTTCATGTTTTCAACCTCTAACTCCGAAATGATGGATGATGATGGATGTTGTTTTGAAACAACTTTTATATATATATATATATATATATATATATATATATATATAACGTTTATTGTAATTGTTCTTTTTTTCCATAAACTTCAAACTTTCAAGATATATATATATATATATATATATATATATATATATATATCTTGCTTTTAGTATATGTAAATTTTATTTTTATTCATATTTTCCTTTATAGTCTTAACAGAGTGATGTTTCTTCGCAGTGCACACATTTGTATGTGATTTTGGCAAGGAATCGAAACGTTATATTGTGTTATTTCTCTTCTTTCAGGCGAATATGTCTCCTAACTTGTCATCTGGTCATTTTCCGCCAAACAAATTGCTTTATGAACAAGTAATATTTAATTTATTAAGTCTCGTTGGTGTTGGTCGAAGACTTCGTAGTGAGAACTTATTACCAAGGTAATTTGTGTTACTAAATTTAGTGTCTGTGTATTAGTTTTCGTTCTTACTTCTGGTGAGGAAAATTCAGGTCCAATCTATGGTGGATTCGTATTCGTATCGCATAATGAAAATCCAGGTTCACTCATAAAATCTCGGAATTAGCGGCGGATCTAGAGTTTTATAACAAAGAAGTCACATCGGCAATGACAGTGAAAGTGTCTTCGTACTCCGCCTCCTTCCGATTTGCAAAATTATCCCCTGAGTTTGGAAATGAAAATGAAATGAAATCTTTGAGTTTTACGTCCCACGGTTATGCCGGTTAGGCTAAAGGAGACGGTGATGATGAGTAATGAATGAAATGGTGGAATGAAGAAAGTGGGAGGAAACGGGAGAACCCCGAGAAAACCCACGCACACGGTGTTTGTCCACCACAAAGTTCACTTGGCGGGGGCTGGGATCGAACCCGGGACCCCAAGCACCAGAGGTGAACGCTCTGCCACTGAGCCACCGCGGCCCCCTCCCCTGAGTTTGGATCCTTCAGTGATGTCTTGCCATGAAGGCATTCTTTAAATTCTGATGTTAGATACAAATATTGGACGGGAAAAAAGCCATTGTGTAATCATATATCCAATATACAGGGTGTTAAAAAAATATGTCACAGTATTTTGGGATCAGATTCGTCACATCAAAATAAGAAAAAAAGTTTATATGGACCTGTGCTCAAAAGTGGATAGTTTCAGAGTTACAGGGTGCCGAAAACGTAAAACAAGTGAACTTAAAAAGTTCTAGCTCCACTACTATGGGATCTGTCGTAGTCGGGTCAAGATATCACTGAGGAATTGGTATGTACACTGTCCAAATGTTCATGTTTAAGAATGCTCCAGTACTTGCACCAATTTTTAGAGAGGTAGGTGGAGAGTGATCAAGAATCCATCTCACTTCGCTCTAAAAATGATTGTGGAAGTACTTTAGGTTCTGAAAGATGGATATTTGGATAGTTCACATACGAGTTCCTCAGTGATCTCTTGACGCGACTACGATTTTTCCTATAGTAGTGGAATTATAGATCTTTAAAGTTCATTTTTTACTTTTTCGGCATCCTGTAACTCCGAAACTATCCACTTCCGACCACAAGTCCATATGATCTTTTTTTCTTACTTTGATGTGAAGAATCCCTTCCCAAAAGATTAAGACAAATTTTTGTAACACCCTATATCTATTGTCATTCTATAATTGTGAATTATAAGTGTAACACTTACATAGTTATCTCTGGTTTCACGTTTATTTTCACAGTAACATTTTAGTGGTAAATCATTTAAAATGTAGTTCAAGAATATTCATTCGTTCTGTAAATGCTTCATAGAAAAATCGTAAGTATAGGTCAAGTGTTATTAAATTCTGAAATTGTAAAGTACAGAAAGTGGTTATTATTATTATTATTATTATTATTATTATTATTATTATTATTATTATTATTATCATTATTCATAACAATTTGAATAAGAGCATCGGAAACAGTGATTCGAAATTCTACTGTGGGTTCTTCTTATCTTTGATACAATATGAATCATTCGTTTGTGTGTGTGCGAGAACCGGAACGAATTCATCCCACTTCACTCGGGTTGAGTGTGTCAGCACAACTACATAGGTTACGCTTCGCCCAATTTTTTCTTTTCCCGGTTTCCGTCGGCCGAGCAAAATGGGTTCTTTTTCAGTCACAAAAATGTGTGATTACATTGTACGTAATTGCAGACGTTTTAAAAAAATAGACTGCTCTGTGAAGCATGTGATTGCTAGAAAGAGCCAAAGCAGAACACAAACAGACAGTAACATCAAGCATCATAACACATTGTGTTGGCAAATCTATCATAGAAATTAATCAGATTTGCAAACTCAATATTAAAATAATTACGTATTTCTTCGGTCACTCCTCATGGTCCTCCTCCGCAGTAAATGCTCATGCTTTTTCTTAATTATTTTTCTTCGTATTAATTGGGAAAGCATGTGACTTGGTGACTATATTAATGAACCGCCTCTGCTCAGAACTGAAACTAGAAATTAAACTATTTCGTGGCTTATTCTGGTTTCTGTGTGCATGGCGCCCCGGATTCGATTCCAGATGGGTGTACTTATTTCACATACAAACCAGGGTAGTGGTTCGGATCCCACTTTAATCAAAAGATCCCGTTTCTTATAGCTTCCGTGCTGAAAAAGGTATATTTAACTCTAATCATTCAGTTAATGTATTTCTCAATTTTGTATAAAGATTTCTATTTCACATCTTGTCCGTTAGAATAACTAATATATAAATATATTGATACAGCTAATGGAGAACAGAAGCAATATTAAAGAAAATGTAAGGACAGACTTAGGGAATGATCCGCAACACTAAATGGTTATTTAGAGTTTAGCGTCTCTTTTAAGCACATAAGCTACATGGGAGGGAGACCTTCAGTTTTAACGTGGAATCCGAACCACGGTAATGCGTTCACATCTGTAATGATCTTCCACTGGGAATCAAAACCGTCACTTCGTTCATGAAATGCGTGCGCGTTAGCCACTGGACGAGCGAGAAGGGCTCGGAACACTAAATAGAATCAAAAGAAACATCAAAAAAGTTCTAAATTATTAGTCGAAAACTCTTTCTTACCGAGAAGCATAAGAAAATATCGACTTTTTCCCATTTTCTTTATTCGCCATCGCCAAGCTTTTAATCTTAATTCATTTACGTTTATTGTCCGTTTTTCTTAGCTCAGTAACTGTAAGAAGTTGCAGTGAAGCTTCCAGTTCGTTTTATAGCCTTAAATTTCATAAATATGTAAGCGTAACCTGTGAAAATTTTAAGCTTTTAATGAAAATCACCTATATTAGGAAATTAAAAGAAAATCCGTATGTTCAGATATACAGTTACTTTTATTTGAGAATGTTTTCTTTTTCTTTTAAATGTATAATTAAGCGACACAGGATAATTATTTCATCACGTTTTGTATTTTCAGGTCTCAGGATGAAGCTGATATGGAAGTAGCATACAAGAACATTGTAGTGTATCCTGATTTGTGTGCAAGTGATAAATGTTGGAGTAACTGCGAAGAAATTGACTGTCAATTATGTAAACCGTGCCTAACGTCAGAGTTGATAACCGATTTCAAGACAGCCTATAGAGAGCATGTAAATAAATTGGATTGCAAGAGGATATTCCCACCCCCAGTGGTATGTAATAGTAATAAATTATACTTGAGAAAATTACATTTATTGTAATACGTTAAGGTGTGATTGTTAAGGCATTTTTATGTATTAAATATTAATATAGTTAATTAGTTTATTTAGTTGTAATGCGTTGTTTCTTTATAATCTGATGCGATATTTTGTTCTCTCACCTTACTGAGAACATCTTCTTGCAGGTTTATTTCAGAATAACACTGAACTTCTCTTTGGATCAAAAGATCCGTTATATTTCAGTCAGAAATTTTCTTGCATTCTGTATATCTGGAGAACTACATACAGTGTAGCCAAACCCAAACTATCACTTAACTCAGTATGATGTGCTTATTCCGTAAAAGATGCAAAATCTCGATTTAGGGGCCGTTCCAAAACTGTGTGACCCCTGATCCAATTGGCCCAAAAGATCCAATATATTTCATTCAAAAATTTTCTTGTAAGCTTTATATCTAAAGAACTACATATAGTGTAGCCAAACCCAAGCTATCGCTTAATTCAGTATGATGTGCTTATTTTGTAAAAAATACAAAAGCTCGATTTAGGGGCCGTTCAAAAATGTCGTGGCCCTGATCTAAAAACTAATTATTGGCTAAGATTACAATCTTTTGATTTTTTAATCATTCCTAAAATTCTTGTTGCATTCTTCTGACCGCTTGATACACGGAGAAACAAGTCTTCCACTTTAGAGTATAACGTATAAATAATAACGCTGTAAGGTATCGAAAACTTGAAAAGCAAATTTAAAAGACTGAAAACTCAGTCATAGGTCGCTGCCATTTGCAACTTCTGAAATTTCAGGATGAGTAATGAAGTTATATCACTAATAATAATAATAATAACTTCTATGCAGGTCTTCACGTAGTTTTTCTTTCTTTTTTTTTTTTTTTTTTTTTTTTTTTGTAACAGCAATAGTATGCTTATATGTACAGAAAGTTTCTTCAATATAGAATGTGTCCCATAGCTTCAATAATAAGTAATGTTTCTTTTCTTTTTAAGGTACAGAGTAAAACTCCACACGGCGTAAACATTCCTTTAAAAGATTTAAGTGTTAAAAACCAGTTGATGGTCAGGTGGTTCCAAGGCAAATGCCAGTTGGATAAGTCTTGGTGCTCATAATTTTTATTTTTATTGAAGTAACACCCAGTATTTAAAAATGTACATGGGCAGAAATTTACAAACAGAATCTCGACTAATACTCGCTGTTGTTTGCAATACTGTTAGATGTTCCTTAATTTAAAAATTCTAAGGAAATTGAATACGTTTGTATGTTCTGTGTAATAAATTAACTTGTTTTTTACTTTTTTATTTGTGTGGTTTCACTAAAGTAAACTTGTAAGAATTTCACTTTAACAAGCGACTTATACTTAAACCCCTTCTCCCTTAGGATACGCATGGGGGATGAATTTGGGCTTAAACCGCATCTGGGGTGTCACTGTCCATCTTAGCGATCCCGAAAACTATAGATTGGACCCTAATATGGTCTTTTACTATTATATTTGAATGTCGCCCACTTTCCATCCCCCACCCCTCTCCCCAATACCGATGAGGGATGACCTTGGATTTCAGTGATATCAGGAGTATCATTATTCATCTCAGGCACCTCGAAAAACTATGGGTCAGTTTTCTAGCCTACCTTTTCCCAACGTTGGGCCTATCTTTGCTGTCACCTGGCATTCTGGTATGGGGGTTGTACGCTACACATTCCGCTCGCCTCTGGTTTCCATTCAGTGGGATATGAACTAGTACATCGTACATTTCTTATGTCGTCAATCCTGTCTTCACCTTATTTGGACATTTTGCGTAATCCAATTTTCGAACAGGATATTGCACGATCGCAGTGTTTATATTTTTGCTATACGCCTTCTTCTCTGTCTTACTAAGATTCCGCACCTAAGTAAGCCCTATTAAATATGTACGGAATATGGCGGGAGGGCGCCTAATCGCCAGATGCTCTTCGGCAAGGACCATTTCCAGTTATACAAATATCGCAAGGTAGCGATACCAGACAGACATTCAGCTTCTGTGTGATCGGCTACCTATCCAAACAGTTGTCTATGTAGCTCCACGGGATAGTATAGTGTAGCGGTCTATGTAGCTCCACGGGATAGTATAGTGGAGCGCTCGGAAAAGTGAACGGAAATAGCAGGAAAAGTTTCCGAGTAAATGTCATCCGAATTGGAAGATATTTCTCGCCGCAGATAAGAATTTGAAAGAGAATGCGTGTCTTTCAAGTCAAGAAGAGGTAGTGTTGGATCAGATGGAATAATCACCATCAACAAGCACCCGTCAAATTGCCAGGCTTGTACACGCTTCGAGGAATAATGTGTGGTGCGTACTAAGAGGCCAGCAATTACACCCGTATAATACACAACGAGTGCAAGGAATAAGACCAAATGACTTCGCACCCAGAGTGGAGTTCAGAATGTGGTTTATCTAGCAATGTGATGTGCGAAACTTTCTACAGTGTGTTTTGTTCGTGGATGACATGAGGCTCTTTCCATCCGTGATGGTATTTTCAATAGCCGTAATAACCTTGTGTAATGACAATCCACATGCCATTCACTTGACTTCTCATCAGTAGTGATTCTGAATCAACTTGCAGGTTGTGATTGTATATGAGCAACTAGTAAGATCTTATCTCTTGTCGTCCTGCTTGAGTGGATAACGGCATCTGCTCTTCCTTCGAGATACACTGATAGAATTATTGGAGAGCGTACCTCTGAATGTCCGTGAAAGGATGTGGATACAACGTGACGGTATATGTGCCCACTTCAATGTTGATGTTCGCCGTCATTTGGATATCAAGTTCACTAAATATTGGAATGGAAGACGAGATCCCATCCTGTGGCCAGCTCACTCGCTGAATCTTACTCTTCACGATTTTTGCTTTGGGAGCAGATCAAGTCGTTAATGTACGGCTTGACTATGCAACAGATTTCATGCGTCGTTGTGCTACATGTATCGAGGTAGTGGTTGCCACTTTGCGCAATTGCTCTGACAAGTAGACCTCACCACTTCGCCGTTACGTTAGCAAAAGGAAACAACTACTGCCCCAGAGTAGGGTTGAATATAAGATATTGACAAAATTTTTAGCTGCTAATGAGCACTAGAAATATGGGAAAACGAAATAGAAACACGAATGTGGGAAAGCCAAGTACAATATAATTTGATAGTTGCAAGACCGATATTTTTTCGAAATAGATGGAGGAACAATAGTAATGACTTCAACTACGTAAATCGAGTTAGAAGGGATGTTTTTATGGCATTCCAGATCATGGCCGCCATCTTGAAATCCGCCATATTGGATCGACGTCAACTTTTTCAAATGGAAAGAGAGGCATGTGAGGTATCAAACAACAATGATTTTTTCCACCCAATCTCATACACTAATTAGTTTGTCCATATCTAGAACGGTTTACAACTTACAGTTCTTTCAATGTTGAAAAATTCGTTGTTTGTAGCAGATAACAGATAACTATAGTGACAATGAATATAGCTCCAGAGATAGCATTCTTACTGGACAAAATTACGGCAATGCAAGAAATGCAAGTCCTCAGCATTCATAAAATGGTCAAAACAGAATTTTGCAGAGTGCCATGAGCACCTAATAAAAAATGAAGCGTCACAAATATCACAAAAGTTAATGCCGGGAATATTGAAAGCGTGCTTCTTCGGCACTTCGAACCATTCGATCGGCTCATCAATATATACTGATTTACAAAATGCTTATTGAATCATTCCTGTGAAGCGAGGAGACTGAAATTGATTGTACACAAGGGAATGCAGAGTGACAATAGTATCTCTGTCATGCAGTTTTGAATGGAAATGTTCGTCCTTTATTGCATAATCACATACAGTACGCCAATGTTTTGTATTGTCTAAAAAAAAAAAAAAAATACATTCAAAGGTTGAAATATGCCTGTGGTACCTTTTGGAATTTGTCACACTTCCACTGATTTCCCAGGTGGAGCTATTGTATTTCGCACCTCTTCTTTATTAAATAATTCTCAGGTATTCAGCATAAGTGAATTCCTGCTCCCTATATTCGACCAATAGCAATTCACATACCTTTCCGCTTCCACACTAGCTTCTTGATTGTTTATCTCATGATGTGCCTCCTCTAGAATATCCAGAGTGTATTCCATTTCGAATTCCAATTCTTCATCGCTAGGAATCTAATTATGTCATCTGCGATTACTCTTTCCTGTTCTGATATATTTATTGCATTGTGCTTGAGCCGTAATGTCTGTAACTGCTGCAGGAGGTGCATAGCAATGTTTGCCTTATTTAACGCCATGGTATGTCGATTTTTAGTCTATAATTGTTACCTGCACACACTCTCCCTAACACACACACACGCACGCACCTCACAGAATTACAGGTTTAATGCAATAAACGAAATAACTATTTCTCAAACACTTCCAAATTCACGGGTAGAACTCAGAGTGAGAATAATATATATATCCTGCACTTGTCTCCTTACAAAGAGTTTGTCGCTGTAGAATGGTACACGATGCACGTAAGCTTCTACTTTATACCGTAGCTGTTACGACCAGGAATGCCATTGGCAACCAATATTCCTATTCTCTTGATCGTGCTGCCCCAACTGCTTATAGTTTCAGTTTGAATCTACAAACGCACACACGAAGTGGCGAGGTCAGAACCACTTTATGAATGCTGAGGCTCTTGCATTTCTTGCATTGCCTTGATTTTGTTCTGTAAGAATGCTGTCTCTGGAGCTATGTTCATTGCCACTGTAGTTATCTGTTATCTGGTACAAACAACGAACTTTTCAACATTGAAAGAACTGTAAGTCGTAAACCGTTCTAGATATGGACAAACTAATTAGTGTATGAGATTGAGTGGAAAAAATCATTGTTGTTTGATATCTCACATGCCTCTCTTTCCATTTGAAAAAGTTGACGTCGATCCAATATGGCGGATTTCAAGATGGCGGCCATGATCTGGAATGCCATAAAAACATCCCTCCTAACTCGATTTACATAGTTGAAGTCATAACTATTGTTCCTCCATCTATTTCGAAAAAAATATCGGTCTTGCAACTATCAAATTATATTGTAGTTGGCTTTCTCACATTCGTGTTTCTATTTCGTTTTCCCATATTTCTAGTGCTCATTAGCAGCTAAAATTTTTGCCAATATCTTATATTCAACCCTACTCTAGGACAGTAGTCGTTTCCTTTTGCTAACGCAACGGCGAAGTGGTGAGGTCTACTTGTGAGTTATTTGTACGTACAGTGAAGCAGTTATTTGTTTGTAATGAAAATTAAGCAATCGCGTAATATTGTGCAAAATAAAGGAAGTTAGATCGACACAATAATTTTTAAATGATTACTGCAATTTCTTACTTATCACAGATGATGTGGAGCTTCTAATAAGCGTCTCCGATCATAGGTTCCCTATCTCAAAATACTTCCAGTGGACTCTTCTTCCATCTGTACAAATTCGATCTAACTGAAAGAGTCATACGACCAGGACAACTGAATGATGATGGATGACAACTGTTGGAATGAGAATGGAAAGGAAACGGAAGTACCCTGAGGAAACTCACGGACACGATTTTGTCCACCACAAACTTACTTGGGCGGAGATCGAACCAGAGTCCCCACGCACCAGGAATAAGCACTCTACCACTGAGCCATTGCCTCTCTTAAATTTAAATGTTTCACGTTTTAATTACATGATTTAGCGTTGGACTCTCGGAACTTCTCAAAGTCTAAGGCATCTTTCCTGTTTAAAATAAACTGTTTTAAAACTACTACTCTGTTTTACAATATTAATATTTACGTAACTTAGAAAGTCATATTTTAAACAGTGAATTATATTTGCATTTCTTAATGTATAATGAGAAGTCGTTTTTTTCTGAAAATATTTACTTTTACTCCTATTCAAATTTATACATACTTTTTTTTTTTCAAAACCGAATTTTATAATCCTCAACAAATGTAAACTGAAACGAGGTATTTTCATTAAAGAGCTTATTTAAAAACCTAAATCCTAAAAGAAACTACGAAATGTGCATTTTTATTTAAATCATTTAGTCTGCGACCTCCGGTGCTACTTCTTCTTTCTCCAGCTCTTTATTCAGTTCCAGTTCTTCTTCCGATGCTTCTTCCATCTCATGCTCTTCTCGGGATTCCTCTACCTGTCACAGTGAAACAAGAAATAAAGATAAGTTACAAGGTAAAGTGATTCCGTAGCTAGTTTCAAATTTGGAGAACTTCGAAGTAAATCAACATAGAACACAATTCGTTTGAGCTACGCTAATCTAGGAATTATGATTTAGACATGTACTGTGCTGTTTTCTCTGAGGGCGGAAGGAAGTACAAATGATACACATTGACGGGCAAAAATCGATCTCTGATTATATTTTATAAGTTCGTAAAATCAACATTATTAGCCCACGAAATATATATACAGAGGTCATTCAAAAAATAAGCTCCGTTGACCAATTAAAATAAATAAATAAATAAAAAAATGTAATGGAACTAAACACTTCATTGTGCACTGAAATACAGACCTTACACTGTGCTTCAACACAATTCCATCCCTGTTGAGACGCTTATCATAACGAGAAACCATATTTTGTATTTCTATATCGAAGAACTATGCTGCCTGTGATGATAACCAAATGTAAAGAGCTCGTTTGATCGCATCGTCATTCCGACGCTCTGGCTCGCAAAGAAAGGTTTCTATTCCAAAAAAAGATGATAATCAGAGGAGGCAAAATCTGGGATATTCGGGGGATGAGGAAATATTTTTCTAGATAAAGTCTGTATAGAGTCGTTGCGTAGCAGCTTCGTATGAGGACAAGCATTGTCGTGAATAAAAATTACCACAATTCCACATGCTACGTCGCTTGATTTGATTGCGTAACGCAATTTTGGTAAATTTTGTAACAGGTGTTGACGTTGATGGTTTCAGTGTGCTTCAAAAATCCACATCATCTTTGTTTGTCCCAAAATATCGTGCTCAAGACCTTCTGAGTAACCATATCAAATCTGGATTTGGTCTTCTGTGGCGAGGACGTGAGCCTTTACTTTGAAACGATGGAAGTAGAGAAGAAAGTATAGTGATAGTGGAAAAAAATAAATTCGAGGTTTCAACATTACTCTTGGGTTAATTGCGTGTTCTCGCCAGGTGAGTGTACATCCGTAATTACTACTCAAACTGAATATGTCCTCATCTGAGAAGAGAACGAGACCTTACTCCTTCTCACTTCAGTCCAGGTGTTCTTGCCACCGATGTGCGGAAGATTCGGAGACTTGTAGTCCTCTTAAATGTGTTTGCAATTGCTTTCCCCGCTGCTTGAGATCGGCCACATCTTGCCTGTTTCACAATGTAGCGATTGTCCGCTGCTGCAGTTGATCGTAGCCGACCACCACGTCTCCTTCGCACTTCAGATCGCTCCCTATACATGTGAAACAATGCTGCGGGCAACACTAAACTCCTGAGTCACATTCATAACACTTCATTCTTCTTCCAGTTTTCTGATTATTCTTCCTCCGTGTGAAATCATCTAAATGTTGTCTCTGAGTCATATTGCTGTGAGTAACACCACCATAATACTCCTTAACAGCTCTCTGACACACACTGTCATTCAACAGCCTCATGTTAGGAGAGCTGACCCATTCGGCGCTACGATCACGCTGACGTTACGCCATGCAACGTTTTGGCCTGTGTGTATATCTGGCTATCAAGATTCCATTAATTTCCACCGAATACGCAATTTTTTATTGTACCGTAAGATGCTTATAGACACAGCAAGTAGAAGGCCAGAACTGGCGGCAAGTTACTGGCCGTCAACAACTTACCACCTACTTTCCTTGTCTATAGAGGTACTTTGCACTGCACAAGTAGGTATTGGGGGACAGAATACTCAAACATGTTTGATTTTACTGGTGTGCGATCGGCAAGTAGCGCGTCACGTGACTACTGACGGCCAGAACTTTCTTGTCAAAATATTGCGCTTGCGGCCAGTAGGCGGTTGTTGCCAGTAAAAGTGGATTATTTGGCGTGAAATCTTGTAATTAAACATGCCTGTGGATGTTCTTGAGAAGAAAAAAGTTATCAAGTTGGGAGAGTGATGACATTTCCTTTTTGGATATATTTCAAAACTACGAACTATTTTGGAACGTGCGACATGAGGAGCACACTGACAAGTTTAAAGGAGAAAGTGCGCTGAAAAAGTTACGAGAAGACCTTTTACAACACAGTGCTGCGGTAACTGGTATTTATTTCTTGCGATCAAAAGTTAAATCCATAAGAAACCATTTATAGACAAGAATTTTTAAAAGTTCACCGACACTAACTGGACGCCAGTAAAACTCCTTTACTTGCGGCGAGTACTTACCCAATATATAGGCATACTTGCGGAAAATGAGGGAGTGGCCAGTACCTGACTCCACTTCTGACCGCCACTACTTGCCCTGTCTATAATACCTTTATCTATATTGTCCTTAAGTTTTGTACACCAGTGTATGTCTAGTAAAATAGAAAATTAAAAATGAGGAGTGCAGTCGAAAAAGTTGATAACTCACAAGAACAAACTTTTTGGATAAGGCGTTTGAAGTTGTAAACTAATGTGCAAATCACATTTTCAAAAGGCTGACTCTAATTTCCTTTTTTTTAAATTATTAAACTTTACTCAGAAACTGTACGTGATTAACTTGTCAATATACTTACGACAATTATTAAATTAGTTTGAGCAAAGCGCATCAGGGACATAAAAAAAAAGTACAATGTGCGTTATCAAGTTTTAGGACCATACCTCTCAAATAATATTTAAAAAATATTTTTGCTCTACTAGATTATAATCACCTTCGTTTACGATTCCCAGGTTGAGAAACCCTGATCTAAAATAACTGTCCACCTTATATTGGTGCGAATGACGTCCGGAGATGAAACATCACCTGTCCAGTAGCTATAAAATTCTCTACGTTTTAAGTTAAAGCCTGATGCTTAGCTGTCCAATTCTTCTTTATGTCGAACTACAGACAAAATTGAAGTTCACTAACATAAGAACGCCGCGTCATCTGGCGTGAATTGATGCATTACGTTAGTGTACTAGGCATACTTGATTATGAACTCTATGGCACTACTCATCATTCACATTACTCTGCTGAAACTTCTGCAAGAGCTGTTTCTACTTTAATAGAAAATTCAGAAGTAGTGCCGCTATGTCCCACACATGTTCAATATGATTAATATCAGGAGATCGTGGAAAGGGATGTGTGTGGTTTGTCATGCTGTTATAACAGATTCCCCTTCCATCGGAAAGATAATCTGATTAACATCATTGTATAATATTTGTTCTAACACTAAAAGCGTGCTACAACTACCATCTACTTACCATTTGCTCACGAAGCAACCTCAATCTCTCCAGTTTTAATTTTTCCTCCTCAATAAGTTTGGCTCTGCGTGCTTGGTCGTTCCATCTGTATCTCATTAGCCACGACGCCAAATAGTGAATTGGATCCTTCGGTCGTTTGGCACAAACTTCTGCTAAGGCTAACGTCAGCGGCACCCCGACGTGTTCCTTCAGGTATTCACTGTCTAATCCTTCACCTAAAAAGGGTTGAAAGTAGAAAGATGTGCTGAAGGGGGAAAATGTGATTACGAATCACCAGTGGTGGCTCTTAAGAGAAGCCATATTGGAAAAAATTCAGATTTTACCATTAAAAGTAAAAGAAGAAAACTTATCTAGTGTACTGATTGTAGTAAACCTAATTCTGAAGCTGTTCCCTTGGCTTGTAGACATGAACAAGAATCAAACGTGACTTCGCACTGGAAGTCACACTTATTTAGTATAGGTGTTGACCGGATTTTTCTTCCCCCCCCCCCCAAAAAAAAAGTTTAGATTAGAATGATATTAATGATAATGAATTTATTATTTAAGTTAGTAATGAGTATATGTATTAGTGAAAGTTCCATATTATAGAATTTAAAAACATGCGTTTACCCTACATTCAGGGGTTATAAGAAACTTGGAAATACCCGTCAAAACTACATTACCTAAACTAGTATGGTACAGGACAACTTTTAGGTTGCAGTATCCTTGGAGTACATAAATCGAGAACCTGTGCAATTTTCATGAGAATATTTTATCATTCTTCTGGATACGCATTGGCAAGTTCCATTAACAATCGTGGATATGGACAGAGTGCTCGTACAGTTTGTCTCTAACGCTGACTACAAGGGCTCAATAATATTGAGATCGGGCAATGATGGAGACCGTGTCACTTCATCTTTATGATCACGAAACCAGTTGTATAACTAGGTATAATGCTAGTCGTGAACAGGGACTTTGTCATATTGGTAAATGCCGTCGCCATTGGTGAACACAGTTTGCGTTGTTGGATGGACCTGGTCACTCAAAATGGTGTCAGTCATTGGTAGCGATCTGAGTACGACCCGCTCGGGAAAGTAATGCTCCCGGAAGTACGTTTTTACGCGCGCTACTCTAGCCAGCTGTTTTACGCGCTATCCTAGCCAGTTGTTTTAAGTTGGTCACAAAATTTATATCATGGAGTACGAGGGGAACAAAACGAGCCCTGCGGGGCTTCTAACCCGTTCCTCCTCCTCCTACTACTTATCTGCACAAAAGTTAAGTAAACCACTTTTTTAAGTATTATTTTCATATTATTTTAATTTAAAAAGTGTTATAAAATTGTAAAAAAAAAAACTTTCCTCGGGCCGGGTTTGAACTCACAGCAAAAGGGATTTTCGTTACCAGCATATAGCGCAGTGTTGCCACAGTCCTAGCCCTGGAGTGGGCTGAAAAATAGTACCAAATTGAAACAAAAAGGGCTGAATTCATTACTCTATACCAGTTGTAATACATGCAGAGCCGTAGTACGGGCGCTGGTAGGAATGGGGCGCCGAACGAGCAAGAAGAAAGAAAAGGTGTCTGAAAAAGTAACCGATGCGACGCCCCGTCAAAGAATTGGCGCCCTATTAAATCAATATTGTTGTCAATTTACAAAGAAATACATTTGTTAGAAATTTTCTTGCTCGCTCTGCTCGCAACTCGAAATTTTCAATAACAGTCACAACAAGTTTTTACTTATTACTTAAAGAAAGTTATTATATACGATTTGTTAATGACTATGTGATACACAATATGTTGAGTAATGACATAGTGTATGCACAGAAGCGGTTTCAAAATCGGAAACGATCAAAGTCTGAAATACGTGTTCAGCGTTGTGATGGTGATGAGTTTGCTTAGTTAATAACGCTTTTCTACCCAATCGAAGTAATCACGATGGTGAGAATGAAGGTTTGAAAATGAGAGGAGTGAAGAGACACACGCAAGCTGCTGTTTGCGCTGGAATATTAAACATGAAGGTAAAATCGGAATAATAGCATATTCGAAATCTTAGAGTAGGGGCTAAAAGGGTCAAAGCTTAACCCAACGAATTTCGTCTTTTCAAAGGCTAATTACTACCAGTGATTTTTAAATTCCATTGACATGAAATGCTTCCAATTTAAAGGAATTTATTAAGATCATTTCTCCACGAACTAGTTGTATCGCCAGGATATGTTTTCTGTGCATACGTATCAGTTGTTTGGGTTCGATTTCCGGCGGGAGCTCATGTGGTTCGGATTCCACGTTAATCAGTAGGTCCACGTCTCATATAGCCTCGCTGCTGAATGGGACGTTAAACTCGAAATCACCTCACCGTATGAGTCGTTTTCTGTTTTATCCATCTACATACAGACATAATATCGGCCTTCTGAATTTCCGTTATATATCACAAAATATTTTTTTACCGTAAAAGAACTAACTAACTCTATGCCGCGTTCATAAACCTCTTCAATCACTTTTACCCAACTGAATCCAGTTTCTACTTTGTATCCCAATTTCTACGAGATTCATCTTAATATTGCCCTCCCATCTGCGTCTAGGTCTTCCTAATGGGCGTTTTCGGATTGGATTTCCAGTCAAAATTTTGAAAGCGTTCCTACTTTCTTTCATTCTCGCTACTTGACCTGCCCACCTGAGCCTGAGACTCTAACAATGTTTGGTAAAGGGTGTAAATTATGCAGTTCCTTATTATGAAGTCTCCAACATTCCTGATTGCCGTTCCTCTCGGGTCCGAATATTAGTCTCAGAAATTTGTTCTCAAATGCCTTCAGTTTGCGTTCTTTCCTTAAAGTAAGCGACTATGTTTTGCAACAATACAGAACAACAGGCATGATATCGTTCTATATATTTTGAACTTCAAATTTCACGACAGAATTCGCGGCAACAAAAAAATTTCAACTAAATAATAACGAATCTTGCTTTCAGCCGACATTTAATTTCTTCCTGCATATGATTTTGGTCTGTTAATACTGATCCTAGATACTTGAAAGTATCCAATTTATCGCAAATGTTATTTGATACTTTGATGACGCATTCGTAATTTGCAGTATTACAATCTCAGTGATCTTCCATGTATTTAGTTTCTGTCTATTGTTCTTCTATCATCTATCAGATTTACATCATCAGCATACGCCATATCCTGATGAATACTATTCAGCTCTAGGCCCTGGTTGCTATCTTTGATTTTCCTTATAGCGTACTCGAGAACAAAGTTGAATAATAATGTCGGTAACGCATCTCCTTGTTTCAGGCCATTCTCGACGAGGAAGCTCGTGGACAAGAATTTTCCTACTCTGACTTTACTTTGTGATTCGTTTAAATACATCGTAATTAATCTAACTAGCTTTTCGGTATTCCAAGTTCTGCAAGGATGTATATTTATCTCCTAAGCGAGTTGTAAGCCTTTCGGGGTATTGTATTCCCATTTCTTTCCAAGTATTTTTCGAATGGTAAATACATGGTCCATAGTTGATTGATTTCGTCTAAATCCACACTGATAATCTCCAGTAATTTCATCCGCTCATGGGATCAATCTTGCTAATAATATGTTTGAGAGGATCTTATAGGATGTTGACACAAGACAAATGCCTCGATAATTATTACAATCCACTTTGTCAACTTTCTTGTGAAATGGAAAAATGATTGATTCTTTCCACTCTTGTGGCAAGTCTTCCTTATTCCAGATAAGGAGAATGAGTTTGTGTATCTTGTTCCACAATTTTCCCCACTAGCTAAAATTAACTCAGCAGGAATTTCGTCTACACCCAGAGATTCATTTTTCTTTAATTTCTTTATACCAATTTCTACTTCTGTTCGGCTAGGTTCTGAAATTTATGGTTCCGCTGTGCATTTCCCTTTCCCCACGAAGATTAGTTTTGGTTGCGTGTTAAGCAAATCGTCAAATATATGGGAACCGTTTTTTCAAAACTCAATAGAGAAAATGTTGAGAAACGGAGGTATATATGAGATAGGTATGCTATTTATGCTATCAATCGAGCTGTGAAGTCAGAACTAACAAAACTCGAAATGTTCCATGTTTATAGAATGAGCATTTTGTCAGAACTCGATGGAGATTATGTTCAATAATAACAAATTTCAATGCCTGTAAAAAAAAAAAAAAAAAAAAAAAAAGTTTTGTGCTCTATCGAGTTTTGAAAAACGTTCCTCACATCTTTCCATCTATTCAAGATGCTACCTTTATCAGTAAGAAAAACTAACCCTTTTCTTTTTCAGACGTTGAATATTCTCTTTATTCAACGATAATCTCTCTCTCTCTCTCTCTCTCTCTTACTATTGTTGCTACCAGATAGTGATCAGTGTCACAGTCTTGTCCTCTGAACGAGCAACATCTATTATGCTAGACTATCTTCTTCTATAAAAGGTGAGCAATTTGATTGTGTTCTTCCATCTGGTGAGCTCCATGTGTATTTATGAACGTCGCGATGTGGGAATTTTATACTCTTCACGATAAGGTTTTTTGATGTTCCAAAGTTCACGAAACTAACGCCGTTGTCATTAATTTCCTTATGCAAACTTTCTTTTCCTATAACCCCTGTTGAAAATATCATGTCGCCCTATCTTCGCATTGAAATCCTCAAATAGAATTTTCGTATTGTATCGCGGGACTTGGTCGAATACCCCGTGATACTTATTCTTAAAAAGTGTCTTTTATATCGTCAACCTTATCTTCTGTTAGGGCATGCACACTTAAAACAATGATATCACACCACCGACTTTTAAGAGTAGTAAAATAAAGTTTATCATATGCAACCGGTTTAATTGCTGATATTACAAGAATCGAAATTAAAATGCTATTTGTGTGGTCATATACAGAATAAAATTACAAAAGTTTACAATTATTACTGGAAATTACTGCTATCATCCATTTCAAATATTTTAAAAGCACGTAGTTTCTTACGTATTGAAATTTCATTTGTTATCGATAGTATGAAACGTTACAAATAGTTGTACTGTAAATTTCCATAACTGACCTCCAAGTGGATCTGTATGCCAACCAAAGTTTTGTCAAGTTTAACAAAAAGTCCAAAATACGCCTCTTGAAGACAGCTGTTATTTTTAAAAAAAAAAATCGGTTTTGGCTGTTGCAATTATCTTTCCAAGCAGATTGATTTTAAAAAAATCAGCATAGTATAACAACAAAAGCTGCTTCTCTTATATGCAAAAAAAAGAAGAAAAAAAAGAAAAAGTTTAATGTGGTGAGTGTAGGGGGTGCGCCGAGTTCTACTTTGCCCCGGGCGCTGAAATCTCTAGCTACGGCTCTGAATACATGACTCTAAAAGAGTAAAGTTCTAGAACACTCCTCCCCTCTTCCAAGAGTCTAAATAAAGAAATTTCTCTTTTTAAAAATTACTTTTTTAAAAACATCCAAATAGGAAGATTCCGAACAAATGTGGAAGTAGATGAAATTTTTCTCGCACGTAGGAAGTATAGCAGAGGCTGCAAATTAAAAGGGAAAACAGTTATCATCTTCGGTGTGTATTGTAAGGAAACCAAACGCGCCTCTATTTCAAAGTGACCAATAAACTTAAACGGTATTATGGCTATATATGAAAAAATATATAAAACGAGGAACAAATCAATCATCTCCGAGTTCGCGTGTAAACAGTACGTTATAATAAAATATTAAAATATAAATTATCAGGATGTGCCCATCTAGCGTCATTTGTTTCCCGGTATAGTTCGAATTACGAATTTTCCACACAAAGTTCATGGCGTTATGCGATGCAACGTCACAGAATAAATGTTCAACATAATCGTTTTAGAGTCCAACACATAGTAAGTAACGTGAGATGTAGGAAAAGTCTTACTGACACTTTTGAAAATGTGTATTTGTATTTGTTAAATAGTGCTGAATTGGGCACAATTGTACCAACTTTTTCACAAAAGGGGCTGAAAATGCCAGCGTGGTACCAACGGGCCGATGAATGAGAAAAAGGGCTGAATTTGGTACAATTGTACCAAGTGTGGCAACAGTGATATAGCGCTACCCCACTCGGCCATGAAGACCGACAACAGTAACCGTTTGATTTCTGCTATTTGAAAGCAATGTGGCAAGAAATTCATAACGCCAACCAATCAGAACTGTGTTTTTCGTTCCTACTTCCGGAAGCATTACTCTCCTGAGCTAGTCCTATCTGAGTTATCACAGTAATGATGCTGCCGACAGGATACCACGATATGGCTGCCCAAACCATACCTGAAACCGTGTCATATTTATCTTTTGTCAGGTAAACAATCCGAATCGTACGCTCGGGATGGCGTTCTCCACACGTAAATTTGGTCAGAAGTCGGAAACTGTGAATGTTGACTCATTTGACGAAATAGTCTTGCATTGATTCGTAGTCCAGCTTTTGCGACTTTGGCACCACTTCACTTAATAGCATAGCCTTCCTCAGACACATTATGAGAGAAATATCCAATTTTGATAGCTTATATACAATCTGGATGCAAGACACGACCACTTTCTCTTTACAAAACATAAACTTCTAATTGACTCTAAAAAGTAAATTTTTAATTACTGTAAATGTAAACTTTTAATTGGCTCAAAAAGTAAATTTTTAATTACTGTAGTCACTTTCTCTAAAGTAGATTTGATTTTGCATTTGCATCTATTGTGATAATGAAGTTAGTTCTCTGGTTTTGCCAAATTATTGTCTGTAGTTTCTGTATGAAGTCTTGTATAATTAAGCTAAATTGGAAGTAAGGGTTTATCAACCACAAGGATTTATTACCAAAGGTATACTGTCCACTTATCCCAATATTGTGCAACTTTTAGTACTTCAATTATTTATTCGTGATTACAGTTATTGTTTTCGGATCGTTTCCCTCTTTTCACTATTCTTGCTGAATGTTGTTAATTTGCCTTTGACTGTATATGGTTCCTGTATGCTTAAAAACCTATTTCGTTGATCTCTGCGAATCTTCTTAATTCCGTTGTGCCTATTTTAGATCCTTGGGCATTACTTCACACAATTTTTAAGTTTGTTAGTTTATCATGCATATTTATTGTGGACCAATGCCTCTTTGCCGGATTTGCTAAAGCCGTCCATGAGCATTGGCTATCTGTTTATATACGTTTTACAGGTTTCAATAAATTCTGCGTCTTTTGAATGCTTCATCGATTAGATCTACAAGCTCCTAGCCATTCGCTGGTAGGTCAAGTATTCGTAGCTCCATTCTATCTGTTTCTTCCAGTGCGGGGTATGTTATAGATCTTCCCTTCTCGTAGAGATTGATGGTGTGAGCCGCAATTTTCTGGTATCCCATCGATACTTTGACTACGTTCGCAGGACACATTACTGTCATGTAATTCTGAACATTTTAGGTGTTCATGTCCTCCTGTGGTCCAGATGTGGTTCCCGGCCAAATCACCCAATTTTCCAAAATGAATTTGCACAGCGCCGTAACTTAGATTTTTTCGAAGAAAGAATGCTAAACTCAACTATCAACTAATATAATTTTCAAAGTGCCATAACCATTGAGCTTGATCCTAACACATTCTAATTACTAATCAAATCAAAATTATCTAAATTCTATCTGATCTAGACCCCTATCTCTTTTTGCTATTTTTATTTATTTAATCATAATCCTAGAAATGTTTAGTTTATGATAGGTATATCATGTTTACTATAAACTTTCAAAAATATATGAATAATAGCTTAAATTATCTTTGTCACTCAAAAAACTGGGGGCCAAGTCCCCCCGCTCCGAGCTAGATCCGCCATTGCATAGCAAATCTTTAGGAAGGTATGGGATGGAATTCCTATGCTAATGTTCCAATGTAGTTTGTTAGAGTGGAAGTTGCGATGTTGGATGATAGTCCATAATGCTGTTGGTACAACTGTTGATGACGGTATGTGTTCTTATAGAGCAAGGTCACTTTGAAAATCAGCCAAATAAAACCGATGAATCTTCTATAGTATTTTTAAACCTATAAATAAAGGTTAAATCACAAACATCACTACAAGTAGAAAATACGTGAAAAACTGTCCTTGAATTTGCTAAATGAAAAAAGCAGTTACGTATATCGTACAATTATCAACCCTATACTTTGTGATTTTAGTGTTTGTAATAGATCAAGACATTATTACGTACCTGGTTCTGGTCCGACGATTGTCATGCGTGACATTAGCCTAGACTTCCTCTCGGTCCGTGCATAGGTGTCGGCGGTAAACGTCGGTCGTGGAAATTTTATGAATTTTCCTTTGTCTCTATCACTTGTAATACTAGTTGACTCCGCTTTAGACTCTGCCACGGAAGGAGAACCTAAAAGCAGAATTTTAATTACGTATACTTAAAGAACAAGAAAAGGAAAGTCGTATCTGATCGGCAAGTGAGGAATCAAAGTTATGAATTCCGCTAATCTACTGATCTTGTTTTCTGTTATTTCAATCAGGGATGTTACAAAATAGAGGATCTGCTCGTATGTATTTTCATACTACAAAATCAATGAAGCCACAAAACAACCGAGCATCGTCACGTCTGATTGGCTACTCTCGTTTTTGTCAATGAATGTTAGCTCGAAACATTGCGATCTTAGTGGATGGAGCAGGCAGAGTGGGCGTGGCGAAACTTGGTGTCATGTGGCTTCACGATTTTGTTGTATAGGCAGATCCTCTGTTTTATAACATCCTTGATTTCAACATCGTTCTAAACCCAATTATAATATAAATTAATGGTACTGAACAGTGGCAGCTCGTGAGGGAGATCACATCGTTACAAATTAAACTTCTATCATTTAAGGGAAGAAAACTTAGCTATTCTTTTAATTCTTATATACAACAATTAGTACATTAAGCAACATTTCTTCCCTTAGCTTAAAGCAATAAGCATTTAATTTTCACTGATGTGACTTCTGTCACGAGCCGCCACTGAGTCGGAATTATTTTTCTCTTTTCTTTGAAATGAACTGGAGTTATAACTACGGTATTTAATTTTAATGATTTCTTCTGTAAATGTATTTAAATGCCCCGTGGTAATTAAATACCCTTTACTTCAATACCCATATCAGGCTTGCCAACCATACGATAATTTACCGTGATATACGATAAATTAAGCCTTAATGCTACATATGATAATGCCCTTGCTGAATATATGATAATTTTAGAACGCACATATGTTTGCAGTTTTTGAATGTGTAAATAAATTATAGATGTGCATTAAATAATTATAAAACACACACACTGAGGTTTTTGACAGTCATTCCCGCTAAAATAAATCAATAATGATTTAAGAATTGGCAAATGGCAACCCTCCATCCTTTTCTTAAATTCAATTATGTTTACGAGGGGGTGAAAAATTGTTGTTTTTAAGAGTAGCGTTAACAAGGATTTTAAAAAGATGGTAGGTTCATTAAGAGTCTTCATCCCGACGAAATTAAAATACCGCTAATTTTACAGTAATTATGTGATATCTTCAAATAGATAAAAGATAATTGAAATGTGGAACAAGAGCGCCCTAGACAATATTATTTTGCGTGAGATACCGTTATCACAAGTCACCTAGTGGCTTTTCTTTTTCAGCTGTTTAGAAACGCGAAAATAAATGCCGATTTTCAAAATGGCCTCGAAATCGAAAGCAGATAAGTGAGTCATGATAACGGTTTCTCATGTAAAATAATATTGTCTAGGGCGCTCTTGTTCCACATTTCGATTATCTTTTATCTATTTAAAGATATCACATAATTACTGTAAAATTAGCGATAATTTAATTTCGCCGGGATGAAAACTCTTAACGCCGATTTCGAGTTGGAAACTGAAGATTACTACAGGGCGCAAAATTTCAAAGTCAGACATACTCGCCAATCCAAAAATGATAGTCGACAGTATCTCTCACGTACAAATCATGGAAGTCCTTCTCCCCCTTCCCCCAACGACCTTTGGCATGACAAAGAAAGAGATTACATCAGGGTATCAAATTTCCAAAAGCGGATAATTAGATTCAGGATAATCAACTTCGAACAGGACAATGCATATATATTTTAAAATATATTTTACCTTAGGACTTCACATTTGTGTAACGCTCTCTTTCCTGCACTGAAGTATCAGTTGTCGATTACAATTTTCGGATCAAAGTCTTGAGTGAAGAGCTATTGATGGAAATTGTCAGCAAACCATCCAGTGTGTCAGTCTTTAGTGAAATCCTGTCGGCAGTCTTAACTCTGTTGATATTGCTGAAGTCTCCCTCACATGAAGCAATACACACAGGTAAAACTGCACAAAATATGACCATTTCAATTGAGGGTGGGACAGGACGGGCGAATTACAACGCTGTGAACACTTCGCATTCCGTGGTTTTTCTCACTCAGTGGCAATTATTTTCGTGCTAAACAAACTGTGAAGCCTGCTACTGAACACTGGTCGATTGCTATTATTAATAGTTATGTACTTGTTTCTATAATTATCACATGGATAACAAACAGCGGCGCAAATCTGTCTTCAATATTGAGGGGGACGGGTAGAACCGTTCCCATATTTTTTTTAAGCGATGTTCAAGATATTTATGAAGTTGAAAACAATTCTGTAGAGGATCAGGGAAGTAGAGTTGTCTTCAACATTGGGAGGCGGGTAGATATGAGGCTTATTCTGGGGGGACATTAATTTTATCTCACTCTACTTTATGGCAATCAAACACAAATCATCATATTTCTCACCAAAAACACATTTCAAATCGGATTATTGGGGAGGGACAGTCCCCCAAGTTCCAAGATTAGAAGGCACATGTCCCCCTCATTCCCCCAGGATTATTGCCAGTGATAAGGAATACATGATTTATTTATTTATTTTATTTATTTATTTATTTATTTTTTTGTAATATACGATTATTTTAAAGACAGGAAATCGATAATTTCGTTCTCTGAGGTTGGCAAATCTGATCTTATATAACTTTATAAAGTAAGTCCTGAGTGTGAGTGAGTGCCTAATTGATCAACGCGCAGGTTAACCCACTTAAGCTAGAAACTTGAAATTTTGTCAGTGCTTAGAACTTGTGGCGTAATGTACCACAAAGATGATTTTTTTTTTTTTTGGAAATTCGACGGGTGGGGGGAATGGAGGGTGGCAATTATTATGGTGAAATGTCCATATTTCCGAATCTCTGAAAGTTAGACACCGGTACATGAAATTTGGCATATGGACTTTTCATTTAAAATAGTTTATGTATATTTTAATAAAATATGTTTATATGTTTAAAATAGATGTATATTTCACTGTTATTTTGAAATTCCCCCAGAAAGAAAGAAAAAGAGTGAAGGTTACAATTGTTATAACAGAATGAGCATATCTCGAAACCCTTTAAAGTTAGAGACTTTAAATTTTGTTTTTATTCTTTTAACTTAAAATAATTACAGATGTGTTTCAACGAAAGCCTCGCCCCGTCCCCTAAAAGGTGCTATAAGGTCAATTGATTTTGCGATACATAGACTCACTATTCCCATACACAGGGCTCGAAATTTCCTGCACTACTGGTCACCATGGAAACTTAAATACGAGTTTGGCGCCTAGATAATTTTACCAAAACAATATGGGATTATGTATCAATTTGTGTGATTGTGTTTGTGAGTGTGTCGCTTGGTGTTTGGAACTGGCGCCTAAGTCAGAAGAAGGATTTTCGACCACCTTTGGTTTCTGTGTACGGAAGAGTTTGATGCCAAGAATTGCTACTCGATATCTATCTTCAAGACATTGTTTTTCAGTTTTTCACTTATAAGAAAGCCATCACAGCCAGTCTTTCTACATTATGATTCTGTGCCCGAATGCATGTTATAAATATTATCAGACCTGATAATAATACAGAGAAATATTGTGTCTCCAAGACCAGTGGCGGCCGGTGGTTTGTGGTTTCGGGTGTTGCAGTACGAACGAGCGGAGACAGAAGATATAAAGTGAACTCATTGACTAATCAGCATAAATTTAGATGCAAATGCTATGCGCCATGTTAAATTAAATAAAAATCTGTTTTTAAAAAATAAAAAATGGAGAACATTTAATCCGATTAATCACCTTATTTAATTGGTAAGTTCATTCTTCTCTGTTTGATTAGAACAAATCTGCCTAATGCATGCTGGTTGAACTCTAGTATTCTTATTGTCACGTCTTTTTCGATGGAAAGCATAACCAATGGTGATAACCTTTCTTGGGACATTCAATTTCTTGAAAGTGTCAATTCTTTTTGATGTGAAAAAGAATTCTTCTTTAACTGACGCCATAGGTACAGTTAATATTAAGTGCAGAAGCTTTGTAGATTCACTAAATATTTTTTCTAGATTTTTGTGAACAATTCATTCTAGCAAACTCAGTCCCTGACAGTGATCCGAATTCCTCTTCAGTGTAGACTGAAGAGAATTCGTAGCAGAGATTAATGTTATATAAAAAAAATGTACATTGAACACGCTTTATTCACAATTTATCTAGGAAAATTTCAAATAAATTGTGGAAATATACCTAGTGCATACAACATTACTGCCATAAGGTGTCCTGTAAACTTAAACCATTTTTTTTTTCGAACACTCTCCTGAATTGCACTTTGCTTGTTTTGTCTAAGCCTTAATTGTAAGTTTTCCTCAGTTAAAAGCTGGGCAATTTTTTGTAAGTTATTTACAGAAGTCATGATATGCAATTTATTCAGAATTTGTAGGTTATGTACAGAATTAAAGCACACACAATAAAATTAAATCTAATAACTAATAACCAAAACAGCTGATACAAAAGAGATACTAGTATATGAATTGCGAATGTCACATATTCATACATAGGGCTGTAAACTGGCCGGCTTTTCATTGGCCAGGCCGGAAAAATTGATGTTATTTGGATTAAAGCCGGTGACGGGTACAAACTTCTCACCAGCCCCTTTATAACCGTTTTTTTTTTTCAAATTTGTATCTAGTTCGAAGTATAGATATGGAAAAGTAGCTGTCATTCTGTAAACTCAAAACTGTTACCTTTCACCATGTACCAACGATTAATATATTTTGTTCACCTGTTTAGAAAATTTTAGAGAGATGACAGGGACTGTATCAGGGAAAATTTGAAATTTACTTTCAAGGAATTTTATACATTTATTAAGAGTGGAAAAGGACTTCTTAAAGCAATTTCCTATAGTTGAAGTAGAGACTATATGTTTAAAGAGTGAATTTCATTTTCCAAATCCAAAATTGTCACGTAAAGATTATTATACTTTTGTTCATATGTTCTGATAATTTTAAAGAAATGGTAGTTACTGGGAAAAACAATAAATTGATCAATGCCGATTGATCAATTTCAGTTTCTCATTTATAGCACAATGTATCTATTAAGGTTATTAGTAAATGTTCTAAGGACATACAGAATATATGTGTTAATGCACTTTCGTTCACGATAGTACATTTCCTTTCCATGGATAGGTCCGAACAGAGATACTTCACGCTGAGACCTATATCAAAGAGAATTTTGAGGAAGTTCGGTTCTTTTTATTTTACAGAGTTGGCAACCCTATTCATATATCAACGCACACACACACACACACGTGCGTAAAAGAAAAAAAGAACTACATTCCAAATCATACGTCTTGGTTGTTACGCAATACACGATGAACACAATATACTTCCACATGAGGCGAAACAATGTTTATCAACGTTCTGGAAAGCAACCTTGAAACCCGGCAGATATAGGAACATGTTAGCTGGGAGGGGTCTAAAGTATTTGAGGAAGGTCCAATACGTCTACGTAATAACGAACCTGTCTTTTACTTTACCCGAAAAGATAAGTAATTCTTAATTACTGTCACCTATATTTTTTAGAAAAAAATGATAGAACGATTATTTCTATAAGAAAAGAAAGAGTACATGATGAGGCGTAAAATAAAATATTTAGCTTACATCAATCATTTCTCTATTAAACAAGTATAGTTCGTTAAGAAAGTCTACAAATGCTAGTCGAGTTTCAAAATTTTAGGGAGGTCCGGACCCGGTGGACCCCCTCGTGGCTACGCCTCTGAGCATTGCTAACTAGTCCCAAATTCAATGTGGCGTTCCCCACCATACAGTTCTTTCTATCAAGAGTATAAAATATACTTATTTTATAAAAGAAATATGTATGTACTAAAATACTATCCACAGAGGGGGGGGGGGTTTCTGCATATTGACTTATTAATATTTGGTTCACAAATTACTGTAGAAGACATTTTCATTATCTATATAAGCTAAGAATTAACTCGTAAATACGGATCTACTTTCATTTGATTTCTGCTCTACTATATATTTTCTTTTTTATTTTGTAATTCTGCTATTACTTTTTTTTTAATTGTCATTATATTGATTTGCTTCAGTATTAGTACCGTAATATAAAAATATGAATGCATAAAAACAAATTCCATTTGTTAACTGCTAGTGAAATAAAATTTAGAAATCTTATTTAGCGCGAAAACCTTCTCGTTCACTCGAAACCGTGCTGTGTTGCAGAAGCACTGCAACGACCAGACCCTTTAACTTCTGAGATAGGGGAAAGGAGACTTAACATTTGCTCCAATTCCCGCGCTGAAGGAATCTGGTCGTTGCATGCTCGCTGCAACACAATATAAATTAGAGACTCTGTGACGGATTATTTTTCGCTTTTTAAAACGGATTAATGAAACGGACAGTTAGAGAAGTAAAAAAAATATGTTATTTAAAGTATATATGGGAGTATTAGAAAGTATTTTTTCTGTTCTTTACTACTATTGATAATAATATTTTTTTCTTGAAATACTTTGGTCGTTGCGCAACGCTGCAACACTAACATTAGCCGCCACTGTCCAAGACACGATTGCCCTACAGGAAGACATAAATTATCTTATAGGCTGGTGTAAAATGTGCACTTGAAACTTAACAGCAAGAAATGTGGCAGTATTAGCATTACACTGAAAAAGCCTCCTGTTCCCTCCACATACCACATCAACGATTCCCCCATTACACATTCTGCTAGTCATAATGATCTTGGTGTCATCTTTGAAAAAAAGAATGAAATGAAATCTTTTAAGTTTTACGTGCCACGTTTTTGCCGGTTAGGCTAAAGGAGACTGTGATGATGAGAGATGAGTGAAATGGTGGAATGAAGAAAGTGTGAGGAAACGGGAGAACCCCGAGAAAACCCACGAGCACGGTGTTTGTCCACCACAAAGTCCACACGGCGCGAGCTGGGATCGAACGAGGGACCCCAAGCACCGGAGGTGAACGTGGTGTCATCTTTGATTCGAAACTCACATTCTCTGACCATATCTCAATACTTAAGAGTCTTCATCCCGGCGAAATTAAAATACCGCTATTACAGTAATTATGTGATATCTTCAAATAGATAAAAGATAATTGAAATATGGAACAAGAGCGCTCTAGACAATATTATTTTGCGTGAGGTACCGTTATCACAAGTCACCTAGCGGCTTTCCGTTTTCAGCTGTTTAGAAACGCGAAAATAAATGCCGATTTTCAAAATGGCTCGAAATCGAAAGCAGATAAGTGAGTCGTGATAACGGTTTCTCATGTTAAAATAATATTGTCTAGGGAGCTCTTGTTCCACTTTTCGATTATCTTTTATCTATTTGAAGATATCACATAATTACTGTAAAATTAGCGGTATTTTAATTTCGCCGGGATGAAGACTCTTAAGAATTCAATGCGCATGTTGGGGCTTCTTTATCGATTTATTGAACTACCCACTGTTTCATCTTTAACAATTTTTTAATAAAACTCTAATAACACCCAAGATCGAATGCTGCTCTTCCATATGGGCCATGGCCGCACCAACACATCTCCCTAGACTAGATTCTATTCTTAATTTCTTTGTTGCAATAGTACGCTTTCGTATTCCCTCACTTCGAATATTACCTAAGGAGGAACTCTTGCGATATCTTGATATCCAGACTCCGGAAGTACGCAGAAATAACTCTGAACTGAAATTTCTTCATAAAATAGTTAATGGAAGCTTAAGATCGGAAACATTACCTCAGGAACTATCCTTACGTGTCTCTCCCCGTACAACCCGGAACACCCACCTATTTTCATCTTGCCCGCCCTAGGTTGGCAATTATACAGAGGTCTCTTTTCTACAGAATGCCAAACTGTTATAATCATTTAACAACTGATGTGAACATTTTTTCGAGCTACTCGGTGATTGAAAAAGCAATTAAACGAGTTTTGGCGAAATAATATCAGTTTTGCATATTTGTTGATCTTGTTTTTGTTGTTGTGGTTTTGATTTCTTTCTTCTGTTTGTTAACATTTCCCTGTGTAAAATGGGAAAGTTATGCTGTATGTGGGAATGTGTTCAATAAACAACACGTCTGCTTCATAGACATTTAGTAAGACAAAACTAAATCGAATCAACAAATAAAACCCGGCCGGTAATAAAGTAGAAAAAGGAATTTGAGGACTTTTTGTTATAGCTGCCAAAATAACTAAGGAAGCAATTACGCTGCGCAGCAGAGCCATGCCACTGAGCCACTGCGGCCCTTATTTAAAATAAAAAATATAGTCATGGAAAAATTAATAGCAACACCTTGGAATTTTACGCATTTATAAGGATTTCAAAGAAGTTTCTACCTAAATATGCACAAACATACAATGATATATACATCAAATTAAAGGAAATTTTATGTAGGATCCAAATCTACTCACAGAAATTATGTATCTTTACAACAGTTGATGATATTCAAGAGAATGTATGGGAAAGGAAACACAAATCCATCATGCTAAATGTTCATTTAATGGATGACTCGATGTTGCTTTCAGTGAGGTTCGCACTCATTAAGGTAATCCAGTATGGTTTCTGCTTCGTTACTTGTTGTGTAGGTGCCATGGGTTGCGTAATTTTGTTGTTCCAGTAGTGTTACGTTTACTGACAAATTTGATAGTTTTACCCATAAATATTGATTTACCGTTTATAAATTATAATTATTGATATCGGACATCGACATTGGTTAAACGTGTGATATTACACCACAGAAAGCCACTAGAATTAAAACATTAAGTGAGTGTGGCAAAACTGATGCTGAAATAGCCCGGATTACGCAACTGCATAGATGTACAGTGGGTAGACAGCTGGCCAATATTCTGGAAGCAGGGTACACAAAAAGTGGAAGAATTGGCAATTGTGGTCGAAAAATGAAATCTTCGCCTAGACAGAATAGTGCAGTGCGGCGGTTGTGTCTTGCAGACAGGTTTGAGCAGCAATTCTCCATGTCTGTAAAAACTGCCAGGTACTCTACTAGTGTAATGATTTCGGAGATCTTTTTCTTTTAGTGGAATTGCTAAAATGCACATTTGTGTTGGTGTTGTTAATGCAAAAACTTATAAACATATTTTTGAAACGACATTGATGCCTGCGGGTAGTGATTTATTCAATGTTGGTTCCATTATTTTTCAAGACGATTCTGCCCCCTGTCATCGTGCCAGTTATAAAAAACTATATGATGTACTTATGTCATATTACCCAACTTCCTTGGCCTGGTAATTCGCCCGATTTAAACCCAATTGAAAATTAATGGAGTGTTTTGAAGGATAAGGTTTGTGAAAAACATCCTGCAACGAGAGTTAATTCAAGCAATAAACGACGTTTGGCAACACTGCATTTCAATAGAGACACTACAACACTTAGTAAACTCCATGCCACAACGATGCAAAGACGTTATTACTAAATGTGAACATCCAATCAAGCATTAGCTTGAGCCAAAATCAATTGGGTACGCTTCACTTCATTTACTTTCACTTCACTTAACAATTGACGTTATATTTTGTTGAATATCATCAATTGTTGTAAAAATACGTAATTCTGTGGGTAGATTTGGATTCTACAAGGTGCCCCAAAAGTAGGTATACGCTCCTGCATTGATCAAATTTAACATTCTAGCTTATGGGTTTATTTGCTTAGGCTGTTCCGAGCTTAATATAAGTAAGGTACTTTAGAACAAATAAATAAATAAAGAAACTAATGGATAACAATAAGAAATGATACGAAATTCAGTGATTGATCAGTACGGGACTGTATACGTACTTTTGGGCCAATATATAGAATTTGCTTTAATTTGATGTCTATATCATTGAGGGTGTCATGACTCCGCGGACAGTCGGTGACGAAACACTCGGAGATGCACCACGTACCGGAAGACCAACACACTTACAAAATGAAGATCTTCAGCCTGCAATTGAGGTGAACAGTGGCCAGACATGTGAGGAACTGGGACTACACTTCAGTGTGAGTGAAGAAACCATTCGGCAGCACCTCCATCAACTTGGGAAGCACTACAAGTTGGGTCGATGGGTCCACAAGCAACGCGAGCAGGCACCTACGTTTCTTTGCTGTCTCATCTGAGGAAGGATCCATTTCTGGTCTGCCAGGGTATTGACATGTAATGAGAAGTGGATTCTGTATGAAGCTCCACGGCGCCGTCTTCATTGGTTAGCATCCCATGAACCGGTCCCAAAACAGCCGAAACCAGCACTGCATCAGAAGAAGGTCCTCCTGTGTGTTTGGGGGGCTGCTCGCAGCGTCGTGCATCGAGAACTGTTACCAACTGGTCAGAGCATCAGTGCAACTATGTACTGTCAACGGTTGAGACGTGTTCAAGAAAGGCTCAAAACTGGAGCATGCACTTCTAAATCGCAAAGAGATCCTCCTGTTACAGGACAACGCTAAACCCCACGTGGCTAGGATGACCCGGGACACCATTCTACGTCTTAGATGAGAAACACTATTGCATCCGCCATACTCCCCGGACATTGTGCCGTCCGATTATCACCTGTTCCATTCCTTGGATAATCACCTTAGAGGCCGCCAGTTCAAATCCCTAGTAGAGGTGCAAAATGCACTTGATACCTTCTTTACTTCACGGCCCACCAAGCTCTACCGCGATGGAATCCATGGCCTTCTAGAACGATGGGAGAAGATCGTTGATGCTGATTGGGACTATTTTTGATCTTCCAGGTATGCTTCAGGTGACATATCGATGTTCGAATGTCGTGGGTGAAAAAACGACAGAACTTTCTTGGTTACCTTTATAAAAGTATGATTAAGAGACGATTGATGGCCATTAATCCAAAACACATATCAACATTCGGATGAAACTGAAAATTCTAAGTTGTTTTTAATATACAATTTTTCAAAAAATGACCACCATTTTTAAAGAATAGTGAGCATATGAAAAAATCTGAAAATTCTATTTGATGAGTTTTTAAATTATTTATTTATTGTTCTTTCAAATTAGTCCAGTGCATTTTCTTTCAAAAGTTGATCGATTCCGAGAAATTAGTTAAAAATGAAGAAGACTTTTCTTCCGCCATTTTTCCGATGTCCTGGTGGCTTTAGCACAAGATAAGTAGGATCAATGTGATCTTATAGTATGTTGGTGAAGAGGACAATTACAATTTTATGAAGCAAAAAATCAATATTGATTATGCCAATGATTGGTACCTAATTTAACTGCCCTATGAGCTTTTTAATCAGTCCTAAATGTTCTGTGAGGTTTAAGTATTCTGGACATTTTCACAGACTAAATAGGCATATGTGAAATGATAGTTTCCAATACGTAAGTGCTTCAGTATAACTATCCCATTGAGTAGTTTTTGACGATATATATCAACTGCCAAAAACATTTATGAAATGGAGCTTATTTTCCTGGACGGTTTCAATTCGCTTTGAGGTGAGAGAGCACTAGCTGGACAAAATAACCGCAGAGATCATAGCAAGAAACGGAATGTTCCAATACAATACCTTCCAATAGTGCATGTTTGGCTGTTTTGTCTTCACGCTCGTTATTCTGAATGCCGACATGTGTTTTCAAAAAAAAAAAAAAAAAAAAAAAAAAGACATAATGAAAGAGAACAAGTAATTGATCTTGCGGGAGCCTGTTACAAAGCTTAATGTTTACTAGCTAGCTCCCACCAGTCGAGAGCTCCTTCCTGGCTAAGGAATAGCGTACGCGCCTTTGGTGTGGGAGACACGGGTTCGATTGCCGGTGGAAGCTCATATGTTTAGAGTTCCACATTAATCACTAGCACCATGTCTCATATGGCCTCACTGCTAAACGGGACGTTAAACTCAAAATCAATCAGTTAATCTCAGCAGTCGATTGCAACTTTTTACGTTATTATTCTGTAATCTGTTTCATTGAGTCACGGCGTGATATTATATGTTAGTTTACATTAGTGACGATGCAAAATGGAGTAAGGAGGGAAGGAGTTTACCGGTGATATTGTTCCCTCCGACTTACCCTCAGAGATGTATTATAATGTGCTGTAGGTCAAGTAAAAGAAAACTTATTTTTGATTTGCAAAAAAGAAAAAAAGTGCTACCTCCCCCAAAAAATGTATCTGTTCCTTCACTTGCCCTCCAAGAAACTAAAGCTGGCGTCATCACTGCTTTACATATGACTTTCTCTCAAATATTTTACACTGCTTCCTATAAAACTAATAGTTTTTGTGTCATTTGGTCTCAAAGTTTATTTTCGCAAATATTGTGATGCTAGAAACGAAGCCGATCTCGACTTTCCTTTATATAGACAAATTTGTTTTTTGAATAGTATGTATTGTTTGGTTCATTAAATATGTATTTGTACATCTGTTTATTGTTTACAACGTTCGATTCTACTTACATATATATCAAAACGTCTCCAAGAGCAAATTGAGCCAAAGCTTTGGATATGTGACTGTGCGTTTCTGTAAATATCTATATTAACCTTAAGGCGAGCTATACACACTGGAATAAGTCCTAGGAATTCTCTTAAGAGTTTTCTTAGGAAAACATATTATAAAAGATCTTCTAAGAAATCCTGTCTTTTCGTGCCATACACATAGAGATTTCCCTTATAATTAATGACATTGCTAGGTGTAGAACCACAATGTGTAGCAGTTCAAGTGGCTCCTTTTACTGCAGTCCAAATAATATTGTTTTATATTAATTATGATATTCAAATGAAACGATACAACCGTGTCGTTTTCTCCGAGATCCCGTAGAGTTTTAAAGAACATCACTTTCCTTGCTTTAAATGATTCTTTAATATAGATGCTATAATGTTATTTTCTTACCATATACCCAAATAATTGTATAAACTTAATAATATGCGTGTACATGCCTTGATACAGTTCAACGAGATGACTTAAAGTTAAAATAAATACATAACTTTTATCGTTTTAACGATTTCTAATGTTAACAACCCGTCTCATATAGCCTCGCTGCTCAAAGAGACGTTAAACTCACAATCAACTCAACTCGACTTTAGTGTCAACAAATTTGTTTTCACTTTCTCTCACCTGATGTCGCTTAAATCGAAATCTTATGAATTTTCTTTCCGAAATAGAGCGTGGTCTATCTAAACGAAAGAAACCTCATAGGATCGTTCAGAACATAGGAAATGACATGCGATCTGATGCCATACACAGAGATTTTAACTCTAGGTAAAATCGTAAAAGATTTCCTAGGATCTATTCTATAGTGTATTGCCGGCCTAACTATTGGAAACATTACGTTCTCCCTTAATCAGAAATATTAAATAGATGCGGTGCATCTGATCTTTTCTGAATGTTTCTCCCTAAATATATTTCTTCGCCACCCATGAACTACGTTGAAGAAATAAACGCATGGTTGTTTATGTGAACGATAATAAATGTTGTCCAACGTATTGTTGAACTGTATTAAATAGGTAGATGCTTACTTACTTGTGCTTTCTGCTTCCCCTTTGCCCACATCTCTTTCTTCGGCTTGGCTTGCTTCCTCTTTGCCCACATCTGTCTCTTCGGCTTGGCTTGCTTCCTCTTTGCCCACATCTGTCTCTTCGGCTTGGCTTACTTTCTCTTGAACCTCTTCTGCAAAACAATATTCCACATTTTCACATAAATACATTTTCATATTAAACATATAGTATAAACTTATTTCCTCCTATAACTTCTTAGTCTATCTTATTTCCAATACGATTTCATTGCATTCTGTTGCAAGGATCCGTATATTTACACCGTTACGCCTGTCAGACGACAGAAGGAAACTACACTTTCAGGAAGAAACGAAGAGGTCACGGAGAACCACGAAAAAATCCGACAACGCCTCCACAAGTTCTCCCTCCAAAAGCACGGTTATAATAGAGAACGACGAAACCAAGAAATTATCAGTGCTAGTACTGATCGTTTACCTAAAATACCTTCTCCCGAGGCCACCATGGGCTATGTAGACTTATCCTTCAATACCTACTCCCGAGGATGTCTTTGTTCTGACAAAATTGACTATGTGTTCTCGCCCCGCGTAACTTAGTCGCTAACTTGGCACGAGCGCTCCTGGATTCGATTTGTAGTGGATACACTTGGTCGGAAAGGTAAAGTCTTTTTAGGCTAGCCGTCCTGTGTGAAGTTTTCTTTATTCAAAACTGACAAGTGCCGGGATGGTTCGGTTCCAGGCCTCATTCATCCTTTCTATTCCTTTCTTCCTTCTTCACTTCGTCGGGTAGTTTGAGAGACATCACTCCTCAGACATGGTAGGCTCAAAGAACCATAGATGCCAGTAATATTTAGAAATATATACTAATTCGCCATCCTTATCCTAAAATTGGCTATACAATAATCCACTCATTTCCAACTGATAACCCTGTGACAACACAATTTGCTTTCTCCACTTTTCACTAAATTACACAAAAAGGAGACGGAGCTGGTAAGAAACTTGGTGTCTATGAAAGACAGTGGAAATAGGCATACAACATGGATAGCGTAGTCTGTGATTTTACAGTCATACTACTCGTTGACCAATGACTTCGCTTACACTGCCAATAGTTGTTTCTTGTATCTCCCTTTGCTCGTTGTATTTCTCTCCGCTTTCTGACTGTAACAACATTCTTATACACCATACATTAACCAGTTGAAAATGATTGCATTAATCTACAAATAACAGTATCAATAGTGGAAAGGAGCACCTAACATGTCTTAGGCCTTATTTATGCACCGCGCGAGTCAAGGATCATTGAGTTAAATGGTTCTATTTATGCACCGCAGCACCGCTCTCCCGAGTCAAGAGCGAATCGCTTCAACTTACACTCGAAGAAAGGGTTAATCCATGAGAAGAACAATCCACGTATATGGGGCTATTCATGCACGTGCATTTTGTCGCGCGAGTTTGCCAGTGTACCTACTGCTATACTATTCGCTGTATTAAATAAGAACAAGTGAATTAATTAGATAAGAACGATCTGTTTTATTACAAAGAGACACGAGCATAACAAATCCCCTTGCCTCCAATTGTCTTGAAAACATTATTCAACCCCAACGAAGTTTCCGCCTGGACAGATGCAAGTCATAATATTTTCAAATCAAAGAATCAAGAAAGTAGGATTCATGAGTAGTGTTCGGAACAAATCCAAGTGCTATATTTATCAGCAAGTCTATTTCTTTCATTTTTTTCTAAGTCGCGCGAGTGCAAATGGAGTAAAAACGAATAGGGATGCGCTCGAGTCGAGACATGTCTCGAATCTCGACTCGACTCGACTCGAATTCGAGTCGAGACACACTTTGTAAAATTCGAGACGAGTCGAGACAAACGTATTTCTCGACTCGAATTTTCGAGTCGAGACACGAGTCGAGTCGAGACGGCTCTTAAAAATCTCGACTCGACTCGAATGTCTCGAAAATCTTTCTATAATTTTTAATATTATTTTGAAGAAAGTATTCACTCAGAAACAGCCTTGAAACCAATTCCAGCTTTTATTCCTTCAGAAAGGTACAGAACGCATAAAATTAATAGTTAATCTTTAAAGATCAAGATTTAATTTTCAGCTCAATTCAGTTAATTAGAACTAATAGTTAATGTCGTTGTATTTGGTTGTACTGCAAATATAATGATAATAATAATAATAATTGATTATCTAGTTTGTATAAAACTATTATCCGTAGTCTAAATCTAGTTTGTATAAAACTATTGCGATAAAGTGAACTTCATAAATTCTCTGAATGAGCAGTTGGTAGTCTATAGTAATTTAGCATAGTTATAATTATTGTGTTTTCGTTCCCATGAACGCAATAGGGTTAAGTAACTTCTGGATTATTCGCTTGTCCAACTATTCTGAGGCTTTAATATGTTGCAGCATATCACGAGCTACGGATAATATATAATGTAACATTTGTTGTAAATCACATATTATGATACGAGACTATTTTACATAGTATATCTTATCTAATATAAATAAAATAGTTTGTTTGTGTGTTTGTCTGTCTGTCTGTGTGCGACCTGGGGACCAGACGAGTGGACCGAGAGTTCCCAAAATTTGGTCACGGGTACCTTAGTCCAGGCCCCAGATCAAGACGAAGCGTTTTTTTTTAATTTCGAACCAGGGGGGTCTCGGGGGGGGGGCGTTTACTGGGACCGACCTGGGGACCAGACAAGTTGACCGAGAGTTACCAAATTTTGGTCACGGATACCTTGGTCCAGGTCCCAGTCTAAGGCGAAGCGTTTTTGTCAAAATTGGAACCAGGGGGTCTCAGGGGGGCGTTTAGCGAGACATGTAGTAAAAGTAATCCAGATTGATCGACATTAGTGTCAAATCCATAGTTTTCACGATCGCTGAGATCAATAGTGACACTTCCATCAGCGATGGCTTGCAAATTCAGCTACTACTGTATGCGGGCCGGGTGTCAGCGGGTGAGGAATACCGAGACATGTATAAATAGCCCATATTGATTGATACTAGTGTCAAATCCATAGTTTTCGCGGTCACTGAAATGAATGGTGATACTTCCACAGGTGTTGACTTCCAAATACAGCCCCCATGCGAAGAATGGGTATATTAAGCTAGTATTACAATAAATGGACTGCTTGGATGCCAAGAATTTGTACAGATAAGTATCATTCACTTCTATGAATAGGTATTTTTTAAAAGGATTTTTGTAAACACTAAGTTATAAAACAATGAACTACATACAGTAGTTATGGTTTTGGTTCCCAACATAAAAGAAATATGGATTGTTCATGAGATATTGAACTTCAACTTTCACTCCTGGAAAATTTCAATTTTGGAGTTAGGCCACTTGGCATCAAAGCAGTTCACTGTAAGATAAATACATTCCGCACATTAGTAACATAGTTGTTCAGGGGCCTTCGATTTCCATCCTCTCAAATGAAAGCTGAACGATTGCTTGATACATGCTGACTATATAGGAGAAATAGTGTATTAAGTTTTCTAGCTTTGGTGCGTATCCGTATTTACACTCTGATATAACTTTAAGTTCACACTCAAATCGAGCTAATTGTTTAATGCATTTCGAAAGCTTTTGTTTTTGTGCAGCTCATTAAGGAAAATCTATTTCATAATCGTAACATTTATGTACTAAGAAACTATGAACGTAAAGTGGACTCGACCTAGCCCCGTGGCCGCTGTGACTCAGTGGCACAGCTCTCACCCTTGGTGTGTGAGGACTCTGATTCTGTGTGTGTGTGTGAACTCCGCGGCTAGTGTACGCGTCTTTGCCGCGGAAGACTCGGGTTCAATTCCCGGCGCGAGCTTATGTAGTTCGGATTCCACGTTAATCAATAGGTCTACATTTCATATATCCTCGCTGCTGAAAGAGACGGTAAAGTCAAAATCAACTCAACAATATATATGTGTGTGTGCTTATGTGAATTTCCTCGTGGCTGTATGGTTAACACATACGCCTTGATCGCGGGAGACTCTGGTTCGATTTACGGTGGAAGCTCATGAAGTTGTTACCGGTATCCCACTTTAAACTGTAGATCCATGCCTCATATAACCATAGATATATGGTACAGAGTAAAACAGGCATAGAAATTTAAGCTTTTTAGGCTAACTTAATCTTACATATAATGCAACTAGCTTGGCCAAGTTATAATGAAGGAAATGCTATCATTGCAACACTCTGAGAATAGAAAATGTTCGTCAGGTATTACTACCCCCCCTCTCCTGCAGAATGAAAACCCTGATTAAAACTCAATATATATATATAAAACTATTTTGTGTAATGTAACAAACAGTGGCGGATAGTATTCATGTTTCCTTGCAGAGGTCCTTACGAGGGTTCGCTTCCATCTTCCTCTCCCCAAGAACTAAAATAAATTAAAAAAATGCTATTACTTGTTAATCTTGTACAAAGGACGCAATTAAAGTCCCAGTATAACACCCCTTCACATTTAGATTTTTCCCCTGAAAGAAAACCAGTTATTATTGTTTCTTGATTTCTCAGTCTCACCTACATAAACATACGAATAGAATTACAGGATAGGACATGTTTAGATTGCTTGCACGTGACATCTAACTATATTTCTCATCAAATGTGTCACAGATGAAAATTTCCGTTTGTACTGCCTCTATTTTCTGGTACATATGTTTCATTTATGTTATGTTGCTAAAATTCGTTAGGAAACAAGTACATACTGCGCCTGTATGCCTGACAAAACGTAAATGTACTGGATAATTATTTCTTCACTTTCTTCCAGAAAAAAAAGTAACCCATCTCATGTCGGCTAACAAAAGGAGGTAGCGGACCAAAGATAGCCGTTGTTTACCTAAGGTCGTTACACAGCAGGGGTTTCATTCAGTCAGAGGGAAAAGAAAAAATAATTTAAGGTTTCTACATTTGTTTTGAACTGCAATATACTTCTTCCTTTTATTTTAAGAACCATTTCCTTCTCATTTGTCTGCATCAGAAAAAAATGCAAAAAATCACTAGAATGTGCCTATTTACCCAAAGTACGTACTAGATCACTAGTTCAATAGTAAAATCACTAAATCTAGTACGAAATCATAAATGTGGCATCCCTGGGTTGGAGCGAAAGTAATGGTTGGAGTAAAAACTAGTCCGTATTTCTACTGCGTTCTGTTGTTGAATTCACAGAAATGTTCAAAAATAAATTCAAGAAGTAAAACACGATCCTACAAAAGACTGTTTACTTGCTCACTGGTTTTCGTATTGTGAACTGAAACTCAAGTGCGCAGTCATGTTGAATACTTCTGTCCCTTTCTACTTTACAACTTGAGGTGGGATGAGGGTCAGAATAGATCTAGTGATATACCGCTAAAGGAAGTGCTTCAGTACAGAGTCGGAAGCGGCATGTATTGCTTATACTACTTACAACGTTACCCCCCACATAAAATATAAATTCACCCTTTCTCCCTTCCCTTTTTCGAATACAATGAACCGACTCTTTTGCTGAAGAAAGATGCTAAAAGAAAATTGAAACATCTGTGTCTAAACTTTCTTTGAAGCGCAGTCTTTTGTAAGGTTTTGCAAGTGTTTTCGAGATAGCCAAATCTTTTACCATGGACTCCTGCTGCGAACTGACCGTGAGTAAACACCCGATCTCGCTGTGCTCAATTTCTCTCGCACACGTGAAATGGGTTTGTTGTTTCCAAAACAAATAGGAAGTTACCTTGTGCTTTTGCATTTCTGCACGCACACAGGTACCATTGTTGTTTTAATGATCAGAAGAAATATCAAAACCATCCGATATATATGATACGAAACAGCTAACAGAGGGAGGCAAAGATAAAAGTAGGCCTATACCAAGTTTTCCGCGTGGTACCATTATGGAGAATAAATATTTGATAAAGTCACGTAGATGCGCTTAAACCTATTCCATCTATCCTTATAACTTTTCTGGTCTCATCAATTTCTCAGGAGAATACGTACAACATATGTCCAAATTCCATATATACTCTCTCTAAACTAATGAGTAAACTCATTAAGAACACCAACTGATATCAATAAACAGTAAAGAAAACAATACTTTATACTTCTATCATTTGGTACACATCTCTATGAAGCATAGCTTGTTTCTTTTCGAAATAGCTCCTTTGTGTCACAGCTGTGGTTAGTTTTGTTTTGTGTTAGGATGAAAGAGAGAAATGCAATATTTGCTTCGCGGTGAAGTTATATATATTATTAAGATGAGCGGTGATAAGCGAGGTTTAACAAAGAGTGCCTTTCGGATGCACAATTTAACGGGTAGTTGCAGTCCGTGTTGAGAATCGAACCAAAGCTATGTAAGACATGTTATGATAAATCCAAAAGGTGTGTTGTATCGGTGCAGTACCAGTTTTTCACGTTTTTCAAAATGTTCCAAAACCCAAAGAATAATCTTTAATTTCTGATATTTTAGTCGTCACAAATTACAATTTTATAATGTAGTCAATGTTTATAATTACTGGGCAGTTGGGCGTTTAAACTAATGACATCATAATAAAGTCAAAACCATAATTTTGAGTTGAATTGATTCTGAGTTTAACGTCCCGTTCAGCAGCGAGGCTATGTGAGACGTGGACCTACTGATTAACGTGGAATCCGAACCACATGAACACCCACCGGGAATCAAGCCCAGGTTTCCCACGCCAAAGGCAAGTATGCTAACCGTTAGCCAGGAAGGAGCTCCACCATAATTTTAGTGGGCGATAAGAAATATCTCGCCAGTGCTTTTACAATAAATAAAATTTTATAAGTATTAAAGAATAGTGGTAAGAGATTTTATAATAGCTCTTTTATTTATGAGATATGAGTATTTTGAAAAAAAAACAACTAAAAAATAGGTTGGCGGAACCACAAAAGACTCGTAAAATAAACTTTCTTATAAATACATAAGCACCTTACTCACCTTTTATAATTGCCATGCTTACGTTCTCCATAAAAACAGAAATTCTCTTTTAGTGATACTTTACACAAGATCATGAAGTGGGTTCAAATTTAATTAAAGGCAAAATACAATACAATAATCCAGAAATATTGTCTCAAGTGAGTTTAAAGATTTTTAAACACTAGTGCGAAACCGGGCTCTGCCGTTGCGATCGATTTACAGGACTTGAGACGAAAGTAAGAAGGGACTTACGCACACAGTAAGTAAAAACAATTAATATGCCTGTAACTTTCCCCCAAATGGATGTATCTTAAAACTAACCTCACCATTATTTTTCTAATTAAATTCTAGCCCGAAATTATGTATCATATTACCCTATTCCCATTTTGAAAACTTGACCTTAATTCAAAATGGCGGATTTCAAGATGGCTGCCATCAAGGTCATATCTACCATACGACTTCCCCCCCAGGACTTATATGTATCCACATGGTTTTTCTTCACTTTTCTTCATTAACGCTCCGTTTACAAAGGGTAGTAATGGACTTCTGTAGTAATCTCTAATAACAACATCACAACTCTTAAAAGTTATTTTAAAGAAAATAGAAAACATGCACCGTGGCAAAAATTTGTCATCACAAGTAATGATGCATACATGCCTTCTATCAGCAAAAAAAGTTTCATTGAAATTGGAGCCGGACATTTGAGTGATGTCGCTTGTGGGATGATTGAACGTGACGTCACAACACATCGCCCCCCTTCCCGGAATTTACGGGAATCAGGTGACCTGAGTGAGCACATGTGGTGCCAGCTCTCTCCAGCGACCTATCAAGGATCATTGCGTGTATGCCAAGACGTGTCGCCGTTTTTATCCATACCAAAAGTCGACATACTGACAATTAGGTAGGTAGTCATGATGGTCTGGCTGATGTGTGCGTATATTTTAACTCGTACATTTTGTCTCGACTCGAATTTCGAGACGTCTCGACTCGAATTCGAGTCGAGTCGAGACAGAGACTGTCGAGTCGAGACAGAAACATATTTTCGAGTCGAGACAACATTTTCTCGAGACGAGTCGAGACAGGCTTAAATCTCGACTCGACTCGACTCGAATGCATCCCTAAAAACGAAAAAATAAATGTATGTGCGATTTGTGTCACTCGTAGGCTTGGCTTCTGGATAAACACAACCTTACTCCTAAGGGTACACCCGGAAAACATTACTGTTTTTAATTTCTTCAATGACTCCCTTGTCCCTTCACTCCAGAATACTGATTTGATTTATGCTTGTATAATTTATGATTTCTCCTTAGTTATAGCTTAGTTTTTCTCGACTCGCTCCTAAAATTTTAGTGCTGTGCATTGCGACAGGATTCCTCCTTAGCATTTTCAAACGCCTTGAATGTGCAATAGATTTGAGTACCGATTCTAGATCAGAGTATATTATATAGTTCGGGGATTCGCAATTATTCCGGAAAATTTCTGAATTCAAGAGAGGTATTTTGTCGATTCTAGGACACATCATGCTGTTTATCACTTAACATGATAGTTTTTTTTTATTACGTATTCACGTTTACAGCCGATCTCAGGTTTCATGGCACAATGGCTCAGTGGCAGAGCCCTCACGTCTGGTGTAAGGGGTCCCTGATTCAATAGGCCATATGAATTTGTAGTGGACAACAACGTGTCTGTAGGTTTTCTTTCAGGTTCTCCCGTTTCCTCCTAAACTCTCATTCCACCAAGTTCTTTATCATCTTAATGTTTTGTTGATCACCCGTTTCCTTTAGTATAATTGGTATAACCACACATTAAACTAGAAATTTCATTACTGAAGGCTTTCCTTAATTTTTCCTAATTATACAAGGATTCTCCATTCAATTCTAATTTTTTTTCTCAAAAAGTATAAATTGCAGGTAGGAATTATCATCGCAAGTCATCCTACACTGATGACCTGTATTACATTTCATCTGCTTTTGTTAATTTCTCAGTAAATTTTGTATTTCGGGGCCGCCATCTGCGGCCGTCCCTATGTATGTTTTAAAAGTTGTTATATTACACCCTTCGTGGAACTCTGGTAGCTCAAAAGAGCATCGATAAGTTCTAGACTAATTTAGGAAATAAATAAGGGAATAAATTTTCTAGCATTTTTTTTAAAAGACGAGATAAGATTAGAAGAGCTTTCCAATAATCAAAATAAGACTGAAAATAATTCTTCAAAAATCGAGATGAGACGATATTTCCACAAAATTTACGAGACTAGAAAATCTCTTTCTTCGCCTCATAGGTAACACAAAGATATAGGGTATGTTTCTATAAGAGTACGTACTTAGTGTTAGAAGTAATATTACGGGAACTAAAACAAACAAAAACACAAAGCAACTACACCTACTTCTTAAGTAGTGTCTTTACTTTCGTATTTAACGAAATATAATATAAATGTAAACACAACATAGGATATATATATATACTTTTTTTAATAGATACAAAATAGTACTCTTAGGGGAAAGAGTACGCAACGCATCCTCAAAGAGTTCGCACTTGAAAGTGTCTATGGAGATAAAAGATACAAAACGTTTAACATATGTCACACTGAAAGGCACCTTGTCCCAGGGGCGGATCCAAGGGGGGGCGATCGGGGCGATCGCACCCCCCAAAAGAGAAAAAGTTTCTTATTTTATATATATAAATAAAACCCATTCCAAAGTTTGGTGCCCTTAAAAGTAGCAGTATGACAACCCACCGCCCCCCCCCCAGAAGTCGGTTCTGGATCCGCCCCTGCCTTGTCCTTGATGTGAAGAACAAGCTTCATGCCTCCATTGCTCGCAACATTTAAAACAGTGTTCTGTAATTGGGTCATCGTAGATTTCGTGACCTCCTGGGTACATGACATCTTCTTGAAGGTCTTTAGATGTGGAACGTACAGCAGCATCAAATGTTAATAGCTTTTTTTCTTTGCAACGCTTGTTTTCTTTACTTGGTTCCTTGCTTTTGGATGCTGCACACTCCACTATTGCTTTTAATGGTGATGATGTCATTATTTTGGATTTCTTTCTACGTCTATTGCGCTTCAACTCATGCTTGGCTTTGGCCAGAGGAAACAAATGAGAAGGAGATACGAGTATATTACATTCTGACTGTTCGTTGCTGATATTGTCATTTCGACAGTCTACAATTTTAGCCACTGCATTTTTATTGGAACTCCTCGGATGTTGAATACATCACCCCCATGAGGCCCAGATGAAATGTCTGAATACTGACTAGTTTTCTCCTGCTGTATTGCTCTCCTGTAAATAAATAAAAACAAAAATAACTATTGTTACAAAATTATCTTTCACGTATGCATTTATGCGCATAGGATACTGTACTTTCATTTTGTGTGATTCAAAATATGTAAATTCTTATAATTTTACAGTAAATTATTGAAAATCTGAGACACCTTGAAACAAATATAATAGATTCAAGGGATTTTACTACATGGAAACTGCTGTGTCCCTAAAGAGTAGCCTACACACGCGAACTCTTTGGGTACTGGTCAATTCGTACTCTTTGGGGACAACGTTACTTTATAATGTTCGTCACCAGATGGCAGCAGCAATCAGACTAGACGTTGAAATATACACCTTTGTATTCTCGAGGCGTGAAAATATATTTACTATAAAAGTCATTGTCTTCCAGTCATAGAGTTATTGCGCAGACATTATATTCTACAAGTGTAATGTTACAATGAAATGATATGAAAGTACTTACCTGCTAATTACTCAGTTCTTGTCAGCTGCTTGTTACTTCTTTTATGCTTATACATAACTTTCCGTGCTGCTGCTTGTTTAACGTCTAGATGTTACCATTCCACAATACTACCAACTTTTGAAATTGACACTGCGTACTCTTTCAAGACCGCGTACTCTTATGGAAACCTACCCTACTTGTTCCAAGTAACCTCGCACCTTCAATTTTCCGTCTTTGAAAACTGGAGATCTTTCCTGGCTATTACACATACAGTACGAATCGGTAATACACCGCTTCGTTAGTTCATTCATTTCGCGATTTGTTTAAATATTCGACTTTACAGGTAAATACAAAATGATAGGGTTAAATTCCAAAGTTGGGCGTCCGTTTCCAGCGAAATTTTTAAAATTTACAGGAAATATATGGATAATTTGATCGTTTGTGTGCTTGATAATATATAAGTCTCTCGAAAAATCTGTTTATTTGTTATATATAAGCGGTTATAAACATGGTACTATATGGCGAGCGGAGGGAACTACTTGGCGCAAGGTAACCGAACCAGTTGCATTGTGGGAAAGAAACGAGCATTTATGTTACCAACATGGCGAATGTACAAGGGCAATGAACTAGCAGTTTTAACATTTGTGAAGGAATACATTGATAACGAGCAAAATCTTTTAAAAGTTTGTGAAGAGCACAGATTAATGAACCTAATAACAAATTGCAGAAAGTGTGGAAAGGAGATAACAGTGAAAAAACTTGACGAAAGCGGACGCCCAACTTCGGAATATATGCCAAATGATATTCCAAGAATGGAAACTTACTATTTCTTTCTTGCTTTCCTACGTAGTCTATATAATAAACAACCTCTAAAGTACAGTAGAGAATTTTGCAAAGAAAAGTGTATGCTATTTTAAATGTAATGAAACATATAAACGATTGAATAAAATTAGAACACTTAATACATATATAGTAATTTCCCCACCTTCCATAATTATGTAGTTTATATAAAGACGGCGAGAGAACTTCTCTTTTTAGAAAAATCTTAGAGCTTTTTTCTTCTTTTTTTCCTTTGTGATGGTGTTGAGTTGTTTCACAGATTACGAAATGTTTGCACTTTATCTTTAATTCTTTGCGTATAACTTATTAACTTCCATATAATCCGTCTATGGTTTAAAAAGTTACCCCTAATTAATTTAGTCGCCTAATATATAGGGAGAACAAGATGACGACGGACGTCTTCACATCTGGAGTGTTATGCTCTTTCAATTGCGCAATTGTGATTTCGAACATAACTTTATTTTTTGACGTAGTTTTAGTTTTTTTTTTACAATCTTTATATATTATTACATCTATTTATATGTTCTGTGCCTCTAACACCTCAAGTAGTTTTCCAAATAGTGTTAAAATAAATCTACTTAGAACAGGTGAATTCGTCTATGTTGGAATGCGCCATTTTATACAAATCTACTTTTTACAAAACCTTTAAAAACAAATTTAGTGAAGTAGTCTACTTGACTATAAGAGCGGGACTTTCTTTATAAATCTTCCGTAAGGGAGGTAGATACATGTGATTTGAATTTCTAGGAAAATCGCAGCCATAGCCAAGTCGACTATTGCACAGATTATTGTTATAAAATAGAGCAATTGTAAAAAAAAAAATAATAATAATAATTCAATTGTTGCTCTAAATAAGATTAGTCATGATATTATTCGTAACTAAAATAGCGCAGGTTTAAACCCAAATTGTCTCCACTAAATGGTATTTTTATATAGTAAGTCCATTTTTGTCAATAAAAGCATTGACGTCAGGGATGCCCACACACTATAAAGATTGTATCCATATAAAATGAAGCACAAAACAGCACTGGTATTAAACGAAACATTGTAAAAATATAGTTCGAGCTCGAGACAGTTTTTCGCATCCTGACGCCATGTTGTCTCAAACTTCCTAATATGTAGATTTATAAAGTCATTTCAAATTGGAAATCATGATGAAACAACAAGACAAATTATAGGTACCGGCACCAGTATTAGCATTTAGAAATGACTTTTACTATTACTCTAGTGTTTCCCCTTCATGACACTTTTATGATTTGTATAAAATAAATCACAAGAATAATAGCTTTGAGAAATTAGCCCCAGGTGTAGCAGTGCCTAATTAGTAGTTTTATAATAGAACTCTTCATATATTGAACACTGTCCTTATAAAAAAATGTTATTAAATTAGGGAATATACACAAGAAAACCAATGAATGAAACTCACTTCGTCTAGACTCCAGAGAATGACTAATCTCGCATTGTCACCATATGCAATATTGGATTTAGTTAGACGTTAGACAGATTACGAAATACAGTAGGAATTTGCGTAAACACTTCCACAACATATTGCAATATTTAAATGTTCTGAATGGCAGATATACAGGACATAGTTTGTATTTATACGAGAATGATTCAGAAAGTAACTTCCATTTTGCTGTAAATAAAGATCATAGATAAAATAATATATAGGCCCTATTTTCATCTAGAAAGCACGTCTGTCCTCTACTTTTCAGCATAGTCACCATGTAAATTCAAGCATTTATCATAGCATTTCACCAACTTACAAATCCCCTCCGCATAAAGGTGTGGAGATCCATAAGACAATAAAAGAATCTACTTTAAAAGTTAATGGATCCTGTTGTTAGTTTTTTTATCATCGTTAATGGGTCCTATTCAGAGTTGTTTTTAGCATCGTATTAAGAGTTTGACTAACGCGCTAGTGATACTAACTTCCGTACTTAAAAGCACGTTAACGAGGCTGTACAGCAACGATTTATGTCGAAAAAGGCCAGGCATGATTTTTCCACAGGGATGTCCAAACACATTAGGAAAATCAAGGTAAGGGAAAATAATTATATGATGTACACTCACATTTCTAGCGTGTTAGTAAAAAATGTGAAAATTGTTTTATTAAAGGTATACTTCGTTCGTTTTCATTATTTGCAGTTTCAGAATAAAGGTTCAGTCTCTTTCCCCCGAAAACACAAAACAGCACTCAAATAACGCCAACTGACAACCTTCCCACCCGTCAATACATTTTACCACGTTACCTTATGTCTTTTTAAACTATCCAGCAGGGTATATTGCATACAAAGGAATCTAATGATCAGTGACTATTTTTCCTGCTTTTTGTCATTTAAAAAAATCATTTTCACAACACATGTTTTTCTTTACCTTCTTGTTACTTAGATATAGTAAACATATTTGCTGCGTAAATATTATAGCCATGTAACATATATAGAGCATGTAACACATCAAGTATGAATGTCTCTTCTGAACACTGAATACTATAGTAATAGAATAATTTCATATGCAACATAATAAGTATTTATTGACTGTAGCAAAATCAGATAAATGTACTGTTATAGACGCCGTCTCAAATTTTGATAAACGCTGAAGTTTATTTTGTAAAACAGATCGAATACTATTACGAATAGAATAATAAATGCGTCTGATGAGCTGCTGTTCACAAGATGAGATGAAAAATATTATCTTGTTTCATTTCATAAATTTGGTAAGTCACGTCTCGTCTCCTGGAAATTTTTCTTCTCTCCTTTCGATGATCGGAAAAACATACAATGAAATTTAGAGCTATGTCGGAGATAGTTCAGTACCAGAAGTGCCACCCCTACCGAATTGGTCTAAATGGAGTAGCCATACGAAGAGTGCTCTGGGGGAAAGTAGCAGTTCTTCAGTAGCCGAATTGGCGAAAATCATAGTAATATTAATGCAACTTTGGCATTAGTCCCAGTCGTAGTGACTTCAATGGCAGAACGGAGGACAACGGGAAATTCCACTCCATTTTTCCATAGTTTTCTGACAACACAAAGAAGATATATGTACAAGGGCATTTCGAAGCTCAAAATATAGTTCCGGGGGTGAAATGTCCCCGGGAGGGGATGTCTTGGCGAAGATATTGGATGAGAAAGAAACAATTTGGCAACAATAGATAGGGAAAGAAAGACAAGCAAGAATAAAAGGTGTAAGATAGGGACATGGAAGTACGTACCATAGGGAGGAAAATTAGAAAATCTTAAAGAAGGAATGAAACAAAATAATGTAGATTTGGTAGGAGTTTCTGAAGTTAGATGGGAAGGCAATGGGATATTGAACAGTGAAGGATATAGAATGTCTCACTCAGATAATGAAAGGGGCTGTCGTAATGATGTAGGAATAATTTTTGGTAAGCGCTTAACACGTTCGCTGCGTTACGAGTCACCGATAGCTTGTGCGATATACCATTTCTGTGCGATGCCGTTTTATGCATTGTATTACCTCTGTGCGTTTGTGTATTTTAGTTTGTACAAATTTTTAACATTACTAGCATCCACGTGCTATACGAGTACTGCTTTGGCGTCATGTAGCTTCAGATTCTACCAACAAATGGCTGAAGTGTGAATTTGAAATATCGTGTCGTCATCTGTGGAGAGAAGCTCAAAGTAAAATCTGTGCACGAGTCACTGTTGACTCGTAACGCACGGACGAACAAACCTTCAACGAGACACAAGATGACTCGTATAGCACTGAGATCCAAACTCAGTTTTACGCTGCCGTAGTGAACGTGTTAAAAGAGTAAGTAGTGAAAATATAATTTGTTGATGATAGAGTTCTTAAAGAAAAAAAGTTGCACCTAGTAGTGATACAGACATAAGCACAGACCACTTCATATACAACTGAAGAAGCAGAAAAATTATGAGAAAATAGAAGAAATTATAGATCAGGTGAAGAGGGGTGCATGCGTAATTGAGGGAGAAAAACAGGAAGGTAGTGTTGTAGGCAAATATAATTTAAGCGAAAGAAATGAAAAGGAAGGACTGGTTAAATTCTGTAGATAGAATTCACTAGTAATTGGGAACGTTTGATTCAATCGACACAAGAGAGAATATATGCATGGAAATCCCCAATAGACGTTCGATAATATCAAATAGACTGTTATGATTCAGGACAGGTATCGGAATAGCTCGAGGAACGCAAAGGTCCTTACTACTGCCAACATTTTCGCTAATCATAACCTTCTGCTGAGTGAAGTTTATACTCAACTAAAAAATGTATTACAGAAGAAAGTAGGAACAAGATATTGAATACTAAAAAGTTGAAAAACAAGAAAGTAAGGAATCTTTTTGTTGAAAATTCAAAGAGAAGTATTCAGACGGGGAAAGGGTGGATTCAGGTAGTAAGAGACGGAGGAAACATTAAATTTTCCAAACAGAGGGCTATGGAAGGAGTAGTAGGTTACCGAGAACACAAGAGGCTAAGAAACCATGGGTTATAGAACAATGTTGGAGAAAGTGAAGGAAGGAAAGACATAGAAATAGGTTAATGCAAAAAAGACAGAAAGATGTATAGGAATTTAGACGAATTACGAAGAGAAACAGAGCAAGGGAAGTGTTTTACAAAAGAAAATGCAAGGACATAGAAGAATTTGAAAGAATGAGGAAATGTGAAGCAATGTACAAGGAGGTAAAATCTATACAACTTTAGAGGAAACATGGGAATATAATGATGGCAGTGGAAAATAATAATGGAAACGGTAACTGTTTTTGAGTGTCCCTGGGGTCCTGAATCAGTACCTAATCTATTTCATACTTTTTTTTTTTTTTAGATTTCGTCTTGCTCCCGTATGCCGGTAAAATATGTCATCTTCTTTGTCCATGTTACTCACTTTTTTAATGGTGTGAGTATTGTGAAGGTCTCATTCCGTAAAAGTCATCGCTATGTTGCGTATCTCGAAACATTGGGCTTTATGCAGAGTTGCTTTGACGAATGATTAGGGTCATACTAAAAGCCTAACTACTGCAGGGAACATATGGTAGTCGAACTCTTTAGTATGGCACTAATAACGCTTCAAAACGACTCTGCATAAGGCCCATTTTGTTTTAAGAAGCAGTTTAAAATGATTTGTCGACTATCATAAAAACGTATACCGTTACGAAAAAGGTTGTCTAGAATATCGCTTGATCACTGCTCTGGGAAGCGATACGAATGGAAGTGTATAAAGTGAAAAAGAAGAACGGAGGACATTGGACACCACGAAGGTATATCTGTTCACTGTTGTTGACAAGTGCTGAGAAATGCGGTATACAACAGAAAGTTTAGTGAAAACTTTAGAGAATACGACAAAAAGGAGAAAAAGAGTGCCGAAGGGGAGAAAGAAAGCTTGGAAACATGTAAATGTAAAGGATGTTGACGAATATTTGGAAGATCAAAGGTTGCAAGAACGTCTTGGGTAAGTTAAGAACTCCAGATTGTAAGGTGTCACGCTGCAGAATATTTCATTGCATGTGTCCACTCGGGCTATGGGCAAGTCTTTACTTTGGGCAAGGCAGTGACAATAAGCAATGAATCTGAACCGGTTCCTGCAATTATATTTACAGTTCCCAAGAAGGAAATACATAAAACAACGTGCCCTGCGGGGCTCTATCCCGCCTTCACTCGCTGACGCTCGCTTGGCAATAATATGTACTGACAGTATATCACTGCCTTGCCCAAAGTAAAGAGTTACCGGGCGATGATTTTCAGGAGACGATTATAAGGCAAGGCTCTAGAACACAAGTCCCCCTTCGAATTGAGCTGTAATGAAGACAGAAAAATCTGCCTTCACTCGCTAACGCTTACTCGGCGATGCTATGTGAATTAGATATTAAACTTTGGTACAGAAAGGAACTAACCCATATAGGGGGACCTGTGTTCTAGAACCTTTCGCGGTTATAATGTAATTCGGCAAGATTTTACTATAGTCATTTTATTCAATCAATCGATTCCTAATAAACACTTACTAAATGCCACGAGAAATTAGTTCCTCAGAAATCTAATCTGTTAGAAATCATACTGATTCGGGTTGTGATGTTTCCCTGATAATTTTAAACATTGCATGCTTTAAATGCTGATAAATTGAGATCTATGCCAACTTCCTGTCGTAACAGTTGTAAATTTATTAAGTATTTAAACATTTCATCCAATGAATCGATTCGTAGAGAACTGGTTCCTCGGAACAGATCGTCACATATGACTAAGAGCCAGTCTTCACGAATCGAATCGGTTAGAAATCATGGTGGTTCGGACTGTAATATTTCTACTGTTATTTTGCAGTAAATTGTAACCGTAGCCGATACTTCTTCTGCACTGCAGAATCTCACTCACGGCCTCCCTCAAGGAAGTGTCCTTGGCCCTCTCTTTTTCTGTTTGTACATTAACGACCTTCCTTCTGTCTTACAGTATGTAAGTATCACCTATACGCAGATGATTTTCAAATATATATTTCAGGCCAACCCGAAAACTTGGACAATTCAATTCAGCAAATGAATCACGATTTGCACCGCATTTACTTGTGGTCAATTGGAAATGGGTTAACCATAAATCCACTTAAATCGAAGAGCATTTGTCCCTCCTCTATACGACTTATACAAATGCACCGTTCGAATATACCAACAGTAGAGATAAATGGAACAATTATTCAATTTTCTGAAACTTTCAAATCTTGGTGTAATAATAGATCAATTACTTGAGTGGAAACCTCACATTAACGCTGTATGTAAGAAAGCGGTCTGGTCTTTGCATTCACTCACTAGACTAAAGAAAATTCTTCCCACTGAAACAAAGCTACTACTTGTAAAATCTCTAATATTCCCTCACCTTGAATATTGTGATGTAGCTCTATCAGACTTAAATGAAGAATTAGCGTACCGTTTGCAACGTATCCAAAATGCCTGTATACGGTTTGCCTATAATCTCAAACGATCATATCATTTAACACCATACTACATAAAGCTGGGGCTTTTGAAACTTGCCGATAGACGAGATTTGCATCGAGTCACACTTCTCTTTAAGACTGCGTTTTCAACAACCTTCCTACTTATTTCAACGATAGCAACGACTAAATGCCCACCACGATCACAATACAAGACCAGGTGTAAATAAACTACTTTCTCTTCCCCCACATTCGTCAAATTTCTACTCGAATGCGTTCTTTGCATCCACTATCCGTGTGTGGAATGACCTTCCATCCAACACAAGACAATCTCAGTCAATCAAACTATTTAAGAAGTCGGTTGAGCAGATCGTCCATAAGTCTACTAAGCAGAGGGGTACTAATCAGGGTTGGCAAAAACCATGGTTTTTATTAAAAAAACCAAAAAAACCGTTTTTTTTGGTTTAAACCAGGTTTTTTTGGTTTAAACCAGGTTTTTATGGTTTAAATAATTTGCTCTATATATTCATATCATATATGGACAGAAATAAGTTTGTTTCGCCTTGATGTTATTATGCAACAACCGGGTTATGCTGGAAGGGGTCACATAAGTTTAAAGTGGAATAAAAACCGCTTCTCGAGTTACATCCGAGAGAAATTGTCCTCCATTTGAACTCGGAACCAGGAGTAATTGGCCACAAATGAGATACGTCTGCCGACTCACTCAGGAAGGAATCCTGATTTAAAAAAAATACGTTGTACTGATCTTTACATGCTTCTTAATATAACTGTCAAGAGTCATTTCAGAAGGACAAAAAGATAAACAGTTGCACAAGTGAAACCATTACACAGAATTACATATGAACAATTTTAAAGTACTACGGAGTACAGAAGAACTAATTTAGATCAAGTTAGTTAACAACGACTTTTATTGGTCCAAATTAAAGAAATACACCGACTTAATCTGCATATCAATAAGAAAAGTAAATAAAGATACGAATTATTTGAGTCCACTTTGGCTCAGACTCATTTATACATAAATAGATACCAAAGATACTTATTTCACTAAATGCCTCTCGTGGGGTCTGTATGACCCCCCCCCACACACACACACAAAAAGTACGGCATTTTCGATGTATTTTATCAATAGTAAACATTGAAACGAAACAATATTTAGAATTTTTCTTCGATTGCAATTACATAACAATAATAACTACAAAAAAATCACAAAATAAACATTTGGCTTGTGTATAGCCCGCTCCCCCCAGTTCTTTGTCACCGGAACTGGAAGAGTCACTACTACTGCTGCTGCTGCTACTACTACTACTACTACTACTACTACTACTACTACTACTACTACTACTACTACTACTACTACTACTATTACTACTACTACTACTACTACTGCTGCTGCTGCTACTACTACTATTTATATCGAGAACAGAACCCAACCAACCCCTGCGGGGCTTCTAACCCGTTCCTACTACTACTACTACTATTGCTACTGACTACCACTACTGCTACTACTATTGCTACTAACTACCACTACTACTACTACTTATACTAAAAGAGCTTCCTTACCACAAGATTTACATCTTAAATCTTTATAACATGCGATTCCGATTCATTATGAACTAGTATGAATCGTTAGAATTACTATGATTCGTTAAAAATCACTGGGGGGAGCGGGCTATACTCAATCCAAACATTTATAAACGCATAAAAAAAGTTGCTTTTGTATTATAATCTTTTTGAGTAATTAATGGGGAATTTAGGTCTGAATATAATACGAATAATACACGAGAGTGAAACGTGATAACCCACAAATGTGTGTTCATCAAGATTTTACAAACACTTACACTTTTACGAACATTTTTTTGTTTTTTGGTTTAAACCAGTTGTTTTTTTTGAAAAAACCAGCTGGTTTAAACCACCTTGGTTTAAACCAGCCAACCATGGTACTAATATCTGAAAAAAAAATGCTGGTTTTTATACTTCCTACCTTTTATTTCTTTTGGTCACTAAATGTATATGACTATACTATGTGGTTATTTGTAGTACTTTAAGTAATGTGATGTGGTGCGTGTGTGTGTGTGACTGGGAGTGTTTTATATATTTTATTATTATTGTATTACTAATCATGATACTATTGTATTGCATGGTCAAGTGGAAGACAAGGCAGGAGCCTTAACTTTGCCATGTAAAATAAGACTAAATAAATAGATTCAAATGCTGCTGGCCGTAGGACAATGCCAAATTCTGGGTTAAGTATTGTATCACCGGACCAATTTTCGGAAATTTACCGGGTGAATTGGAGAATTTATTTTCGTTTGTGAGGAAAAGTGAGTGTAGGGTTGCCCTTTTGAACGTAAAAATTGATGTCTGGCTTTGTACCCAAGCCTTACGCGCTTTTGTCCTCCTTTCCGAGTTTGGAGACCAATTAATAAACCAGGTCAACAAAGTTTCAAGATGCACAAAATATCACCAGAATAGAGATAGGACAAAAAAGTTATTAGTACCATAAGTTCGTTAAGTACTTGATCGTGGGACACTACAGTTCGGCTTTGATCTGAAAGCCTGTAATTGTCACTCAAGTGCGTCTATGAACTGTGATCCAGAATATAATTTTAGACCTTGTTTTTTAATAACGAGAAAAACAAAGAAGATTATGGTCAACTTTGTCATTTATTTTTAGTGTTCAAGGAAGCGAATATTAAACAGAAAGAATTTGACGACATGCCGAAAAGAGCTTGTAATTAGTCTAAACTGATGAAGAAAAGTACGAGTGATTCCATTTCAGATCGTTCAGGGTAGTCCACACGACTGTCTCAGATTTAGTTTATTTTTTAAAATAAGAAACTACATACAAAATTATTAGACCCATATTTTTTCTTTTTGCTGAAAAAAAAATTTTCTTCGAAACTACATACAAAATGGCTGCCCTTCTCTCGGATTGCTCGGAAAACTGAAAAACATGTCAAATTTAAAATTTTATTGTAGAGAAACGAGTGTATTTAGTAACATAATCGCAATAGCAGGAAGAGTATAAAGTTGTATGTTTCGGTGGAGGGCCAAAATTCGTCTATTGGTCCAATAGGAATCGCGCAATTCACTCGCAATGTTGCCTACTTTGGTGAAATTTTTGCTAACTGCAAACATTTTTTTTCTGTCCTCACGAGCAATATCAACCATCTGCTTCTAGCATCGAAATCTATTCCATAAGGTCTCTTGAAAATGTAAAGGACTTACGTTTCTGGTTATTACAGAATTCTGGTTTAATTAAGACGGCATGTTTGGACGCCATTTTCTCAAAAACCCCACCTTTTAAAAATCTGAATTTTTTTACATGTATTGGACAAGTACCTAAGTATTTAATATCCGTTAACCGTTCATGCAACTGCAGCCCCTAACATTCGGAATTAATTATTGAAATTTCGATTTTTGTACTTGAAATGTAAATATTTCCTATGGGCATTTAGATCCTATACACAAGGCGAATTGAAAGGGAGTATGAAAATTTTGAGAGATGAATCCTGACATCAAATCCAGTAGAAAAGTTCCTATAAACATGAGTCGAATTCCGCTTCGTTTTCGAGTTACAGGGTTTCCAACTCGGGACCCAAAATCGGCTCGCGACAATGGAAAATAAAATATAAATTTCGCGTTAAATCAGAACTATGTGTTAAAGCTTTGATAAAGTTCAGAAAGTTGATTTGTATCAATATGATGAATTTTACCTGCGTTGCAATTCGGTTGGCAGTGTTGCCAACCTGGTAGAACTTTCATTTGCTTGCAAATGGCACCACGTGGATTTTATTTGATATTTGGTATTCATTAATGATTGTAAACATCGCATGAAGCACAATTTTCCCCACATCACCACAGTTTTCGAAAACTTACATGTGTTTCATTAAAAGGTTTTATCTCGTGCGTTATTGATAGTTTGCGTGATTCGATGTCGTGAACATCGTTCTAGTGTTCTTGGAACCATGAAAATTGTTTTCACTGGTAGCATGACATTGTAGTGCACTAGTTAAGTGTTTGTGTGAATAACAGTGGAGAAGTCCTATTACAGTAAGGACTGTATTAAATGAGTTGATTATGCTAAAAGCCATAAGAGGATTGTGCACAGAAAGAATTCTAGACAAAAATTTTATCTTGCGGTAAAATATATGGATTTGCACAGCATGTCTGTCCAAACGTACGGCTCGGTTGGAATGAGCCATTGGTTCGGTTCGGCTCAAGCCTTCTCGATTAGGGTGAGCCATCGGCTCGGCTCGGCCCAACTAAGCCGAGGACTCGGTTGGGTGAGCTGTTGATTCTGCTCTCTTCTCGGTTCGGATCGGTTGTAACAGCTGTGAGCCGAGCCGCTCGAGTCGTTGACAATACTACTTGCAAGTAAAGGTTGTGGAATATGCTCCTGTTCAAACAAGTAGGCCTATCTTGGTCAAAAGATAAGAAAGAAAAAAGAAAAAGTTTCGCAGTTTGTATTTACACGTTTTATACAAACAGACAATTCGTTAGCACAAATTCAGTACTTCGTAATGTATTAGCAGTTATATTTTGTTAGTAGGTGAACATGATAGAACTCCACCAAAACAAATTGCACTACTTAAAACTTGTTTTTCTTTTTTAATTTAAAAAAAACAACATAGTTTACGTATTTATATATATATATTAAATATAGGTAGTAATATTGTATAAAAATAGGTAGTAATTTTGTATCGTAAAAGAACGTTTCTTTATTATTTCGTCCCTTTCTGGGACCTTCATGTAGAACACTGTTCCTGCTGCTGTATATTTTCTTGATTATATCCCAAGTGGGAGGAATTTTTGAACTGCCAAAAATTAATACCCTGAAGGAAAGCCTTTTTTTTTGTGTGTGTGTGTGTGTGTGTAGTTTGTAGAATTTCACGCATCTTAACTTGTCCGCTAGATATGAAGAAAATGTGTCTAACTGCGCCTAATGAATGGCTTTTATTTATTTATTTCAGGGGATCATTTTCGAATCGTGAAAATGAAGAATTATTTTCGTTAGACACAGGTAATGACAAAAATGAGAAAGAAAAAAATGAGGAACAAACACAAATATCTCTGAAGAAGAAGAAGAGGAAGGAACTAAAACCGTTGAGATGTTTTGCAATACTCGATGAACGATCGGCTGTACCAGATCCAATACCTAAAAGGTACGTAAATACATTGAATTTATTTATTTATTTATTTTAGGTGATTTCGGATCGCAAGTATTATGTTGTAGATATTCTTTTCAAACTTTAAGTGTAGTTAATGTCACAACGCAAAGCATGTATTTTTTTCCGGAGAAAATGTACTGATAATTACCCTGGACAGCAATCAGAAATAAGAAGAAGTAATAATAATAATAATAATAATAATAATAATAATAATAATAATAATAATAATAATAATAGCAGTAGTAGTAGTAGTAAAAAAGCGTTTAGTACTCTCTTCGACACCTGATTATTTATTTATCTAGTTAGTTAGTACTAGGCAGGTAGGTAGATAGATTAAATGCACGTTCTTAGTATAGGAAGAGTACGTTTATGAACAGTATTTGTATACTTCGCTAACAATACCCATCTAGAATGATCTAGACTTAAACGTCGTTGGCGGTGATTGGTTCATCTCATAGATTGGAGTTATTTTTACATGTCACCCTCTTCCCACCCCATTCCATACTGATGAGACTAAACTTGGACTTAAACGGCATCGAGAGTGTCACTTCATCTCAGTAGCCTCGTAAACTAGATTGGACACCAATATCGGCTGTTTTCGTTTATTTTTACGTGTCATCCCCCTCACGCCTTCTCTTCCTCTTGCCGAAAGTGTGCCAAACCCTAAGGTAGACCAGGATTCACTCATATACCAAAAATGTTCAAAATCGGTGCAACGGTCTAGGAGAAGGTGCATTATTTATTTATTTATTTATTTTTTTAAATCAAACGGAACATATACTGTTGACAGTATTGTACCCGTCGAATTCGTGACATGATAGAACAGACGTTTCAAAACCTCAAGGTAGTATTTCCCCGTTAGTGTCATGTGTCTATTGGAAACAAATTATTTATGGAGTCGAAGAACCTGATGAGCATCGTCTTGATGTGGGACATTTGCGTATAAACTCTCTTGGGTTTTGAGGACCCTTGGTCCAAAAAAAGCCACACAAAAATGTTCAGCAGCTGAAAAGTTAATTTTTCATACCGATATTTCAATATAGATATAATCTTCAATATGTTTTTAAAAAAATGTACGAAATAAACTCTTGTACTATCAGAAAAAAAAAACATAGCAACTGAATAGTTAATTTTCACACTGATATTTCGAATATGGCGCTTTAATTCGTCTTCGGGGTATTTATGAAGAAATATCGTAACCTTGAAATCCAGTGGATATCGCAGAAATAGGAATACAAAGTAGAAACTGGATCCAGTTGGCTAAGGACAGAAGTCAGTGGAGAGCTTTTGTGAACTTATAATTGTAACTCAGAGTTTCTCAAGACATAGGGTTAGTTAGTTAGTTATCGTAAGACTTCTTTTTAGATTCTAAATCTAAATCTTAATGAAACAAAGTTTTTTAAATGACAAAATAATGGGTTTTAGGACACTTATTACAATACTCCGAAGATGAGCTGCAGCGCCCTCGAAATATGAGGATGAAAATTGACTATTCAGTAGTTGAATACTAGATTTTTTTCTGATAGTGCATTTGTTTACTTCATAAAATGTCTTTTAAAAAAACATAATTATGTCTATATTTTAAAAAAGCATCATATAGACTATATATGGATTACAGTAGTAAACAAATTTAGGCAGAAAAATATTTGTGTTATATTATAAAATAATAAGCACGAGAGAGAACTTCATAGATATTGGTCTCCCACGACATAGAAAATGTAAATTTTACTGTTTGCTTGTTGTAGCATAATGTGTTTAAATGTTGTGTACGAAAATTCTTCATTCGTGTTTATAATATGCTGTGAACTAAGTGTAGTTTTAATCCATAGGAACCGAGTGAGAACTCCTGAAGAGAGAAAGCACCCCCTGGTCAAGAGAATAGAGGCGGAGGCTCGTGAAGCAGGGAAACTGAAAGCAAAGGAAATTCAGGCTCAGAAGCAGCGTTTTGCCGATACTCTTCGTAGAGAGGAAGAGAAACGTAAGAAAAAGGAGTTCGTAATTGACTGTGATGCTTGGGACGAAAAAGGTAAGCGATAAATATCTGTCTGTAGGTATTAGTGACGAAAAGTTTGGTTCATGTTCGGAAGTCGGTTTCTTTTAATCCATTTTCAACCTAGGATTAGTTTCCCTCGATCGAATATTTGGGTTCCGCTGAGTTGAATAATTCCGAGTTTTCACAGGGTTCTCCAATATGATCCCTTTGTGAAAGGTAGTCATACTGCTTTTATCTGTGGAAAAGTTTTTGAAAGAGGGTTGAAAAGGGAGTAGGTAATGGAAAACGAAAAACGCATTAGGAATGACTGTTAAGGTGCGTCCTGCTTCCGATTATCAGAGCCCACTAGTTGTGCTGTCTGCTTAACATAAAGAATGCGTAATAGAGGCAAAAATTTGCTAGTTATATGAAAGAAGACTGGCTTGTCGGATGAGTAGAGCGTTTCTGTTTCAAGTGTACCCTCGGAAAATATGTGAAACACACTTCGGCCACACCCCCGCCACCCTCTTGCAGAGGAAACCATCTCTTTGCTTAAGGAAAAAGAACTGAATGGCCTTAGCTGTGTTGCCAATTTGTCATTCAGTCGTTTGGTCTTGACAAGTGAAGATCATAGGCTGCTTAGAATAACTAACAAGAAAGTGTAAAGCGAAGCCGGTCAATGTGGCAACTCTGTCTACATTCAACTATTAAAAAAAAAAAAAAAAAAACTCGGCCAAAGCAACTTGTCCCTCCTCTTTCGGTGGAGGTACGAGAAAACACATATCGCCAGCAGGGGCACACTTCAAATAGAAATACTCTAGCTTTATCTTCTTGATAGTGCTCAGGGCCGTATTTACGCATGGACCATGGCTCGGAGCAGCGGGAAACATTTAGGACCATTTATTTTCCCATACCCCAGTTCTGAAAGTTCAATAAATTTATTGTGCACTCGTATATTTTTACATTTATTTCACTTGGATTATTCACTCCACCACCCCAAGTTTTCTACTTCAGTTTTTAATGATATTGAGGATGTGGCAATTTTTAATGGCCTGGGATGAGAGAAATATTAACTATGGCCCTGATAGTGCCGCATTAAATGTCAGAAAGAAAGCAGCCGATATCTATGCAATAAATGAAAATAAAGAAAGACATGGCGAATATCATTACTTAGTTGAGGAACTGGATATAGATAAGAATTTTTTTTTCAATATACCAGAATGAGTTTCAGTTACATCCTTTGAACAGTAGAACATGGTTTAACACATTTTTCAAACAACTCTCCGTATCATAATAATAGTTGGCCTGAAGCAGAAGGGAAATTAAAGGGTGATATAAAATGTCTCTGCTGTTTTTTAGTACATTTTTGAACAAAAAATTTCTTTATTGAAAATCAGTTTTAATCAATTACATACTGACCATTATTATCTATGACCTTTTGCAATTTTTCGGGTAGCTTCATAATTCCATCAATGTGGAACTGTGGTGTATCGTCGAAAAGCTTGGCCAAGTGATTTTCAGCCTTTCCAATGCCACCAAACTTAACATAACCGTGTTTGCCGACAATCCGAGTTATGTTCCATCATGGCAATGCGCGGCCACACACATCTTTGATGACTTGGAACAAATTGACGGAACTTGGTTGGGAAGCTTTGATGCATCCACCGTATAGCCCGGACCGTGCACCGCCTGACTACCATTTGTTTCGGTCTCTGCAAAACTATCTTGATGGTAAAAAAAATTGCCGACCGAAGCGTCGCTGACAGTCACTTGGCCGAGTTTTTTAACGATAAACCACAGAAATTCTACACCGATGGAATTTTGAAGCTACCCGAAGTAAGGCAAAAGGTCATAGATAATAATGATCAATATGTACTTGATTAAAATTGATTTTCAATAAAGAAATTTTTTGTTCAAAAATGTATCAAAAAACAGCGGAGAGTTTTTATATGACCCTTTATAATAACAAAGAGTGATAATACAGAAAATTGTAACTGTACAATATATATATATAAACTTATGTGTTCTGACTTGCTACCTTTGAATTTGGTGATTGTTTATTGGACGACAATAGACATATCTGGTTCTGATTAATTCTCACTTTAAGTTTATATAAGTGAATTTCAAGAACATTGAAACTCATTTTTAATCATTACCATGAGACTGTTTATAGAAGGAATTGATGACAAAATTTGAGAAGGATCGAAGTTCACAGAAATAGAGGGAAGGATGTGTGTAGCGTTTAGACACGTCGAGAAACGTATAATTCAGCCAAAGTCAAGCAATTTTTAATTATTCAGAGTAGAAAAAAAAATCTTAAAGACGTTTTCTGCCACAAATTAATGAGTTGAGTTGATTTTGAGTTTAACGTCCCGTTCAGCAGCGAGGCTATATGAGACGTGAACCTACTGATTAACGTGGAATCCGAACCACATGAGCTCCCGCCGGGAATCCAACCCGGGTCTCCCACACCAAAGGCGCGTACGCTAACCGCGTAGCCACGGAGGAGCTCTGCCACAAATTATTGTTACAAGATTGATATGTAACAAAACCTAGTATATAACATCATTTGCTTTTATAATATGCTTCAGACACAAGTCTTAAGGTGAAACTTTGAAGATATTATGTGCTGTATATTATTCTTACAAGATTGATGCATAATAAAATCCAATATGTAATATTCTTGATTTTTATACTATGGTTACGATGCAAATCTCTGAAGGTGAAACTTGAGAGACATTGTCTGCTACAAATTTTGTTACAAGGTTGAAGCTTAATAAAATCAAATATTTAACATCGCATCGTTTGCTACTTTAAATATGGTTTTAATACAATAAGTCTGAAGGGAAACCTTAAAAGATATTTTGTGACACAGGGGACGCTCGGTCGAGGAAGTGTAAGAGCTTTTTGAAGTAGCCATCCTAAATGAGGTTTTCCTGGGTTTTCCGCATTTACACCAGGCAGATGCCGGGATGGTATCTAACATTAGGTCTCAGGCCGCTTCGTTTCTTCCCTTTCTTCGGATAGTGTGATTGTCGAGGGACGTCATCTCTCATACGCGAAGGACTAATATGGCCATAGATGCCGAAAGCTCAGAAATCTAATTCCTAATCCTAATTTTGTGATACAAATTTTTGTTACAAGATTGGTATGTAATAAAATTCAGTAGGTAACATCGTTTGCTTTTAAAATATGGTTAGAACACAAGTCTCAAGGTAAAACTTTAAAAACATTGTCTCCTGCAAACTTTTATTACAAGATTGGCTCATAAATAAATTCAATATGTAACATGTTAGCTTGTATATCGGACAAGAGTAAAATTTAGTGAAATACTCCATTTAAAGGTATTCACGTAATTCATGTTGCTTCTCCTTTCTCATTTTACATATAAACATTGTTTCTTGTGACATAAATTACGGAAGATAAACAGTCGAAATATCATTTTAATCTGTTTTAGAGGGTAATCAGCCAGTGAAGCAGCTGCAGAACGAATGGATCAGCGATGAAATAAAATTGCATACGTTACATAATATAGGAAAGAAATCAAGAAAGAAGCCAGCAACGCTTTTGAAGAAACCATCTGTTCTACCTGCTGTGGACGTTCCCCATCCAGGTATTTCTTTTCTTGCTTTCAAAAATACAATAACTAACTTTAACTTTACTCACCTTCGATAGTGGAAAAGAGCCTACAAAATGAACACGGCATTTCGGTAGGAGGTATAGATTGATTAGGTGTATACGGTTTGCAGATGATATGGCGCTTGTTGCGGAATCTGAAGAGAAAATCAATAACATGTTAGAAAGACAAAAGCCATGGTGATTGGAACGAAGAGGTTGGTGTCAAATATAGAAGTAGGAGGGGAGAAAATAGAACAGGTGACTAGTTTTCGATACATGGGTAGTATAGTTAGTGGTGAAATGAAATGTGAACTTGAAATAAAAGCAAGGATAGGAATGGGAAAAGAAGTCTTAAGAAGGAAGAAAATATTATTTGTGGGACCTTGAAGAAAGAGTTGATAAAAAGACTCATAAAATGCTTCGTGTAGAATATTGTACTGTGTGGAACAGAAACATGGACATTACGCAAAAATAATGAAAAAACGACTGGAAGCTTTCGAAATGTGGGTGTGGAGAAGAATAGAAAGAATTAGCTGGGTTGAAAGGAAAACAAATGAGAGGGTCTTAGAAATGGTGGGGAAGAAAAGAACAGTTTTAGATATTAAGAAAAGGAAGAGAAACTGTTTGGAACATTGGATAAGAAGGAACTTTGTCATGAGGGACGTGCTAGAGGGTATGGTAGCAGGAAAGAGAGGGGGAGGGGGCGAAGGAGACTACAATTAATGAACGACATAAAAACAGAAAAGTCGTATGTAAAGACGAAGAGGTTAGCGTAAGACCATGGAGCATGGAAGCTTCTCAGTTGCGGCAGATGACCTGCTAATAATGGCAGAATACCTATGATGATGATGATTACTTACCTTCATGTTCCTTATAACAAGCAAACAATTGTAGATAACTGACGTTTAAGAAACCTGGTGTTCATACAATAATACGTATTGTAAGTATGAGCAATAGAAATGTGAGTATTGGGCTTCAAGAATATTTGAGAGAATCCAGGACATGGAAGTATTTGGGTAGAGATCGGGAAGATACGACAAAATTATATTCTTAAACTTCATTTCATTCAAAAATACATTTTTATACATGTCGAACGAAAGGTGTTTAAGATTAATAGAAAAAAATCAGCTTACATCTCCCATGAAATTGATTTTATAGTTTGTGCATTCAAAATCTCAGAGTATATATTTCTGGGTTATTAGGGTGTTAATGAGTTTGATAAGCTTTTGTAATAATATGAAAAGGAATACATTCCGCTGTGTAGCGTCATATCTGTAAGAAATGTGTGCGACAAGGCATTTCTGTACGAATCAGTTTTCCTTGTGATAATTCTGTTTACCATATCGTAACTACTTAACCTTTATACCTCGGAGAAAGAGGTAGGTTGATTTTTTAAAGTTTTGTATTAGGTAGTTGATTTGCAGCTCAACCGAGGATGTATGAGACGTGAACCTAAAGCTTAACGGTGCTTCCGAACCCATACGAGACACACGAGATCCCTCTATGAATCGAGTTCGATCTCTTCTTCCTGGGCACGTATACCAACTACATAACGACGAGAGGGGTCTCTATTGAATATATATATATATATATATATATATATATATATATATGCCTCGGTACATCCTTAACAAATAATGAAGATATGTCAGATATTTTTTTTTTCTCTTGAAGGTACATCTTATAACCCATCATTTGAAGACCACCAGGCGCTCGTGCAAGAAGCAGCTGCTCGCGAATTAGAGAAAATAAAAGAAGAAGAACATCTCGATCGTGTAACCACCAAGATGTTCACGAAAATGAGTTCCAAAGAGAAACAGGTAACAACATTCATCTAGGTTAAATTATATATATACAAATTATTTATAGCAGTACAATTATAAATAAACCGAACATTTACGCTAGTTTTTATTGTACACACAATTTACCGTTTAAAGAATCATTACAGAATCTTCAAAGTAGGGCAGTGACGCATATCTGCCATAGTTCATATACCATTTGTCAAAACCACTGGAGACCAAACATCTTTAATCCCTCCTTCAGAGTACATATCGCATGCCTTCACTTCGTCAGCTTAAACGATCTGTGTCATTTGGTTAACTGTTTCATCTTCGGAAAGGTAATAATTAGAGGGGCCAGATGAGGGAGATATGGAGGTACCGGAATAATAAGAATGCTGTACTCCGTGAAGTGTTTCGCCTCGAGCAACTATTGTGTGAGAGCATTGTCCTCCGAGGTACTAATGACAGACGAAGGATAGCAACATACGCATGCCGATTGTGAATTTAAAATGGGACTAATTCTTTCGGTATCGAAGAAAACTTCCAGAATAACTTTCTCTTTGATTTGTCTGAACGAAATCTTTTTGGCCGAGGTGAGGAGCGTGATTTCCATTCGACGACTGTCATTTTTGTAGTGAATCGTACAGGATAAAATTCACTTATTTCTTGTTTTCGGCAACCTATAGCTCCGAAACTATCCACTATTGAGCACAGGTCCATATGAACTTTTTTAATTTTTTATTTTGATGTGAGAAATGTTCCCAAAATATTGTGGTGACACATTTTTGTAACACCCTGTATTTCAGTATCAGTTCATCTAAATAGGTGGCGTAATTCTCATACAGAATCAGTATTTAAGTTTACACATTAGTTGTTTTTTTTTTTTTCTCACGAATACTACACATAAGGCTTTACACCATTTTGTTTAGCTCAATAAGATATATCTATTGTTCGTATATCTCTTATCTTCGGACTAATTTATTTTCGTTAAACGATGATGACATTGTGTAAAATTAGGGCAATATCGTATAATAGGTGTTGGTTTTCCTTTTTATCGTCGAGGCTGTATGAGACGGGGACCTACAGCTTAACGTACGATCTAATCCATGTGAGCTCCTTTAGGGAATCAAACCTGGGTTTTCCACAACAAAGACAGTAATCCTAACCACTTAGCTACGAGGAAACTTTTTTAAGTACCGTATTGTTTTAAGTTTAAATATTCTATAAACAACGAAAATTAATCTTTTTTTTTCTCATTGGAAACTAGTAGTACGAAGTAGGAGAAAATTAAGACAGAGCCTGCGTAAAGATTCAATCTTCACATTTTCGTAGTAGGACTGAGAAAATATTCCAGCGAAATTTGCCCGTTGTTGGAATCGAATTCGGAGCTTCTGCTCACGAAGCAAGAGTATCAGTCAAGGATAACAACTGAGGAAACTAAAATAACGTATGAGTACAAGTATTCACTTGGACTAACCGTGGTATGCATCAATCATTTACTAATTGCGGAAATTTAATGGGAACGGAACTCCATCTTCCTCAGCGGCGTTTGCTTAAAGTAACTAGAGCAAACTTATCACTTCCGATGGTAAGTGGAAGTTTTGTTATTAATAGCGAAGTGTTTCTAGATATATATACACGTCAGATTACGTCAGATTATTACATATTGCAAATCAACATGTAAACGAAAACTTAAAATACCACGTTTATTATTCAGTGTTGCAAACTAAGGATGTTATCACAAACACAAAAAGTTTGGAAGCCTCTAACGGATATACGGCATAACGGAGATGCACATCGAAAGTACCTTAGCGTTGGATACCATGGTGACGGTATGACTTGTTTCGAATGAATAGGAATCAAGTTACCAGTGCTTGAAAATTTGAGTTTTTTTGGAATGTTTTATTTCGGAAAAAATACTTAGATAAGTATCATATCTAGTTACCTGTGTGGTTTGTAACGCATGTGTAAATTATTTTGCCGTTTACAGCACTTCGATATCTCAAACCGTTCCGTAGATATGATGATCATTGCTGAAGTTCGCAACAATGCTTAAATCGTGTAATTGTGACAATTTATAATAACAGCTACTGAAAACTATTGCTGATATGCTATAAAAGAGAAGGAAAACAACAATCATTTTAATATTTTCCACAAATACGTCATTTTCAACATTTCCTTAGTTTGCAATACTGAATAATAAATGTGGTATTTTAAATTTTCGCTTGACATGTTGATTTCAAATATGTAATAATCAGACGAAGTGCCATTTAAAAAAAATTTGAACTTTGTTAGGTTGGCTACACTGCTCATCCGATGATACAGAATACCTAGGACGTTGTCCCCTCTTCCTATTGTTTCTTGGTGCAAAATTTCGCTTCTCTGCCTTTTACGATTTCTGAGATATTTACTACTATTATTATAAATGGATCACCCTGTATATTGTTACTATAGGGAATATTTTATATTGATATTTCTATACTACAGCGATGAATGCCATGAAGCTGGTGGGTTTGCTGTAGATGTTTTAAGAGAGCGTCGCAGAGGAAGACGAGTTCATTGAAAACTTTAGTAATTACTAAATGACAAACATATACCGAGATTAATCCAAGTGAATATAAGGCAAAGGTTGTTAAAGTATGTACAAGAAATAAGTAACACCTTAAGTAGCATTATCATATCACTGTATTTTAACGAAATGAAATACTCTGCTTATAAATAAATAAAAGTAATTAGTCTCTGTAGCAATTTGTAAACGTACTCCTTTACTTATTGCGTCTAATATTTACGAGGGGCGTCCAGTAAGTTATCTACCTAAACAGGAAGGAATGCAGATAGGCTCACCTAGTCATCAGTGTTTTTCGATGTAGTCCCCATGGAGGCCTTTATAATAATCAATGATGGATGCAATAGGCGGGCGTCCAATAAGTTATCTACCCAGACAGGAAGGAATGCAGATAGGCTCACCTGGTCATCACTGTTTTTCGATGTAGTCCCCATGGAGGCCTTTATAATAATCAATGATGGATGCAATAGGCGGGCGTCCAATAAGTTATCTACCCAGACAGGAAGGAATGCAGATAGGCTCACCTGGTCATCACTGTTTTTCGATGTAGTCTCCATGGAGGCCTTTATAATAATAATCAATGATGGATACAATAGGCGGACGTCCAATAAGTTATCTACCCAGACAGGAAGGAATGCAGATAGGCTCATCTGGTCACCACTGTTTTTCGATGTAGTCTCCATGGAAGACTTTATAATAATAATCAATGATGGATACAATAGGCGGACGTCCAATAAGTTATCTACCCAGACAGGAAGGAATGCAGATAGGCTCATCTGGTCACTACTGTTTTTCGATGTAGTCCCCATGGAAGACTTTATAATAATAATCAATGATGGGGGGTGCAATAGGCGGACGTCCAATAAGTTATCTACCCAGACAGGAAGGAATGCAGATAGGCTCATCTGGTCACCACTGTTTTTCGATGTAGTCCCCATGGAAGACTTTATAATAATAATCAATGATGGGGGGTGCAATAGAGGGGTGTCCAATAAGTTATCTACCCAGACAGGAAGGAATGCAGATAGGCTCACCTGGTTATCACTGTTTTTCGATGTAGTCTCCATGGAGGCCTTTATAATAATAATCAATGATGGATACAATAGGCGGACGTCCAATAAGTTATCTACCCAGACAGGAAGGAATGCAGATAGGCTCATCTGGTCACCACTGTTTTTCGATGTAGTCCCCATGGAAGACTTTATAATAATAATCAATGATGGGGGGTGCAATAGAGGGGTGTCCAGTAAGTTATCTACCTAGACAAGAAGGAATGCAGATAGGCTCACCTAGTCATCAGTGTTTTTCGATGTAGTCGCCATGGAAGACTTTATAATAATAATCAATGATGGATACAATAGGCGGACGTCCAATAAGTTATCTACCCAGACAGGAAGGAATGCAGATAGGCTCATCTGGTCACTACTGTTTTTCGATGTAGTCCCCATGGAAGACTTTATAATAATAATCAATGATGGGGGGTGCAATAGGCGGACGTCCAATAAGTTATCTACCCAGACAGGAAGGAATGCAGATAGGCTCATCTGGTCACCACTGTTTTTCGATGTAGTCCCCATGGAAGACTTTATAATAATAATCAATGATGGGAGGTGCAATAGAGGGGTGTCCAGTAAGTTATCTACCTAGACAAGAAGGAATGCAGATAGGCTCACCTAGTCATCAGTGTTTTTCGATGTAGTCCCCATGGAAGACTTTATAATAATAATCAATGATGGATACAATAGGCGGACGTCCAATAAGTTATCTACCCAGACAGGAAGGAATGCAGATAGGCTCATCTGGTCACCACTGTTTTTCGATGTAGTCCCCATGGAAGACTTTATAATAATAATCAATGATGGGAGGTGCAATAGAGGGGTGTCCAGTAAGTTATCTACCTAGACAAGAAGGAATGCAGATAGGCTCACCTAGTCATCAGTGTTTTTCGATGTAGTCGCCATGGAAGACTTTATAATAATAATCAATGATGGATACAATAGGCGGACGTCCAATAAGTTATCTACCCAGACAGGAAGGAATGCAGATAGGCTCATCTGGTCACTACTGTTTTTCGATGTAGTCCCCATGGAAGACTTTATAATAATAATCAATGATGGGGGGTGCAATAGGCGGACGTCCAATAAGTTATCTACCCAGACAGGAAGGAATGCAGATAGGCTCATCTGGTCACCACTGTTTTTCGATGTAGTCCCCATGGAAGACTTTATAATAATAATCAATGATGGGGGGTGCAATAGAGGGGTGTCCAATAAGTTATCTACCCAGACAGGAAGGAATGCAGATAGGCTCACCTGGTTATCACTGTTTTTCGATGTAGTCTCCATGGAGGCCTTTATAATAATAATCAATGATGGATACAATAGGCGGACGTCCAATAAGTTATCTACCCAGACAGGAAGGAATGCAGATAGGCTCATCTGGTCACCACTGTTTTTCGATGTAGTCCCCATGGAAGACTTTATAATAATAATCAATGATGGGAGGTGCAATAGAGGGGTGTCCAGTAAGTTATCTACCTAGACAAGAAGGAATGCAGATAGGCTCACCTAGTCATCAGTGTTTTTCGATGTAGTCGCCATGGAAGACTTTATAATAATAATCAATGATGGATACAATAGGCGGACGTCCAATAAGTTATCTACCCAGACAGGAAGGAATGCAGATAGGCTCATCTGGTCACCACTGTTTTTCGATGTAGTCCCCATGGAAGACTTTATAATAATAATCAATGATGGGAGGTGCAATAGAGGGGTGTCCAGTAAGTTATCTACCTAACAAGAAGGAATGCAGATAGGCTCACCTAGTCATCAGTGTTTTTCGATGTAGTCGCCATGGAAGACTTTATAATAATAATCAATGATGGATACAATAGGCGGACGTCCAATAAGTTATCTACCCAGACAGGAAGGAATGCAGATAGGCTCATCTGGTCACCACTGTTTTTCGATGTAGTCCCCATGGAAGACTTTATAATAATAATCAATGATGGGGGGTGCAATAGAGGGGCGTCCAATAAGTTATCTACCCAGACAGGAAGGAATGCAGATAGGCTCACCTGGTTATCACTGTTTTTCGATGTAGTCTCCATGGAGGCCTTTATAATAATAATCAATGATGGATACAATAGGCGGACGTCCAATAAGTTATCTACCCAGACAGGAAGGAATGCAGATAGGCTCATCTGGTCACCACTGTTTTTCGATGTAGTCCCCATGGAAGACTTTATAATAATCAATGATGGGGGGTGCAATAGAGGGGTGTCCAGTAAGTTATCTACCTAGACAAGAAGGAATGCAGATAGGCTCACCTAGTCATCAGTGTTTTTCGATGTAGTCGCCATGGAGGCCTTTATAATAATCAATGATGGATGCAATAGGCGGGCGTCCAATAAGTTATCTACCCAGACAGGAAGGAATGCAGATAGGCTCACCTGGTTATCACTGTTTTTCGATGTAGTCTCCATGGAGGCCTTTTTAATAATAATCAATGATGGATACAATAGGCGGACGTCCAATAAGTTATCTACCCAGACAGGAAGGAATGCAGATAGGCTCATCTGGTCATCACTGTTTTTTGATGTATTCCCAATGGAGATCTATGCACTGTCATCACCTTATGGGCAGCGAAGAAATCTCAGAGAAAAAATAGTCTTTGTCATGGCCTGCAAACTATGGGAAACAGCTTGTTGGACCTTGTTGTCCAACGAAAAATGTTTCCACTGCTTGGACTCCTGCTTGCTCGTAGGATCTCAATAGTGAATCCAGGTTTCATCCTCTGTCATCAGCTGCAACTTTTGCAATTCCATATCTCGTGCAATTCCATGGTCACATAAACATTCGCTACGCGGTGTAACACAAACACTCACGGGCACTGCGTTGCTCTGACTGACCTCAAATTGCGCAGCGGGGTTCCTCACAATGGCCTTGGCGTACGTGTTAAGGCGTCACTATACTCTGCTCCTCCCTTCCTCTCTAGGTAGGGGTCATTCCACGTCTACTCAACACAATTTCTGACTTGACATCTCAGATTCTAAAGATATTTGGTACAGTTGGTGGCTCCATAGACCTATGAAAAAATATCAAATTTTAGGTCTCTTACTCCATAGGTTCTTAACCCTTAAGTACTCGCGCGGGGTGTTCACGGACCCCCAACCAGGTATCTTTTGTGTTGCTAGCCAGAAGTCCTAATGAAAAAATATTTAAAAAATGTCTCAAAACGAGTTCAAAAAATTTGATTGCAGCATATACTTTTAAAAACATGTCTAGAGTTACGCTATATTGTATGAATTATTAAAAAAAATATTACAATAAAAATATAAAACAAATATCAATTTGGGGGTCTACTGGACCCTCGCGCGAGTACTAGTGTCACAAAAAGGCCGCGAGTACATACGGGTTAAGTTATTTAATTTTGAAATTTGAAAATTTCGAGAAAATTGGACGCGTTTCGAAATCTTTAATGAAGAGCAGAGTAGCAACCAGTTAAGATACATTCCTGGGAATGGTATCGTTTAAAAGCTCTTTTAATGGGCTTTCATATGAGATGCTTCTTGGTAGGGATAATTTTTTAAAAAAAATTTTTTTTGACATTTTCAAAATTAATTTTTTCAAAAAGTGACAATTTTAAAATTTTGAAAAAAAAATCTCAAAATCTCAAAATAAGTTCATAATGTCTCCTTACATCACCCAAAGTTTTGTTCTGGGATCTCCATAGGATCAGGAGTTACAGTGCATAACACTCACACATATTCAGGAAAAAAATGCATTTGCATCTTCTTAAGACTGATAGAAGTTTCTTTTTGCATAATTTCCAGTGGTAGATCTTACCACTGGAAATCTGGACAAGTTTGTGCATATCCACACCTGACCATGAACTGCTTCTTCCACACCCAATACGGAGCTGTAAATAATGTTGCCAGTTTAGTCACTTTGTGGCTAGATCTGACCATTTTGAGAAACTTGGCCAGACTATTCAAACAAAAGTTCACACTCGAAGTGTGTTTATCCAACACTACCAACACATTCATTTTCCTATCCTACAGCACCTGATATACTGTGGGTTCCCACTGTAGATGCGATATGCACAGTCAATCCAGTCACAGCAACTGGTCGAATATACACTTTAACAGAAAAGGAAGTGAAAAAAATGTGGGGACATTCCAGCAGTTCAAGGCTTGTCACTAGAGACGCTAAGTGATGCAAATGCATTTTTTTTTTTTTCCAGAATATGTGTGTGAGTGTTATGCACTGTAACTCCTGATCCCATGGAGATCCCAGAACAAAACTTTGGGTGATGTAAGGAAACATTATGAACTTACTTTGAGATTTTTTTCAAAATTTTAAAGTTGTCACTTTTTGAAAAAAATAATTTTGAAAATTCCTAAAACAAATTTTGATTTTTTCAAAATGACCCATATCAAGTAGCATCTCATATAAAAGCCCATTAAAAGAGCTTTCAAATGATACCACTCCCAGGTCGGTATCTTAATTGGTTGCTGTTCTTCATTTCATTAAATATTTCAAAACGCGTCCAATTTTCTCGAAATTTTCAAATTTCAAAATTAAAGAACTTAAGAACCAATGGAGTAAGAGACCTAAAATTTGATATTTTTTCATAGGTTTATGAGGCCAAAAACTACCAAAATTTATCGAAACCCAAACAGATCAGTCTGGATGACTGTTGAGCTGACGTGGAATGACTCGTAGATAACGTATTGGATGCCCCTCGTAATGTACTATTTTTCTTTTCCTGATATCCTTAAATACTTATTGTTTATAGCGTTAACTACTTTGAAATTTTATTTATTTGATTATATTGATTTTAGGAAAACTGGGTGAAAGAGATGTCTGATGGAATACTTCCAGTGAAAGATGAGGAAGTAAGTGAAGAAGAAGAAGAGGAGAATTCTTTGCAGACGAGAAATCCTCCTGTGACAAGAGATAAAAAGAAAACGAAGAAAACAAGGAGAAAAGTTAGAGAAGAAAAACTCAAAAGACAAGAAATCCTTCAGGCGAAAAGAGAGAAGAGAAAGGCTGCTGATATCTACAAGTAAGCTGTTTTTAGACATATAATGCGTTTGCCAAGTTATTCGCAAGCTATACTTATATAAACAGATTCAGATCAACTTCAGGCCCAGGAATTCTTACAATCATTTTCCTTATAGATAACTACATGGTGTTTCACATAAAACCGGTACGCTCATGCACGAGATTCAAGTAACACTTTAACAGCAACTATGAATAGATAATAGTAACGTTAAACAATTACTTGTTTATAAGAGATGCTGGAAGTAGTGGCCATGGGCATCCAGTCATTGCTGACCTCGTTTGACGATGATACCAGCAACACGCTGTAATTCTGCAGGCGTGGTGGTGTTAATTTCTCTAGTAATGTTCCGTTTAAGATCGTGTATTGTGTGAGGATTGTCAGCATACACTTTGCTTTTCAGTGTGCCCCGTAAATAAAAATCACAAGATGTGAAGTCGGGGGATCTTGGGGGCCAAACCCTCTGCTGGCAAGTCTGTCTTTAGGGAACATATTGCTGATGTGGGCCATACTTTGCTCCATTTTATTGCTCACAACAACTGATGCACGAACAGACTACTGCACTCAATTTTCCGATACAATGCAGTGTAGCCAACTTTCCAGACAGTTTGTCACCCCACAATCAATTTAACTAGAAATGATTAACCGGTACGTGAGGCGTACCGGTTTTATGTGGAACACTGTATAATTCCTGGAAACACCTCAGACTTTCTAGATTTCAGCTCTCTTCTGGAGCCTTGGTTACAGAAGTTAAAAAAATGAAAAAAGAATAATAAAAATATCAGGAAAGAAAACGGATTGAACTCACCATGGTCCAACAGTGTCTACAGCAGATGAGTAACCAGCAGCTTGGACAAGGTGCTTTTCGCACTGTTCAACCCTAGTGAATCAATTCCGTTTTTTTTTTTCCTGATGTTTTTATTACAGTATCAGCAAGTTAAAAAAAAAGCAAGTTAATAAGTAAAAAACGTGACAACTTACTGCTTCCAAATGCACTTCAGTTGCACTAAACCGTTTCAGAAATTTTTATATCTTTCGTCAGTAGTTCTGAGAAACTCACATGAAAGTTTTTTAATTTCTGAGAATTTCATGTACTTTTTACGTGGGCCCAGTTGAAAAGTGATGAGGTTTTTATACTTTTCTTAATGTAAATCACTTGTACTCGAACAACTCTCCTTTTGAACCATATACTGCTGCAAACACTTCTTTTGCAGATGATATATATACTATTGTTATTAAGTTTGCTGCCTTTTGGCAGGTCCGTGGACTAACTCACTCTACGGCCTATGGAACCCGGAGGTTCAATGCCGCGTTCAAAAAAGCTCTCCATTAACTTCTATCCTGAGCCAACACGATCCATTCCTATTTCTGCAAGTTCCATCTTAATATTGTCCTTAAGACTTTAAAATTGTTCCTATTTTCTTCCATCCTGGCTACATGATCTGCCCACGTGAGCCTCCTAGACTTGGTGACCCTAACAATATTTGATAAACCGTATAAATTATGTAGTTCCTCGTTATGAAGTATCCGCCATTCCCCATTCGCGTTTCTCTTGGGTCCGAATATTCGTCTCAGGATCTTCAGTCTGCGTTCTTCCCTCAGAGTAAGTGACCATGTTTCGCAACCATACATAACAACAGGCATGATTATCATTTTATATATTTAAAGCTTGAAATTCCTCGACAGAATTTACTACGACAAGAGATTTTGAAAAGAATAATAACACGAATTTCCTGCTTTTATTCAACATTTAATTTCTTCGTGAATATATTTTCGTCTTTAATATTGATCCTAGATATTTGAAAGTATCCACTTTATCAAAAGTATTATTTGATATTTTAACGCATCCGTAATTTGCCATTTTACGATCCCGACTAACTTCCGTGTATTTAATTTTCTCTGCATTTACTTGTAAACCCATATCCCTGCAAGCGTTTAATAAGACCTCTGCATTTCTTTCTATGGTTCTCCAATCATTCCCTATTAAATTGACATCATCAGCATATGCCATAACCTGGTAAATACCGTTCAACTCTAGGCCCTGATTGCTATCTTTGATTTTCTTTATAGCGTATTCTAGAACAAAGTTGAATAATAATGTCTTGGGACTGTTTTTTAAATTTTAGAATTAGGCCTGGAAATGTTTCTTCCACATTTTTCGATTTTAATCTTCCTCTTTTAACTCCCAATAGTTTCTTCTATTTTTCAAATCATCGATTAGTTGTGTTCTTCTTCTTCCTATTCCTCGCTTTCCTTCCATCTTTCCATCCCGGAAAACACGATGTCCACCAGAAACTCACATGACTTGGGGTCGAACTAGAGACTCCTAGTGGCTCAGTGGTAGAGCGTTCACTTCCGGTGCTTGGGGTCCCTAGTTCGATCCCAGCTCGACTTTGTAGTGGTCAAACACCGTGCTCGTGGGTTTTCTCGGGGTTTTCCCGTTTCCTCCCACTTTCTTCACTCCACCATTTCATTCATTTCTCATCATCACCGTCTCCTTTAGCCTAACAAGCATAATCGTGGGACGTAAAACTCAAGAAAATCATTTTTTTTTTAGAGACTCCTAGCACCGGAAGTAAGCGCTTAACTACTGAATCACCATGCCTCCCATATGAAACTAGTGGTGCCAACGAGACGAGAAATAAGGTTGTCTCGTCAATTTTGTAAAAGTCTCATCTCGTGTAAAGGGTCTTTCCTAATAAGATAGTGAAATCGGCCCTTGATCCAAACTGGGTCGCTATTGACCCAAAAGGTTACCCTTGACCTAAAACTACCTCAAAAAAAATTTTGATCCCCACCTCCTCCCCTTACCGAATTATCGTATCATACATGTTCAAAATTGAATATTTTTTTTTAAATTTTGGTGGGGGTGATGGAAAAATGTTGAAAGTTTCACAGATTGTAGATACTATTTAGATGTAAATGTGCAATTTTTTTCAAAACCATCGATGCGTATTTTCTTTATTTTTTTGCGTGTTGAAAATTTCAAAAAAATTGTAGGAAAAAATTTGGGGGGACACGTCGCTGATTTTTTGGTTAAAAATTTGTTAGACCCTTACGTACAACCTTAGGTATATTTTTTTCGGGGCCTGAAAGTGATGGCAACATTGTCAAAACTAAATAAAACTGAAAACAAACGTGTTTTTTTTTTTCTTGCACAGTTTTTCCACCATTTTATTGCCCTGAAGGTGAGGGCCCCTTCAAACAATCCTTTGCCAAAGTTGACAATTTTCCTTTCTTTTGCGTCCCTTCTGCTTCTGTTGTTCTTCGGCTGCTTCGATTGGGTGCATTTCGGAATAGAAACACCAAATATATCTCCGTAACAGTGCTTCCACTTCAACGACTCTTGCACAACAAAGTTACACTCAGATCGCGGTAGAGAGCGCCACTGTATGCGGCCAGTGAAGCAAGCACTGATAGATACGTTCAGGCGATGCGAGGTTTTTGAGCCCGAAAAAAACACGTTTGTTTTCAGTTTTATTTATTTTTGACAATGTTGCCATCACTTTCAGGCCCCGAAAAAAAAATATGTTGTACAATACGAAGCAAAAAACCTGCAACATAAAAGTTTAAGTTCATTGTGAAACTACGCCTAACAACATAGGCAACCAACCTAACGTCTTTGTGGCACTGATCACGCCAGGATAACCTTCGGCTTCGTCCCCCTGCACACTTCGTTTGGAGCAAGAAATGCACTGACCACGTGACTACAAACCACAAATTTCTCACAAGATGGAGTAATAGATTGAGGTTCTTCTCATTTCTCTTCTCATTTTACATCCTCAGTTTTAAAGAGAGAGAAAGAGAAAGAGGTCAACGTGATAAAAACTAAATAAAGAGGAATATGCGAAATATAAAGGAAAAGAAAACGTGCGCATATATTGACAAATGACACATGCACTTCAAAGGAGACCCCCACAAATTTTGTTATGAACCATATGTAATAACTGTGAGAATCAGCAAACGAAAAATACATAATTACACACAGTAAGTGTTATATAACACATATTTATTTAAACAAATAAAAATGCTCGCAGAAAGCTGAAAATGTCTTTAAAATCTCAACCATAACTGAAAGAAGAGATTACTTCTCTATTGTTTTTCTTCGTAGCATCCATCTACATGGAGAAATGAGAAAGAGAGAACATCTTAAGAGATTCGCATGTATACAACATCGGAAACTGCTAAATGGAAAAAATTACAGTCTTTGGATGGGATTCGAACGCAGAACCATAGCATTAGAAATCCCACACTCTACCGATGTAGCTAGTCTGACACTAATTTCGTTTTCCTCCATCATTACCTATGAAAGATGGAATGGAAACTGCAGGAAACTACGTCTAACATGTCCATGACAGACCGCCTATAACCTATGTCTAATTGGTACTTAAAAAAGCTAGCTATACACGTGCATAGAAAAGTAAAAGCAAATGAGTAGTTAGTACAGATCACTTTGTCTGTCTCACTTTATCTCTGACTATAGAAATCGAGGAAGAAGAAAAAAGTATAGAGGTGAGAACACAGGAAGAACAAGCAAAAATAAAAGTTGCAGGAAACTGAATATCAAGGAGAGAGAGAGAGAGAGAGAGAGAGACATAGAGACAGAGAGAACAATAGAGGGAACGGAGCAAATGATTTAATATACATCCGAAAAGAAGGTTCATAACTGTGCTATACATTTAATGTATTGAATACTCTGTTTCTTCTAAATTGCTTACTAGTTGACAAATATTAATTTGTAAAAACGTAGCAAATGCCCGCGTTGTCTTGTTTTCTTACTGTTTCAGTAATAGTGAAAAATGTGGTTTATGCAAAATAATAAATTACTACTTTTCCCACAACAACCATGTAGTTGTTGTTGATGATTTTGAGTTTAACGTCCGTTCAGCAGCGAGGCTATATGAGACGTGGACCTACTTATTAACGTGGAATCCGAACCATATGAGCTGCTGCCGGGAATCGAAGCAACCATGTAGTGTTGGTAAGAAATTTCGAAGCAAAAGAAAAAAATGATCAGCAAAATACATAAAACGATAGTCGTGCAAAGTATTACTTAAAGAGAATTTATTGTAAAATCAATACATCCATGTGGCGGTATACAGTCGCAAAGTGATTAGAAAACTTAATATTAAACTGTCGATCACATCGTTTTACTTATTTGAATTCAATGTCGTATAGGTTCGGTTTTAGCTCTAGATGTCAGCGTTCTCACTTCGATTCTTCACTTGTTGGAAATATGCACTAATCAAAATTATAAAAGTATATGAAATTTAATTAGCTAAAAGAAGAGAATAACATATAAATCCAGATTAGAGTACAGTATTACAATAAACATGTGTATTTTGTTTAGGGTTTGCCAGTCATAGCTTATAGGAATTATAGAAAAAAACGTTCGTTGTGAAAGCACAAGAAAAAAAAATAGACACAAACCTCAGGAGGGTTTGAACACGAGAAGGCAGAGGTAGCAGACCACTCTACTAAACCGCTCGGCTATATCTTACATTTCAAGTACGTCTTGAAAAATATGGTCTAGAGTATTTGCACTTTACTTGTTTCTGTTTTGTTGTTTGTCATATAATGTATACGAGTGGCGAATAATAGAATAGAACTGTTTTAGATGAGTATGAACAAATTTCCCGGATAAGTCGTAATCTTATATGTATCTAAATTGCACAAATAAATCAGATTAAATCTGTAAAGTGCTTCGGGGGTTTTGATGGAAGTAAACTGGTTCATAGTTACGAGTTTGTGTTTATTCTCACCACTCGATGGAAGTTATGTTCTTGAAAGATAGTAACTGCTACTATATTCTAATGTATTGGATTTTAAAACATTGGAAAATATTTTGTTACTAACAGTGAGTGAGTATTTTTGCGTGCAAGAACAGTTGATTACAGGCACATCTACTTCTTCTGCGCATGCCTTTCATAGTACGACGTCATGTATAGCAATATTGTGCATTAGTACTTTTATTTTGCTGTGTAAGAATGACGCAATATGATCGTTCTGTACGTGAGAGTGTTATCGCTCTTATTGAACATGCGGGATTGAGTGTTCCTGAAGCAGGTGCTCGATTAGGCGTGCATCGTGCAACAGCTTTCAGGTGGTGGAAAAAATATGAGGAAACTGCAAGTCTAACTCGAAAATCTGGAAGTGGTCGGCCACGAGTGTCCTCACCGACACAAGACCAACAATTAGTTGATCAATGCTGTCGACAGCCTTTCATGTGTGCCCGACAACTGCAGCAGTCTACCGCCTTTCCAGGGGATGTAAGTACAGTCCGACGGCGACTTCGGGCCGCAGGCTTAAGGTCCTTCCGGGCTGCTGTTAAGGAGAGATTGACAGAAGATCACAAAGTCGATAGACTGGCGTTTGCAGAGCTAAATATTGCTCGTCACTGGGACACTGTTGTCTTTACAGATGAGAAAATATTTTCCACTGGAAACTTTGGGCCGACACGTGTGTATCGCCCATCTGGAAGACGATTTGATCCACAATATATGGCCCGTTCAGCGCGAATGGGTCATGTGACGATTCACTGTTGGGGGTGGATATGCAAGGCTGCAGGTGGAGGTGGTATCCATCGAATTACAGGCCGACTTAATGGTCAAAAATATGTTGATCTTCTCGACTTTATGCTCCCTGAAATAAAAGCACATGTTGGTGACGACATACTCCAGCTACAACAGGACCATAGTTCCGTACATGATTCAGCTGTGGTTCAATCATGGATCCAGAGGCAACCTGATCTCGAGCTATTCGAATGGGTACCTCGAGGTGCTGATTTGAATCCCATTGAAAACATGTGGGCTGCTGTTGTCAGAATACTTCGTGAACGTTGGTCGGACAACCCACCGCGAACAGCTGAAACTTTATGGGAGCAAGTTGAAGAAGCTTGGGGACTTTGTTGCACTCCACGTTTCATCGCTCGCCTTGTTAATTCAATGGGTCGGCGATTAGAAGCCGTAAGGGAAGTCAATGGCGAATATACCCGATATTAAATATAATACCTTCTACACCCTTCCCAGCCCTTTTCAGGGCTACTTAATTGCAACCAAATATATGAATATGTACGCGTGCTTTCCTGGATATCGCTGCAATACTTTCACTATTACAATCTGTTGATAACGTTAGGATTGATCGGGACGTATCCTTCGTGGAGTAGTGGTTAGAAGACTAACTTTCCATTCAGCAGACTCGTGTTCGAAACTCAGTCCTATACCCTATTTTTTTCAGTATGTATTTTTGTTATATGGATTAATACACTCCACAACATACAATGGCAATCACGTTAATATGGTTAGGGTTTGAGAATTGAGTTTTGTCCATATCTTGTATCAAAATCTTGTATCAAAAAATACGACAGTGTATTTTTCTATAAAAAGGCCTTGTGTCCATCTTAAACACAAATTAAACATAACTTTCTTGAAAAATGTTATATGCTTTCTGTTGGAGTAGTAGTCTGAAGAAGGAAGTGATATACTTCCGAAAACTGTAACAATTCTCGTTAATTTATAATAATGAATATATACAGCCTTGTAAGAAAGTTATGTTTGACAGTGTATTCTGAGAGGTTGGACTTGCAGGAACCGAAATTCATGTAACTGAAAGGTTACTCATAAGATTATCTTTATTTCTGAATACAATATTGTTAATGCAGTTGAGTTTGAAGTACATTCTTGCTGACGTCTTAATAATAACACAGCTGGGTATATACAAAAAGAGAAAAAGTTCAGAACACACATTCTAGCGACTAGTTCTGTTGTATGTCTCGTTTCTACATAGCCTTGCTGATGAAAAGGGACGTAAAACTTCAAACAAACGCTAGTTAAGTCAAACTTGAGTATATTTTATTCGTGATACATTCACTCGTTAGTCATAGTGAAACAAGAGTGAGTGCCATGCATAGTCAATTGTTTTACAGTGCTAATCAGTGGAATGTTTACTGTTAAAATCATGGGTTCAAATCATACTCCGGTCGTGTTTTTCTTTATCGGCCCTTCATTTTTTATGTAAAATACAAGACAAATGAAGTGAAACCTTTAAGTTATACGTCCCATAATTATGCCGATTAGGCTAAAGGAGACGATGATGATGAGAAATGATTTAAATGTTGAAATGAAAACAGTGGGACGAAATGGGAGAACCCCCAGAAAATACTACAATCTTACCTGTATATATAGACTAAAATCATATTGATGAAAGTCAGTAAATAGTTGCATAATAATTATAAGCCAAGTACTCTAGTAGTGGAAAGCATTATTTAAATGATTTTGACAATGCATAAAATTGCGATTCAAATAAAGGCATTTGTCCAGAAACGAAATATGTTCTCTACTAGCATGATTTCTTCCATATGTTTCGGGAATGGACTCATTCAATGATGTCATCTTTCTAAAATCTTCAAAAGATTTTAAGACTATTCATGGCTTTGAATTGATTATTTTAACAAAAGAGACACTGCCCAAAGCTTAAAACCCACTTTATTTTAAATTATAAGATTTTCGATAGTGTCTGAAGAAGGATATGCTAGATATCCGAAACAGTTACAAATTATAATTTAAAATAAAGTGGGTTTTAAGCTTTGGTCAGTGTCTCTTTTGTTCAAAAGATTGTTAGCCCAAACAAAAAGAAAGTGCTCTTTGTGAAAGATTTATTACACTCGAACACGCACCATATATATAAGTATGAATACTTGTTGTCCATTATTACATATTAACTCTTGAAGAACTATTGCATTCCCGGAATAGTAATATAAATTAAATAAACGAAATAAAGGTTCATATCCACATATATAAACGCCAACAATATCATAAAGAAGAATTTTCATAGATTACTGTCAGCCGATTTACCTTATTACAATTATCAAACTATTGACATAACTCCATACTTGAATCCTAAACATATTATCGTAATTGTCATTGTATGTTGTGGAGTGTATTAATCCATATAACAAAAATACATACTGAAAAAAAATAGGGTATAGGACTGAGTTTCGAACACGAGTCTGCTGAATGGAAAGTTAGTCTTCTAACCACTACTCCACGAAGGATACGTCCCGATCAATCCTAACGTTATCAACAGATTGTAATAGTGAAAGTATTGCAGCGATATCCAGGAAAGCACGCGTACATATTCATATATTTGGTTGCAATTAAGTAGCCCTGAAAAGGGCTGGGAAGGGTGTAGAAGGTATTATATTTAATATCGGGTATATTCGCCATTGACTTCCCTTACGGCTTCTAATCGCCGACCCATTGAATTAACAAGGCGAGCGATGAAACGTGGAGTGCAACAAAGTCCCCAAGCTTCTTCAACTTGCTCCCATAAAGTTTCAGCTGTTCGCGGTGGGTTGTCCGACCAACGTTCACGAAGTATTCTGACAACAGCAGCCCACATGTTTTCAATGGGATTCAAATCAGCACCTCGAGGTACCCATTCGAATAGCTCGAGATCAGGTTGCCTCTGGATCCATGATTGAACCACAGCTGAATCATGTACGGAACTATGGTCCTGTTGTAGCTGGAGTATGTCGTCACCAACATGTGCTTTTATTTCAGGGAGCATAAAGTCGAGAAGATCAACATATTTTTGACCATTAAGTCGGCCTGTAATTCGATGGATACCACCTCCACCTGCAGCCTTGCATATCCACCCCCAACAGTGAATCGTCACATGACCCATTCGCGCTGAACGGGCCATATATTGTGGATCAAATCGTCTTCCAGATGGGCGATACACACGTGTCGGCCCAAAGTTTCCAGTGGAAAATATTTTCTCATCTGTAAAGACAACAGTGTCCCAGTGACGAGCAATATTTAGCTCTGCAAACGCCAGTCTATCGACTTTGTGATCTTCTGTCAATCTCTCCTTAACAGCAGCCCGGAAGGACCTTAAGCCTGCGGCCCGAAGTCGCCGTCGGACTGTACTTACATCCCCTGGAAAGGCGGTAGACTGCTGCAGTTGTCGGGCACACATGAAAGGCTGTCGACAGCATTGATCAACTAATTGTTGGTCTTGTGTCGGTGAGGACACTCGTGGCCGACCACTTCCAGATTTTCGAGTTAGACTTGCAGTTTCCTCATATTTTTTCCACCACCTGAAAGCTGTTGCACGATGCACGCCTAATCGAGCACCTGCTTCAGGAACACTCAATCCCGCATGTTCAATAAGAGCGATAACACTCTCACGTACAGAACGATCATATTGCGCCATTCTTACACAGCAAAGTAAAAGTGCTAGAACGTCTTTGAATATAGGATAATGCACAATATTGCTATACATGACGTCGTACTATGAAAGGCATGCGCAGAAGAAGTAGATGTGCCTGTAATCAACTGTTCTTGCACGCAAAAATACTCACTCACTGTTAGTAACAAAATATTTTCCAATGTTTTAAAATCCAATACATTAGAATATAGTAGCAGTTACTATCTTTCAAGAACATAACTTCCATCGAGTGGTGAGAATAAACACAAACTCGTAACTATGAAACAGTTTACTTCCATCAAAACCCCCGAAGCACTTTACAGATTTAATCTGATTTATTTGTGCAATTTAGATACATATAAGATTACGACTTATCCGGGAAATTTGTTCATACTCATCTAAAACAGTTCTATTCTATTATTCGCCACTCGTATACATTATATGACAAACAACAAAACAGAAACAAGTAAAGTGCAAATACTCTAGACTATATTTATCAAGACGTACTTGAAATGTAAGATATAGCCGAGCGGTTTAGTAGAGTGGTCTACTACCTCTGCCTTCTCGTGTTCAAACCCTCCTGAGGTTTGTGTCTATTTTTTTTTTTTCTTGTGCTTTCACAACGAACGTTTTTTTCTATAATTCCTATAAGCTATGACTGGCAAACCCTAAACAAAATACACATGTTTACTGTAATACTGTACTCTAATCTGGATTTATATGTTATTCTCTTCTTTTAGCTAATTAAATTTCATATACTTTTATAATTTTGATTAGTGCATATTTCCAACAAGTGAAGAATCGAAGTGAGAACGCTGACATCTAGAGCTAAAACCGAACCTATACGACATTGAATTCAAATAAGTAAAACGATGTGATCGACAGTTTAATATTAAGTTTTCTAATCACTTTGCGACTGTATACCGCCACATGGATGTATTGATTTTACAATAAATTCTCTTTAAGTAATACTTTGCACGACTATCGTTTTATGTATTTTGCTGATCATTTTTTTCTTTTGCTTCGAAATTTCTTACCAACACTACATGGTTGCTTCGATTCCCGGCAGCAGCTCATATGGTTCGGATTCCACGTTAATAAGTAGGTCCACGTCTCATATAGCCTCGCTGCTGAACGGACGTTAAACTCAAAATCATCAACAACAACTACATGGTTGTTGTGGGAAAAGTAGTAATTTATTATTTTGCATAAACCACATTTTTCACTATTACTGAAACAGTAAGAAAACAAGACAACGCGGGCATTTGCTACGTTTTTACAAATTAATATTTGTCAACTAGTAAGCAATTTAGAAGAAACAGAGTATTCAATACATTAAATGTATAGCACAGTTATGAACCTTCTTTTCGGATGTATATTAAATCATTTGCTCCGTTCCCTCTATTGTTCTCTCTGTCTCTATGTCTCTCTCTCTCTCTCTCTCTCTCTCTCTCTCTCTCTCTCCTTGATATTCAGTTTCCTGCAACTTTTATTTTTGCTTGTTCTTCCTGTGTTCTCACCTCTATACTTTTTTCTTCTTCCTCGATTTCTATAGTCAGAGATAGAGTGAGACAGACAAAGTGATCTGTACTAACTACTCATTTGCTTTTACTTTTCTATGCACGTGTATAGCTAGCTTTTTTAAGTACCAATTAGACATAGGTTACAGGCGGTCTGTCATGGACATGTTAGACGTAGTTTCCTGCAGTCTCCATTCCATCTTTCATAGGTAATGATGGAGGAGAACGGAATTAGTGTCAGAGTAGCTACATCGGTAGAGTGTGGGATTTCTAATGCTATGGTTCTGCGTTCGAATCCCATCCAAAGACTGTAATTTTTTCCATTTAGCAGTTTCCGATGTTGTATACGTGCGAATCTCTTAAGATGTTCTCTCTTTCTCATTTCTCCATGTAGATGGATGCTACGAAGAAAAACAATAGAGAAGTAATCTCTTCTTTCAGTTATGGTTGAGATTTTAAAGACATTTTCAGCTTTCTGCGAGCATTTTTATTTGTTTAAATAAATATGTGTTATATAACACTTACTGTGTGTAATTATGTATTTTTCGTTTGCTGATTCTCACAGTTATTACATATGGTTCATAACAAAATTTGTGGGGGTCTCCTTTGAAGTGCATGTGTTATTTGTCAATATATGCGCACGTTTTCTTTTCCTTTATATTTCGCATATTCCTCTTTATTTAGTTTTTATCACGTTGACCTCTTTCTCTTTCTCTCTCTTTAAAACTGAGGATGTAAAATGAGAAGAGAAATGAGAAGAACCTCAATCTATTACTCCATCTTGTGAGAAATTTGTGGTTTGTAGTCACGTGGTCAGTGCATTTCTTGCTCCAAACGAAGTGTGCAGGGGGACGAAGCCGAAGGTTATCCTGGCGTGATCAGTGCCACAAAGACGTTAGGTTGGTTGCCTATGTTGTTAGGCGTAGTTTCACAATGAACTTAAACTTTCATGTTGCAGGTTTTTTGCTTCGTATTGTACCTAAGGGTATAACAAATTTTTAACCAAAAAATCAGCGACGTGTCCTTCCAAAAATTTTTTCCTACAATTTTTTTGAAATTTTCAACACACAAAAAAAAAAATAAATAAAATAAATAAATAAATAAAATAAAATACGCATCAATGGTTTTGAAAAAAAATTGTACATTTAAATCTAAATAGTATCTACAATCTGTGAAACTTTCAACATTTTTCCATCACCCCCACCAAAATTAAAAAATATTCAATTTTGAACATGTATGATAATTCGGTAAGGGGAGGAGGTGGGGAGTCAAAATTTTTTTGAGGTAGTTTTAAGTCAAGGGTAACATTTTGGGTCAATAGCGACCCAATTCGGATCAAGGTCCGATTTCACTATCTTATTAGGAAAGACCCTTTAATATACTTGGCTTTTTGGAAGGTACTTTGGTCACAATATTGCACTTTACTGATAGGAGGGGGCACGATGGCACAGTGGTAGAGTACTTACTTCTGGTGCATGGGGTCCCTGGTTCAATCCCCGGCCAAGTAAGTTTGTGGTGGACAACATTGTGTTAGTGATTTTCTCGGGGTACTCCCGATACTTTCCACTTTCTCATTCCACTAGTTCTTCCATCATGATTCACTTGCCTTAATCATTATCTGTAGCGTAAAAAAAAAAGGCATAATCGTGGGACGTTAAATTGAAATAATTCATTTTTATTTGTATCTTTCGTATGAAAGGCAGAAATGCAAACAATTTACCTAGGACGGAAATGGAGCATACGTTTTCCAAATCATTGCTACAAAAAATATTTACTATTACTATAAATAAGTATACGCATTAAATTAATAGTAATAATAAAAAAATCAAATTAGGTATCTGAATATACAGTATTTGTGTGATTTCAGACTGAAATTTATAAAGGACGCTCTGGAGAAGCAGGATAAGGAATCAGCCGTTCGCAAGACTCGAAGGGAGAAGGCGAAGGCAAAGAAGGAGTTACAACCCAAACAGTTGAGTCAATACAAATATGAAGAACCAGACCTCGATCTGAATTTAGGCGACGAGCTGAAAGGAAATCTGCGAGGCGTAAAAATCGAAGGTCACTTGCTGAAGGATAGATTCAAGAGTTTGCAGAAGAGAAATATTTTGGAGACAAGGATAAGGCAGAAGTAAGTAATTAGTTCTCTTTTCACTGTGTATTCATTCTTATTAATTATTATGCCTTTTGGCAGGTCCTGGAACTAATGATGTTTTTTTTTAAAATTCGATCTTTAACTTCCTCTTTTAACTTTCAATATTTTCTTCTTTCTCAAATCATTGATCACTTGTGTTCTTATTCTTCGTATTCCTCGATTTCCTTCCATCTTTCCTTCTATAGTGATATGAAGAAGACAATTTCTTCGCACAATTTGTCCAATCCAATTGGCCTTCCTACAAAGGATGCTGGCTAGAAGTGTCCTCTTCTCTCCTATCCGTTTTAAAACATCTTCGTTTGTTGCTCTCTCTGTCCATTTTATCTTTTCCATCTTTTTCCAACACCACATTTTGAAGCTCTCTAAATATTTCTTTCTTTTCTTTTTCTTTTTTTCCTAATCTTTTTTTTTTTTTAACTTCTGTAATGTCCAAGTCTCTGAACCATAAAGTCCAATGCTCCAAATATAGCACTTGACCAACTTCTTTCTAAGTCCAATATTGAGCCTCCTAGTTAAGAGTGATCTTTTCTTGTTGAATGCTTCTTTAGCTATGACAATTCTTGACCTGATGTCTTTGGTGCAGTAAGCGTCTCTTATCAAAATATTTCGCAGATACTTGAAATTATCGACCTCTTCAAGTTCTTTTTCTTCTACTATGACCCGTAAGGGCGCGTTTTCTCGGGATATTCTCATGACTTTCGACTTTTCGATGTTGATTTCCATTCCATGTAGTTTCCTAGTATCAACTATTTTGTCAATCATCTCGTGTAATCTTCTTGGGTTCTAGCTATAATAACTAGAATATGACCAAACAGAAGATGATTCCTTACACTAAACGGAACAAAATGAAAGAAAAAATGTTCTAACAGGTCGCGAAACTTGAGATTTCAAAAATCAATGATGACTTTAGTTTTAACCCCTTTACTGGGGAGAAAACACGCTGAATCGAAAAAAAAGCCCTATAGACGCGCTTAATAACTAGATTGCATCTCCAGACGCGTTGCCCGATGATAGGGAAATTACTAAGCGTGTCTGTAGACATTCCCATCGATTCAGCGTCGCCTTTGGAACGCGTCTTTGCTTCCTAGTAAAGGGCTTAGGGACATGGGCGGCCCAAAAAAAAAAAAAAAAATCTAGAGAGGGGGACGTCTCCATGATTGCTATATTACGTCTGGTGTTTAATATACGCGGTTTGCTATATTACGTATACATTTTTGTGAGCCAGGGGGCCGGTCTCCCCTGTCCCCCTTCAGGCACCCATGGTTAAGGATTATGAGAAGAAAGTGAATCCATAGAACCAATTCGTATAAGTGCTTTCGCTGTATAAGTGCTACTCTGATTTTTGCCATTTAACGTATTCGCCACGAATAAACAAGTAGTGGTGTCAGGTGTACACCTTGTGCAGGAGTTTGGTTTATATGACGTAATAATAATAAAACTGGAAGAGGTAGTTATTTTCTGCCATTTCAGGTTTTAGTAGAGAGATTAGGTAAAAGATGGAGTATATTCCTGAAACGCTTAATCGATTGGAGGAAATCGCTTCTCGCTATCTATTAGCGTTTCTGATCTATAGTGATCAACGTAAAAACCGGATATGGTCGATTTCTACCACTTCCGGTTTGTGTAATAAGCCCATCAACGAACTTAATTGTTCACTTTAGACCTTTTACATCCTTGTCAAAATTGATGGTGATACTCGATCACAGATCTTGAGATTTTTAGTCTCCTGTACGGACAGACAGATTAAATTTATAAAAGAGTTAAACCAATCTCATTAAAAAGGAAATATTGCTCTGTATTGCCAGGTTAGAAGAAATTCTCGTATTACAGTATTTTATTATGCGAATGTTGTTTTCTAAATACCAGTCGCTTCTTTGTAGTTTTTTAAAGTCATCTAATCAAAGCGGTCAAATATTTCAGCTCTGAATATTTCAAGTGTTCATTACTTTTGGATATTACATGTGGATGAATGAAGGGAAAAGTAGTACCTGTAGTTCATGAAAATCAGTTTAGCAGAAGAGCAAAATTAGTTCCTGTACATGCAAGTCTTACGTTCTTTGTAGGCTCGGTGATAGAAACGTCCCTTGCTTTGAAAATGGTATATTCTTGAGACAACTTACGGAAATGTTATCGCACAAACCTGTTTAATCTGGATGATTTTGATTGTACAGGGTGTTTCAAAATGAGTATTGGGGTTTTAAGACTGTAATATTTATTACAGTATTAAACAATACATCAAATGAAAGAGCAGCTCAAACATTTTTAGACGCACGCATGCGCAGTTTCCTCTGTCTGCCGTTAGAAAGCGCTAGTAGCAAAGGTGGAGATTAGTGAGCAGAAATCTTTTTGTGATTTACATTTTTCTAAAACTGTATCAGTAATTACAATGCAACCGTCTGTGTGGAGAATTTTAAAGAAAAGCGTACAACCACGTCCTTATCGTCTGCAGTGCTACAACCTCTAAAGCCTACAGACTACGGTTTACGTGCCAAATTTGCAAATTAAATTTTGCTGCAATACAAACAAGATATGGATCATGTCATTTTCAGTGATGAATCGACATTTCACCTAAGTCGCGATTTCACTTGTAGGTTCGCATCTGTGGGTCAGCAAATCCCGAGGAGATGGTACAGTGCCAAAGAGACTCCCCTAAATTGAATGTGTTTTGTGCCATATCCCGGCCGAAAGTTTATGGGCCTTTTTCGCCTAGCGACTCGGTGTGTGCCGTGTGACGAATGGTGCTCACATTGAGCATTTGTACCAAAAACTATTTGAGTTGCTGTTTTATTTGATGTATTATTTGTAAGTGTACGTTAAATGTAATAAATACTACAAATACCTCAAAAATCCGATATTCATTTTGAAACACCCTGTATTTCGGATTATGACTGTCTTTCAGATCTAAAATGTTGAAAGAATATCGGTATTAAAGAGATGCTACTATCATCTTCAACCCAAAATTAATCAACAACCCACTATATTCCGTGTCATGTACGTAGTTTGTTGTTGCAATGAGTGAAAAATGTTTCTTCTAATATTTTTTCGTTTCTACTTTCTAGGAGAGTACTGATATACAAGAGAAAGAAATTCGAGAAGAAAAGCCACAAAATGGGTTGGGAACCCAAAGGGTATTGAGTTTCATCTGCTTAACTGAGTTTATGTATCATACATGTAATGTACGCATGTAAATACAATCTGTTGTTATTTATACTGTATTTTACTTTTATTTCTTTAAAAATGCTTTTATCTGGCAACAGATACTTACCATTATTAATGAAATAATAGACTGCATACCAAATAAATCTTTACTTTAAAAGCAGTACATCTCAGGGTGTGTATAAGTAGGATGACCATAAAATTTTCGGCTGAAAACGGGACATTTTTTTTTTAATGAGAAACAGGTCAGTTCGTTAATGAGTTCCTCTTTATCTTAGCAATACCTAATACATTTATATTCTTATATAACATAATATATATAAACTATAAAATATAAACAGCATTTAACTTATAATATAGTAGGACATGATGCTGCCTGCATTTGCTTCTTTGCCCTAGCTCGAATCCTTTATATTACATTGGGAGAGAAGTTGACTCTTGAACTGAAGAATGCGAATAGTATTTTTCAGAAAAACCTACGAGACTTTTAGGCCTACCTTTGTTTTTAACAACGCCCTGGTATCAGAATTCCCCCCCCCCCCCATCTCTCTGTTACAGGGCGGTGTCGAACAATTCGGTACTTATGGAAAGGAAAGTCACGTTAAATGTTTGTTCAACAAACAAGCAACTGCTGCCTTTCGAGTAGTACTGTGAAGTATATGTTATATTTAATGTAGGGAATTGCAGTTCAAGTCTTGCCTCTTTATTATTAATTATTAATACTATTACAAGAAGTAAAGGAACTGGGTTTGTTATTTACTTCTTTCACTTGCATAAAACGGACAAATACCTGTACTATTTTTTCCATCTACTGACTCGACAGCCGGGACACGCTCCTAAAACGGGACTGTCCCGGTCAAAACGGGACATATGGTCACCCTATCTATAAGGCAATGCACAGTCGCTCCAATAGGTGTCACTATCTGTACTGCCTGCCTGACACCAGTATATGACGCTGCGTGCAAGTTTTAATTAAAGCAGGATTACAACTTATAGCACAGAGCTAGCCAAAGCTTGAGTGGAACAAATAGTAATAATTAAAGTTCAACGGTCACCGATGCATCCGAGTAACAATCTTATCCCAGACGTTTTGCCGATAAATGTTGCCATTTTCAGTGCGTATTTCAAAAAATGTGCGATGAACTTCATTTTTGATAAATTATCTGGAGTGTGTAGGAGAAAAGAACCTACAAAATGAACACGGTATTTCAGCGTGAGATAGAATGATTAGTTGTATACGGTTTGCAGATGATATGGCGTTTGTTGCAGAATCTGAAGAGAAAATGAATAACATGTTAGGAAACGTGAGGAAGGTCTGTGAAGAATATGTTAGAAAGACAAAAGCCATGGTGATTGGAACTAAGGGGTCGGTGTTAAATATAGAAATAGGAAGGGAGAAAATAGAACAGGTGACTAATTTTCGATACCTTCGTAGTGTTATTAGTGATGATATGAAATGTGAACGTGAAATAAAAGCAAGGATAGAAATGGCGAAAGAACCTTTAGGAGGCAGAAAATACTATTTTGTGGGATCTTGAAGAAAGAGTTGAGAAAAAGACTCATAAAATGTTCCGTGTAAAGTATTATACTGTATGGGTCAGAAACATGGACATTATGCAAAATAATGAAAAAAAAAAACTAGAAGCTTTCGAAATGTGGGCGTGAAGAAGAATGGAGCGAATTAGCTGGGTTGAAAGGAAAGCAAGTCTTAGAAATGGGGGGGGGGAAGAAAAGAACAATTTTAGATATTAGTAAGAAAAGGTAGAGAAAGTGTTTGGGACAAAGGATAAGAAGGAATTGTATCATAAGGGACGTGTTAGAGGATGTGGTGGCAGGAAAAAAAGGGATATGGCGAAGGAGACTACAATTAATGGACGATATCAAAACAGAAAAATCGTACGTGAAGATGACGAAGTTAGCGGAAGACCGTGGAGCATAGAAGCTTCTCAGTTGTAGTAAGTGACCTGCCAATAATGGCAGAATATCTATGATGATGATGATGGTGATCGTGGAGTGATGTAGTGTGTTTATGTGTAGAACAATGGTCGGCCTTGAATAAAGGTGAAAACAGTTTCAATATATCTTCACAGTATGAGGAATTTATGAGTTACTCTCAGCCAATTGTTTCCGACACGTCAATTTTTTGCACAGATGTTAATTGAGTTGATTTTGAGTTTAACGTCCTTTTCAGCAGCGAGGCTATATGAGACGGGATCTACTGATTAACGTGGAGTCCGAACCACATGAGCTCCCGCCGGGAAGCAAATCCGAGTCTTCCACACCAAAGGCGCGTACGCTAACCGCTTAGCTACGAAGGAGCTCAGGAGCTCCTGCACAGATGTTAATGTTTCACAAACACTGAGTGATTAGTTACATATACGCCATTCAAGATTTGTTGAGCGATTTAAAGTTTTTGTGCACAAATGTATAATTGGTCGGCGTTGAAGTCTGGATACAGGTAAATGGAAAAACAACAAATTATAAATCAAGGAAGTTCGAAAGCAATAATTTACTAACCCACAATCATTATTTTTGCAGAAAAGAATATATATATATATATATATATATATATATATATATATATATATATATATATATATATATATATATATATATAATGGAATTCTTGAAGCAACTGATGATGGCGAAATTTTATCGCTAAAACGTCTGCGATTGGTTTGTTACTCGGATGCTTTGGTCAGTGCTGAATTTGTGTTATGATTTGGTATTCACCATGTTTAATAAAAAGGAAAAATTGTACTCACCACCACCTCGTTACATTGATATTTTACTGAAAATTGTATCAGTATTGCTCTGATACATTCCTTAGTTGAAAAGTGACGGAGGAACTGAAGCAGCATCTCGCACGGCCTGTGTCGACAGTCACAGTTCGCCGCAAGTTACATGACATGGACCTACGAGTTAGGTTGCACAAGTAAAAATGCTAATAAGGAACCGTAACACTTTAGCATGACGCCAATGTCGCTACGAACATGCAACATGGACTGCTGATGATTGGAGATGCGCGTGATATAGTTATGAGAGTCATCATCCTCATTGCAAAGCATGGACCGTGTTCATGTGTGACGACGCCCAGAAAAGCGTATGATTCATAGTGTTTCTGCCTAACCTTGAAACATAGCGACGGCTCTGTGATACTGTGAGCAGCAAATTACCTTGTTTTTCAGTGGACCTTGTGTTGACGCTTACTTGTCGCGTCACTTTCTTTGTGATTATATCGCTATTTAAGGAACCATGTACATCCTATGGTCCAGATGTTTTTTCGAATAATAACGCTATACTTTAGGATGATAATGCGTCCATTCACACAGCTGGAATTGTTACGGCGTGGTTTGAAGAAGTTGAATACCTGGCTGGTCTGACCAGTCCCCGGACCTGAACGTAATTGAACATCTGTGGTCCATTTTGGAGACACGAATCCGGCGCAGACTTCCGCCTTTACCCTTTCTCACAGAATTGAGTGATGCAATGCACGCAGAATAGTGTAATATTCCACTTAATAGTATTTATAACCCCTTTGACTCTATCCATGTCGTATCAGAGCTGTTTTGTGGGTGAAATGTGATCCAACGCCATATTGATCTGGTAAGTTACACTTTTTCAGGTGTTTCCATTATTTTCATAACCATCTGTATGCATAGAATACCGCAGGAAGGTGCTCTGGATTCAGTGAGTCTCTATTTGAGTACGTCCTCATGCTGAAATCCTTTCATTAATAATGTTTAAGGCTATCTGGTCATGATTTTAGTAGTAGTGTATATATAGAAAAAGAATAGCCATATCATTGGAATACCACTGGTTTGAGTAATTTCTTAGCAAGCACAGCAGATGCATTCGACCGCCAGCCAAAACTGAGTTTTGTTTTCGAAATGAGGATTAATACTATCCTTCGGACATTTAAATAAAGGAAGATTTTTTTTTAAACATGGATATTGTAAAAATGCTGAAATAGGTAGAGCAAATTACTATCCGGAGTCGTTTTCCCACTACCGGTTTGTAGAGCAAATTACTATCCGGAATCGTTTTCCCACTACTGGTTTCTATTATAAAATTCCACTATAAGCAGTGTAATACAAAAATATTACTACAATATAAATTCTCTAATACTGGATAAAGACAGGTGGCCCGAGCAGCCTAGACAAGAATCTCCACAGAGCTCCGAGGCAAGCTAGGTGGCTGAAGTTAGGAATCCTAATGAAGCTCCGAGCAAGCTGATTCGGAAGAGGAAGCCTAGAGTTCTGAGCAACGAGAGGCTTTGTGTTAGGTAAATCCTAGAGATCCATGGAAGCTAGAGGAGGGAGTGACTAGTTGCAGACCAATGCTTGTCACCGAAATCCTATCGGTTATATAGGTGCACCAGGTGAGACGGTAGGGGCGCGGTGGCTCAGTGGTAGAGCGTTTACCTCCGGTGCTTGGGGTACCTGGTTCGATCCCAGCTCGCGCCGTGTGGACTTTGTGGTGGACAAACACCGCGCTCATGGGTTTTCTCGGGGTTCTCCCACCTTCTTCATTCCACCATTTCATTCATTTCTCATCATCACCGTCTCCTTTAGCCTAACCGGCATAAGCGTGGGACGTAAACCGTAAAGATTTCATTTCATTTTCAGGTGAGACGGTAGCGCTGTTGTTCCTTCATAATCACATGACTAGAGGTGTCGCAGATGTCCCTGTCGTCTGCAGCTATAGTAATCCGTAGTAAGACGCACATGGTTGATGTTTCTAAATATAAGTGTATGTTGGTTGTTTGTAAACACAATCATACAGCATATTCCAATACAGTCAACATTACAACGTCTGAATAACTTAACAACAACGTTGACATAAAGCACAGGAAGTATTGATGTATAAAAAAAAAATATATTAAGTATCATACATGGAATAAAAAGCTGTGCGAGATCAATTATTATATTATAACTTACGATACAAATATAATACTTAAAGGCGCCACAATTAAAAATTGCCCTACAAAATATAATTACAAAAATACATGTTTTGGGGAATCCTCCAAATACAAAAAAGGTGGTAATACTCTTCACGGGGATTCTTTAGGAATAAAACCAAGGTTTCCTGGAACATACGTCATATCACCCAATGGCTCAGCGATATCGGAAGCTTGGCTTAAAAGAAAGAAAGAGAAAGAAAGAAAAAAGTTAATGTAGGCCAATATCAAAAATTTGTTAAGAAGCACTTTCTGGATTATTCAACGCTTAGATTCCCCTTAATGAAGGGTGATTTTCTGCTATCCTATAGGCAAAAGGAATTTCTTTTCTTCTTACTTTTTAAAGTATTAAAAACGTACATATTTTAGTAGTGCAACTTTGTTAGTACATGAAATACCACATACAATTATCAGAAGTAAAAAATAAAAAAAAAAACATACAAAAACCTGTGTTCAAAAAGTATTGAACCTTATTTTTTTTTCGACGTAAACCAATGAATCTTGGGAAACTTTCTTCAGTGTATATGTAGGGGGGACACTTATGCGCAGTCGTGAATTTTTTCCCGCCCACAGAAAGCGTCAGTCGGTGGCAGTCGGCCAACGAGTGACGACGGTTGGCTAGCTAGTGGGCGGTCGTCGGATTTCAGTTTCTCGTAAAATGACAGAAAAACTTGAGCAGCGATATTGTATCAAATTTTGCTAAAAGCTTAGCGATATCTAAGCGGAAAGCTTTCAATCGGATCAGTACATTCAATTTTGAACAACAATTTGGGCATAAGGAGAGGTTTTCATCGCCAAACAAAACATTCCTGTGTGTCGTCAGGCTCCCTACTCACCCGATATGGCTCCGTGCTGACTTTTGGTTATTTCCCAAGCTGTTAATGCCAATAAAAGGGACCCGATATGAGTCAAGAGAAGATATCATATTGAATGCGTCGGCACAGTTGCTCACCATTCCAAAAACTGCATTCCAGATGTTAGGAGCGCTGGGAGAAGTATGTGCGTTACAAAGGAGACTACTTTGAAGAAGATTAGTGTTTCGGATTTTCAAATCAATAAATCATGTACTTTCGCCAACCAAAGAGTCAATACTTTTTGAACGTACCTTGTATGTGCAGTGTACAGTCTTGTTCAAAAAATCCTGGTCATGCGCATCTTTTTGAAAAGCTTTGTACTCTAACTTACTGTTAAAATGAAATCAAACAAATCTCTCTCCCTCTCTTCGGCTAATTAAGAGCTTCATTTAAAGCCAAAATTTTAGAATTTCCTACTCACGATTTTCAGAATCCCTCTGAAGCAAATGGGTTAGCCAAGATTTTTTGAACACTACTGTACATAATATGCTGTTAACGCCCTGCAATGAACGCATAAAAAGATTAACTATTGTGTTTTTCAGATGTAAAGCATCACGGGCAGTAGCCAATGCTGTGCGATATTCCGCGCGGTGTTGCCGGATTTCGGACTCCCCTTTCCCTTCTCGCTCTTCCTCTAGTTGAGATTATTACACATACATTGGCAACATTATTCACAATGTAAATATACTATTTCAGCAAACTCAAAGATTTTGGCTGTGTATCCTAGAAGTATATATAGCAACATACCTGAATAACATACCTATTAACTTATTCCAGTGGAACTGCTAAACGTTCGTCTTCAACACTACTTCCACTATCGTCTATGTCAATTAATATTTCGCCATTGTCTGAATCTGACTCTTGTAAATTTTTTATTATGAGTTCCAAAAGTTGTAAACACAAAAAATAATTCTTCGAGCTTCACTTCGTAGCTTTTTTCTTTTTTTTTTTTAAAAAAAAAAAGAAAATTCCGCACTTGTACTGGGTTTCCTTAAAGATATTGTCAACTATAATTTTGGAAAACAAATGAACTACCACGAAAGAAAGCAACCCAGACACTGATGAATTCTGTTTATGCTAGAAGAGAAGATGCGTTCCTACACACACAATCAGCTCCTTTGCTTCCATGTCTGTTCCTATAATAACATACTCTTGTACTTGATGTAGGTCTCACAACAACAATCCATCTGATTCGTAAGCAACACGATATGGTCGAGTTTGTTTTGGGTTACAATAATTTATGACACCACTCAGACGCCTGGTGCTTTTGCATCCCTGCTAGAGGAGTAAACAAGGAGTACGTAATTGGCCACACATACGTAAGGTATTGAAACGAAGAAAAAAATCATACTGCGTTTCTTATGTCGAATAAGGAAGAATCTTCCATGAAGGCAATTTCAAAACAATATTACGAATGTCCCATACCTTCTGTTCTTCCACATGAGCTCCCGCCGGGAATCGAATATATATATATATATATATATATATATATATATATATATATATATATATATATATATATATATATATGGATCAAATTGCAGAGGCTTGTTATTTAATTCGATCGCTTACTATTCTCAAGGGTGTAGAAACGGGGGAAAAGAGGGCCTTGACTTTCCAAACTATTTCCAGCCCCGAAATGAGGTTCATCTGGTATATGTTTAGCAAACTTATTTAATAGTTAATGCAAATTAGGAACGTTTATAATAAAATACGATTTTTTAAAAAAAGAAAAAAGAAAACATCATCAATACAGTTTCTGTACCTAATTACAAGGACGCTGATTTCTCTGTAAATTGGGGGAGGGTGCATTTAGATGCAGAAAGCATATATGATGATTTTAAGACAAATTGCATTCAAATTATGCCTAATATTGCACATTTACAAATAAAATGAGGGGCCCTGGCTCCCTCAGTCCCCCCAGGATCGGCGCCCTTGCCTAATTAAAACAACTAACATTAATTATATGCTTTATATTCTCATTTTCCTAACTGGACGCTCACTGTGATCTCACTACTATATTATTGCATAATAATATCTGAGTTGATATTTTTTCGAGTTTTTTTTCCCTTTAGTATTTTAACCTACATAAACACAAAGTCGGATAAACAGACTGCTAGAAACAGCATTTGTTTTCTTATGAATAGCTTATTGATTTATCTCTTACAATCCGGTTTTCAACTTCAGTACTGTCAAGATCCGTCTTTTGTTAAGGTAGCATCGAGAAAACATAATATGTGTATAGTATACATGGTGTGTTAAAATGCTTTCATATTCTGAAAGAGGTCATTTGTTCTGTTTTTAATGTGTGAAAAGCTTTCCTCCCCCTGAAAGTAATGTTCCCCTAGAAGAATCTGTTGGTTACACCCCTGATTATCCTTTAATAAAAGTTGAGTTCCATTTCCAAATCGAAGAAAAATCCACTGGAAATTAGACGGGACTCAACGCTCGTTTTACTAATTGTTTTATATGGAAATCTTTCAAAGCGTGTATCATGACAACCAGCTGTCATAAAAAGATGTAGTTTTCACGTATGTGTTAGTAATTCTTTTCTCTACTTCGTAAAGTGAGCAGTTAATGTGCTAATACAATATTTCTAATAAGCGCCTCTGCTATTGTCAAGATTCGCAGTAGCGCGAGAAGTCAGCGTGCAGAACTGCTTGCCGCGAATTGTCAACACCGTTCAAAGCCAATTGGACGCCGCGTGAAGCCAACTCAAGGCCATGCCGCTTATCATCTGAAATCCAGTGTAATAAAACTTATATACATTTTTGAAACAGTTCTTGACTTCGAGCAAAAGCCATCCTTACGTAATTTCACATGAGTTATATTAAATTAACAGTCAATACGCAACATATGTGAACTGAGTGACGTTTTCCTAAAACATACTGTAACTACATTAGTTTATATTGTGAAATCTATTTTTCAGCATCAGTCTCATTTGTTGGGTATAAGGATTTAAAATATTGAAAATACTGAAAATAATATCGTGATTCACGATTTCATTACTTATATAATAATAGATAAAAAAAAAAGAATAAAAAGGAAGTTTGAACTTCTTACCGTTGAGGCAGAATAATTTGCGTCTCATCAGGCTGCAAGTGGTACATGTCTAATAAATCCAACAATTTTTTCAAAAGAATCTTCCTCTTAGCTATACCCAATGCTTTGTCTTCCGGTGGTACACACTGAACCTAAACGCCGAATACATAAAACAATGGGTTAAATATCGAAATATTTAGCGAAAATATCAACCTCTTTCTTTTCAAAAGAAAAAAAAAATGAATGTACGAAGTACGACAATTCAGTTCTTGGAATCAGCTGTGAAAGGTTACCTATACACTGGCTCCTGCTATCATTTGTAAAACGATGTAAAACGATGCACTATGCTAGACTACTGTTCTCCTACTGGAAACATTCCAGGAATTTTTTCTCCGGAACATTGTACAGTGTGTTTGAAATGAAATGAAATCTTTCAATTTTACGTCCCACGGTTATGTCGGCTAGGCTAAAGAAGACGGTGATGATGAGAAATTAAGGAAATGGCGGAAGAAGAAAGTGGGAGGAAACGGGAGAACTCCGAGAAAACTCACGCACACGGTTTTTGTCCACCACAAAGTTCACTTAGCGCGAGTTGGGATCGAACCAAGGACCCCATGCACCAGAGGTGAACGCTCTACCCTTGTGTACAGTGTCTTTGTCGTGTCACTCTCCACGTCTGGAAGGTCATTAAATCAACAAAAATTGCATTGTGGTAAATCATACTTGGACAAGTTTCGAAATGGATTTCTGACTCATTGTCAGAAACTCGCGAAGATTTAAGGTTACCTCTGATATTTTTTTCCAACAGTGCAACGCACACACGTGTTATACCAGTCGAGCACATGTTCGAACATGTCAGTACACATATTCGAGTATGAACAGCTGTGCAATTCTCATCATTATAGTGCTATTACGCGCGCATTCCGCGAATTAAATTGTCACACCTCATACATTTCCTTGATAGCAATAGAACTTAAAAGTAGTGTTTAAATAGGAATGGATATGTCAGTCAAGAGCTAGCAAAGAAACTGAAAACGACGGAAAGGTCAAGTTTATTTACCAAATGCAGCCTTCCATCTTTAACAAGATGACAATTTCAGTAACATATGTTACATTTTACAGGTTCAAATATAGCAAATTAAAAGTAATGTTGGATGCTGTTCCCGTTTTATATTTCCGTCTTCTTGCAATTTTTATGAAATACAGTATAATGAAAATTAGAAATAGTAAACTGGACCTAAACCTGAAAAGTCACTCATCAGGTTATGGCTTACACTGATTATATTAATCTGATAAGAAATGATATGAGGACAATAGAGAAAATGCAGACATTTTATTAAACGCCTATCGGGACATAGGTTTGGAAGTCAATGCAGAGAAAACTAATACATGAACATTCGCCGTGACTATAATGCTGTAAATTATGGTTACGTTAAAATATCAAGTTATACTTTCGATTAAGTGGACACTTAAGTATCTAGGATCAACATTAACAGACCAAATCCATGTCCACAAAGAAATTAAATGTCGGCTGAAAGCAGGAAATTCGTGTTATTATTCAGTTTAAAACCTTTCGTCGCGTCGTAGCGAATTCTGTCGAGGAATTTGAAGTTTAACATGTATAAATAATCATGGCTAGTGCGATGTATGATTGCAAAACATAGTCGCTTACTTTGAGGGAAGAACGAACATTAAAAGTATTTGAAAATAAAATCCTGAGGCGAATATTCAGGACAAGAATGGAAAATGGCGCTAATTTAATAACAAGGAACTGCATAATTTATACCATTTATATAACATTGTTAGGGTCACTAAATCTAACAGGCTCAGATGAGCAGGTCAGGTATCCGGAATGGAAGAAAGTAGAAACGCTTTCAGTCTTGGAAGTCACTGGAAGACCAATTGGAAAACGACCATTAGGAAGACCTAGGTGCAGATGGGAGGATAATATTAAGATGGATCTCGCAGAAATAGGAATACAAAGTAGAAACTGTATTCAGCTGGTTAAGAACAAAAGTCAAAGGACGAGCTCCTCCGTGACTAAGCGGTTAGCGTACGCGTCTTTGGCGTGGGAGACCCGGGTTCGATTCCCGGCGGGAGCTCATGTGGTTCGGATTCCACGTTAATCAGTAGGTCCACGTCTCATATAGCCTCGCTGCTGAATGGGACGTTAAACTCAAAATCAACTCAACTCAACTCAAAAGTCAAAGGAAAGCTTTTGTAAATGCGGCATTCAATATTCAGTTTCATACGAGTTTAAGATTGTAATATACCTTTTCTGTGTACAACTTTTGAATATGTAGAATTTAGAATATTATGACGTTGCAATGTGATATAAATAGTGTTTCATTCATCATAATATTGAGATATTTCAGTGGCAGTGTAGAACTGTGTATCACGAAAATTGACCAAGAACGGGACTATAATTTTAAAAGACAATCTACATTAAAACAATGTTAAGAGAACGCTATACTTTCATTTTCCGCGAATATTTGGCTATGATAAAAGTAACAGATGTTACTGAAACAGACATCCAATTAAACGTCGAAAGGGCGCATTTCGTAAGTACATTTTTTTTTCTTTCCTTTCAATTGTTAGAAAATGCATCCTTTGAAACTTTAACATAATACGAGGGCAATTTGAAAAAAAAAAGTTCGGGCATGTGCGAGAAATAGCCTGGAAGAGCGATGTCAGTCCTGTGGCGCTGTATGCAGTAGTTCAGTAGATAGTGAGCAGTAGAAGGAGAAACTTACGTTTCAGTTTACTTTCTGCTATAAGAATTGAAAATGAACGCTTCAACAGCAAAACCCGCCAAATATGAAATGCGTGCAGTAATACGATTTTTGAGTGCGAAAAAAACTTTCGGCAGCTGCGATTCATCGCGAACTGTATGGTGTTCACGGACTAAACGTGATGAGTGATGGTGTTGTATGTGAATGGTGTCGCATATTTAAAAATGGATGAACTGACGTACACAATGCGGCAAGAAGTGGGCGTCCATCTGTAGTCAGCAATGAACTCGGCTGCACCTCTTCAGGCACATGAAAGAGTGGTTTGCATCGCACCTCTTCGACAATGACAACGCGCTTCACAGTGTTGTTAGCGGACGGCTTCATTCCCGGACGGAGATTTTTTGCAGAAGAAATTTCAAATCTTATAAAACGTTATGACAAGTGCCTCAATTTGAATGATGATTATGTTGAAAAGTAACAGTGTGTTGTACTTTAGTAATGTGGATATTAAAGGTTCTGTGTCTGTGAGTGTATTTCGTTGATAATCTTGACCGTTTTTTCGAATTGCCTTCGTATAAAAACGATGGGATAATAAGTAATTAATTTCACATAAAACAAAATGTGCACGGAGACAGGTTTTCTTCCATATGCGTATGAAGTTCACAAGTGAAGTTCGGGAGAAAGCACTCACCTGCAAAAAAAACTAAGCATGTCATTTGAGAGATCAATTTATACTGATTACAACAAGCTAATAAAATTCTTGTACGGTTGAGAACTGTTTGAGGGATTCACCTTGGAAGTTTATATGAAAAAATGAGTATATGCGCATTTGAACGCGTTAAGTACAACATTATTAGCAACGAATATTGACATACGAATGGAAATCTATCGGAGGTAACAGAAAAAAAAAGTGTTTGCAATAACTAACAGGTTTGTTGGTTACAATTAGTCATTATACTGTTTATTTATTTATTTATTTATTTAACAATCACCAGATACAACTCAGAGGCCATTTTACACTGGATATCTAACAACAACAATAACAATGAAAAGGATTTGGGAAAGTATCGGCCAGGGCCTGTTTTAGTAGGTACCATCCCGGCATTTGCCTGGTAGGACTGAGGAAAACCCTGGAAAACATGTCAGGATGGTCGGCAGCGGGAGTCGAACCCACGACCTCCCGAATGCGAAGCCAACGCTCTACCACTTGAGCTACTTCGCTCGGTTCACAATAATGATAGGTTAGAGATGAAAATTGATCACTGTTGTTCTTCTGTTACACTTCCTTGCACCATGAACATTATATATGAGCAATTGCGTTGCATCCGTCAAGGGAACAGTTCGCATAACCAAAGTGAAAAGCAAATTCGACAGGTGATTCAAAAGATATAAAATTTGTTTGGTAACCTGCCTTGTTGAACGCAAATTGAACAACGCGGTGATCAACTGATTCATTAGCATGGATACAAACTTTACTTGATTGTTTCATTGGTACATCATAACGTCCGGATGAAGAAGTTTCATACTATGTACAAATCTCCTGCCATAATCTTTGATTGGTCGGTTTCCAAACACATCAAATGGTTGTACAAATCGTGCAAATCATGCATTTAACATTGAATCTCTTGAAAAGTTTTCAACCGTACAGGAATTTTATTAGCTTGTAATCAGCATAAATTATTCTTTCAAATGACATGCTTAGTTTCACTGCAGGCGAGTGCTTTCTCCCGAACTTCCCTTGTCACATGCGATACAAGTTTTAAAGAATGAAATAGAACGATACCTCTATTGCTTCCTTTACAGCAACAACTGCAGAGCACAGAACGCCTTCCAAGTTCCGGTTTCGCTCTACAAGCTTCGTATTGGTCTGTTCTAAAGCTTCAATGGTGTCCTTCTTGCTTTCAATCATCCTTTCTGCTTCACGCAGCTGCTGGACCATAAACTGCAAATCCACCTGCGTCTGCTGCAGTTCCTTCTGGTAGTTTTTGCACGTTTCCTCTGTATCTTTGTATTTTTCCATTTGCTGCTTCAATTTATCTACTTCTTGAGTTAATTTATCAATTACCTGAAAAGAAGCACATCAAAAAGTGAATAAATATACGAATACATTTTACTACTGAAAAGCACTCCAAAGAACTACCGCTCATGCTAACGGTAAAACTGCCCATGATTGGATAACTTCCTAGTATTTTTTTTTTTTTTTTTTTTTTTTTTAAATACTAATTTGAGGACGTGGAATCCAATGGAACCATCATTAAATGTATTCGTCCATGAGGACACAAGAAAATGACCTCAAAATTGGAATATACATTTTCTTATATCCCAGATATTATAGATAAGTTATTATTACGAGGGAGGATCAGAGACTAAAGTTATAACGCCGATATTTCTGGAGTTTCATCTGTTATAGAGAAATGAGGAGTGGGTGGTAATTTTAATGCATGGAGTTGGCAACTGTGCAGAGTTTCAGCTACCCATGGCCTACGGCACTAGTTGTATGTAAACCCAAATGGCGACTCGTTTGGAAAACTGATCTCGCAAAGAAGTCTGCTCAGTTATTCGATTTCTGTGGGCGAAACATGTAACCGCGGCTGAAATTCACCGGCAGCTAGTACAGATTTACGGGGAGGCTGTAATGTTTCGTCAGCATGTCGCAGAATGGTGTTGAAACTTTGTAGTTGATAGAGAAAACGTTACAGACGAGGAGCGCAGTGGCCGACCAAGCACGACATCAGCAGATTTGAACACAGCTCGCGTGGAGCTGATTCAGGACGATCAAGTTACGGCATCTGATGGCAGAATTGGGAATGTTGTTGGGAAGCGTTCGTCACATTGTGCACGATACTTTCATTTCGTGAAAACGCTCAACACACAAGAACAGGATTTCTACCAGGAAGGACTCTTCAAACTCATCCTACGATGTGATAATTGCCCCAACCGATATGGAGACTATGTCGAAAAACAATCTCATGTAAATACTATTTGTTGTCTGTATTGTTTGTATGAAATAATATATCGTCGCTGCGCCTCGAAGAATCGCTATGTGTTAAAAACACAACTTTTCAGGAGAAGCAAAAAACATTCCAAGCTCGTAAAATTTTGCCAAACACACACGAAAACACTTGAAAAATATAATAAAATTGGTTCTGCGTATATTATGCACTGGACATTGTTGTAGCTTGCTTCAACAGTATTATATTACTATTTTTGTGTCTGTTGCGCCTTTATAAGCACATAGAGGATTTGTACACATTAATCAATACGTACGTGATGAGATCCTAAAGCCTTTAATTTCAATCTATTATTTTTTTCATTGTTGTGGCGAAACAATTGAATATTCACTTATCACATTATATGGGTCGCTATCTGACAGCTTTCAGGTTTATTTGCACCTCAGAACTCATTTTCGACAAAAATGTCACATAGCGGTTCTTCGAGGCGCAGCGACGATATACACATGTCATTGCATACTTTGTAACCTTACTTTCTGATCACTTCTCGTATTATTATTATTATTATTATTATTATTATTATTATTATTATTATTATTATTATTATTATTATTATTCAAAATATTGTACCCATAATTCCTGTCTAGTTTAGTTTTTTAATGATGTAGATATAACGAAGAAATAATTAGCAAAATGTAATTAAAAAAGCAATAACCTGAAAAAGTTGACAAGACACTGCAATTACAAGGTGCAAGCTGAAAATCTTGAGATAACTGTAACGAAACAAAAATAAATTCTGAATGGACACTGTTGTTATTCTTCGATATACATTCCTTTGTGATCAATGCACTTGTTTGCATGTTCCTTCAACTTCTTCATAGCCTGTAGAAGAGCAGTTTTTGAGATTTGCAAAGATCCTTTGATACGGCGCTCTGAATGTCTTTCATTGATTGAAAATGGCGGTTTTAAGGTAAATTTCAATTTCTTCGCCAGAAACCTCTTTACGATAACAACGTTATGAGATATCGCGTTATCGTGAAGGAACTACTAACTTGTTTGAAACTTAACCGATCCTACTTGAATTTTCTTCAGTAGTTATTCAAAATAGCCAGTTTCCATTGCACTTAAGCCCGCTTTAATACAAAATCTAGTTGCCAGTCTCTATTCATCGATCACAGTGATGACAAGGCGAAAATGCTTCACTTGGAAACTACGTCCGTGTTCACAGGCTAATGAACGAAAACGGCTGAACCAACTTTTTAAAATCAAATCGTCTCAATAATTTTGGGTCGCCGAGACAAACGAGCTTCGCAACATCCCACGAACTGCTTGTCCACAGGCCACGAAGAAGTTGACGAAACCTCGTAACTCGTACCTTGTTATTGCCTCGGAATACCTAGGTCGTATGTACGAGAAAAAATCAAAAGTCTCTGCGTTTTTTTTTTTTTTTTTTAACGTGTAATACTTGTTACTACAAAATCGAGATATACGAGTGATGCTGTAGGCTTTTCTTGGAATGGTCCCAGTGTAACCTGCCATTTCTTCCACCGCACGGTGCTGTTAGTAGCCAAAGACGAACGGAGTGCTCTGGACATTCACACCATAAAAGCAGCGAAGTGTTATTCGTTTTCTATGGCGCAGAAGACTCACAGCTACAGGTATCCACAAGGAAATGGAGCTGGCGTATAGGGAAAAATGTTTAGCAGTGCGAAATGTGCAGTGGTGATGCAAAAGTTTAAAAATGGACGACAAAATGTACAGGACAATGAGTGATCAGGCCGACTTCGTTCCTTGCTGATACCTGACAGCATTGTGCGTGTTGACTAAATGGTGAAAGTAAATCGACGAGTTCATCTGAAGAACATTGCCAGGGAGCTTGAGATTTGCTATGGTAATGTTTATGACAGTGTCCACAATTCATTGGGATACCACCACACAGTGTCATGTCGGTGAGTTCCTAAGCTTTATGATAGTATCAACAAGAGCAAGCGAATAACCATCTCACTGAGCCATTGGCAGCGTTACGTTGAGGAAGGTAACAATTTTCTGTACTTCATTGTCACTGCGAACAAAAAAATAGATACTGCATTACACTCCCGAGTCGAAACAACAGAGCAAGATGTGGAAACATTCCGGCTTGTCAGTAACGAAGAAATTTCGAGCAACACTATCACCTAGTAAACTAGTGCTTACAGTGTTTTGGACAGTCAGGGACCACTCGTACTGGATTTCCTACCAAAAGCCTTACTTTACTATCACACACTCTCCTATCTGCGAGCAGTCATTAGTAAAAGTCAGGTGATATTAACGATGTGGTTTTCCCTCATGACAATGCAAAACCACACCTGGCGAACAAAACAATCATCAAACTTAACTCTTGGGGGTGGAAGATTATGGAGCATTCCCCTTACAGCCCAGACTTTGCTCTCAATGATTTTTTTTTTTTTCATTGGAAAAGTTCCTGGCAGTACAGAGGTTTACGAATGACATCGAAGCGCAGAAGTTCGTCGTTGGTCCCGTGATCAGCCGCCGCTTGCGAAGCGACATTGAGAAACTTGTAGTACAGTGGAACAAGTGCCCTCAACAAATGTCACGATAATGTGGTAAAATAGGCAAATGTGCGTAGAATATTGTGCATATCTTGTTTTTCGTTTATGGTTTGTAATCTGGCAATAAATCAGTAGGCGCAAAGACTTTTCGTTCTTTTCTGGTAATTTCTTGTAATATCTGTTAATACAAAAACATATACTTTTCCTTACCTTTAATTGGACGCTACTCTTTCCATGCACTTCATTCTGCATAGACTGTAGTATTTTAATTTCTGCTCTTCGCTTGAATTCCTTTTGTTTCAGTGACAGATTCTCCTCTGCAAGGTGCATTGATTGGTCCACCAAAGTATCAAACTGAACAAAGGAAATACCACAAAAATTAGAAGTTCGTAATAAAGCTCTTTCTAGCACCATATTTTAAAGTCTTAATTCAGCCTGTCTTGCAATAAAAATTAATGCTCGAACTTAAGACTTACTTTCAATATTTTACTCGAAATTGTCTCAAGCCTGAAGTAAACATATTTAACATATAACAAAAGGATCTTTTAATTGAGAAATTGGTTACAGAGATGCAAACTATTTTTAATGATAAAAGAATAGTAATTTAGTTCAAAAGTGAGGGAAAAAACTGTCATTTGCTCACTTTGTTGTATCTTCCACTTATCTTAGTAGAGCCGCAGTAACTCAGTGGCAGAGCGTTCATCTCTGACGCATGGGGTCCTTGGTTTGATCGCAGCTCACGCCAAGTGAACTTTGTGGTGGACAAACACCGTGTACGTGGGTTTTCGCGGAGTTTTCCCGTTTCTTCCCATTTTCTTCATTTCTCATCATCACGGTCTCCTTTAGCCTAGCCGGCATAATCGTTGGACGTAAAACAAAGATTTATCTTAGTGAAGTAACGGTTGTAGAAGAAAATGATTCCAAGATGTGATAACTTACACTGTTGCTCAGAACAGTATTGGTTAATGGTAGTTTTGAAAAGGCATGTTCTCTGGCCTTATGATAAAACCTTTTCATTCCACGCAACAGAACAGATTGTATTTCAGATTTTTTTTTTTTTTTTTAAACTTTCCTTGTTTTTGACCCTATGTAACTCTTGATATGAACTTGGAAAACTGTCTAAATAAGTTCTTCAACAGACTTTGAACTGAATTCACCGACATTTACGAAGCGACCTAATAAACTTTTGACAAGCTTCTCTATGAAGCACACAAATTACTGGCTACTCTTTCTGAAATAGCTTTAAAAACTTGGTAATGACGCACGTTCTAGAAAATTTAACTCAACAGTTCTCAAAAGAGATTTTTTTACAATAAAAGTATCCACTTCCACCAATCTTTTGTCCTAACTTTTTGTCTCATTTGGAAACGAAATATTTCAGTTTAAAAAGTGATTATGCCCGCTAGGCTGAGAGAGACGGATGATTAAGCCAAGTGAATGATGAGATTGAATTACAATGTGGGAGGAAACGGGAGTACCCCGAGAAAGCCCACGGACACGAAGTTGTCCATCACAAACTTGGACGGGGATCGAACCAGGGACCCCACACACCAGAAGTAATCGCTCTACCTCTGAGCCACCGTGCTCCCTTTGTCTCATTTGGGATATAATCAGTTTGTCCCAAATGGAGACGCGGCACAAGTCCAAAACGGCACAAGACCTAAAAATCATTTCGCGGCACAAGTCCTAAACGGCAGAAGACCTAAAAATCATTTCGCGGCACAAGTCCTAAACGGCACTGGACCTAAAAATCATCTTGTGGCACAAGTCCTAAACGGCACATGACCTAAAAATCATTTCGCGGCACAAGACCTAAAAATCCATTGTGGCGCTACCATCGCGTCCGTGCCAAGAATACTGTCAATCTATTAGTCAAAGTTTTAGATATAGTGTTTCACATTACAGAACCAGATTCTAGCTGAGTTCTTACAAGTAATTTGTATAAGTACATATTTTACCGTTCTGAAATAAAAATAAATAAATAAATCAAACCTATTGTCCTTTCTTGCTCTTTGCATGCTAACATTTGTATAGTAACAAAATTTTAACTGCCTATCAAATGTGATTCCCAGATCTTTCCTAATGTTTTTTTTTTTTTTTCTATTTCCACACCATTGACCTCGTATTAATAACATAATATTATGTTTTAGTTATATACGTCACACATTTTGATTTCTTTTGTGCTGATTTGAAGTAAATTATTTTTACACATATATTTATTGTATTCAAGTCTTTCTGTAGCAAACAGCTGTTATACTTGTAATTAACTACTACTTACTCGTTATCATTATTAATAACAGTTTTAGTATTACTAACATAGCTGTTACTGTTGGAATTAACTATTATTATTATTATTATTATTATTATTCAGATATACTACATTTTTGAGACCTGAGCCTTGATTGTACGTGAAGTTAAAATCAAAGATTATGTCACGGACGGCAAATGATGACTTAATACCCAAAACAAACTCCTGCCCCTCCCCCCCCCAAATGGGAGTTAGTCTGTTTATGTTTATTAAACGTGTTTTATAATTACAGCAAATTAAGAATGTTTATAATAGAATCTGAAAGAAAAGACTTTTTAAAAAATAGACTATGTCAATATGTTAAAATAATTAAAAGAATCTAATTAATCATCCACTTTTTTCCCATTACTTACTTAACTGGATGAACAGAGACCTGAAGGCAAAGAGTTTTCTGCCCAAATCTCATAGGCAGTGAGAAATTTTAATATTACAGAAATTGACCCTCCTTCCCTCTTAGAAGTGTAATTTTCAAGACACTGAAGTTCAAATACCAAGTTTCACGCTTCCAGCTTAAGCAAATCCTTCCTTACTTTATAAATATTTTCTGAATAAGTAATGGGGAATTAAAAACATTAAAAAAAGTACCTCCTTTGTTCCTTCCCTTTTATGTGTTGAATTTTCAGTTTTTCTTATTTTTAAAAAATATTTTTTCAATGGAAAGTTTATACGCCAAGTTTCATTTTACTAGCTTCAGAGATTTGCGAGATACACTACTCTTTTAAAAAATCTTACCCCAGCCTTTTTACGATACATATTTCCAATAATTCCTTCTTATATCCTGCTTTTGTACTAAAATATTTTTTTAAAATTAAAATTTAACGACTCTACTTGTAGTAGTATGCCCAGAAAGTCACTCATCTTTACTCTTTTATATAAGAGTACAGAAGATAAACACAGTTAAACAAACTAATTTCCATGAACAGTTTCCGATTTCTTATGATTAACTTATTCGCACATTTCCCACGAGCTATGGTTTTAAATTCACGCACTATCAAGTCTCAGGTTTCAAAAAGGTAACTGGAAATAATAATAATAATAATAATAATAATAATAATAATAATAATAATAATAATAATAATAATAATAATAATAATAATAATAATAATAATAATAATAATAATAATTCTATTTATGTTCGTGTGTAATATGTATATATTTATTGTCTTATTGAAACTTTCGTAATCTGAAAATAAACTTTTGATTCGCTTTTAATATGTAGAAAGCCTGCTCCCCTAGAAAAGTTTGTAGGCTGCACCCCTAAGTGACTATGTATTGGTTTCTGCAAACGTATTGTGTTGCATATTAATTAGTAATTTAACATTATTTGTTGATTTTTTTCTTGCTTATACATATCAACTCTATCAAAACATACTGTGAAATATAGTAACTGTATTGCATAATAAGTGTTCTTCGTTCAATTTTAAATTTACTGCGTTTTTAGTGTAGTCGGTATTTAGTGTTCACTTCTGAAATATCTAGTGGGCTTCCGTCCTAATTAAGTAAATTTTGGTGGGTTTTTGTCCTACCTTTGGAAAGTTAGAGTGGGCTTTTGTCCTACTCTTAATAAAATACACTCCACAGAGTATATTGCAATTCTGAATGCTTGCTTAATTTCAGAAAAGTCTGGTAAAATATGCTTTTTAAACATTTTTATTTAATTATTTTTTGAGGAATCTGTCATGGGATTCTCGTATCTCCATTTGAAAGAAACGAATTTCTTGACCAATTATATAATTAATTCTTAGAATGAAATAGGATGCTGCCTCTCGCCAACACTATTTAATGTCTATCTAGAAGAGATAGTGAAAAAGAGCCTACATGATGATGATGGCATTTCGGTAGGAGGTAGAATGATTAGATGTATAAGATTTGCAGACGATATGGCGCTTGTTGCAGAATCTGAAAAGAAAATCAATAAAATGTTAGAAAAAATGAGGAAGGGCTTTGAAGAATATGGGATGAAAATAAATGTTAGAAAGACAAAAGCCATTGTGATTGGAACGAAGGGGTCTGTGTCAAATATAAAAGTAGGAAGGGAGAAAATAGAACAAGTGAATAGTTTTCGATACCTGGGTAGTATTCTTAGTAATGACATGAAATGCAAACGTGAAATAAAAGCAAGGATAGGAATGGCGAAAGAAGCCTTTAAAAGAAAGAAAAGTCTGTTTTGTGGGACCTTGAACAAAGAGTTGAGAAAAAGACTCATAAAATGCTTCGTGTGGAGTGTTGTACTGTATGGGGCGGAAACGTGGACATTACGTAAAGGTGACGAAAATCGACTGGAAGCCTTCGAAATGTGGGTGTGGAGAAGAATGGAAAGAATTAGTTGGGTCGAGCGGAAAACGAATGAGAGAGTGTTAGAAATGGTGGGTGAGAAAAGAACACTTTTAGATATTATTAGGAAGAGGAAGAGAAACTGGTTGGGACATTGCCTAAGAAGAGATTGTATCATGAAGGACGTCCTAGAGGGTATGGTGGCGGGAAAGAGAGGGAGGGGGCGAAGAAGACTACAATTAATGGATGATATTAGAATAGAAAGATCATACGCGAAGACGAAAAAGTTAGCGGAGGACCGTGGAGCATGGAAGCTTCTCAGCTGAGGCAAGTGACCTGCCAATAAAGGCAGAATACCTATGATGATGATGATGATGATGTCATTCATATATAACTGCAGAACAGATTTTTATAGTAATAATTTTAGTACTGCAAATATAGCTGTTACCGTCGTAATTAGCTACGTTCGTAACATTATTGCCAACTAGATACTGCATCGTCGCAATTTCGTCTGGTGATGGCGAATTTCAGAACTAAGGCAAGTGAATGAAAAAAGCACAAGACCTAAACAGCACAAGTCGTAAACGGCATAAGACCTACAAATCAATTCGCAGCAGAAGCCCTAAACGGCCCAAGTCCTAAATGGCCTATATTTTTGTTACCCTCCCAAATGAGACGGAGGAGGACTCGGTGACTCAGTGGTAGAGCGCTTACCTTTGGTGCGTGGGCTCCCTGGTTCGATCCCTGATCAAGTAAGTTTGTGGTGGACAATATCGTGTCTGTGGGTTTTCGTCCGTTAGTTTCCAAAAGCTAACTAATGTCCGTTGCATTGATTTTTTAAATTTTATAGCTCCTCTTGAGTAGTAGTGGCGCAGATGTTCTTCCTTTATCACGTGGTAAGTGGAGGCTCTAATGTTTTGTCGTTTGCTTCTTATGGTGGCTTGTAGTAGATGCACGTGGTATTGTTTGTACATAAAACCATGTTCAAAATATTACAATATTCTGACTGGTTTAGGTTGCCCAGTATCTCTTCTATTGTCTGCTTCAATCAGAGATGTATATATATATATATATATATATATATATATATATATAAACTTACCTCATTGGTGACTGCTATATTTTCTCTGATTGCTCGATGAGTAGCTGCTGCAATTTGAGTATGAGCTGTCTGCTGAAATTTACTTGCAAGATGCATTAGTCTACCCTCCATTTCATTCTTCATTCTGTAATAATAACAGTAAAAAGCAATAACATTATTCAGGGAACAAAAGCAACTGTTTTCTACTATCCTAATTATTGCAATGATTTATTTTTTTCTTAGTTCTACATGTAAATATTTTGTCTTTGTCATCATATATGTAATTTTCTATTTTTTTTTTCTCTCTCGTTTCTGCATCAGTTAACTTTCAAAATCGTATTTTGCACTATTCTGAACTAGCAAAAGAATCGACTTCTGGCCTTATATTTGATAAACGGATGTTTTACAACTGCTTTTCCAGAGAAACTCTTAGATATACGAGAAGAAATCGAAAAGTAAAGATACTTGCAATTTTTCGCACTAGGGTTTGGTAACACTGCTAGTATCTAGCGCTAAATTAGCGTCGTCAGCAATACTTCTATACAACGTGTCACTCTTATTCCCGTGGTAGTCGTTGGAGTGTAGCACACCGTTAAATATGGCAGCTCTATTGTCGATCTGCACCAAGGAGGAAATGAGGACAGTGATTCGCGTTTCGTTCGCGGAAGGTGTTAAACCTGCGGAAATTATTCGTCGATCGAAAGCGTAGTTTGGTGACAGCTGTTTATCGCGAAGCAAGATCTACGAATGGATAGAGTGTTTCAAACAGGAAAGAAGGGAGGGAGATGGATTTTTACAGCAAATTGTTACTGTAGATGAAACTTGGGTACATCATCACGAACTGGAAAGAAAGGCTACGAGCTTCATTTGGAAACACCCATCATCATCACTAGAAATTAAGAAATTTAAAGAGAAAGAAGATCTGCAATTGACGCAGAAGTCATTGATCCGGTACAAAACTGGATACAAGTGCAACCGAAAAACTTTTTTTTTTTCCGACGGAATCAAAAAACTTGTGAAACGTTGGAAAAAAGTGCGTTGAAGTGCAGGGAAATTATGTAGAAAAATAACGTATATTTCAGTTTTCTATCATTAGAATAAATGTGCCTTTTCTCAGAAGTCCCTTTACTTTTTGACTTCTAGTATAATTCAAAGATGAAAAGTCTGAACTTCTATCACGAATTTTTGTAATTCACTCACATGGTTTCAATGTTCTCTGACACTTTCCTCAATTACAATCAAAGCTTGCTAAACTGGAAGCATAGCAATATTTTCCTCCTTTCTAGTGGAATACTTCTAAGAAAAAAAAAAAAAAAGTAAATAACTTCAAAACTATAAAAGAAAATTGCTTCTTGGAAAAAAGTTGTTATAATAAGTATTATCACTAATTTTACGATCTTTATCCTTCCTGTGAATAAGATTGTAACGAAATTCCAGATAACAATCCATCACTTTCCACAAACTGGCTTCTTGGAAAAAGTGCAGGGTGGAGCAGAAGAAACGCATATTTTTTTAAACCGCTAGTACTCGGCGACGAGATGGGGTATTGATTTTGAGCGACCGTTCGCATACAGCTCAGACAATGCATTTTCAGTCACTACGAAGCATTAGAGCTTAGAGCATCGTGGGTTCGCGGTCACGGCCCGTCAAGCAGTTCTCTAGAAACAATGATTATTATTATGTAGATCTTATGAAGTTGATTTATGAAAAAGGTTTCATAACAATTTCGATGTAATCACCTTTGAATACATCCATTTTGTAAAGTAAATTATACATACAGTGGAGTCTCGTTAATTCGAACTTGGATATTTCGAAATATTGGATAATTCGAACAGAAGTCCATTCCCCTTCAAAACTGTATTGAAAACAATAGTAAAAAATCGTGGATAAATCGAACTTTTGAACCTATGTTTTGGATAATTCGAAGTAAATACAGTTGCAAATTATTAATATTGGACAGATGTAAACAGAGAAATACAGTTTTAACGTGTTTTCAGTTATCCAGATGCAGCCACAGGAAAGAGTAATACAAAAGATAAACAGAAAATTTATGTAATGATAAAGATGAAGGTGAGTTGGGGAAGAAGTGAAGATAGAGAACGTGTGCCAATCATATCTTGTTTCAGAATTGGTTGAAAATTTAAGATGAATTATTGATAAAGTCAACCAAATGTTATTAATATCGTATTCCACGCAATACATGAAATTCAAGATTTATTGACAGTACAAAAACAATCAAATTTAAGCAAATGTGGTTTACGACTTCTTAAAAGTGAGAACAGAATATTCAAATTGATACTGGTGTTTAATTGTTTGGGCTATTCAATGTATGTTGTAGTGTAGTACGTAACTATATTTTCCATTGTACACGTAGGTTGAATTATGTGGAGTCAATGTCGTTTGTTAGTTTGGGGTATTCGATCACGCAAATAATAAGCTACTTGAAAAGTAAAGTCTACACAATATGAATATGTTTTTGATGCACAGTACTTTGGTTTGTTTGTTGTTATATATGTGAAAATGAATGTTGTTGGATAATTCGAAGTTTTTTCGTGTGCCCTTGGACTTCGAATTAAAAAGAGTCCACTGTATATTGTTATTTTCTCGAGTTGAACCGAGGCCTGCAGAAAAATGAGCCAAAGGCCGTGGGTTTGATTTGTCTGATAGAAAATATAGACAATCACAAAAATGTGTCATAATATTTTGAGAACAGATTCCTCACATCAAAATAAGAAAAAAAAAGTTAATATGAACCTGTGCTCAAAATTGTATAGTTTCGGAGTTCTAGGGTGCCGAAAACGTGAAATATGTGAACTTTAAAAGTTCATTGCTCCACTACTATGGGACCTATCGTAGACGGGTCAAAACATCACTAAGAAACTGGTATGTGAACTATCCAAATATCCATGTTTAAGAATACTCCAGTACGTGCACACCAATGTTTAGAGAGGTAGGTGGAGAGTGATCAAGTACTCCCAAACAGCCTCTCTAAAAATGATTGTGCAAGTACCAGAGGTTCTGAAAGATGAGTATTTGGATAATTCACATACTAGTTCCGCGCTGATTTCTTGATCCGACTACGATCCGTCTATAGTAGTGGAACTGTACACCTTTAAAATTCTTTTTTTTTTTTTTTTTTTTCACGTTGTCGGCACCCTATAAGTACGAAATTATGCACTTCCGAGCATAGGTCCATGTGAATTTTTTTTTCTTATTCTGATGTAAGGGATCTATTCCAAAATATTGTGACAAATTTTTGTTAACACCCTGTATATGAAGAAGTACGCAGTTGATGTGAAATTTATATTTGACAGTTGACATCACACATTTCCAAGAAGTAAATTTTCTTACAGTTTTGAGAAAATTTAACCAATTTTGTAAAGAGTTTCAAAGGAAGCGAGGAAGCTTTATTATGCCTCCAACTCAGCAATTTTAGATGTCATCGAAGAAAGTATCAGAAAACACTGAAACTGGATGTGTGAACTACAAAAATAGGTGATAAAGATACGACTGCAACTGTTAGTTCTATCATGTATTTTCTCTTCTTTGATCTCAACTAATTCAGTTAATCAGAAAGGTCCCTTGAACTGTTCTCCTGCATTCTCTCCGTATTTTACTTTAATTAAACTTATATATGAACCAACAAGTAAGTGTCAGAATAGGGAAGGAAATGACAAAGGAGAGTGCAATTGGAAGGGGAGTTCGACAGAGGTGCTGTCTCTCTCCTACATTATTTAATATCTATCTTGAAGAGATAGTGAAGAAGAGCCTACAAGGTGAAGACGGCATTTCAGTAGGAGGTAGGATGATTAGGTGTACACGATTCGCAGATGATATGACGCTTGTTGCGAAATCTGAAGACAAAATCAATAAGATGTTAGAAAACTTGAAGAAAGACTGTGAAGAATATGGAATGAAAATAAATGTTAGCAAGACAAAAGCTATGGTGATTGGAACGGAGGGATCGCTGTCAAATATAGAAGTAGGAGGGGAGAAAATAGAACAAGTGAATAGTTTCCGATACCTGGGTAGTATTATTAGTAATGACATGAAATGTGAACGTGAAATAAAAGCAAGGATAGGAATGGCGAAAGAAGCCTTTAGGAGGAAGAAAATACTATTTTGTGGGACCTTGAAGAAAGAGTTGAAAAAAAGACTCGTGTGGAGTGTTGTACTGTATGGGTCAGAAACATGGACATTACGCAAAAATGATGAAAAACGACTGGAAGCTTTCGAAATGTGGATGTGAAGAAGAATAGAAAGAAATAGCTGGATCGATAGAAAAACAAATGAGAGAGTGTTAGAAATGGTGGGAGAGAAAAGAACAATTTTAAATACAATCAAGAAGAGCAAGAGAAACTAGCTGGGACATTGGCTAAGAAGGAACTGTATCATGAGAGACGTGCTAGAGGGTATGGTAACAGGAGAGAAAGGGGTGAAGGAGACTACAATTAATGGACGATATCAAAACAGAGAAATCGTAAGTGAAGACGAAGAGGTTAGCAAAAGATCGTGGAGCATGGAAGCATCTCAGATGCAACAAGTAACCTGCTAATAATGACAGAATACCTATGATGATAATGATGAAAGATTAAATAATATTGTCTTACGCCACATTATTTACAACAAAAACTATTTGTGTAATTTTATTGAAAATATGTTACAATGATGAATACAAAGTAAAGTTTTACCTTTCTTTACTAATCGTAAAATTTCTATCTAACTCGTAGATGCGGCCTTCGTACATTACTCGCTGGTCTTCCATATCTTGTTCCAACTTCGCAAATTTCGCAAAAAGCTCTTCTCTCATTTGTCTGAACTCTTCTAAGGCATTAAGCTTTCCAGCTACAAGAAAGAAATAATTTTATTGCTTAAGAGCATGCCATACGAAAAATAATACAAAATTTACCATCTTTCTTTTGCTTGTTTTTCATAAGGGAAAGGAGATAATGAAATGCAACTTACAACAATCATAGATGATATTATTCTACAACAGAAAATCTGAACCTGAAGAATTTTTAGTGTTGCCATCCTGAGAAATTACAGTGTTGCCACAATAACATTTACCCCAAAATCTAAGTTAAGGCAGCGACTAGAGGAACGAACTCAACTCCATTTGATTACGTATTATGTTGTTTTGGCATTCTGTGAACTATTTCTTAAATAACATTATTATTAAATTTTAAATTAGTTCACAGGATTCCACGACAACATGCTAGGTAAGCAAATGCAGTTGTGTTCGTTTCTCTACCTCGCTGCCTTAACTTAGATTTTGGAGGAATTGTTATTCTGGCAATACTGAAAATTCTTCAAGTTCATGTTTTTTGTTGTAGATTAACATTAGTTATGACTGTGGTATGTTGCATTTCACTTATGAACAAACAAGCAAAAGAAAATGGTAAATTTTGTATTATTTTTAGTTTGTCAGACTCTTAAGTATAGTGAGGAAAAGGTTGAAGGTTAATTTACAGTAATTTATTTTTGGTAAAAATAGTTGATAAATTTCTGTATGTGAATGCACTAAGACGCACTCAAAGGGACATTTCCGTACAGTTACTTTAAAAATTTGTAAAAAAATATCCGACTTTATTTCTCTGGGGACATTTCAGCACAGTTACTTTAAAAATTAGTAAAAAATATCCGACTTCATTTCTCTAGGGACATTTCAGCACAGTTACTTTAAAAATTAGTAAAAAATATCCGACTTTATTTCTCTAGGGACATTTCAGCACAGTTACTTTAAAAATCAGTAAAAAATATCCGACTTCATTTCTCTAGGGACATTTCAGCACAGTTACTTTAAAAATCAGTAAAAAATATCCGACTTCATTTCTCTAGGGACATTTCAGCACAGTTACTTTAAAAATTTGTAAAAAAATATCCGACTTTATTTCTCTAGGGACATTTCAGTACAGTTACTTTAAAAATTTGTAAAAAAATATCCGACTTTATTTCTCTAGGGACATTTCAGCACAGTTACTTTAAAAATTTGTAAAAAAATATCCGACTTTATTTCTCTAGGGACATTTCAGCACAGTTACTTTAAAAATTAGTAAAAAATATCCGACTTTATTTCTCTAGGGACATTTCAGTACAGTTACTTTAAAAATTTGTAAAAAAATATCCGACTTTATTTCTCTAGGGACATTTCAGTACAGTTACTTTAAAAATTTGTAAAAAAATATCCGACTTTATTTCTCTAGGGACATTTCAGCACAGTTACTTTAAAAATTAGTAAAAAATATCCGACTTTATTTCTCTATGGACATTTCAGCACAGTTACTTTAAAAATTAGTAAAAAATATCCGACTTTATTTCTCTAGGGACATTTCAGTACAGTTACTTTAAAAATTTGTAAAAAAAATCCGACTTTATTTCTCTAGGGACATTTCAGTACAGTTACTTTAAAAATTAGTAAAAAATATCCAACTTTATTTCTCTAGGGACATTTCAGTACAGTTACTTTAAAAATTTGTAAAAAAATATCCGACTTTATTTCTCTAGGGACATTTCAGCACAGTTACTTTAAAAATTAGTAAAAAATATCCGACTTTATTTCTCTAGGGACATTTCAGTACAGTTACTTTAAAAATTTGTAAAAAAATATCCGACTTTATTTCTCTAGGGACATTTCAGTACAGTTACTTTAAAAATTTGTAAAAAAATATCCGACTTTATTTCTCTAGGGACATTTCAGCACAGTTACTTTAAAAATTTGTAAAAAAATATCCGACATTATTTCTCTAGGGACATTTCAGCACAGTTACTTTAAAAATTAGTAAAAAATATCCGACTTTATTTCTCTAGGGACATTTCAGTACAGTTACTTTAAAAATTTGTAAAAAAAATCCGACTTTATTTCTCTAGGGACATTTCAGTACAGTTACTTTAAAAATTAGTAAAAAATATCCGACTTTATTTCTCTAGGGACATTTCAGTACAGTTACTTTAAAAATTTGTAAAAAAATATCGGACTTTATTTCTCTAGGGACATTTCAGCACAGTTACTTTAAAAATTTGTAAAAAAATATCCTACTTTATTTCTCTATTACAACTGGAAGTGATACAAATGGTCTCACTACTTCTTCTATCACTTCTGGTTTCAATTTCGATGTGAATAGACCAAAAACTGTAGAAATGGCTTTTTGAAAATCTTGTAGTTTTACGTCCGACGATTATGCCGGCTAGGCTAAAGTGGACAGTGATGATGAGAAATGAATGATATAGTGAAATGGAGAAAGTGGAAAGAAACGGGAGAATCCCGAGAAAACTCATTCACACGGTGTTTGTCCGCCACAAAGATCACCTGGTACAAGCTGGGAAGAACTGATGGAATAAGAATGTGGGAGAAAAACGGGAGTACCCTCGAGAAAATCCCGGATACGATGTTGTCCACCACAAACTTACTTGGCCGGAGAACGAACCATGGACCCCACACACCAAAGTTAAGTGCTCTACCAGTGAGCCACCGTGCCCCCCAAATCGCTTTTTGATACGGACTCAGTTTCCCAACAATAAGTTTCATCTTAGTTCTTTATTTTTTTCTACCGAAACAAGAAGTAATAAAAATCACTGCAACGTCCGGTTTCAAAACTGGTTTCTATATGATCATATCCAGGGCCGGATCCAGTATTTTCTGACGGAGGGTGCACCTACAATTACCGAAATAACCAATCACACTGAAATTCTTCAAAATGACATGTGACAATTTTTTACTCCTGACAACGCTGATATATAGAACGGGGGGGAGGGGGGGAGAAGAAATTTTAAAGAGGGTCGCAAGTGGATTGCAGGAAAAGATGTCCTTTCCTACTGACTTCTGTTTCCTTCCCTACTTGGGAAATGTTATATTGTTTTGCTTGGCGAATCCTTTTCCTTCGATCTCCAGGAAAGCGGCTTAAACTATTGCTTTTGCAAAACTCCGCTTTGTTTAAGCCCAAATGGAAACATGACGGCAGAAAGCTTTGCAAAGTGTTGCTGCTAGCTGTGCATTTTACATAGTGTATATTTAAAACAAAGGGGGGAGTGCACGTGCACCGGTGTACTTCCCCTAAATCCGGCCCTGATCATATCTATAAGAGCTCAGAGTGCGAAGATCAAGTTCCATTTCTAACCGTATTGTAGATGTTTCAGATTTACTAATACTTCTGGTTTTAGTACTAAAAATCCCAAAGTTTGGAAGCCTACTGTGGGTTCAGAATGTGGAACGAACCTCACTTGTCTTAAAAATTAGGAATGGAACACATCGTGTTTAAAATTAGAAATACATATTTCCCAAGGATGTTATAAAATAGAGGATTTGCCCATATGTATCTTCATCCTATTAACTCAATGAAGCCAAAAAACAAACGAGCATCGGCACAACAACTAACTCTGATTGGCTACTCTCATTTCTGCCATGAATGTAGGCACAAAACATTGTGATCTTATTGGGCGGGGCAGGGAGAGTGGGGGGGGACGAAAATGTGACGTATGGGTTTACGATTTTCTTGTATAGGCAGATCCTCTATTTTATAACATCCTTGATATTTCCCAAACGTTTGAATAAAACATTATATTATAAACTAAAAATAATACTTGCTAAGAAGCTGTATTTCGGAGGTAAGCTGGTCCTGCATCTTCTTCGATTCAGTTTTTAATTTCTCAATTTGCTCTTCGTAATTCTGAACTTCAGTATCTCTTGACTGAAAAAAAAAAAAAAAAAAAAAAAACCTAAGTGAAAGTAAACGTGCAAGGGCGGTATATTACTTTTTCACAGTGGCCATTTACAATTTCAGATTATATGATTACAGTAGTAAATACAATACTCTTGATTGTCCGCGGTTTTCCTTTCGTTCTTCCTTTCTCTTATACATAAAATGTTGTTAAAACTTCAATCACAAATAAAGAAGAGATGTTTTAATACGAAAAATCAAAAATAGTTCTGAACCAGTAATCAAACAACGAGTTGATGTAAAAGTTATATATATATTTATTTTTAAGTGCATTATGGTCAGAGAGTGATGTGTTAAAATTGTTTATTGAATAGAAAGTAGGTGTCATTATCTGTTATAATTTGATCTACACAAGATTCAGAACATTGTTAAATACTGAAAAAATGAAATGAAATCTTTAAGTTTTACGTCCCACGGTTATACCGGTTAGGCTAAATGAGACGGTGATTATGAGAGATGAGTGAAATGGTGGAATGAAGAAAGTGGGAGGGAAAACCCCGAGAAAACTCACGAGCACGGTGTTTGTCTACCACAAAGTCCACACGGCGCGAGCTGGAATCGAACCAGGGACTCCAAGCACCGGAGGTGAACGCTCTACCAGTGAGCCACCGCGCCCTCTTGTTAAATACTGATTGGAGTGTGTATAGCGTGATGTAGGCCGAAGGATTGCAAAATATTTGATAATATTATTACCAGTGGTGGATCTAGAAGATAAGAACTGGGGGGAGGGGCAGCCAGAACCCAGACCATGACAGGTATACCATGAGCTTACAATTTTTCATGCGTCCTACAGAAATTTCCAACTTCATTCTTTCCCGATGGATATTATGGCTAGATTGGACATTGATATTGTGGACCTCAATTATTGTTTTACACATTGCATAACAGAAAAAAAAAAACACAACTGAAACAATATCTAATGTTTCAAAAATTTTTCAATAAAGAATAAAAGGCAAGCTTACTATAAATTTCAAAAATTTATAAATAATAGCTTCAATAATTACTTTTATCATTCAAAAAACTGGGGGGTCCTAGAATCCCCGCGCACGGGCTGGATTCGCCACTAACTAATTGATTTGACGTAGTCAAGATATCGATATTTAAGTCACCGCATAACACGGTGTTTGTTTTCTTTTTTTAAACTAATGTTAACAATTATTCTAATTTTTCAATGAATTGGGAAAAGGAGCCACCGCACACTGGACGAAATGCACAATCTAGCTGTGCAAAAGTCTAAATTCAAGTTGCTTGGAATTGCATCCATTGTACCCGTGATGAGTCACAAAGAAATCACAGATGACGGGGACAACAGTAGAAAAATATAAAGTTCTGCAGGGAAATGGATTTACACGTATAAAAGACGGGTTGTGGTACAGCAGCAAGTATTACTAATGTTGGTCAGATTTAGAGGATCAAAGTTAACCCATTGTGCTGCTCAACGTTTGCACGACTATTTGGAATGGAGAACTGCTGCATTTGATGCTGCAGGGATGTACTATAATTGAAGCACAAATTAAAATGCGTTTAACACAAGTAGCACGCGTACAACATCGGAAGTTGCTGTTCGTACAAAAAAATATATGATATTGTATTTTAAGGGAAAACAATAGATATTCTCCTATATCCACCTGGAAATTTGTTTATGTGCAATAAATGAATGTTCTCGTATGCAATAATAGTGACATTAGCTGCAGAAAACAGATCTGATGATGTGTTTAATAATTTCATATACGATATCTGTATCTCGGAGAGAGCTGTTTGATATTTGTCGTGAGAAAAGAACCCTAACTGACAAACGTACTGCAGTTGTAACATATATCTGGAGCAGACAAACACAGATAAAAACGAGTACATTCAGCAGCAAGCAAACAATTTTAATAGCTAAGTGTATCAAGAATGGCAGAAATCGAATCGTGTATTAAAGGAATTTTTATCACAAGATGGTAAGTGGCTGCATAAAAATGTCTAAAATTTTAATGGCAAGTGGCAAAAAGCTCGGTACATGAGATCTGTGAAACAACACCCCACAAGCGTGCAGCATCTCTTCTCTCAGACCAACGTAAACTACTTTGGGCGGCAAATGCTAATTCTTCTGTTGAGTTTGTTTTCACTAACGAGGAAACCTTTCTCTTCTTTGTTGATATGGACAGTTGTTCGAATTCCTTCGGTGGCCTTCCGAGTGTGCTGCAGGATAATGCCCCTGGTTCTGGATCATCTTGTTGCTATTGAGGCACAAAGCTGAGATTATTATCCAGCCACTTACCATCTCGAGATAAAAGTTCCTTCAGTACACGATTCGATTTCTGCCATTTTTGATACACTTTGCTATTAAAATTGTTTACTTGCTACTGAATGACTTGTTTTCATCTGTGTCGCCTTTTCCAGTCCAGTCTGCTCCAGACATAAGTTGCAACTGCAGCATTTTTGGCAGTTAGGGTTCTTTTCCCACGCCAAATATCAAACAGCTCTCTCCGGGATACAGATATCGTATCTGAAATTATTAAACACATCATCAGATCTCAGTTTTCTGCAGCTAATGTCACTATTATTGCATACGAGAACATTCATTTATTGCACATAAACAAATTTCCAGGTGGATATAGGTGGATATCTTTATTGTTTTCCCTTAAAATGCAATAGCATTACCTTTTTGTACGAATAGCAAATTCCGATGCTGTACGCGTGCTAATTGTCGTTAACGCATTTAATCAGTCAATTTGTACTTCAATCATAGTATATGCCTGCAGCATCAAATGCAGCAGTCCTCGATTCCTAATAGTCGAGCAAATGTTGAGCACGATGGGTTAACTTTGACCCTCTAAATCTGACCACCATTAGTAATACCTGCTGCTGTACCACAACCGGACTTTTATACGTGCAAACCCATTTTCCTACAGAACGTCATATTTTTCTACTGTTGTTCACGTCATCTGTGATTTCTTTGTGACTCATTACGGGTACAATGGGTGAAATTCCAAGCAACTTGAATTTGGATTTTTGCATAGATAGATTGTGCATTTCGTCCACTGTGCGCCGGGTGTTCTATATAAGGCTATTATGATGAATCTATATCCTACTTTTTCAATTTATATTATTGCATTCTCAAATATTTGTTCCTAATTTAGATGCATACTGTAGTTCTTCGCTTTGTAAGTTATTACGCCATTTACGAACATTAGAACACCACCGCATTTACTAATGGTCCGACAAAATGCTCCTACACATTTGTAATTTGGTACAATTGTACTGTATTTTGTCTTCTCTTTGTCAGTGTTGGACGATATCTGTGTTAATCAGTTCACAGTTATTTGTGATCAATACGCCTCGTCCTTCGACTTAATCTTGATTGATTAACTTGTAATTCAACTGTGTTATACTGAGTCATGAATGATATACTCTTATGGAACTGCTGTTTGTAGTTCATTCATTAACTGGTACCCTTCCTACCTTCTTGGTGCTTAGATTGTCATGTAAGTTAGACACCGTTCCACCGACTATTTTAGAAGCATTATTTTCGTTTCATCGTTTAAAAAATTGATATTCTTAAGTTTTCCCGGTAATCGTCTTTGTCATATGAGTACTATTATTGGTAATAAATCTGACATTAAATCTGTATTTTTCTTTAGGACGGTTATGCATGATGACAAGGGAAGATATTATCTACATTTATTTTGTGTGCGCCAAATAACTGATTCCTGGGCCACTTGCATCTTTTCTTCATTGCTACCACTACCACAAATACTTTCAAGGCCTGTGTACTGGGAGGTGTATCAGTGATAGTGTTGTGCAACTTTTTTGTTTGGTTATACACATAGGCCTAGTTATTTCAGTATTACGATACGCTAGTTGTATTGGAGTACGTCTGAAATTATCCAGCATATTTTCTTCTACTGGCAACAGTTGTTTATCTTCGATGAGTATTTCAAGCAATCCTTTTCTCAGTACTACACTGAAACTCTCACATTATACGGCTGAAAGTGTTAAAACTTCCTGAAACAAAAGTTGCCTCTGTGCAATTTGCTGTTACACTTGAAGCATTCGTATCATGTTTACGGGCTAGATCAATAATTTGACTGCCTGTGTGCTGTACAATGCTATGATACAGTTTGCCTCTGTGATTTAAATGTAAATTATGTTGTGTGTAGTGTTCTGTCAAGGCTCATATAGTAGTATTTACATTATTATATTTGGTATATACAGGGTCCGGCAAAAAATCTACCATATTTGGAGAGAGTGCTGTGTGAGTTGTGGTGGGGATATGGCGGCGAATGGGGTATTGATCGATAGCGGTATACTTGCCATTTTCAGTAGTCGCAATGCTGTGGCGCGGTAAGCATTGTGTGTGTTGTGAAGGAGTCTAGTAGTTCTGTGATTACTACTTAGTGGGTGTTTCGCATTCGATTTGGACTTGACTGACATGATTCTGTTCCTGTTAGAAAAACATTTCAAGTTTGGGTATCAAAATCTAGAGGAACAGCACTGAGAAAAAATCGCCTGGCCAACCTGTTTAGGTGCTGAACGGTTTGGAGATCGCCGAATGGACGCTCTCACACGCGCCACATTTTTCAGCGTTGTTACGGTCCGAGGTCGGCCAGGCGATTTTTTTTTTCTCAGTGTAGAACCTGTGCTCTAAAGTTTGAGACCCAAACTTGAATAGTTTTTTTTTTCTATCCGGAATAGAATCATGTCGGCCAAGTCGAAACCGAATGCGAAATGGCCACTGAGTAGCAATAACAGAACCACCATTACAAATATACTCCTTTACAATAAAGAAGCTCCTCTGTAGCTAAGCGGTTAGAGTACGCGCCTTTGGCGTGAGAGGCCCGGGTTCGATTCCCGGCGGGAGCTCATGTGGTTCGGATTCCACGTTAATCAGTAGGTCCACGTCTCATATAGCCTCGCTGCTGAACGGGACGTTAAACTCAAAATCAACTCAACTCCTTTACAATAAACGCACGATGCTCACCGCGCCACGCTATTGCAAATAGTGAAAATGGCAAGGATACCGCTATCGATCAATAATCCCTACCGCTATCCATTAATCCCTACCGCTATCCTATTGCTACATCCTGTATCCTCACCACAATTCATGTAGCGCCCTCTCCAAATAAGGAGTCTTTTTGCCGGACCCTGTATTTACACTGTTTTTTTTATTCGTTTTCTCTACTTAACTTCTGATTTTATACAAAATTCATCAATCAAATCATACCAATAAGGAACTTTGCATATCAGAACATTCGTGTGAGTTAACTTTCTTAATACATCCCCATACGTTGTTATTAGTTTCTGTCTGATTCTTAGACACATAATTTCAGCACGTATTCCTCTTTTGTTATGTTTTCCGACTCTTGAACAGTCTTAAAACTTTGTCACTTCCAGGTTCTGGGTTAACAAAGTTCACTGTTTTAACTTTGTTAAAATTATTGTTCATGAGTAAACCTAATTTATCTGGAAATATTACTAATTTTTTAATAGTTACTATCCTGTCTACTATCTACTGCACTTTTAATGCTTCTGTCGTTATACTGCGCCAGTTCCGCCTTTTATTTTCTTTCTAAACCTGTCTGGCTTCGTGAATAAATCGTTGTAAAGAGGTGATTTATGAAGGATTAAAACGTTCGCTGAGTTGATAAATAATTAATTTCAAACACATTTTTCTCAAGTGACTCATGGTCTACCCTGTATTAATGTATAGAAATATACTGGAGGGCACTACATTTAACTAAACTAACGTAAGCTGACACGTCTAAATTTTGATAAAGTGTTTTCCGGGTAAACCATGGTTTTCTTTTTCTTTTTTCACGATGAAATTTTTTGGAATATAGCTAGTGTATATGCTTCAATATAGAATTTAAATTCGTTCGTCCTATGGAAGGCAATTAAAAAATGAAACGGGGGGAGGGGATATACAGGAATTATCTCTCGATACTATGAAGAATAGAAAAAAACTGGTAATTACATACTAAGATGCATTTTGTAATGTCTATATTTTTATACTTATACACCATGTTGCCAAAAGTCACCGGACATCCCTTTACATTAAGTAAATGATCCCACAATGACGTCAGTATTCCTAACCCGAGGCAGAAATCCTGGAGTATCATGCGCGTGTTGTCTGTCACGATGAGTCAATGGAACGAGTTGAATGTACTCAGAAGGGGCATGATTGTAGATGTCCATAAACTTGGACATACGGTCAAAGAGATCTCTCAGCAGCTGAACGTCCCCCAATCCACAGTTAACGATGTCATAGTCAAATGGAAACGCCATGGAACTACTGAACTGAAATCTCGATCTGGTAGGCCTAAGAAACTAGGTGATTGAGACTGGAAAACTCTGAAGTGTGTTGTGCGAAACAACCGACTGACATCTCTGTCAGAGGTTGCAGAGGACTTCCGTCTCAGCTTAGGTACATAGGCCAGCGACAAGACTGTTCGCCGAGAGGGATAGCACTTGGTTTTCATGGTCGTACTGCCGCCAGGAAGTCCCTAATTACACACATCAATGTACGAAGGCATTTGCAATGGTGCAAAGAGAACCGTAATTGAACTTTGGAGCATGAAAGAATGTAATATGGAGTGATGAATCACGATACATGCTCTGGCACTCTGATGGACGTGTATGGACCTGGCGAACAGTATTTACTTGAGTATATTGTGTCAAACGTGAAATTTGGTGATGGTAATGTCATGGTTTGGAGCTGTTTCTCCTTGTTTGAGTTGGGCCCGTTAGTTTTAATTGCCGGATCGATGACTTAGACAATAGCATGCTGCCGACCCTATGGAATAGTTTGGAACAAGCTCCTTTCTGTATTAACTCGATAATGCTCCTGTTCATACAGCACGCGCCATTGAGTCGTGGTTTGACGATAACCAGGTTGAAATGCTTACCTGGCCGGCGCAAAGCCCCGACCTGAACGCTATAGAACATTTTTGGGATGAATTGGAGTGTCGGTTGCGTACTAGACTCACTCGACCAACAAAGAAACGTGCACTGTTTATCGTGCTACAGGAGAGATAGAGCTCAATTCCGCCAACAGTGTACCAGAACTTAGTGGTTAACATACTCCAAAGGGTAAACGCTGTAATTCAAGCAAAAGGGAGTCCAACATCCGATTAGTTTTACGCGTGGTGCCTTTCGAACCAACAGTGCCGGATATCAGTGACTTTTGACAACATAGTGTAGAACCTATAAGGTATATATATTCATAAGAAAAGTTGTTTACTTTGTGCCTCCGTGTTTATTACTTTAATTGAATATTTCTTCTGAGAACATCGCCAGCACCCTTTTATTACTGTATCACCGGATCCTTATTTTTACATTTCCTTTAAAGACAACAAACTTAGAACACGACTTGAAAAAATAAGGATGCAGTAACAAAATAATAAAAATGGTGCTGATGATGTTCTTAGCCAGAGAGGAAAGAAGTATTCAATTAAAGTAATAAATACGAAGGTACAAGGTAAGACACTTTTCTTATGCATTTTGTAAGTTCTCCATCAAGATTTTAAAATGTATATACCTCTTGAAGTCCATTCAGCCTTTCTTGAATTTCCAAAATTTCTTCTGTCCTCTTCTTGACAGTCCTCTCGAGGAAGGAGATGATGTCGGCTCGATCTTCATCCAGTTGTTCATATTTTTTCTGGTATTCCTGATTACTCTGCTCCAACTCGTCATTTCGCGTTCTCAACCTACGAAACAACAACCGTTAACTACAACAAATGATATTCATTGTATGAGAAATTCAGGAAACAAGCAATTCTGTCACTTCTTGAACATGTTCCCACTGAAATTCTGGTACTGACTTCCCTGAATATTCACAACTGAGTAAGTAAATTTTTCCTAACCAGCAACTCCCATTTCATCCCCCAAGGTAGATCATAGTTCGTTATGCCCCCCAGCCATTCCTTGTCATTTTTTTTTTCAGCTGACGACAAGGTAATGTTGCCATTCTGCGAGGACAAAAAATGCGCAAAAGAGCTAAACAGAGATAAAATAGCTGCAGTACAGAATTATAAGATTAAAAATAAACACAACGGTTGCTACAAACTCACTGCGACTGGAAGCCATTTAGCCTATCCTCGTCTGTACTCCTAAGAGCTCATTCGTGGCTAAGCGGTTGGCATACGCGCCTTTGGCGTGGGAGACCCGGATTCCATGCCGGCGGGAACTCATGTGGTTCGGATTCCACGTTAATCAGTAGGTCCCGTCTCATATGGCCTCGCTGCTAAAAGAGACGTTAAAATCAAATCAACTCAACTCGTATGTATTCCTAAGACAAATTGTACCCAGAGCGTGGAACTAAAGCACAGCGATCAATGGCTGTGACGCGATGCTGCCGTTTTGTAAAGGGATGTGGCTAAGCAGTGAAGGGTGTCGCTTCCTTCGTGCATAAGCTGCTGTGAATGTACACAACAGTGTGGCAACATCATAGTTCTTTCATTTGCTAACAGCGTTTACCGGGGACTGGAAGCCCACCTTCAAACGTCATAAATGCTGTTCCTTAGCATTGATGAAGAAAGCTATTCTTGGTTGGTCTTTAATATAAGCAGAAGTAAAACATTTGAGGTTTTTTTTTTTTTTTTTTGTATCGTTTTGAAATTCGGCCGCTGCAGCGTTGTGTACCTACATCTGTTGGAAAGCCACAGATGCCATTACGGAAACATTCGACCACGTTTACTTTTGTTTGAGAGTAATTAAAATGGCACAGATTGTGAAATATGCGCTGTGACTTGTTTTCTTAGTGCTAAAGGCGTGAAAGCGGCTGAAATTTATCATGAGATAAGTGAAGTGAATGAAAAAAAAAAAAATATATTATAAGTGCTGGAATGATATGAAAATGGGTTAAAACCTTTAAAGATGGCTGCACGAATATTCATAATGAGGAACAAGTGGCCGACCTTCTGTCATCACTTGGTGCAGAAAGTTGACGAAAGTGTTACAGAGAGCAGACGCTTTACAATTTCGTCATCTGATAAGTTTCCTTAAACTTCAAGGTCAGCGTCATGACGACGATGATGAGGTCAAAACGGCGGTGTTGCAGTGATTGTCAAATCAGGCAACAGACTTCCATGAGGACGGTATTCAAAAACTTGTCGTACGACACGATAAGTGTCTTAATATTGGTGGAAACTATGTAGAAAAGTATATTAAGATACAGGCTTTCATGTAACAATAAAATTATTACGAAAAGTATAATTGTTTTTTTTTATTATTTACTTATATCAAAACGGTATTTACTTAAGCAACATACGAGGAGGTATCCAAAAATTTTAATTATCACCATGACACACACACACACACACAAAAAAAACATACAATACTCACTGTAATTGGTCAAATTTAGTTCTTTTTCACGTAGTCTTCCTGCAGAGTCACACATTTTCCCCAGCGTTTCTTCATCTTTTTCAAGCTCTCTTTGTAGAAGTACTCCGCTTTGCTCGAAGGAGCAATGACATCCTCTCTGTCGTCAAATCGCCGACCACGAAGTGGTTTCTTCATCTCAGGAAAGAGGAAGAAGTCACCTGGCGAAAGATCAGGCGAATAAGGTGGATGCGGCAAAAGTTCATAGCCTAACCGGTGGGTCGAGGCGAGTTTGCTTCTGAAGAGGTGTCAACAAGCGAGGAACCTATCGTGCAGACACCTTATTCATGTGCAGTTCCTCATGAATAGTCCTCCATGCACTTCCGTAACTTAGTTCAGTCTCCGCCATCACTATTTCCATGGTCAATCTGTCTTCGAGGATAACGGCTTCCACTTTCTTCACCATAACAAGATCATCCTTAATTGAAGGTCTCCCCGCTTGTGGCTTGTCTGTGAGGGACATGTGACCACTTTGAAAGTTCCGCTTCCACCTCACAACCGTGTCATATGATTGGTTTTCATTCCCATAGACAGCTTTATTTTCGTTGTGGATTTGTCGTGCATTATTGCCCTTCAAATGGAGAAACTTTATGACACTTTGGGCTTCAATTTTGTTCATCATGCAGGTTAATGACTTCTACAGGCTGTGGAAAGAAAAAATACTTTAGACACATATTTGATATTTGCACAAGTATACATAGAAATGACACTGATTATGCACAAAAAGTTTCATGTAAATATCTGTATAATTTCTTTATGATAATTAAAACTTGTGGATACACCCTCGTACCTCGTATTATGTAAATATGTTTCACTTACCTATTGACTTTCTCTTGCAGGTCGGCGACTTGTATGAGAAAAAATTCTTTATCCACTTCCGTGAGCGTCTCCTTCCCTTCGCCCTCTCCTCCTTCCTTCTTCTCTCCGGCTCCTTTGGCTTTGGCGCCTTTCTTTCCTTTTCCCATTTTCTACGAAGCACCTCAACTACTTATAACCAACACAGGAAACAAGCACCAAGTGATGGATCAAGTATAAGAACTGAAGCCATAAAGTTTCCAGTTGCATACCTGATAATCGGAATAGATATTCTTTTTAAAAAGAAATGGTCTAACGCAGGCCCGTATTTAAATAATATGTGCGCCTGTGCTCTAAATAATTTACTCCCCTCTCCCCCTCCGCACAAACTTATGTCACAAACAAGGAAATAAGCCGTGATTTTGCAAACATACCAGCTCTTGTTGAGTAGCAGTTTAGGTATTACAAGTTACAGTGCTATGCCGTTCGGAAGAGGTGAGTGGTGCGACGGCCCCGGGCGCCGGAGTAAGAGGCGCAAAATTCGGAGGGAAAATGAAAAGAAAGAAGGAAAGAAAAATGAGAATAAAAGTTACTTGGAATATGTACTTAAATCCTTTTGCTGCTTCAAGATAATGCATGTGGACATATATAAAATAGAAGGAAAAAAGTAATGAAAAGTGCTCAAAATCAAGGAAAAATAAGGTTTATTTTTGAAAATTTCCTTACGCTTCGCGGCTGGTCTGTTGACCTCACTCACATCTGTGGAGGCGCCATCGTATACTTTCGCCCCGGGCGTTGATTTTCCACGGCACGGCACTGACAAGTTACAAAGTCATTCCAAATGTCCTAATTTTCTCAATGATGATTGTGTGGTATTAGATAGATGAACCAGTAGATAGAAACATGAAATTTTAATATGTTTTAAAACTCGCACAGAAATGATCCAAATGACCTGTTCCAAGTCCCTAGGTCACACCTGAGCTGCAATATGGGGGTGCAAAGTTCCCATACGAATAACATGGGGGCATTTAAAAAATAATCGGAAACTACAATTCATAGTTTTTGGGGTCGTTGAGATTAACGGTATCAGTTTTCATGATGTTAAAGTTTGTTCTCACCCCTTGGGGTGAGGGTGGGAGAGGATGACTTTTTAAAAATAAACAGATAAGCTAGCTAATTACAAACTACTGTAATTAGAGTGAATTCAACACATTAACGTATTTTCTCGCGCTTGCGCGGGACTCTGCGGGTTGCTAGTTTTAAATATTATTTACTGTGAATCTTAAAAAAAAAAAAAAAAAAAAAAAAAAAAAAAAAAAAAAACTACAAAATTTTGTCGTCCTGTACTCGAGCACAGAATATCACTTACCTAAATACGGGCCTGGTCTTACTTACAGTGTATAGTCTTATGTTTTCAGAAAATACAGAGTGACCCAAAAGTAGGTATACAGTCCCGTACTGTATTTTATATCATTTCTTATTGTTAACAAACAGGTAGACCTAATTTCCTTATTATTTGTTCTTAACGTCTTTTACTTATAACGTAAGCCCGGAACAGTCCAAGCAAATAAATCCATAAACTAGAATGTTATACTTGATCAATATACCTACTTTTGGGCCACCCTGTTCAGTATTTTAGAGGTGTCATTAATAATGATATAACAGACATAGAAACTAATTTTAAAATGTTAATGAAAATCGTATCGGAAGCAGTCAGAAATGACGATTTATCATCTGAAACCATTCGACCAGCCGTAGTCCATCATGGGCTGCAATTCCAGAAGTTAACAACATGACTACAAAGGATGGTGCACAGTAATATCCAGCTGTGTTCTCAGATTCTCCAAAATTATTTCAGAAATATACAGATGTAATGTAACCGACAGAAAATGGGAAGGGGGGGGGGGGGCTCAGTAATCAAAAGTCAACCAGCCGTCTACAAGGAAGCGAGTCAACTGTGAAGCGTGTGAGGGAGAGTTTCGTACGAAGTTCAGAGAAATCCACTTCATCAGCCAGCGGACAATTAGATATTCCGCAGCCAACTGTAGGAAGATTTTACGGAAACATTTGCGGTTCTATCCTTACTGTTTGCAATTATATCGACATGGAAATTCATGGTTTCACGGAATTATTGTTCAGTGATAAAGCCATCTGTGAGGCAAGGTGTACAAACATAATGTCACGATTTGAAAAATCCTAAATATTAGGTGGAGCACGTGGTGAGGTGTACGCGACTCCTCAAGGTAAATGTTTTCTTGTGCTATCAGCCAAGAAAAGATGTAAGTCTTAATTCTTCGACGAGGACACAATTACTGGTACTGTGTACTTTCAAATTTTACAGACATAGCTTCTTCAAGAACTAGAATAGAATATCTTCGGCTTCATTTATCAATATAATGAAGCATTAACCCATTTCCACTCAGATGTCAGACGTGAACTGAATAGGCAACTACCAAACAGGAACGTTTACACTGGCCTCAACGTTACCCTGGCCTTACACCCTGTGATATTTTTCTGTGCAGTTCTGTCAAATAACACATATATTGGCTACCTTTACGAACTATCATCCAAGATCTTCATGTTCATATTACAGGGGCCAATCCTATTATGTGTATAGAAAAAAAATAAGAAAGAAAAAAAAAAGACCACAGATTACATGTGTTAGACCCCATATTGAGCACATGTGATGTGATGCTGTGGACCAAATGTAAAACAAAAGTTTTTGAGTTTCCGTTTTTCATTGATACCGTTTTCACGTGTCTGGATGTTCTTAAGCGACATTTGCTGACGTTTATAATTGGGAAGATAAATTATAATGACGCTGTAATAGCAACTTGAGTAAAATTTCTAAATTATTTGCTAAAAAATAAGAAACTGCGTTCTGCGTTCTGGATTGGTGATCAAACAAGTACCTAAATATATCTGAGCTTAGTGATGTAGATAACTGCCAGATTTCATTTTATATTTTTATTTGGTAGGTAGTAGGCCTACTTAAACACATAATAGTGTTGAACTTATACAATATTATTTACATATAAAAACAACAGAAAATATTTTAATGTGTGATTAATATGAACAAATCTACAGATGGTGATCAGAAAAATGGAAACACCTGTAGTTGGCAACACGTCAGATGTATGGGTTGGCAGTGGTGTCGTGGCGCCCACAGCGCCGAACCGCTGGTGGTGGTGTGTTAGGTCGGTCTCCATACTACGTCAGGCGCAGTGGAGCAGAAGTGTCCAGTGGCTGCAGCAAACGGAGGTAGTGTAAAATGGGAGACCTCTCAAATTTTCAAAGAGGGCAAATTGTTGGTGCGCGGTTATGTGGAGTGAGTGTGACGGCAGTGGCTACTGTGTTAGATGTGTCGCGTGGGACAGTGTCGAAGGTGATGACGGCCTACACAACACACGGGAAAACCACATCGGGGAAGCGGAACAGTGGGCGGAAGGAAATCATTAGCGACATGTCACGCCGGGTATTAAAACGCATTGTCACGCAGAACCGTCGTGCCACTGCGGAGCATGTGACGGAGGAACTCATTCAGCACCTCCCCCACCCTGTTTCGACAATCACAGTCCGCCGCGAATTACATGACATGAACTTACAGGGTCGTGTTGCACGGGCCAAACCGTTCATCAGGGACCATAACGCTTTCGCACGCTGCAAATGGTGCCGCGACCATGCAACTTGAACCGTTGAGGACTAGAAACGTGTGATATGGTCGGATGAGTCATCCTTCACCCTATTCCCAACCATGGGCCGTGTTTGTGTGTGGAGAACGCCCAAAGAAGCTTATGATCTACAATGTCTCCGCCCAACTGTGAAATATGGCGGCGGCTCGGTGATGCTGTGAGCCGCCATATCATAGTTTTCATTGGGTCCTGTGGTCACACTTAGCGGACGAATCACTGCCAACGATTATGTCGCAATTTTAGCAGACCACTTGCATCCTATCATCCGGATGTTGTTCCCGGACAATGACGCCATCTTCCAGGATGATAATGCACCCATTCACACAGCTGACGTTGTTGCAGCGTGGTTTGAGGAACATCGGGATGAAGTTCAACACCTCCCCTGGCCCGCCCAATCCTCAGATCTCAATATAATTGAACATCTGTGGTCCGTCCTGGAAACACGACTCCGGCGACGATTTCCACCTCCATCCTCTCTCACAGAACTGGCCGATGCCCTGCACGAGAAATGGTGTAAAATTCCACTTGCTACCATTCACGACCTCTATGCCTCCAACCCACGTCGCATCAAGGCTGTTCTGATGGCGAAAGGTGGCCCGACACCATATTAATCTTTTAAGTTGCAATTTCGTTCAGGTGTTTCCATTTTTCTGATCACCATCTGTACGTATACTATGGTGCATACAAAAATTGAGTTTCTACTTTGAGATGAAAGGTGATGAAACATTACATATATAAATTTCAACTAAAAATTATACAATAGATATTTACCTGAAACATTATTCCGTAATCGGTATTGTAAAATTTTAGTTGTATAAATTATATTTGTTTCACTGTTCCATTAAGAGATTTCCCGATTAATATAAATCTTTTTGTGAGATTTCAAAACGTCCTCTTTTTTAAAAGTCTGTCATATGGTTATTTTCATCATCAGCGTCCTCCTTAGCTTCGGTGCATAAATGTGGGACGTTATTTTATTTTTTTTAAATGGAAAGAATATACTATTAAAACTTTGGGGATAGAAATCAAGATATATATATGCTTGAACTTTGTCCATGGAGTAAGTACGCGCACACTGAAACATAATTTATTGTGTTGATGCTGGGATTGTAATAGCAGCAGAAATAACAGATATTGTGTACAAGCGTCGCGAATCTGCACCAACAGTACAAGGTAAGCTTTCTCCTTGTAATTTGTAAGTGAAAGCGTAAATGAAATATCTAAGACTACGTTTAAATCGCAAATGAAGTGCCTTTCGACTAACCTCGTTTACTCGTATACTCACAGTCGCTTATGCACCGCTCCTTACCGACGCATGTTCGCGCGTGTCTACCTGCTGTGTTTCTGTGCGGAATGTGGTTTAGATATAATTCTTGTTCTTGTGGCCATCTATCATAAGTTGGTTAGTTTTGCCACTATCCTTGATTATGCTATACCTACTGTTGCTGACACTCTTGTTACTTATGGTTTCCCTGCCGCACTTCTGCCCTGAGTGGTTTAGATAGCATTATCGCTTATAATGGCCACCTAGCACAACTTGCTTAATTATTTTTTATTAGAATGTTTGTGGTAAATACGTACAAACGCTGTATTTATAATCACAATAACCCTTCTTAAAGTGGATATGCGCCGATAAAAGCAACTCCGCCCACCAGAAATGAATATTTAAGATACAAAGAGCCCATTTAATGGAAAAAGAAGTAAATATGCAATGAATGTATGTATGAATCCCTATTGAAAATCTGCACTCTTACTTTTTCTTCGTATGTTAATATATTTTATTCGTCTTTTTCTAAAGATTCTAACACACGTTTTAATCTTCAATCACGAAAGGAACCATCACTCATGTAAGAAAATTAAATATTTGAGTTTTACGTCCCACGTTAATGCCGGCTAGGCTAAAGGAGACGGTAATGATACGAAAACCCACGCACACGGTTTGTCCACCACAAAGTTCACTTGGGATCGAACCACGGACCCCATGTGCCAGAAGTGAACGCATACCATTGTCTACCACTGAGCCACCGCCACTCAAGTACGATTCCGATGATTGATTAGTGCCTGAACTTTTCCAATATATAGGTATGAACTAACATTCTATTCAAGTTTCCCCCAGTAGATGTTTCTGGTTCTCTACGAAGGATGTATTCATTCACCAGATATATGAGTGATTGGTGCCATAAATGTAGCGTAGTACGAAATGTTTTAATAATATAGTTCGCATAATGTAAAATATGCAACACGTTTTCAAATGTGTTGGAGACACACTTGATGGCAATAAAACTTAAGGGTTAAGTTTAGAGTTGCACCTCCGTTTTTTATTTAATAATTAGGAAAAATTTACATGAGAAATGAGGTAAGAAATAATGATTTGAGTTCTTATGTGATGTTTAGATGTCTAAGTTTGGCAGTAAAGTTATGTCTAATACGAGACAAGATATGTAAAAGTGGGTACTATTTGCAAGACGATGAAGGTTTCTATGATTCAGTAGCATGGTGGTTCTATAGGATGGTGAATTAGTGTGTTGAATGTGATATTTCCGCATTGAGTTTTATTGAATTTAAGTTATAAATGAAGCTTCTATGAGAACTGATTCCAGTCACAGTTCTACTGTAACTAAAGTCTTACCGGGTAACCTAACCTAACCTAACAATTTTTAATGTTTTAACTGCTTTTTTGTAGGTTTGAAACAGGAGAGATAACTCTAAACTTAAGCCAAATTTAATACTGATAATTTCTTCTCGTTTCTCTTCCGCAAACTATACCATATAGTAAATATGGAACATATTTACGCTATGGTAACACACACTAACAATTAGTAAAAAATGACACTGTAGAACGCGGAAAATCACAAGTTGTCAGCTTAGATTAAGAAATTTAAATTAATAATCGTAAATCAAGTATGCTTGAGTAAATAGCACTTCCTTCACAAGTGTTTGTTCCCGATAATGAATTAAATGACACTAAGAAAAAAAAAAAAAACGTCGTAAGTAAAACCAAAATAACTATTTACAGTACATGTTACGGTGTATAAGAAAGCTAAGGATAAATCAACAATTAAATTTTCTTCGAACTAAAATAATTGCTTTGAACTTTTTAAATCACATAATTTCACTTAATTTATAGGTTAGGATATTACAATTACTAATGAGAAATACCCTTAGGACAATTATCAGATTCTCTGATGGAATTAAAGACAAATCCGCACAGCTATAATTCCATTTATTAAAAAAAAAAAAAAAAAAAAAAAATCATCTATATAACCCATACGACTTATACATTATACCTTCTGGTAGTTGTTCACATACATCTTCAAATCAACAAAATGATAAATTTCATCAACTTATTATCTATAAAACATACGAAACTAGGATTAACAGTGAAGCCAAAGTTGAATCCTTCATCTTTGTTACAAAATATAACCAACTGTTCATAATTGGCTTTTCAATTCTTTACAAATGCTGTAGGATACAATTTTATTCCAGTCTATCTTTGTTCGTGTAACCGGTAATTGTCTACGCAATGCCTTGAATGTCGTGTTTGACATTGTCTGGTAAATTTCAGATATTGCTTTCTGGTATTCGTTCTCTGCCTCCCCCACAAGTTTAGTGAATTCCTTTGCTGTCTCTACATCTCTAGATATCACAAGGAATTCCTTCACTTCTTTGGTACTAACTAATTGAACATTACCATCTTCATAATAGTGTACCTGAAGCTTAAGCACACCTCGCAACTCGGCTGACCCTGACGAGAAGGTAACTGACCAAACCGAACGCCAGCTACCATTCCAGTAATTTTTTGGTTGGAACTTATGATCTTCTACACAAGCAACTAAAGTAATTGCATTCCCTTGGGATTTGGCAAAGACACTGCAAACTCCATTCTTGTAGTGAATAGAAGTGTAGTTGGAAAGCTCAGCCTCCAATGCAGTTCTCCAAGGTTCTGCTGTTTTATCATGTTCATAAGGCTGGTAATCAAAAGCTTCCTTCCTCAAATTATCATATCTGAAGCTTTGTTTTGACCTAGGATCATAGAACCTTCCATCTCCTAAATCGTTATTATCGGTAATCAAAGCGTAGTATTCCGATCCTTCGAGTTTCACTGGTGTTAACTGGTCTTTGCGGTACTGTGAAAATGCTGATGAAGCACCTTCCTTTAACAAGGTATCATTATTCAATAGCATCCGTACATCATTGAAAACTTCATTAAACTCTCCTGGAGGCGAATGCAAAATGAAATTTGATACAATTTTGACCTTTTCTTCATCTGAAATCGGTTCATCACCATCAGGAGCCATCTTGCTATAAAGAGTGGCGATCATTAATTACTTCCTACAATCTGCTCTTCGAGCTCAATTCTCTGTGTCGCATATTTCTAGCATAAACTACTACTAAGCTAGTAAGAAATTGATGTTTTCCAATATTAATATAAAATATTTTACTACGAACAAACAATTAAGATGCTTTCTATGCTCTCTTTTTATCGTTTATCTTTTAACTGGAAAACCCTGCTTATATGTAAGATAAATTTATTCAGTTTATATACATAATATTACATACCCAATGCCACATTATCCAGCCGTGTATTAGTAAACATTATGTTGCTATGGCAACAAGGTAAAATGATGTTTTATCCTTAGTCTTCTCGGAGTATCTTTTCCACATGAAATGTTCGAAGTTTTTTGAAAATATTTGCATTCTGTAAGCCTCATTGAGATTCATTTTTATTTAAGATAATCGACACAGCAATTATTAAGGGTGCTGCTGTAGTTTTGGCGCACCAAATTTTGGAAGATTTACAGGTGAAATTGAATATTTTGAATGAAAAGATATGTTCATAAAAAACTTACTTCTAGACGCGACAACATTTTATACAAAGTAATACAGCTGTATTTCAGGTTTGCAAGTGTAGGGTTACTGGTGTAAAATCATTACAAGTGCTTTACGGTGGATAAAATAAGTGAGAGTCATATGAAAGACAACTCTATTAGATGTTATTTTCCGCCGGAGGTGTATTTCTGCACAGTATGCAGAAGCTGTATTTTATGTTTACAAGTGGAACGTTACTAGTGTAGAGCCATGATATGTGCTGTTGAAACTCACATATTTGCCAAGATCCACTTCTTTTGCACTGCCCTCGCTTACACGTATGTCCACCATCGCTGATGCGCCTGTTCCCTTCGGATGCACTCCCGCTTTGCCGTGCGGGAGCACAAGCTTCGCTCTGCTCTGACTCGGCTGGGTAGCGTTCGCACTTTCAGTGGCCACCTAGCACAGGTTGGTTTCTGCTTTTGCACTGTAGTTCCTTTGCCGTACATACGGAAACCCTGTTTATAGGCAAATCGAAAAAGAATTGTAATTTTCCAACAATTTTCTCCGGTGCTCCTTGAGTTTTATCTATGCCAAGTGAGATATTTTCATGTCGTCCAGCGCAAATCTTTTAGGAGACAATAGGAAATAAATTTGTGAAATAATTAGAATTTTTCAACAATTATTTCTAGTGGTGCGCCAAAACTACACCTGCACGTTACTAAGCCTTATTTTGCGTTGTTTTGTTGTACTTTCCACCGTGGTCAGCCGAAGAAAATTTTCTAATGGTGCTCAAGTCCCTGGTTGCTATATTACGTTTGGTATTTTTGGGGGGTTAAGTTTAAAGATACCCCTCCGCTTTTTATAAAAACCAGGAAAATTTACAAGAGAAATGAGATAAGAAATGATAATTTAAAGTTTTTATTTGATGTTTAGGAATGTAAGTTCGGTAGGAGAGTTGTGTTTAATGCGGAAGTTTGTACTATTTGCCGGATGCGAAAGCATTCGCGGAAGGTTTCAGCAGCATGTTAGTTGTAAAATATGGCGAATATGGCGAACAGGTGTAACGGATGCGCAAAAATAATGAAGAAAACCTTTTAAATTTTTGTGAAGCCCACGAAGTACTGAAGTTACGTAAAATGTAACAATTTTTAATACTTTAATCATTGTTTTTTGTATGTTGCAAAGTACAAGGGCACCTTCAGACTGGAGGGGCAACTCTAAACTTTAGCCTTTTTTTATTTGTATTAAGAAAATCTGAAGAAATTTAATACATTATCGTGAGCGAAAGTAGGCCTCGGGTCCCACCCTGTTCTCCCTTTTGAGCACCCATGCTTTCCACTGCTGGTAACATTACAACCAGTTCTACCGCTACTTGGTACTTATACCACTCTTTACCTCTTACTTTCTCTCTTTGGTTTCTTTCCATTTCCTCTGTACATTCCAAATCCGTTTATTACTACAACTTCGCCCTCATATTTCCTACCCTGTTTGCGCCTGTTTGTCTCTATCATCTCCGCCAACGTCCCTATCCCAGGTTGGATCGTGGAACTGACCTCGATAAAGAACTAACTTGATTTTTGCTTGTCCTTTTTACTCTGTCTTGTAGCTTCTTACGGGCTTGGCCCCTTCAACTTGGATATCATTCTTTTTACAACCTCAATTTCTTTCCTCATTTTTCTTTTATCTTTCTGCAAATCACGTGTTCTCATATAGTATATACTTTTTTTCCCTTGTACGATGCTTTTTTCTAAATTTTCCCAGTTTTTCTCTACCCCGATTTGATTTCTATTCGTTTTGTTGTTACTTCAGTAAATAGCCAATACGTCTTGTCCAAGACAGTGATTTCATTAGTGTAATAATTCATTTGTTTAGAGGAAGAAAAAGAAGAAATAGAAGTTAAACGTGGATGGATTTGACAAGTTATCACATTAGTAGCAAAAATTTGTGAGAAGCAAGTGAATTAAGATTAATGCTGATTATGTAAAATGTAATTAATCTTTTAGAATACACAATATACGTTTTATTATATTGTAAGTGTATTTGACGAAATACGAAGAGAATGTAGGAATTGTTTTCTGTCTGCTATTTATTGATACCGGTATCAATTGAATTATCAAATAAAATCTGGGCTGTATTTCTGGTACATGTCGCCCAGATTTAGTAATTTTGGTGTCATGATTTTATTCTTCTCGGTGCATAGGTGACGTGCTATAGTAGACACTGATAGTAAAAACGTTTCAATCTGAGATTTTCTTTCTTGAGAGGCACGGCACAGAACTTACCTCTAGTACATGGGGTCCTTGGTTTGATCTCTGGCCAGAGCTCCCTCGTGGCTAAGCGGTTAGCGTACGCGCCTTTGGCGTGGGAGACCCGGGTTCGATTCCCGGCGGGAGCTCGTGGTTCGGATTCCACGTTAATCAGTAGGTCCACGTCTCATATAGCCTCGCTGCTGAACGGGACGCAAAACTAAAATCAACTCAACAATTGATCTCTGGCCAAGCATGTGGTGGACAATATCGTGTCCATGGGTTTTCTCAGTTGTTTTCTCCCAGATTCTCATTTGATCACTTCTTCAATCATTCATCTCCATTAGCCTAAAGGACATAAGTGTGGGACAAACTGGAAGATTTCATTTTCTTTCTCCAAACGATTCTATAGGACATTGTACAGTATATGTTTAGTTTTGGGGCCAGCCTTTTTTGAGAGAAAAGAACGAAAATTATGCTAAATTTAGGTTGTCTTTTGCTTAGGTTTAACCAGAATTTCCACTTACCGTCACGGTTTGTATAACTCGGACCTTGCCTGCAAAAAATTGTGTACAATATTCTGCTTGGATATAGTATACGAGAGTGCCTCATCATTTAGCGAGGACTCACGAAGTGCAGTCTTTTAAGGATTATTCATTGAGGATATAGGAACTTGAAAATGAGGTAAAAATGCGACTTTTATTTAATTACTGAGTAATATAAAATAAAATGTACGTCGGTTTGCGTTGCGTTTCGTTGTGTTTTATGGTGTGCGAAGAATAATAATGTGCCCTTGTACGTAGTGTATGAGTATATGTGGGGGATTTGAAACACATATCGCATGTCACGTGCACGTGGATGCTTCTTACTACTTCTAAATGTAATAAAATCATTTTTATACGTAGTGCAACAGTAGGAAATATCCACGCGCACAGATCATGAGGCACTGTTGTATACTATTACCTTCTGCTTTTAAACCGAACATCTGATTAAGTTCAGCCAAAACTCAAAAAGGTTAAGTACTTGCATCACTGTATTCATACGCCCTTACGTATGTAATCCTCTAACTACCAATAGTCCTTATAGCTTTCCGCATATCTCACTTCCATACAGTGTATTTTTATTCCATTGACCTCTCAAATTACACACGAATCAGTTACCCTTATGTAGAGATGCAAGGCTCGGAAAAAAACTTTTTTGAAAAAAAAACGCTTTTTTCTGCTTCGCTTTTTTGCTTGGGAAATTTTAGACTTTTTTGAAAATTTTACTTTAAACTGAATGCAGACTTTGTTGCGCTTCTCTACAACAAAAAACTCATTTAATTAGTGGTCGATGCAGATAATAATATGAAACCTCGAAAATAAACCATAAATTTCAAAAAGATTTTTTTTTTCATTCTTAACATATTTACATTATGAATTCCAAAGGATTAACCAATATGTGTAATAATATTTTAATTTCTTATATACAATAAGAACTTTAAAATGATACATAAATAACTAGCAAAATTGTATGTAGTATTTTTACTTCAAAATATCACACACCCTCTTTTTGAAGCAAAATAAAGAAAAAACAGAGAAATATGCACATCGAGCTTCGTTTCGGGTAGCTCTGTACATTCTTGAAATTTTTCAGTTAAGTTTTAACTTTCATATATTTGGTCTAGGAATTAATTCGTGCGGTTGGTACGCACACATTGAAGCTGTAGTACAAACACAAAATACATAAATACCTTAAGAAAAATATTGTCCATCGCTAGCCACACTTTCGCCCATCTGTCAGGCAATGTACGGATTCCGTGGCGAAAGAAGTCCTCATCCTTGGAAGCGATCCAGTCAGAGACCCATGTTTCGATATCTTCTGAAGAAGTAAACCGCTGTCCAATCAAATCGTTGTTCATACAATCGAACAAGTAGTAGTCCGAAGGAGCAACGTCTGGTGAATACGGCGGGTGGGGTAAAACTTCCCATCCGACATTTTCTAAATAGGTTTTGACCGGTTTTGCGACATATGGGCGAGCGTTATCATGTTGAACAATAAGTTTATCATGTCTGTTCTCCCATTCTGGTCGTGTTCTGGCCAGAGCTTGCTTCAAACGCATTAATTGTCGTCGATAACGTTCTCCATTCATAGTTTCACCCGGTTGCAGCAGCTCATAGTACACCACACCTTTCATATCCCACCATATGCACAGCATAACCTTTGCACAGTGAATATCTCGTTTTGGTTGTGATGGACCTGGTTCACCTGGTTTCACCCAGGCCTTTTTTCGTTTAGGGTTCTCGTAATGGATCCACTTCTCATCACCCGTAATAATTCGATGCAGAAACTCCTTTCTGCTCTGTCGTTGAAGCAGCAATTCGCAAATGGTTTTTCGTCTTTCAACGTCTCTGTCTTTCAATTCATGTGGAACCCAATGTGACATCTTTTGAATCATTCCCATGGCTTTCAAGCGTTTGGAGACTGTTGTTTGATCAACGCCTAATGCTGCTGCAAGTTGTTCCTGCGTTTGACACGAATCCTGCTCGAGCAATGCTGTCAGTTCTTCGTCTTGAAATTTTTTTGGCTGTCCAGCTCGCTCTTGGTCTGCCAAGCCGAAATCACCACTTCTAAACCGTGCAAACCACTTCTGACACGTTCGCTCAGCTAGAGCATAGTCACCATACACTTCCACCAAAATACGATGACTTTCAGTCGCACTTTTCTGCATGTTAAAGTAATGCAGCAGGACACCCCGCAAAAACACTTTATCAGGCACAAATTGCGCCATGTTCACTTAACTACAAACTGGTGTTGTTGACGCTTTAATCCACTGCCCTATACTACGAACGATACGCGATGACAGGGGTTTGCAACACATGTGTGGATACACGGAACTGTGGGACGCTCCGTTCGTTGCGCCATCTCTTGTCCACCCGCACGAATTAATTCCTAGACCAAATACATTGTATGAATATTTCGAACAAATTTTTCACTGATTGATCACATACGTAATAATCTGTTACCACCTATCAGGTGCTTCGGATCTGCAAAATCGGTAAAGCCCCAAATTCTGTAATGCACTGACTGTTCCTTAAGCTTGTTCAGAATCGGGAAGTATCGAATTTTCTGCTCATGGATCATATATGTAATAGACGGTTCATCTGAGCGTATGGTTTCCTAGGCTGTAGAATGTATAACCACCATCACGGTTTACCCAGTCCTGTAGGTTTCTGAATTTTTAACAAGAAAATTCAACATGTCGTAACATAACTTTTTTTTTTTTTTTTTTTTAACCAAAAAGAAAACTATGGAATACATTTAAAAAGAGTGGTAGAATCAATCACTGTTCCAATTCACAAGAATGACAACAAAATTGATTGTAATAATTATCGAGGCATTTCTCAACATTCTATTAATAAGATAGACCCCATACGCAGATGAAATAATTGGAGATTATCAGTGTGGATTTAGTCGAAATCGATCAGATATTTACCATTCGACAAATACTCGAAAAGAAACGGGAATATATTATCCAGTACATCGACTGTTTATTGATTTTTAGAAAGGCTTTATTGATTTTTAGAACTCGGTTAGGGGGAAACATTGTACAACATTCTTACAGAATTTGGAATACCGAAAAAGGTAGATTTATTAAGTGTTTAAATGAATCCCATAGTAAAGTCCGAGTAGAAAAATGCGAGCTTCCACGTCGAGATTGACCTGAAACAAGGATATGCGTTATCGCTGTTATTATTCAGCTTTGTTCCGGAGTACGCTATAAGAAAAATCAAAGATAGGAACCAGGGCTTAGAGTTAAATGGTATGCACCAGTTTGTGATGTATGCTGATGATGTAAATCTCATAGAACAATCGAAAGAAATGCAGAGGCTTTATTAAACGCTTGCAGCGACATGAGTAAATGCAGAGAAATCTAAATACAAGGAAGTTCACAAGGATCGTAATATGGCAAATTATGAATGCGTTAAAATATCAATTAATACTTTCGACACAGTGGATAATTTCAAATATCTTGAATCAGTATTACCAGACCAAAATCATACCCACAAAGAAATTAAATGTCGACTGAAATCTGGAAATTCTTGTTATTATTCAGTTAAAAATATTTTGTCGTCGCGAATTCTGTCAAGGAATTTAAAGCATAAATATATAAAATAATAATTCTGTCTGTTATGCTTTATGGTTGTGAAACATGGTCGTTTACGCTGAGGGAAGAACGCAGACTGAAATTATTTGAGAATAAAATTCTCTGAGACGAATATTTAGACCCAAGAGGAACGGGAATTTGGAATGGCGGAAACTTCATAAGGAGGAACTACATAATTTATACGGTTTACCAAACATCGTTAGTCATCAAGTCTAAGAGGCTCAGGTGGGCAGGTCATACAGCCAGAATGGAAGAAAGTAGGAACGCTTTCAAACTTTTAACTGGAAATCCAATCGGGAAACGTCCATTAGAAAAACCTAGGCCCAGATGGGAGGACAATATTAAGATGGATATAGCAGAAATAGGAATAAAGAGTAGAAACTGGATTGAATTGGATAAGGACAGAAGTCAATGGAGAGCTTTTGAGGCCATAGAGAAAGAGAGAGAGAGAGAGAATACATTTAAGTTAAGCACAACAAACATGAGTGAGTGGTTAGCTTTCGCATTTCTTTCGTGAAGTCCGGGATTCAACCCCGCATTCGACAATTTTGACAAAAGTTTTCTTAATCCCATCTGTGAATGTAGAGATAGTGCGTGTACTGTGTGTCCTGGCCGACTTCCTTTCTAATCTTTTTTATTACTAATTACCAGCAGTGATAGATTTGCGAAGAGGGTTAGGGTGGGGATGTCTTCCGGATTGAAGCCTCTACCCCGAAATTACGGAATTTCTAAACCAAAGTAAATATTAGTTTGCCTTTACTCTTAAACTTCAAGCTGTCCTCATTTTTTTTTTTAAAAAAAAAGAAAGAAAAAGGTATTTTTAGAAAAACTAAGCATTAATAAAAAAAAAGCCCCTCCCAAAATACTTTTCTAAATCCGCCTCTGATTATCAGTATAAAATGGTCTTCAAGGTTGTATCTGGAAGATTACAGCTGAATATACAAACGAAACGAAATATTTATTATGCCTGTACTCATAAACTTAAGCTCCTCTTAAATAAAAGTTAGGAATTTTTAGAAAAACCAAACATTAACCAGAAAAACCCCTCCCAAATATTTTTCTAAATCCGATACTGATTATTTCTATCAAATGGTATTCAGGTTTGTGTCCGGAAGATTATTGTTAAATCATTGCACAGCTACAGTATAACGGAAATGTGGAAGTACGCTCTGATGGATATATTGAAAAACATAAGTTTAATTATGTGCTAGAAGCTAAGGTTCTAAGGTCTAAGAAATGAGACACGGATGACTAAAAAGAAATGATCTAGAGAAGAAAAAATGTCGGTGATTCAGAAGTTAAAATAAGGTTAAACAGCTTCTAAAATTGCCCTCAAATACTACGTATTTAGTTTACTTTAATTCATAAACAATGTGCTCCATCCATCATGATGGTGAATTCCAGAGCGAAATATGGTATTTAGGTCATGCAATCTTATTTAACTTTAGAGTATACTATAAGAAAGCTATTGAAATAGAAAAATCATGAAAATGAAAAAAGCCAAAATTTCCAAATTCTCGTGGTTTTTTGTACACTTAGTTTTGGCCCCTTACATCTAAACATAACCTCGTTCTACACTGCCCAAGTTACGTACAGATTGATATATACATGCAAACCGATTTTTTTAGTTTTATATTCCGTGGACAAACAGTAACTACTCTCAATGTTAGCAAAATGAGCGTATGATCGCAGAGACGCTTATTTAATACACCGTTGTTCGTTTCTTCTTAATGGACATCCAATGCTTTCGTTGCAGTGGTAGGCGTAACAAATCCGATTGTTGTAGTGCATGGTACTAAAGCTAATTTATATAAGGTTCTCATTATTGTTTCCAGGAATAAGACGGTTCTAATACATCAACATGTGATATTAAAAACATTTATGTAGATACGTAATTAATACTACCTAGTATACAGGGTGATTCAAGAAACGAGAAATTTTGAAAAGTAAATAATTTTATGAAAACATTTTTTTTTTTTAAATATTTATCTCGTTTAATAGTAAAAAATAATGCCAATTTAGGATACATACAGTACAATTTATTATTTGAAGATTAAGATAATCTTTTGAAGCATTAATTCACAAAATTATTGTCGCATAACATGATCGGTGGGTTTCAGTTCTGGACGATCTGTAACTTGTATGGATTACATTGCAAATCCTGTACTAATATTCTTCGAACACTTGAATTATGCAACTGTAAAGATGCTGAGTGACGACGGATTGACCGACGTGGACTTCTTATGGCAGCATCTCGAACAGCTTGGATATCATCTGGCGCTACGAACGGTTCGCACACGGCCTGGAGGTTGCTTTTTCATTGCCGAACCAGTTTGCTCAAAATTACATATCCATGTTTTAATTGCATGTGCTGATGGAACACCATCGTAGCATCCTAAATTAAAATGACGGCTGAATTCTCTACGTTCCTCCTTCAGACTATCATTGATCTTGTAAAACGCTTTGATCGCGAAAGCATGTTGCGCACTACTCCAAGCAGTCATGATAACTAAATGGCAGGGTGTCGTTGACAGGCTGGCGTACGTTATTCAGTGTTACCAAACATCCACTGTTGCCAACAGAATTTTCAAAATCTCCCGCCAAGTGAACTTTGTGGTGGACAAACACCGTGTGCATGGATTTTCTCAGGGTTCTCCCGTTTCCTCCCACTTTCTTCATTGCGCCATTTCATTCAGTTCTCATCATCGCCGTCTCCTTTAGCCAACCCGTCATAACCGTGGGACGTAAAACGTAAGGATTTCATTTCATTTTTACAACTTTCAAAATTTCCCGTTTCTTTGAATCACTCTGTATAATGCGTATTATACAAGGCAAAGTATTCTATAAATTAAAAAAAAAAAAGAAAGAAAGAAAGAAAGAAAATTACGATTACTGAGAGTCGGTTCGCTAACAAGTGGCTACTCAATAATCAAAATGCTTCACATTTTTTTCCTCGTTTTAATAAAATGTCATGTCTAAGCATTTTATTTTTACATTTCAGAATCGTATATATTCTTCATTTGTAGAAGAAGCAACAATGCCGGAACTTGAAGAGCCACCTAAATTCGAACTTCAAGTAAGTAATCAATAAAACTTACTTTAACATCAAAAAATAGAAAAATAGAAACTTTACTTTTGCATATCCCGATAGGCTGAAGAAGACAGCTGCACGTGAATGACGAGGAAAGAGTTGGTAGAGCAATTGAAAGTGCGAGGAAACAGACTAGAGTTCGTTTGAGACCCGTAGTCACTTAGCGATAGATCGCTTACCTATGGCGCTTTGTGTGCTTAGATTTATTGCATTCATAGGACCATTACATCGTATATGGAATACACAGGGTGTTTCAAAACAACGCCGACAAAGTTTGGGAGGTGATTCCTGATACCAAGATAAGACAAAAAGTATAGACTAACCTGGGTGGGCAAATGCTTCCTTTCGGAGTTATAGGTTGCCGAAAACAGGAGAACATGAAACATGAAAAAAATGAACTTTAAAGGTCCGTAAGTCCAAAACTATTGGAGTACAGTAGTCAGGTCAAGATCATTTAGAAACTAATATGTGCACTATCCAGAAATACATATTTCAGAATCTTAAGTACTCACGCAACAATTTTTATAAAGGGAATTTGGCTACAGGCATATAATTGGAATGACCAACTACCTCTGTAAAAATTGTTGCCGAAGTACCGCAGGATTGTGAAACTTGGATATTTGATTAGGACACATACTAGTTCCTAAGTGAAGTTTTAACCCGACTACAGTAGGTCCCATAATATTGGAGCTATGAACCTTTAAATTTCATTTTTTCATGTTTTCGGCAGCCTAGAACTCCGAAAGGAAGCATTTGTGCACCCAGGTTGATCGTTACTTTTTGTCTTATCATAGTGTCAGGAATCACCGCCTAAACGTTGTCGGTGTTGTTTTGAAACACCCTGTATAAATGGCAGAGAAGATGCCAGACTTGAGTCCTGCCCGCTGGTCTAGTGACTAACGCATATGCGTTTGGTGCACAAGATCCCGTGTTCGATTTTTGGTGTAAGAGCAAAAAATTATTTTCACATTCATCCTTCTCCTTAGCTTAAAGGGACGTTAAAGTAAAACAAAAAACATTAAAAACTGAATTTCGTGTCAGACTTTAGTACATAAAAACACAAAAAGATTTATAACAGTGTGATGATACAAGAGTGAGTTATAAATCTTGCAGTATTCTGGTACACAGCATACATGTATTTATTACAATAACATTCAACAAAATATTCAGCGTATAGCGTTTCGTGTTGGACTGTTTGCAGCCAGGTTCCTGCCAGTTCCTCGATTCCACGCCAATAGCACATCTTGTCCTTAAGAGACAGAGAGAGGTCAGTCACTACCATTTCCGTCTCCTGCTGGTTGATGAATCATCGTGACTTCAGGAAGTTTGCCATGAACTGAAACAGGTATAATCCGAAGGGTCAAGATCGGGACTATATAGGGGTGTAGCATTAGTTCGATACCATCAAATTGCTGCATATTTTGTTGCTTTTTTTAAAAGCAGAGTGTGGTTTTGTGTGTTCCTGTTGCACAAGAGCGCGTTTTCGGTTCACCAACGCATGATATTTCTAGCATAGTGCAGCATATATTTGCTCCATCTGTTCGAAATAAAGGTCGTTATCGTGGGTACCGCCTCGTAGGTCCACCACACCTTATGCTCCAAACCGGCCGTGTTTGACTGCCAGTTCTGAATGTTAGCCCTTACTCAACCACTGTTTTTGTAGATTCGGATTTCGGAGAAACAACTACTTTTCTTTTTGGTTTTCATCTAGTTGGAAACGCACATCACGCGAGTTTTGCAGCAGTTGTCAGTACACATTTAGTTTTCTCTGGACCTGAACTGGGGTTAACTTCTGTTGAAGATGACGCACTACGGTGGACTGGTACACGCCGAGTTGATTTGACAATTGTCGTGTGTTGGTGGATGGCTTTTTCTCAATAGCATGTCGTAAGACCTCAGAATATGTTACTTTGGGGCGGCCGGACTCTGACTGATCTTCGACATTTTTACAACGTGCAAAATTTTCCTACCCGGACTTTACTTTGGGATTCATTTAAACATATCTTAATTAATCTAATTAGCTTTCTTGGTATTCCAAGTTCTGTAAGAACGTTGTATAATGTTTCTCTCCTAACCGAGTCGAACGCCTATTTAAAATCAATAAATAGTTGATGTACCGGGGTATTGTATTCCCACTTTTTTTCGAGTATTTGGCGAATGGTAAATATTTGGTCGTTAGTTGTTCGATTTCGTCTAAAACCGCACTGATAATTTCCAATAATTTCATCTGCGTATGGGGTCAGTCTTGCTAACAGAATATTTGAAAGGTTTTTATAGGATGTTGACAGAAGAGAAATGCCTCGATAATTATTACAGTCAGTTTTGTCGCCTTTCTTGTGAATTGGCACAATGATTGATTCTTTCCACTCTTGTGGCAATTCTTCCTTGTTCCAGATAAGGAGAATGAGTTTGTGTATTCTGTTCCACAATTTTTCGCCTCCAGCTAAAATTAACTCAGACGGAATTTCATCTACACCCGGAGATTTGTGTTTCTTTAATTTCTTTATAGCGGTTTCTACTTCTATTCGGTTGGGTTCTGGAATATACGGTTCTGCGGTGTGTATCACCTTCTCTCCACGCACACTAGTTTTTGGTTGCGTGTTAAGCAAATCGTCAAAGAAATCTTTCCATCTATTTAAGATGCTATCCGTGTCAGTGAGAACTGTACCGTCAGATTTCTTTAATATATAAGCACGAGGTTGATAGCCTTTCTTAAATTCGTTGATTCCCTTATACATATCCCGGATGTTTTTATTTTTACTATTATCTTCAAGTTCCTTAATTTTAGCTTTCAGAAAATCGCGTTTCTTTGTTCTAAAAGTTTTGTAAGTTTCCCGCCTGATATCTGTGAAATTTTGTGTAGTTATTTCATTCGGATTTTGTAGCCAGCGTAATTTTGCCTCTTTTCTCTTCTCTGCTAGTTTTATGCATTCCTGGTTCCTACGGATTTCCGCGTGTCCCAATTTTTCTTTTGCTGAAATTTTAATGCTATCTCTAATTTCAATCCAGGTATCTTCAACACTAGCGCACTCCGAATCTTCTAAAGCCGAGAATATATTCGAAACTTCAATCTGGTATTTCTCTCTTACCTGGCTCTCTTCTAATTTCTTTAAATTGAATCTCTCCGTTTTCGGACAATGAATATTACCTTTATTCAACGATAACCTCTCTCGTATTATCGCTGCTACCAGGTAGTGGTCAGTGTCACAATCAGCCCCTCTAAACGACCGGACATCAATTATGCTAGATTGCCTTCTTCTATCTACTAAAACGTGATCAATTTGATTGTGTGTTTTTCCGTCTGGTGATGTCCAAGTGTATTTATAAACGTCGCGATGTGGGAATTTTGTACTCTTCACGATTAGGTTTTTGGATGTTGCAAAGTTCACGAGTCTAACACCGTTGTCATTACTTTCCTTATGCAGACTTTCGTTCCCTATAATCGGTTTGAAAATATCCTCTCGTCCTACCTTCGCATTGAAATCCCCTAATAGAATTTTCATATAGTATCGCGGGAGTTGGTCAAATATCCGTTCCACTTCTTCGTAAAAACTGTCTTTTATATCGTCATCCTTATCTTCAGTTGGGGCATGTACATTTAAAACAATAATATCACACCACCGTCCTTTAAGAGTAATAAAAGAAAGTCTGTCAGTAACAAATTCAGCCCGTTTAATTGCTGGTAATATACGTTTATGAACGAAAAACCCTGTTCCTAACTGGTGATTTTTATTTCCTTTCCCGTAAAAGAACGTAAAATTTCCGGAATTCTCAGATCCATTTCCTTCCCACCTAACTTCCTGAACTCCTACTACGTCCATCCTGTACTTCTCTAACTCACTCGTTACGGATTTTAACCCGCCTGCCCTATAAAGACTCCTAATATTCCATGTTCCAGATCTCATGTCCATTTTCTTTTGCTGAGGTCGTGCCAAGTTATCAGTCCTTGTCCGAGGCTTTTGTGAATATTTCTGAACAAGTGCTTTTTTTTTTTTTTACAGGATGAGGTTGTTAGCCCTACCCAAACCCCCAAGCTGGAGGACCACTCCTAGTCGTCTGTCCGCGACTGCTTATTCAGTATATTCGCAGCTAACCTCTATATCTAGAGGCCTTCTCCTCGATCCGCAACCTGAGGACGCGCCATGCCGTGGTGACAGGAATTTGTCCTATATTTTAATCTTGTCCTTTATTTCCTAGATTTTGCAGTGATTGAATTATTAGAAATATGTGCCAAGGGCACTTCTAGTGCTGACTTAAATTGCTACTTATTAGCAATATGCTAAATGTCTTTTTTTTTTTTTTTTTTTTTTTAGTGTCTAATCACTAATCCTCACTATTATTATTATTTCTTTAATCTGCCTTTCCTATCCTCCCATGTCCACTCTTTTTTTTCTTTGTTTCTTTGTTTCCTGTGTGCTTATTCTTCCCCAGCGAAGCTTAGCTGAGGAACCTTACCATGCTCCAGTCTCAAGTCTCATAACGCAAGCTGTGTTAGCATTTTCTTCCAGCAGTATATGCAGTAGTATTGGCTAGGCATTGAGGTGTGTTGGTATTCACCAATATATCCCAACGACTTCCAATATTGCTGTACATAGTATGCAGGGTTCCCAGGCGTCCTGGAAAACCTGGAAATAAAAATGTGTCGTGAAAACGCCCTGGAAAAGTCATGGAAAGCAGAAAAATGGTGAAAATCGTGGAAATGTCCTGGAAGTTATTTATGAACTGAAAATGTTCTGAAATTTATGTTGTATAACAGTTGTTAGAAGTGTATATAAAATTTGTAGAGCTATGATGAATGAAATGCTGTTACATTAGTTATTTCAGAAGGCAATCCATTGATCAAATAATTCATTGTTTAATAAGATACAAATATTTCATCACAGAGAAATACGTTATCAATCTTCTTTTATTTTATTAGAAAGATATGAAAGAAAAATAATTTATATTTTTGCGTGCATTAATTCAATTTACGTATTATTCAAAATTATGTATGGATAACGACATGTAAAAAGTGTTAAATACCATGGTAATCCCATAAATAAGAGAGTGTTAAAAGCCATGATAATCCCATAAATAAGAGAGTGTTAAAAGCCATGATAATCCCATAAATAAGAGTTAACTATTTCTTTTCCTTATTCTATATTAAGCCCATTGGGATGAAGGGTAGCCTTTTCTTACGATACATTTATATTTTTTTCCCGTGCTTCAGGGCATAATATTCTGTTTCATAAACCAAGCGTCCTATTTTATAAACCAAACTGTCCTATATTTTTTCAATGTTATGTTGGGAGGCCTGTTTATGTAACAAAATGTAATGACATTTAGAACTATGCTCTCTGTTTTGTTTAGAAATAAGAATGAGTATTTTATATCTAAAGAAAAAATTATTTTAGTTGTACTTAGTTTCAGAATTAAATGTAATGAAAGGCAATATGCTGACCACACACAAAATAACTGAAATCCATTTCATTGTTCATGCTGTTTATGAACTACAATTAAAGATAATCCAATTTAATTTTCAGCTGTAAACCCATTCATAATCTTTATTAATAGTAAAGTCTAAAACGGTCATTACCCTTCTAAAATTTTACTCTCATCTTCGCTTGACAAGAGCAACAACAACAAAAATTGCAAAATGACGAATTACACTTAAGAATGTAGTAATATTTTTCTTTTCGCTGTTGTTCTGTCTGACCAATAATAATAATAATAATAATAATAATAAAAGTTGTGCGACGAAGATTCGAACGCGGGACATAGGGGTAGGTGTCCCGTACAGATCCAAAGAGCTACGGAATAACAGCAGAAGTTGTGTATTCTATAAATGTATGATTAATAGCAGTAAGTTTCAAGCTGTGAAACAACGCAGTTCTTTTTTGTTCTTTTTATTAAATTTTACGATATTTCCATAATGTCTTGTGTGAATTGCAAAGAGAAAGATGATGCATTTATCGATTTATTTACGAATTTGGCCTTTAAAGCCTTTAATTAAATTGCAAGGTGGTAGAAAGGTACGCGTACCGATTTCATTCTCATAGTAAGGGTCAAAAGATACTATCTCGCTACAAACCTGCATTTTCTTTTGTGGCAGATAATATATATATATATAATATTTGCATAAAGTTTGACCTTACCAATCTCCTCTTAGTCGAGAACAAAATGCTTCGTACACGGTTAGACTGATACGAATTTATCTGCGTACAAAAGTTTGGTGGCTTTAGGCGACTCGGTTCTGTGCGATTACTAGCATCAATTACCCGCTCCACTGGGTTAAATTAAGAAAAAGTAGTAATATGTTCCGTTAGTCAGTCCCTTTTTAAAATTACTGAAGCGCTCTCTGATATCGGTCATTTTCGATCATTTTTATATTTCTTCCCCCTCCTCTTCCCCACGTTGGAGGCACGGCATCGGAAGTGTCACTGTTCATCAGAGCGACCCCGAAAACTATTTATTCGGTACTAATATCGGCCATTTTCGATGATTTTATAGATATATATATATTCCTTCCCCCATGTTTTGGGGACACGGCATCGGAAGTTTAATTGTTCAGCGACCTCGAAAACTATGGATTCGACAAAAATGTCAGCCATTTTTTTTATCATTTATAAATGTCACCCCCTTCCGTCTTCCCTACGTTACAACTTCGAAGTGAAATGATGAAAATCATCCCAAGCCCGGACCTCATCTATGTTGAAAATTTGATCGGAATCGGTCGAGTGCTTCAAAAGATTAAGAGTCACAAACATAGTCAGTTTCAGTTTTATGATATAGATAAATAGGAAGTATGTTTGTGATGGTAATCATATTTCGATAAACATGTTTGGGAAGGAGATCAGATGTATAACTAAGTAATTTTGTTTTGTTTGAAGCTGCCATTTGGCCCACCTCCTGTGCTGCCAGATGTCCAGAAGCAATTGAAGGATTTTCTTCTATGTCCGGATCATTTACCAATCCATGACTATGAACATGCACAAAAGTACTGGCCCCGGGAGCCCAATTACTCATCATTGTATCATGTGGATCTCTGTCCATTGGCTACCACCTTAAAGGTAAGTATCATACTTTAAAAATGATCAGTTTGTTGTTAATTTATTAATTAGGAGGCGCATGTCAGAAAAAAAAAGTCATTTTTAAGGTGGATCACTAGGTGTTCTCGGTGCTAAGCTAAACGCTGCTTGAATAGTGCGGCATTGTCAGATAGTGTCGAGTGTTTACTGATGCTAGATAATAAAGGGAGTAATTTTGCTTAGATACTTACTGGAGAAATTATTTTTCGACTCTTACCGCGATTCCTCTTCTCGAACTGCAACGCTAGAATCCAGGAATTTTCTTATTGTGACTACTACAGTAAATGTACAAATTTGGCAACAACGCATTATGGCGTTCTGCGCAAATTTCGTCTCGAAATCTGTTTCCTTAAATGTAAATTAATATTTAAATAAAATATGAAACATAACACGAAAAACGATCAAACAATATATCTATTTCGTGACAAGATTGTTACTTTAAAATACTTTACACACACAAATAAACATTTTACGAAACGGAGCACTTCTAGTAAGATCTAACAGGAAGTACCATCTTGTGAGCTCATTGTAAAACGAATCAAGCTTTTTCTCCTATTTGTTACCTTTCTCGATATCAGAATACATAACCAAATGAATCAGTGTCTTGTGTTGTAGCTGAAACATGACTTTATCTTATAGTACAATATTTATAATATGTAACGTTTCATTGCACAGTAGTTAGAGAATGCACTAAAATATGTACTGACTTCCAGGTGGTGATCCGCCTTAAGAAACAAGAAAATTATAGGAAAAGAAATTTATTGTGATTGATATACAAGTGCATACCTTGGTTGTTTTTTCGATGTAGCCACCATGAACCTCCAGCCGTCCGCCTCTATCATACTAACAATTTCACAAAAGCAAAACTAATCAACAATCTGTTTTTATCTTCACCATCTGACCATCTATGTGGCAACAGAATATATTCGGTAACTATTCTGAACTAATACTAAGTTGATAACATTTCCAACAAAGGATAAAAATTGTACTGTGTTTGATACCTGGTGAGAGCTATTGTGATTCGGATTCCGTGTTAAAACTATAGGTCCACGTCTCATATAGCTTCGCTGCTGAACGGGACGCCGGACTCCAAATCAGACCAAAGGATAAAAATTAACAGATATCGGATGAAAAAACGTTATTTGAAAGTCAAATGATTTATTTTTGTTTAGCAAAGCGGGTGGGCCCATCTACTTTGCATAAAGTTTTAGTTCTCAACTTCACAGAGTTGTGTATTCATAGTAATTGTATATTTATTTTATTTTATTATTTATTTAGTTATTTATTTACAAATAAGATGTGGCAGTAGTGATAGCAAAATAAAAAAAAAGTAAAAATGCGACTTGCAAATGATAAGTGTTCCTTTATTTCACTGTCTGTTTTTCAATCTAACACTAACAAGTATCCTTCAGTATTCCTCCACAGAAGGTAGAAACTTTTATAAGTTAAGGTATAAATATAGGAGCTCTTGTAAGTGCTTCTCACATTTTCTCCTTGTTATTACTAGGTTGATCGAGATCCGACGACTGGGAAGTTATTACAGTTTCGTGAAGTTCCAGCGGAAGACACAGGAACGACAGCCAAAAATTCTATGTCGCTTCGTCGAGCTCCGGGTCCTCCTGAACAGGCTGTCCGAGGAAGTGCCAGCAACTATCCATTTTGGCCAGGAGGATTCCCGGAACTTTCACTGGAAGAAATGAAAGTGGAGGAGGAGGGAGAGCTTGACTTTGAGAAAAGTAAGTTATTACTAGGGATAGATGACAGGAAAGGAGCACATGTTCACGTCTCCTTTCTCATGTAACGAAAAATCATCATTATTGTAATTATGTATGTGAAGATGATGTAGTATTCTAGTAAAAGGTTAGGGGAAGGGTTCGTACGTAGCTGTAATCCGTTCACATATCTTTGGTCTTTAGTATACTAACTTAGCTTGGCTCATAATGTAAATTATAATTTCAACTGCGCAGTCGTTCAGTTCCTTTATATACATACGTATCAGATATGTCAAACTATGTTCAGATAATAACTTAACTCGTTTTATTTGATGCGTCTAATATTTAATGTCTCCGAGGAGTAGCTGATAAGTTCGGGCTTGAGGTATTTAGCAATGATTCTTGGAAAAATAATTAATTATAGCAGTAATTATAGCACTCTTTGATGGTATAAATACAGTATCACCTCATTTAAATAAAAATCTCTCTGCGCCGCGCCGTAATAAAATACCCCATAAAGAAAGGATAGTCACTTAAAGAAATTTTTTGAAGACGTCGTCAATCATAAATGATTCTGAGTCTTCGTATACCATGGTCAGAAAATAGGGCAGCCTATTTCAACAAACACAGCTGTGAAAATGACCCCGCTCAGGGCGTGTGGCTGTAACAATATGCTGTTACAATATGCTTAGAATGCAAATGAATAGTTTGTAGAACTTCCTCATGTAAAAATATTTTTAAAATACTACTGCTGATAGATGTGAATCACATGACAGTTAATGGTGCTTTTGTTAGTTACTGCACATTTTTCTCAACAGGCCTTTAGGTAGGGATTATTAACAAAAACAACTTTTCTTAGTTTATATATATATATATATATATATATATATATATATATATATATATATATATATATATATATTTAGTATACACCCTGGGGCCGCGGTGGCTCAGTGGTAGAGCGTTCACCTCTGGTGCTTGGAGTCCCGGGTTCGATCCCAGCCCCCGCCAAGTGAACTTTGTGGTTTACAAACACCGTGTGCGTGGGTTTTCTCGGGGTTCTCCCGTTTCCTCCCACTTTCTTCATTCCACCATTTCATTCATTACTCATCATCACCGTCTCCTTTAACCTAACCGGCATACACGTGGGACGTAAAACTCAAAGATTTCATTTCATTTTTTAGTATACACCCTGTACATTGCATTAATTTTCGTAGGGAAAAAAAATAGTGTGCAAGGAATTTATATTATCAAGGTTTGACCTCCTCATTTCTTAAAACTGTACAAAAGAATACAAGTTCACATTCGAGAAATGAAAAGAGTTATATGTGATTTACTTAGATATCTGAGGAAGGTAGCCATGGATTACCAAAAAAAAAAAATCCGACCCAGTAACTAAAAGGTTAAATGAACAATATATTTTTGCAAGTTGTATATTTTAATTGCTTATAAATATATTTTGTGTGCTTAGATTTTCTCACTGTTGCGCCTGGCCTTGAAAGAGGTTACCAATTGGAGAGTCCGGTGTTAGAAGCAGAGGAAGAAACCCCAATAACGGAAGAAGCTCCTGTGCCAGTAAAGGAACCAGAAGTAGAAGCGGCGCCAATGCTTAACCTGGCAGCCATTTTGCAGCAGGAACAAGATCTCATGGGCTTATGGAAAGGAGGCTCTGAAACCAAAGACCAAGCCAAGAAGGAAGCTGCTCCAGAGCTGAAATTTGAGACAGATATTTCCGAAATTGTTCCCGAGGTAACGTAAAAATAGTTCTACTCATTCATTATCTGAAAATGCAAAAGTATTATCATTTTATAATAGTTCAAGAATTATAGAAAGTTACCTTATTTCAACTTGGGCTGTCACCAGGAGTGATGGAGTAGTAATGGCAGCACTTTAGGACACTTTTTGGCCCCTGGGTCCCTGCCTCAGGACCCATGGTCCCTGGCCCGGGGTCAATGACCTAGGGGTACCTAGGACCACCCCCTCTAAATTTTGGCAGGGGTACCTTGGCCCACCCCCTAAATTTTGGCAGGGGTACATAGGACCACCCCCCTTAAATTTTGGAAATTGCCAAATCTAAAAATTTGGTGTGGTAGCCTAGGACCATAGTATGTACCTCTATCCGTATTGGGGGTCTATGTCGTTCCCTTTCATGGGTAAAAAATTGCCAAAAAGTCAAATTTCGGGGGTTTTTGACCTAATTTATCTCCTTGGATGAGGTGTTATTACCTTATATGGTTATATGGGCGTATACAGGGGTTCATTACCTTTCATAAGACATGGGTATATTAATGCACCCCTTGAAAAATTTGGGAGGGGTACCTTGGCCCACCCCTTAAATTTTGGAAATTGCCCAATTTAAACATTGGGTATTATAGTATAGGACCCTAATATGTATTATGATAAATTTGGGTGGTCCACCTCGTTCCCTTTTAGGGGTACCAAATTGCCAAAATATAAACGTAAGCAATACGTAGTACCACGTGTTTGGTTTTGACCTAATTTATCCCCTTGGATGAGGTCCTATTACCTTATATGTTTATATGAGCGTATACAGGAGTCTATTACCTTTCATAAGACATGGATATATTGGTGCACCCCGGGAGGGGTACCTTGGCCCACCCCTTCAATTTTAGAAATTGCCCAATTTAAACATTTGGTATAATAGTATAGAGCCCTAGTATGTATCACTATAAATTTGGGTGGTTCACCTCGTTCCCTTTCATGGGTACACAATTGCCAAATTTTAGTACAACCACGTGTTTGGTCTTTTGACCTAATTTATCACCTTTGATGAGGTGTTATTATCCTATATCGTTATATGGGCGTATACAGGGGCTCATTACCTTTCATAAGACATGGGTATATTAATGCACCCCCAGGAGGGGTACCTTGGACCACCCTTTAATTTTGGAAATTGCCCAATTTAAACATTTGGTATAATAGTATAGGACCCTAATATATATTACTGTAACTTCGTTCCCTTTTAGAGGTACAAAATTGCCAAAATATAAACGTAAGCAATACGTTGTACCACGTGTTTCGTTTTTTACCTAATCTATTTCATTGGATGAGGTCCTATTACCTTATACGTTATATGGTCACGTATGGGGATTCATTTCCTATCATAAGACATAGGTACATTTGTGCACCCGGGAGGGGTACTTTGACCCACCCCTTTAATTTTGGAAATTGTCCCTTTTATATGTTTGGTATTATAGTATAGGACCCTAATATAAATTACTATAAATTTTGGTGGTTCACCTCGTTTCCTTTCATGGGTACGAAATTGCCAAATTTTAGTACAACCACGTGTTTGGTTTTGGCTCAATTTATCCCCTTGGATGAGGTCCTATTACCTTATATGGTTATATGGTCATGTATATATTGGTCCATTTCCTATTATAATACATGGGTACATTGATGCACCCTTTAAATTTTTGGAAGGGGTACCATGGCCAACCCCCTTAAATTTTGGAAATTTTCCAATTTGAGCATTCGGTATCATAGTACATGCCTCAACATGTATCATGATAAATTTGGGTGGTCCATCTTGTTCCCTTTCATGGGTAAAAATTGCTAAAATATAAACATAAGCAATATGTTGTACCATGTGTTTGGTTTTTGGCCCAATTTCTCCCCTTTGATGAGGTTCTATTACCTTATATGGTTATATGGTCATGTATATGGGTTCATTTCCTATCATAAGACATGGGTACATTGACGCACCCTTTAAAAATTTGGGAGGGGTATCTTGGCTCATCCACTCGGTTTTAGAAAATTGTTTAATATAAGCATTTGGTATCATAGTACAGGACTTCAATATGTACCACTATAAATTTGGATGGTCCACATCGTTCCCTTTCATGGGTAAAGAACTACCAAAAAGTCAGATTTCGGAGGTTATTGACACCTATTTAGCACGTTATATGGGTATGTACAGATGTTTATTACCTTTATATGTTTATGTTCCCTTTTAAATTTGGGAATTATCAAATAACAAAATTCGGTAAACGTTTTCTAGGACCCATTAGTGTTCCTCTTATGACCAAATATTCAAAATTTAAAGGTTATTGACCGGCTTTATTATTGAATAAGTACAGGATTTATTACTTTTTCATAAGACACAGGTGTATTTGTGTACCAATCTTAAATTTTGGGAGGAGGTACATTTCTTATTGTCATATCAATAATTGGTAATTGGATAGTATCTCATTCATTGGGTAAATCATTATGATCACGTGATCAGTTATTAACCTATGATGGGATTAGGAGTCCAGAACATTGGTACATTGAAACTTTGTAGGATAATTTGAGAATGTGTCATTGGTTTTGATTATTCCCGCCAAATATAAACGTAAGCAAGACGTTGTACCACGTGATTGTCCTTGATGAGGTAGTGTACAGGGATTCATTTCCTTTGTTGTGGTACTTCTTAAGTTTGAGTACACACACTTTTAGAAAACAGTTGGTTCTACTCAGGTAAACAATTGACGGACATTATTGACCTTATTGAACATATAATGATATGATTAATTCTAAGACTTAGGTATATCAAGAGAAGTATTCTTTAAATTTGGGAATGGTGATAAACAGAATTTTAACATAAGGTGCGAAATTTGAAACAATACATTGAACTTTAGTCACAGCTCATAGTCTAAGATCATTGGTGGTGATTGATTTGAAATCTGATAGCTAACCTTATTGAATCTTATGACTCATAGACGAAAGGCAATACATGCTACAACAGTTTGAAATTTAATCATAAGGTGATGTAATCTGACACTAGCAAAGTTATTGTTGATGCAATTTGATTGGATGATCACTATCTTTCGTGCAATCTGATTGGTTGCTGATTTTCAAATCTTTGCTGCATTCAGTTTTAAGTTTTGTTTATCATTTAAAAATCTTGGTTTCGTTCAACACTTTGCACTCACTGATAAATATGATCAAAACCGTTTATTTGTTAATCGAATAGTTAAAAACCGGATAAAGTTTGACGGTTAACCGTGAAACGTGAATTTTTTTTGTTTGAAATTTTTTGTTTGGAAGTTTTTGTTTGAAAACTCTTGTTTCAAATTTGTGTTTGAATTTTTTTGTTTCAGAAGTTTGTTTGAAATTTATGTTTCAAAATTTTTTGTTTGACAATTTTTTTGTTTGAAAATTTTTAATTTTTTTGTTGCAAAATTTTTGAAAATTTTTTGTTTAAAATTTTTTGTTCGAAATTTTTGTTTTGAAATTTTTCGTTTCCAAATTTTTTTGTTTAAAATTTTTTGTTTCGAATTTTGTTTTTCAAAATTTTGTTTGAAAATTTTTTTCGTTTTAAAATTTTGTTTGAATTTTTCGTTTCCAAATTTTTTCGTTTCAAAAATTTTGTTTCAAAGTTTGGTTTGACATTTTTAAAAGTTTGTGCACTCATTAGTAAAGAACCGGAACTATTTAGAACTAAAACCTCTGGCATCATTGTGGTGCAATAGTACACGTCAGAACATGATAATGCAACATCATCAGTTTTCCATCATATATAAGTATCGTTCGAGTTAGTATTCATGATAACATCATCATGGCTACTTGTCTGCAGTTTCTAAACACACGTGATGTGATGAAATCATTTACCAAGATTACTGATTTACAACAGAATGTACCTTATAGAATCTTAGCTAGCCAAATGATCCCTACAAAGTTTGGATTAAGAATCGTAGGGAAGCTTGAAAATGATAAGAATATAATTTTACCAGCAAGATATTTACCCATGGAAGCATCAAAACAAGAAGAACTGCTGCGTTTCTTAAATACTGGATCTGTATCTTTATGTTACAAAGGATTCTTGGGTCGAAGTCATCAATTTGAATTTAGTACACAGCCAGATTCGTCAGCAATTGTGATGAAATCATGAATTCAAACGTCAGCACATTCCTTTGACGTCAGACATAGTTGTATGAATTTGGTTGGTCATCATGACGTCAGCAACTGTGATGAAACCATGAATTCAAACGTCAGCACATTCCTTTCAAATGACGTCAGCCGTAGTTCTATAAATCAACCAATACACTGTCATCCCACGAAATCATTTGAGCAAGTGCTTTTCAGGAGGAAAGATGTGTACTTCTAACGATAAAGAGTTCATCTTCGCAAGCTATTATCCAATAAATATATTTCAAACCAAACATGTGATGATTGGTATCAGTGCTAGAACATTTGAACCAGTAATTCGATTGGGCAAAGCAGAACAATTTGGTGTACAACTGACCTTTGAAGAATGGCAAATATTATGTTCACGAATCGACCAAATGAACGATTATTTTCATGATGAGCTAAATGTGACCATAGTCAAATCATTAGGCTCAAATCATGAAGTGGTGCTGCGTACAGTCCTCGAAGAGAAGATGGTGCTGTTACGTAAAAAGAGTACATTTCATGTCCCTCGCAACATGGTGTATCTAACACAAACGGAATGGAACAAATTCATCAGCGTATTTCAGTGTGTTAAACATGCAGTGGAAGTGTGCAACAAAACAAGTATATTCCTGAAAAAGTACTATTTTAAAAAATGTGTCATGCATATTGTACAACATGTATCTAGATATTGTGATGGTTGTCAACATCGTTCGTGGGTGCATAACTGTATTGATAAACAGTTTGTGATCAAATGGACATTGAGTTTCCACCAATTGATATTGCAATAGACCTTAAAAGACTTCAATTGGAATTAAAATTATACGCTAAAGACAAACTAGTGCAAGAAGTTCAAAATACATTGTATCGACAATATCCAGAACCACTATCTGGTATGGATGTATGTGGAGTGTAATAAAATGATCCATTTCAATGAATTGTGTTTTTTTCATTTCAAGTACAACCCCATGTTCTGACGTGTACTATTGCACCACAATGTTGCCAGAGGTTTTAGTTCTAAACAGTTCCGGTTCTTTACTAATGAGTGCACAAACTTTTAAAAATGTCAAACCAAACTTTGAAACAAAAATTTCAAACAAAAATCTTTGAAACAAAATCTTGAAACGAAAAAATTCAAACAAAAAATTTCAAACGAAAAAAATTCAAACAAAAATTTGAAAAAACAAAATTCGAAACAAAAAAATTTTAAACAAAAAAATTTGGAAACGAAAAAATTTCAAACAACAAATTTTCAAACAAAATTTTTGAAACGAAATTTTTTTTTAAAATTTTAAACGAAAAATTTTCAAACAAAAAATTTTGAAAAAAATTTCAAACAAAATTCAGAAACAAAAAATTCAAACAAAAATTTGAAAGCAAGAATTTTCAAACAAAAAGTTTCAAGCAAAAAAAATTCAAACTAAAAATTTTACGTTTCACGGTTAACCGTCAAATGTTATCCGGTTTTTAACTATTCGATTAACAAATAAACGGTTTTGATCATATTTATCAGTGAGTGCAAAATGTTGAACGAAACCAAGATTTTTCAATGTTAAACAAAACTTAAAACTGAATACAGCAAAGATTTGAAATCAGCAACCAATCAGATTGCACGAAAGATAGTGATCAACCAATCAGATTGCACGAAAGATAGTGATCATTCCAATCAAATTGCATCAACAATAACTTTGCTAGTGTCAGATTACATCACCTTATGATTAAATTTCAAACTGTTGTAGCATGTATTGCCTTTCGTCTATGAGTCATAAGATTCAATAAGGTTAGCTATCAGATTTCAAATCAATCACCACCAATGATCTTAGACTATGAGCTGTGACTAAAGTTCAATGTATTGTTTCAAATTTCGCACCTTATGTTAAAATTCTGTTTATCACCATTCCCAAATTTAAAGAATACTTCTCTTGATATACCTAAGTCTTAGAATTAATCATATCATTATATGTTCAATAAGGTCAATAATGTCCGTCAATTGTTTACCTGAGTAGAACCAACTGTTTTCTAAAAGTGTGTGTACTCAAACTTAAGAAGTACCACAACAAAGGAAATGAATCCCTGTACACTACCTCATCAAGGACAATCACGTGGTACAACGTCTTGCTTACGTTTATATTTGGCGGGAATAATCAAAACCAATGACGCATTCTCAAATTATCCTACAAAGTTTCAATGTACCAATGTCCTGGACTCCTAATCCCATCATAGGTTAATAACTGATCACGTGATCATAATGATTTACCCAATGAATGAGATACTATCCAATTACCAATTATTGATATGACAATAAGAAATGTACCTCCTCCCAAAATTTAAGATTGGTACACAAATACACCTGTGTCTTATGAAAAAGTAATAAATCCTGTACTTATTCAATAATAAAGCCGGTCAATAACCTTTAAATTTTGAATATTTGGTCATAAGAGGAACACTAATGGGTCCTAGAAAACGTTTACCGAATTTTGTTATTTGATAATTCCCAAATTTAAAAGGGAACATAAACATATAAAGGTAATAAACATCTGTACATACCCATATAACGTGCTAAATAGGTGTCAATAACCTCCGAAATCTGACTTTTTGGTAGTTCTTTACCCATGAAAGGGAACGATGTGGACCATCCAAATTTATAGTGGTACATATTGAAGTCCTGTACTATGATACCAAATGCTTATATTAAACAATTTTCTAAAACCGAGTGGATGAGCCAAGATACCCCTCCCAAATTTTTAAAGGGTGCGTCAATGTACCCATGTCTTATGATAGGAAATGAACCCATATACATGACCATATAACCATATAAGGTAATAGAACCTCATCAAAGGGGAGAAATTGGGCCAAAAACCAAACACATGGTACAACATATTGCTTATGTTTATATTTTAGCAATTTTTACCCATGAAAGGGAACAAGATGGACCACCCAAATTTATCATGATACATGTTGAGGCATGTACTATGATACCGAATGCTCAAATTGGAAAATTTCCAAAATTTAAGGGGGTTGGCCATGGTACCCCTTCCAAATTTTAAAGGGTGCATCAATGTACCCATGTATTATAATAGGAAATGGACCAATATATACATGACCATATAACCATATAAGGTAATAGGACCTCATCCAAGGGGATAAATTGAGCCAAAACCAAACACGTGGTTGTACTAAAATTTGGCAATTTCGTACCCATGAAAGGAAACGAGGTGAACCACCAAAATTTATAGTAATTTATATTAGGGTCCTATACTATAATACCAAACATATAAAAGGGACAATTTCCAAAATTAAAGGGGTGGGTCAAAGTACCCCTCCCGGGTGCACAAATGTACCTATGTCTTATGATAGGAAATGAATCCCCATACGTGACCATATAACGTATAAGGTAATAGGACCTCATCCAATGAAATAGATTAGGTAAAAAACGAAACACGTGGTACAACGTATTGCTTACGTTTATATTTTGGCAATTTTGTACCTCTAAAAGGGAACGAAGTTACAGTAATATATATTAGGGTTCTATACTATTATACCAAATGTTTAAATTGGGCAATTTCCAAAATTAAAGGGTGGTCCAAGGTACCCCTCCTGGGGGTGCATTAATATACCCATGTCTTATGAAAGGTAATGAGCCCCTGTATACGCCCATATAACGATATAGGATAATAACACCTCATCAAAGGTGATAAATTAGGTCAAAAGACCAAACACGTGGTTGTACTAAAATTTGGCAATTGTGTACCCATGAAAGGGAACGAGGTGAACCACCCAAATTTATAGTGATACATACTAGGGCTCTATACTATTATACCAAATGTTTAAATTGGGCAATTTCTAAAATTGAAGGGGTGGGCCAAGGTACCCCTCCCGGGGTGCACCAATATATCCATGTCTTATGAAAGGTAATAGACTCCTGTATACGCTCATATAAACATATAAGGTAATAGGACCTCATCCAAGGGGATAAATTAGGTCAAAACCAAACACGTGGTACTACGTATTGCTTACGTTTATATTTTGGCAATTTGGTACCCCTAAAAGGGAACGAGGTGGACCACCCAAATTTATCATAATACATATTAGGGTCCTATACTATAATACCCAATGTTTAAATTGGGCAATTTCCAAAATTTAAGGGGTGGGCCAAGGTACCCCTCCCAAATTTTTCAAGGGGTGCATTAATATACCCATGTCTTATGAAAGGTAATGAACCCCTGTATACGCCCATATAACCATATAGGGTAATAACACCTCATCCAAGGAGATAAATTAGGTCAAAAACCCCCGAAATTTGACTTTTTGGCAATTTTTTACCCATGAAAGGGAACGACATAGACCCCCAATACGGATAGAGGTACATACTATGGTCCTAGGCTACCACACCAAATTTTTAGATTTGGCAATTTCCAAAATTTAAGGGGGGTGGTCCTATGTACCCCTGCCAAAATTTAGGGGGTGGGCCAAGGTACCCCTGCCAAAATTTAGAGGGGGTGGTCCTAGGTACCCCTAGGTCATTGACCCCGGGCCAGAGACCATGGGTCCTGAGGCAGGGACCAAGGGGCCAAAAAGTGTCCTGAAGTGCTGCCATTACTACTGATGGCTATATCCAGTGATAGTTGACCTCATTAATATTAGTAAATGGTTATATTATTATGCATATATATGTTATTATTATTCTTGATTTTGGCCAGCTAAAGACCATGCGATCAGGTCGTATAAGCTAGTGTAAAGATTTTTACTAATTTTGCCAATTTTCTTTGTGATGTCTGCGCTTACATTTTTAATGTGTTTTTGATTAGTTTCACAGTCGTTACAATAATAAGGCAAGTTCTGTTCTGCGTGAGTCATATAATCTGAATTAGATAGGTTTGGCCGTAGCATTTTTATGTGGTATGATGCGGACTATTTCACAGTCCGATGCGATGAGAACCAACTATTTCAGAGTCACATTATGCAATTTTAAGATGGTTCTTAAAAGATCAGGGTAAAAAATATGTTCCCTTAAATAACTATACATTTTTTTTCCTGTTGCTGTTTTTTGGATAATTATTATTTCCTGTTGCTGTTTATAGTGTTTATTGACACTAGTTCGATCTGTTTCTTTAATGGAAGATCTCATTTTATTTTGAACAGGAATCGAATATTCCAGTCTTGAGAATAACAGAAACGACTTCTGTTAAAGCGCCAGTTAACACGATGTGGGCTAAAGTTGTAGATATATCACAGCCTGTTGTTGATTTCCATCAGAAGATTCCAGATATGGCTCATAAATGGGACTTCGAGTTGGACCCATTTCAGAAACAGGTATTTATGTATTCGTAGAACAATATATATACATTTCAGTCCATATTTAGTTGAATAACTTCGTAAAATCTTTCTGTTAAGGTCAAACACCGTACGTAGAGCACAAATTAAAGTTATTTCTGGCTGAAATATAGTGAGGAAAAGGTTGAAGGTTAATTTACAGTTTTTTTTTTGTTTTTTTCTCGGGAAAGTAGTTGATAGATTTCTCTATGTTAATGCACTGAAATACGCATTCAAAGAGACATTTCAGTACGGTTACTTTATTTAAATTAGTAAAAAAATATCTACAGAGGTTGTTCCCCATCTATTGTGCCGATTTCAAGATACACCTACCTCAGGATATTCTATTACTCCGCCACCGATATTGCTCTATTTGGTGATTGCCCAACATGGAAGTTTGCATTGGAGAAGACTGACATGCAGTGTAGACATGTCCAGTTCCAATAAGTCCTTTTCATAGGCTTTCTATAAGCTAACAATGGTGCGAAGTCTCCGCTTCGTCAAGGTTCGTTTCAGGAGACCGAAAGCGCAGTAGTCCATCGTTGAGGGATCCCGAGATTTGACTGGAATATGGGTGAAGGGAGTGGCATAGATACCAGTTTCTTTTGCCATTTGTTGGAAGAAAGAGAATCGTTGAATGAGAGGCATGGCTGGATGCCTTGTTGCAACCATACCCGATTTGCAATCCACCTTGGCTTTTATGGCGGTATGGTGTATCTTCACATTATAGTAGAAACCAGCAACGATCATGAATCCTTTGTCTCCTGTGCTGTCTTTAGAAGTCTTTAACACTATATTCTTCATAGAAAATGGCACGCGGACTGTTACAGTCATTGAGGTGCTTCGTCGAGTGTGATGACGTATTTCCAACTGTCGCCGTTGTAGTAGTCTGGAGGATCGGTCATATGATCGTGCACTTTTTGATACAAGTATGAAATTTACAGTACACAATAATTGATGTGTAAACAACAATATTAGGGGTGGAGCCAATCGAAATTGGCGCTGTTTTCATAATGGCGGCCATATTGAATAATTAATCTCGTAATGGTGTTTTTTCTTGAAAATAGCTTATATTTTTCTCTTTATGTGCAAGTGACAATATTATTTTAATTACTTTTGACCAAATAATGAACAATTTACACGTTTGTATATTTTAGTTTGTTATTTAGTTTATTTAATTTGCTATTTTTCAACATGGCGCCCAATGTGGCGAGATTTAACATAATGCCATAACTATAGAGTGATCTGTATCAAAATATATATTCTTGAGGTCACTAATTGCAAATATACGCTTAGAAATACTATCAGACGGTCTGTTCTTGATTTAAGAGAATGGAATTCATAGCACTATTAAGTATTTTAAGTTTATCTTTCTAACTTTACACGTCAAGCTTGTGGAAATTGAAGTTTGAATATAAGATTTCTGCAATACCAAAACTGTACAATAAAACATATCACATAGCAACAAAATTAAGAATTTTACCTCATGTTAAAACATGAAGGAGAGTAAAATTAGAATTTACAGTCTTTCTTCGTGTACATATATTCAGCGTTCACATCCTTCACATGGTAAAGAGCTGTACATGGTAAGTCAGCTTTGAAACAGCTACACTTTCCAGAACACACTTTGGAACAATTACATTTCAATATCTCTCTTGAAGACTTACTGACTAGTGGAGTTGTTATCCAACGAGATATCCATCTTCCTTCCTCGGTTTGTGTCCATCCGTAAATACTCGGAGATGGAAGTTCATGTTCTTTTTCAAGTGATCTTCCCCAAATCTGTCCTGCTTGATAAGCTGTTCGAGGTAAATGCTGTAGCAAAGCACTTGAGTTGGTGGTATAAGCTCAAGCTCACGATTCTTTCGTGTAAACATCTTTTGCCTTACTACATTTATGTCATTATCTATACTGCAACGATCATATAGCGATACAACAAATTTTTCAACAATTGGAAACACTGTTTTCACGGCTTCTACATCTGAAGTACTTGATAATACTTGAAATGCCGACGTAACTTCAGCATAAGCTTTCCAGGCTGTCCAAGCTAATATTTTACCTTTACCCGCAAATTTAGATGTAGTGTCACTTCCCGTCAAAGCATAAAAAGCAAGTATTGCAGAGCTTTTCTCACTTCCCAGTGCCTTTGATATTTCTGTAGCATCGATGTAACGCATATGTTTTCCTGATCCATACAATATCCACAAACAATCACATTCCAACTTAGCTGCATGGTTGACTGCCAACACAACCACATCTGAATTAACCGTACAAACTTGTATATTTCGATACCCTTCTATTATACCATCTGCTGCATATAAAAATATCCTTGTGTCTACTTCATCTTGAGAACATGGTACTATTCGACTTAAATCCGCAGGTTGTGAACTAACATCACTGTTTCCTTGAGTGACAACAACTTTTCCTGGATATTCTGCTAAACTTACAAATTTTGCCAAGAAAAGAAATAATTGTTTTGTTTTCATCAACTTTAAGAAAGTCCTTCCAGTTTTTAGGCACCTTTTTATCCGCTTCAACTTTTCTTCGAATGCCTGTTCATCTCTTCTCATGGACACAATTCTTCAAGCTATCTGGTTTATAGGTATCAAACACTACCTCACGTTTCACTTATCCTTTAAATCGATTTCTAATCATGTTTATAAACTTTTCGTCATAGTCAGCAAACGAATCTGTAGCTTCGGGTGTCAGAAAGTGCACAATGACTGCACCATCAAGAATAATCATTTCAACATTAGGTCCAGCTTGATGAGGTTCATCACTATCTTCTTCACTGCAAGAAGTAAGTTTTTCCAGGCTGGGTACTATGTCTGATTTACCTCCATACCGAATGCTTCCATTGCACTCTGCCAGTCACGGAGGAAATGACTGATGCTCATGACTGAAAAACTGATAAAGGTCGCCATCTCGAATTTGACATCCTATGTACATTCTAAGGAAAAAATTGCGGTCGTGTTTGACGGCTACAATTTGTTGGGTGGTTGTACATTTCGACCTAATTGGAGAACTGAAAAGCGGAAATTTATTCTTTGTCATAGTTTTATTCATATTAACTTCACAGTTTAATAGACGATCAATGAAGAATTGTGTGCTCTGTTCTCTTCCAAGTGCTTCCATGTTTCTATATGATTTTGTAACATTTTCGTCAGCAACCACACGTGAATCCAAGGTAACTAAATCTTGCGTACTGTCCAGAAAAGGATCTCCTATTTCTTTTATTGTTTCCGCCAGGTTTATAACATCCTTGGTAAATTGAATCTGATTTGATGACACTTGTTCATGATGAATAGTTGAATCTGAGGAACTTGACAGGCTAATATTTTTTAAGAATTCCTTCCCTACCCTTAACATTTCTGGCCCTGAGACCATCCATCTACGAAGTGCTTCTGGATACTCTGTAATTCCTACAGCTCCTCATTCGCCCTTAACAAGTGCATTATTATGTTCATGTGCTTCGTCAAGAGGCATGAAAGAAAAAGGTCTCGAAGTTTTATTTACTGTGAACTTCCCCTTGGAGAATTCTTGAAGAATAGTAGGGTGAGTTTCTTTAACTCTTCTCATATCTCTGAGATGAACTGAAACAGCTCTGGCGTAGTTAGTATGATCCAAAGCAAAGAACAACCACACAATGTTTGATAAAAAAAAAAAAAAAAAAAAACTCACATAGCACTGAAAATCTCCTTCATGGACAGATCGATCCCATATTAATATGTCAAGGATGACTTTCATTATAAAGTTCCAGAAGAAAAGCTGGGGACTTTTCTTGCATCTAATTTCTGACCACTCATTAAAAGATAAGAGCTCATTGCTGTCCTCTCTCGATTCAAGATATTGCTTGTAGGCGCCGCTCTTCAGTTTGAAAAGTGTGCATGCTGTTACTTGATAGGCACGAAGCGTCTTCTTTATGTATACCACTTTCAGAAACGTGTCCGCAGACCCGGGAGTTGAAACTCTAGCTTGTTGTAGAGCAGTTTTCCAGCCACTTCCTTTGATAATGTCTCCAAGACATTTAAGAAAGGCCATCTTTATGTGTCTATTAGTTTGAAATTTCGTTTAATTTTAGCTGCAGTTCAGTTCTGAAATAAATCGAAAACAAAATTTGAGTTACACTAAAAGACGAAAGAAATAGCAGGCAAAATAACTGTAAAACAACCATTTTCAATATGGCGGCTATACCGACGAAATCACATGATATTTTTTTTGGCTCCACCCCTAGAATTGTTTCTTATGATGTCTATAAACCATGTCTAAAATTTGATGCTTGTATCATAAATTGCACGATTCTTTGAGATTTTGTTACGGATCCTCCAGACTATAGTGCTCGTAGAGTTATCAACAACTCGTGCGATGTTCTGAAATGTTTTGGTTAGTTTGTGAAGCCTTCCGACGCCTCTCTACGCCAGGTCACAATCAATTATGGTGTGAATTGTCTTGCTGGAAGTTCCAACGCAGTTTGCAATACCTCTTGTGTATCTGAGTTCTTCCCTGTCATGAGAGCCTACTTTTTTCAGATAGTAGCTGGTGTACGGCTTGTAGTAGGACGGGAGTTGACTTGTTTTGCCCTACAGAAATCTCCTCACTCCAGTCTTCCTTGGCCTTTCTAACACATATAATATACCATTCTTCAACACGGTGAAAATATGATCTTTGCGCATTTTGGCACTGTAACTTTTGTTTGTCTTCAGAAAGCATTGTTATGTAGCCTTTCCAGTAAGGGCGATTTTTAGTGACATTCTTCAACACGAACATTAACCACATCTGTCGTCCAATGTATATTATACGACTACTGATATCATTTACTTCACTCTAGGTAGCGCTACGGGCCGCGGTGGCTCAGTGGTAAAGCGTTCACCTCTGGTGTGGAGGATCCCTGGTTCGATCTCAGCTCGCGCCAAGTGGACTGTGTGGTGGACAAACACCATGTGCGTGGATTTTCTCGGGGTTCTCCCGTTTTCTCCCACTTTCATTATTCCACCATTTCCTTCATATCTCATCATCATCACCGTCTCCTTTAGCCTAGCCGGCCTAACCGTGGGACGTAAAACAAAGATTCCATTCCATTTTTTTTTCTAGATAACGCTACTATCGCTTGTGAAAATTATCATAGGTCGGGAACAACTCTGTAGGCAAGTCAACTACAGTTATTGTTAATGAAGAGTTAATTTTACGGAAGACTACTGTAATTAAGAAAAATAATCATATTCGGAAGATGATCAACGAGATGTAATTTCAGAGACAACTTTAGTTTTCTGAAAAGATTTGTGCTGAGAAAGACAATAATGTTTTGCCGAAACGTACACAATTAAACAATTTTAGGTGTTTTGGAGTTATGCATGAAGATAGGAATACTGTCTTTTTGCCTGATATGGTAGTTAGCTCTTTTTTTAACGCTTTAATCACGAATATCATGTTTTATCTTTGAAAGGCAATTTTGCTGTTAGAAGAAGGCAACAATGTATTTGTAGCCGCCCATACGTCAGCCGGAAAAACAGTTGTTGCAGAGTACGCAATAGCTTTGTCTCAAAAACATATGACGAGGTAAGTAGAAAATAAAACTATAAACATGTTCTGTGTAGCTAAATGGTTAATGTACGTGCTCCTGGGTTCAATACCCGACAGGGTCACGGAAATATTACACTTTGGGGAGCAGTTACGTGAATTAAGATACAGAGTACTGCGGTCTAGATGCATAATTGTGGATGAGCTGCCTGAAGATGTTCTCAGAAATGAAAGAAAAAATATAAATAACGCTTTTCAGATAAATAACTATTTTATTATTCAGTTAGAAGTATAGATATTATCAATTTTGATTTTTTTTATTTTATAACTCTAAATCTTTTTTAGCATAATTTGTTGAAGTTGTCTTTTTCCGCAACAGAAGACTGATTCCTAATCATCTCGTGCATCGTGGTATCCCTGGTCCAGATTTTCGATTTATGCCTTATTCTTAGTTTTCCGTAATCCTTGAATCTCAGAGAAAAGGAACTGGACATCCTAAATCCGTTTTTAGTAGCTTAGTGGTTCTACCTAGCTACGTTAAGTACACTGACTAAAATGTACCTTTGGGAAACACTTCCGATAATTCTTCCTAAAATTTTGTATCTGTAATTACCCACCACTGAAAGTGTCTCAAGATCCACTTTTGTCAGTTGATTCAAGACAATTTTGTTCTTAAATTTCCTTCCTGAAATCACCGGTGCTTGTAAGTGCAAGTAATGCTACGTATTTGAAGATTTCTCTTCGTAATTTCTTTTCTGAGCTCCTTTGTGACTAAGCGGTTGACGTACACGTCTTTGATGTGGGAGATCCGGGTTGGATTCCTGGCGAGAGCTCGTAGTTCGTATCCCCACGTTCAGCTATAGGTCCACTTCTCCTATAGCCTTGTTGCTGAAAGACACACTCAAAACTGAAAGTCAAATCAGACCAGACTCTTTTCTTTTCCTTTCTTTCTTCATACGAGGGTTGTCCACAAAGTCCCAGACGTTTTGGCCAATCGCAGCAGTGGGCGGGGCTAGAGTCGCCATCTTGGTGTCAGAACGTTGCCACACTCAGTACGCATCCAGCTGTAGTAGCATGAAGACTGTGACACTCTTACTGTGATTTCTGTGACGTATTACAATGTGCGCTGCAATAGAAAATCCCGTCTTTTGTGAAGTGCGTTCTGTGATTAGGATTTTGTTGGCGAAAAACCACAAGCTAATTGAAATTCATCGCCAAGTGTGTGAAATGTACAAACATGGAATAATGAGTGAAGGCCGAGTGAGGCAATGGTGCATTGACTTTAAAAATGTCCGTTCCAATGTTCTCGATGAGGAGCGTAGTGGTAGGTCTAGCCTTGTACCTGATGAACTGGTGAGGCAAATCCACAACAAAACTCGTGTAAATCGTCGTTTCATGATTATGGAACTTGCTGAACATTTTCCCCAATTTTCATGGAGTTTAGAGCATGAAATTCTGGTGGAAAAGCGCAATTATCACAAATTTTATGCTAGGTGGAATCACCCACCATACAGCCCGGCTTTGGCGCCGAGCGACTACCACCTCTTCCCAACGATGAAGACATGGCTTGCTACACAACGCTTTGATACTGATGCCGAACTGCATGTCGGTGTAAGCCAGTGGTTGAAATCGCAAGCGGCAGGTTTCTACCGCGATGGTATTGGAAAACTTGTGCCACACTATGATAAGTGCCTTAATTTGCATGGCAATTATGTGGAAAAATAGCTTAAGAGTGTACCTTTCAAATGTGTACAATACAATTTGGTTTGTTCATTCTGTTTATTTTTTTTTTTTTTTTCAAAATATCTGGAACTTTCTGGACATCCCTCGTACTGTAAAAAATTTTCAACTGCGCATATTACCCAGATCTTTATCGTGGCCATACACGCTTGTCTTTTGTTGGCAACATCCGATTTCTGGACCTCCAGTTTGATCACGTCTTGGACAGTCCATCTACGAGATATATATCTTGAGGTCCTGATCACATTGTCCTACAACTGTATCATATCCTAATGTGCTCAAAGTTGGACTATGGAAGCATTGTTTTTGGACCTGCCAGCATTGCTTCTGGACCAACTGCATACTGTTAATCATCTTAGCGTACGTTTAGCAACTGGTGTATACCGTACCAATTCTCTTTCCAGCTTGTATGTTTGAAGTGCACGAGCCATCTTTAAGTCAGCGCTGTCATGGCTGATGCTCTGCTGTTTTAATTATGTAAAATCAATGCCTTACCATCCTTCATCTTTTGCGCTGGTAGCAGGTCATTACCAACGCTATCAAGCACGACCCAACGCTACCAAATCTTCCGGAATTCGTGCTCTGGAGCTTTTAAATGATTTTGGTGTCCAAGTTCCCTTTTTATGACAATCGGGTTTCCCCATGGGAGATATTTCTTTCCATCTGGTTCAACACAAAAGAAGCCGAGCACCAGCACTCAAAAACTTCAACAAGAGTTTCACTTTCTCTTACAGAAGTTTCAATACTTTCCTGTTTTTATTTTTATTTTTAATTCTTGATTCCAAAGATGCTTATTCTGTTGGATGTACTTTTTTTTACAACTACACTTACTTATGGTTTTAAATTAAACTCCTTTTCTTCAGTATTCACAGCTGAACTGGTGGCAAGTTTACAAACTTTACGTTATGTCTCTGCATGTCATATATGCAGGATCTTAATCTGTTGCGACTCTCAAAGTGCTCTGAGTAGCTTAGGGATGTGAGGTACAACTCTGCTGGGTTCCGAGCCATGTTGGCATAGATGGTAGTGATGAGACAGACCGTCAGCGGAAGTTGTTGCCCATGAAGGAAGTCATTTTTATCTCCCTATATCCAGCACGCATCTGCATTTGCTATTCAATACCAGTTGCATCAGCGGTGGCAGCTTGAATGGAGCTAGTCTGTCAGCAATAAGTTAATTGTACTCAAGCGGGCACTTGGTGTCTGGACCACCAGCTCAAGATCCTCTTGTCAGGAGAAATGAATTCTAATTTGACTTCGCATTGGCCATTTACACGTAACACATTGATTTCTACTTCGTTGCGAAGAGCCACCATTGTGTGCGGCCTATGGAGTTGGACAAAGTATTCAAAATCTTCTTATGGATTGCCCTAATCATACTCACAAGGAAGGGTCACGCAGTGGCTCCGCTGGGATCCGAACGAGACAATTGTGTTTGCATTTGATATGTTATAACTAGATGAATCTCAAAGTTATACGTGCCACCGGGCGGAATGTCGTGAGTTACAACATAAGCTGGCAGAATAGTTTGAACCGAGTCATTTGTTCGGAAACCGTTGGGTAAATGGAAAACGCGGACAATACGTATCCCATCATTTTCAAGGACATACTTTTTCGGATAAAAAAGTTTGCCCCAGGATCCTCGCAGGTCCCAGACGGGGTCCAACTCAATTTTTTTTAAATGGTAATGGTGGTTAAGTAGCACATCATTTGAAAGCTGTTGTAAAATGAAAGAAAACGCAGCAAGTGTCGACTCTCTACGACAACCGTGTGCAAAATGGCGGAGGGTCAAATTGTAAATAACAACTTAATTGAAAAGTCCATGGTCACCCCTATAAAGTGGAAACGGTGAGACAAATATGAAAATAGGAAAGAGAGTGTGTTATTATTTTCAAGGTACAATAATTTAAAGTTAAAGCGTCTTGTCCCATGGTGCTTACGGGTCCCAGGTGGGGTCCAATTAAATAGATTCAACTGGCAAGAGAGGTTAAGAAGCTCATTGTTTGCAAGATCTTGTTAAATGAAAGTAGATGGAGCAAGCCTTGACTTTCTACGACAACCCTATCCAAAATTGCGGCGGATCAAAATGTAAACAAAAGCTTAATTGAAAAACTATGGCCACCTTGAATCCAAGATGGCCGCTTAAAACCTATGTCATTCATAACAGTACAAATCTAAATCTCTATTTTTCTCTATTATGTATTTAGAAATAATAGGAAGACTAAAGAACAATTGCATTTCGATTCACTTTAACTATTATTTCATTCGGTAACATCACATATATGTTTTGTTCTTAATGCACGTTCGTCATGGTTCTCTCGACATTATTTACTTGAATATAACGAATATGCGATGAACACAGACTCTGACATCCTACTCATACTGCTAAACAAAAGTTGAATACCTTCAGGTATTTTTCTAATTTTGTCATACGTAGTTCATACAGAAAAACGTGCTGCACCAGAGGTTGGAGGCTCTATTGTAACGTATTCGTGATGGTTAGATTTGTATGTTATTCGTTGGTTTGATCGCAATACTTCAAGCAATACCAAATATATACACACACACACACCCAAAAAGCAACATTGGTGAGTAGTACTAAACATGTGTAAGTTATTTCAGTACATCGAGCTGCGTCAAACTTTGTTGGTTTGATCACAGTATTCCAAGAAATAACATATTTATATACAAACTCATTTTTCACGCTGGCAGCCATATTGGATTACAGATTATACTCTTTAATATTTTGTGGATATCTACTATTAACTGTAAACGTTCGCTTCTCCAACACCAGCGGTGTGAGCTGGATATGCGTTCGATACATAGTGCGGTATTTTGAACTCAAGATGTCGCGTTCTTGAACATTTTGCATATTTTAGTCACTTACTAATCAACAATAATGCCAAATTTGTTTTCCTAGCTTTAGCAGTTTGGTATGCTTATCCTTTCGTTATAGGTTTTAAGCGGCCATCTTGGATTCAAGGTGGCCATAGATTTTCAAATAAGCTTTTGTTTACATTTTGACCCACCGCAATTTTGGACAGGGTTGTCGTAGAAAATCGAGACGTGCTCCATCTTCTTTAACTTAACAAGAGCTTTCAAACGATGTCCTACCTCTCTTGCCATTTGAAGCTTTTTAGTTGGACCCCACCTGGGACCATGTGGGGACCCTGGGACAAGACGTTTTCACTTAAATCCTTGTACTTTGAAAATAATGGCACACTTCCTTTCCTGTTTCCACATTTGTCTCACTGTTTCCTATTTATAGGAGTGACCATGGACTTTTCATTTAAGTTTTTGTTTACACTTTGACCCGTCGCCATTTTACAGAGGGTTGTTGTAGAGACTCGAAACTTGCTGCATTTTCTTTCATTTTACAACAGCTTTCAAATGATGTGCCACTTAACCCCCCTTTTCCATTTGAAAATTTTGAGTTGGACCCCGTCTGGGACCCTGGTGCAAACTTTTCTACCCTAAAAAGTTTGTCGTTGAAAATGATGGGATACGTGTTGGCCGAGTTTTCCACTTACCCAACTGCTTCCGAACAAATGACACTGTTCATACTATTCTGCCAGTTTTTTTAAGTTCTTACATTACAAAATATGTTGTAACTCACGATATTCCGCCCGGTGGCACGTATAACTTTGGGATTCATCTAGTTATAACATATCAAATGCAAACACAATTGTCTCGTTCGGATCTCAGCGGAGCCACTGCGTGACCCTTCCTTGTCAGTTTCGAGCTGGCTTTGCCTTACCAGCAGACTTACCAACACTGCTCGGAAATGATCACCGAACGATCTCTCAAGTTTTTATGTTTCTTCGTTACCTCCATGTTCTTCCTGCACTGTAATCGTAGTAGTGTTTATACTACATCTTTCTTGCTTTCACCTATGTATTTGTCCCTTGTCTAGTGTCACTCAATGTATTTTTCGTTTCCAGTTTAATTGACAATCCAAACAAGTATTTGACTTCTTTTATCTTTCATATTAACTTGGACCTTTCTTTACCCTTGCCGCGTAGCCCCGACAAAAGAAACTAATATTCCACTACTTCTAATGTTACCCTAATGCTTTTATCACTGTGTTTGCATGTTTTCTATCCTATATTTTCTTTCATTGCAGACATTGATTAATGCAAAAAGATCTTTGCAGTATAATGCATCCACTTCAAACTCTTACTCTTACTGTTTAAGAGTTGAGTTGAGTTAATTTTGAGTTTAATGTCTCTTTCAACAGCGAGGTTATATGAGACGGGAACTAGTGATAAACGTGGAATCCGAACCACATGAGCTCCCGCCGGAAATTGAACCCGAGTCTCCCACACCAAAGGCAAGTACGCTAACCGCTTAGCCAAGAAGGAGCTCTTAAGAAATTTTGAGTATATACTGCTATACACCCACTTAGACTTTTTTCTTCTAGATAACAGTAATACAGCAAGTGCACATGTTGTCTTGCGCAATAACTTTGTTGCAGGGCTCATAGCGAGTCACTTTTTTTTAAATAAAAGTTACTTTTTTGAAAGGTAAAGTGACTTTTTCGTGTTATTTATGTTTTGCATTGGCAGTTTTCAAAGAAAAATATTATGAAAATAAATGGAAAAAGGCAGAAACTTGTTACTCATTACTCTTCCGAAAGCTTCAGTACTTGCTGCCACATGTGAAACAGTCAGCTTTATTCTCACTTCAGCTTTTATTCTTCCTAAAGAACAGTGGATGGTTGGTGAATACTTAAGCTCTCAAGGTGGGGTTGAGAACTTTTCTGTGTCTATTCTTTCATCTATCATAATAATCTTTTGGTTTTCTCTCATAATAGTTAACGCTCCGCTCAACGTTGTGTGTTTGTGTGGTTTATTGTGTTCGTCTTGTGTTGTGCTTCTTGTATGTTCTTCTTAAGAGTAGGTAATGAATTTGAACATTTCATGACTTTGAGAACTCTCAATGCTAAGTTAAATATAATGTCTGGGATGAAGAAATTCGGAAATAGGCCAGAGCTAGTTCCATTTACTCAGAAGCTTCTTACATCTGCTAAATCTGCTTACCATAACTACAAAGCATACTTAGAAATCCTAAGAAAGGAGGAAGGTCAAAAAGAAGTAAAGAAGGAAAAATGAAACAAAATAAGAAACAAAGAGAGAGGTGATGGAGAAATTTACAAAGGAAAAAAGTGGCATGAGGAGATTTTGGTCATTTTTCAACTATTTACAAGAGACCAGACCACTATGAGCCCTGTTGTTGTCAATTCTACAGTAATAATGCTGTGTAGTGAATTGATTTGTGTTGGTGAGATCCTAACACTCACTTAAAATGACAACGTTGGGCTTTGGAGGCGTCATTTCTTGTTGAACTTGAATTATATGTAAGACCAAAAGAGTGACGTTGTGTGATCATGATCACAAGTGCATCATATTTTGCTGTCCAATGTTGAATTTGTACCACATTTATATGGTTTTGTGTAGCAAACGGCGATATAATATCGCTTTAGAGAAATACTGAAAAAAAATGTATAAATATATATGTGGATAAAGTTAAGTTTAAATCAGTAAGATGTAAATGACTTCTTTTTTATGTATTTTTTGTTAAAGGGTTGTGTATACATCACCCATCAAAGCACTTTCCAATCAAAAATACAGAGACTTCAAAACTACTTTTGATGAGGTGGGATTAATCACGGGAGACATACAAATCAATCAGAAGGGCACATGTTTGATTATGACAACGGAAATTTTGCGTTCCATGCTTTACATGGGAAGTGAGGTTCTTCGTGATCTTGAGTATGTTATCTTTGATGAAGTTCACTACATCAACGATGCTGAGGTATAGTAATGTGTTCGTTGCTTTTTATTAATGTAAAGAGTAATTTCTGTTAATGTTAGCATTAGTTTCAATAGCTTGTTAATTTGATCTCAAAGCGGAGATTTTGTTGAATGCTGTGATTTAACCCTTAAGAGAGTCTGCATTGTTGAAAAGTTTAAAATTAACTATGTTCACAGTTTTTAGTTTCCTATTGAACCGAACGAATGAAGCTGTCGTTTCTTCAATATAGTACATTTATTTTAGTGAATAGTTTCATCGTAATACTTTTTTAAAGTAATAGTAAAAACCTACCTTGTTTATTGTGTCTTTGAGAGTGTTCCTGAACTGTTTTAAGTCATTTGTGCTGTGCACTTTCTTAACAGGTGAAATCTAATCACTTTTTGAAGTATCGTGCTCTTTAGGTGCAAGAGTTCTAAAATTATATATATATGAAAGAATTCTTGCACAGGTTCCTTGGCGAAAGACTGTGGATTTTACAAATCATATGACTGACTATGTGTGAGTCTCTATTTAACAATATTTCTTTCCTTGAATATAACGTCTTAAATATAAACTATTTCATACGCTAAAATCCCCTTTTTTTTTAATTTTTTTTATGTTAATTTTGTACTGAACCTCTGCTGCTGTAATTGTTATTGTGCATTAAAATACACTATTTCTTTAACTAATGTATAAATGTATACTAAACGCAATGTTAACTTGAGAGCCGCATCACAAGCGCATTAATACATGTCGGCGCGCGAACCTTTTCACAGGGAAGCCTTTGTATGTGTGTGTGTGTGTTTTGGTTTGGCTCTCAATCGCCAGGGTTTCAACTGGCGCTGTTCTGAGTTTCAGCTGATATGCGCGGAGCGATGATTTCTCGTCCTTTTCCTGCCGCTTACGAAAAATATGTTTCTTGGTTTATTTGTTTTAATAATTCATGAAGACACGACAATAGTAATAAATGTATTGGAAATTCGCACGTCATGTATTTGCAATCCTCACAATTAAAACCCGAGAGCATGAAAACTATTTTGCTTATTCATTTCAATTGATTAAGGTAAGAAAGGATAAGAAATGAAGTTATTCTCAAATATCTACCTGGAAAAGGTCAATCATAAACAGAAACATACGAGCAGCCACCCTCCCACACAATAAATTAAAAATACGAATATTTTTTTTTTTTCTAAAAGCACAGCAACTCTATATTGACACTGAGTAAACCACAGCGAACCGGCAACAATCATATTAACAATTTCTTCAATAGTTGTGTCTGCATATTTTTCTCTTAGTCGAGCGTACAAATTGTTGGCAATTTACTTTGCTTGACTTTAAAGAGGTTTCCCTTCCTCGTGTTTGCGATAATACTGAGAAGATGATAATTCGGATTCATTCATGATTTCAATTTCGCGCTTAATATTGTCCATGGTTTCAGTTTCACTACACCCACGTACCCACACTAACGCACGCACGAAGACGATATTTGGCAGAGCAGTGTTACTCTCTGCACAAAAGTTACATGTGAGTCCCGTTCTTTGTTTTGTTTCATTTATCAGCAGGCATAGAAGTTTCTTACGGGGTAGCAACTCTAATTCATATATCATATAAAAATATTAAGCCATTTCCTATCCATTGTGGACGATTTCTGACATTGATCAATCAACTAATTTTACTGGTCCTCTGCTTTTGTTATAAGATTTTTCAAGTTTATAATCTTGCAACACTTGCAAGAGACTCGCATCTGAGCTGCCGGCTTTTCACTCCTTTCTTTCCTTCTCTCTTTCCGATTCTGAGTCGTGACGTCATTTTCATAACCCTTTACTAATAAATGTAGTATCGTTTATTTTAAATATTGTTTCTGTATTGACATTTTTATATACTTGAACTCAATTAGCTCTTTGAATTGATCTCCTAAGTAATGTTTTACTTGTGTAACGGGAGGAACTATGTAATGTGCGCGGAGTCGCCTGAATTGAAGCTGCGTATCTCGGCTATCAGGATAAGGTCGCGGCAAGTATAGCTGACAAGTCCTAAGTTCTAAGCTCAGGAATCTACAAAGTTATTTTAAACCACAAAATAGTTTTAATGATGTTAAAATGGGTATAATCTTCTATCTAATCTAATCTAATATAAATAAAATAAAGAGTCTGTTTGTGTGTTTGTCTGTCTGCCTGTCTGTGTGCGGCCTGGGGACCAGACGAGTGGACCAAGAGTTACCAAATTTTGGTCATTGGTACCTTGGCCCAGGCTCCAGATCAAGACGAAGCCCTTTTTTCAAATTTCGAACCAGTAGGGCGTTTACCGGAACCGGCTTGGGAACCAGACAAATTGACCGAGAGTTACCAAATTTTAGTCACAAATACCTTGGTCCAGGCTCCAGACCAGAGTTAAACGTTTTTATCAAAATTCGAACCAGGGGGGTCTCAGGAGGGCGTTTACCGGGACATGTAAAAGTAGTAGAAAATGACCTATATTAGTGTCGAATTCATAGTTTTCGCGGTCGTTGAAGTCAGTGGTGAAACTCTTATCACAATAACGGGGCCGCGGTGGCTCAGTGGTAGAGCGTTCACCTCTGGTGCTTGGGGTTCCGGGTTCGATCCCAGCCCCCGCCAAGTGAACTTTGTGGTGGACAAACACCGTGTGCGTGGGTTTTCTCGGGGTTCTCCCGTTTCCTCCCACTTTCTTCATTCCACCATTTCATTCATTTCTCATCTTCACCGTCTCCTTTCGCCTAACCGGCATAACCGTGGGACGTAAAACTCAAAGATTTCATTTTTTTTCTTATCACAATAACATCCAAATTCACGCTATTTGGCTCCGGGCCGGGTATCACCGGGGGAGAGGGGCAGACTGAGATACTGAGACATATAAAAGTAATCCAAAATGACCGATATTAGTGTCAAATCCATAGTTTTCGCAATCGCTGAAATCAATGTCCATTAGCGATGACTTGCAAATTTAGTTACAATTGGATGCGGGCCGGGAGTCAGAGGGGGAAGGGAATACCGAGACGTAAAAAATAGCCCAAAATGACCGATATTAGTATCAAATCCATATTTTTCGCGGTCGCTGAGATCAATGGTGATACTCCCACAGGCGTTGACTTCCAGATACAGCCCCCGTGCGAAGCATGGGTATATTCAACTAGTCTTTCAATATAATTCAGTCATACATGCACCAGTCGAAATCAAACCTAACATCTTTGTTTAAAATATAATGATGATTGCTAACTACTTAAGACGAGGTTATCTTCATTTTTTTTCCCCGCACATATTATGTCATATACAATTAACTGAAATGTCTGTTCTCCACATGGGGAGAATATTGCAAATATTTGAACTCCTTCCCCCTTAGGATACGCATGGGGGATGAATTGGAACTTACATTGCATCGGAAATGTTACTTTTCATCTCTGAGACTCCGAAAACTATGGATTGGACAGTGATATTGATCGATTTTCCTTTTCTCCTCACCGATAGTTTGTTAAAAACTTAAATTAGCCCAGGGCCCACTCATGTGCCAAAAATCATTGAAATCTGAGCCGCGGTCTAGGAGTCAAATAGCAAAAACATCGCAACGTTCAATTTTATTTATATAGATGATTTCAACTTGTTTGGTCATTACTTTTCGTTCACTTTTATGAGATGCAGAGATCAATACAAAAATATTCATAATATATAACTTGTATTTACTAATGCGTTTTATTTTACCAATGCATATTTTGCTCCAATTCTTTTTCTTTTCAGAGAGGTCATGTTTGGGAAGAGGTACTCATTATGTTACCAGACCATGTGACGATTGTAATGCTTAGTGCGACGGTGCCAAACACTGTGCAGTTTGCAGATTGGGTTGGACGTACGAAAAAGAAGCCAATGTATGTGATAAGCACTCCAAAGCGTCCTGTTCCGTTAGAACACTTCTTGTATACTGGCTCAGGTGGGAAAACCAAAGACGAGAGGTTTTTACTTCTGGATAGTGAAGGACAGTTCATCGTTGCAGGGTATGAGGATCAAGATTCGTTACTTTATTCTCTTTGTTTCACTTATGCTTCTCAGAATTCGATTAGTTAACACTCGTACTAATGGTGTGAGGTTTGATTCCCTGTGAGACCGGGGCCGCGGTGGCTCAGTGGTAGAGCGTTCACCTCTGGTGCTAGGGGTCTCGGGTTCAAACCCTGCTCCCGCCAAGTGAACTTTGTGGTGGACAAACACCGTGTGCGTGGGTTTTCTCGGGGTTCTCCCATTTCCTCCCACTTTCTTCATTCCACCATTTCATTCATTACTCATCATCACCGTCTCCTTTAGCCTAACCGGCATAACCGTGGGACGTAAAACTCAAAAATTTCATTTCATTTTTCCCTGTGAGACCACAGAATTTTGTATGTTGACCCAGCATCGTAAGACAACTGAGGAATAACTTGAATTAACATAATATGAACTCCAGTCTAGAAAGGTGGGAGACCCGGGTTCCATTCTCGGCAGGAGCTCATGTGGTTCGGATTCCACGTTAATCAGTAGGTCCACGTCTCATATAGCCTCGCTGCTGAACGGGACGTTAAACTCAACTCAACAACTCCAGTCTAGAAAGCCAAAAGTAACGGTGATGAAAACAGATGTGCTGATTACTAGGGTTGCCAACTGGCCGGTATTTCACTGGCCTGGCCGAAAATATTGCTGTTATTTTGATTAAGGCCAGTAACCGGTACAAACTTCTTTCTAGACCTTTATGACCGTTATTTTGAAATCTGCAATTAAGAATAAAACATCGAATGTCGAAATTCTTGAACAATGCCTTTAGAAATACAAATTTCCGTTGTATTGTACATTAAGCGATATATATATATATATATATATATATATATATATATATATATATATGTGTGTGTGTGTGTGTGTGTGTGTTTTAATCTATGGCAGTGACATAAGAAATTAGATAACAATTAGATTTTATTGTGAAACATTGTTTCCAACAATAGAGACAGAAGTGTATAATGTATCATAAATTTAGCGATAAATTTAAGGTATCCATCGATTGTTGGCAATTAATTCATAGACATTTTCTTAGTATAATATTTGTTGCATTGTTTAGTTTCACGCATATGACAACTTTCCGTAAACTTTCAACGTCCTTCCTTATAATTTCTTAAAGTAGTTTTCTGTAGTTGAAGTATAAGTTTAAAGAGTACGTTTCATTTCGTAAATTCAAAACTGTCACGTGAGGATTAATATACTTTTGTTCATCTATTTCTATAATTTTAAAGAAGTTGAAGTTACTAGTAAATACAATAAAATGATCAATATCGACTTTAATTTCTCATTTTTAACACAATGTATGTATTAAGCTTATTAGTGAATGTACTAAGAATATGCACTTTTGTCCAAAATAATACATTTCCTTCCCATGGATGGGTCCGAACAGATACTTCACACTTAGTCCTATATCATAGGGCATTTTGAGAGGGTGCTGGTAATTTTATTTTCCAGAGTTGGCAACCCTGCTGACTACACATTGTTCAACTACTATAAAAGGCATCTAGTTGCCCATAGCTCTTTCAAAGCATTATTCATTTGTTTCTTGTTGTTATAACTTATCTTCTAAGCTGACTTAAAAATGAACAGTTTTACCTTCCATTATGAAGTCGTTGAATTTCAGTCCGACAGTTTCAGTGTGTGCTGACACCTTTGTCGATGACTTGCTAAAATGGAGGATACGTCTGAGAAGATTCCTGCCTGCTTTGTGTAACCTTCGTTGTTCAATTTTTTCTCTCTTAAAAAGTTCCACAAGTAGACAAGAACCTTTCCATTTGTGTTCAGTTTAGCCATTTAGAAGACATTGACAAAAGAGTCAGCACACCCTGAAACTATTTGCCTGAAGTTCAAATACTTCGTGATATAAGATAAAACTGTTCGTATTTGGATTACACGTTATGTATCCTATAGCATCTATCAGCAGTCACCTCGGATGAGTGATTTCCATCTTCCTCTGTTATGGTGCTGGTGAAGAAATTACTACATTCGCACTACTTATCAAACTTCTTGAGGAAACAAATTTGATGGTTAAAAAAAAAAAAAAAATCAAAAAGTGCATGCATTTTCTTAGGGATATAACCTGTCATTGTCGTCATTCATACAAGGTGATAAATGTTTATTATGCATCGAAACATTTCCTGAACATGTTGCAAGTGTCAATTTGTAGTACAAAAAGTGAAATGATTCGAAAGTTTCTTCATCCCCATTGATAAAGAGGGAAGTCATCCATTGAAACAGTGTGCTTATTCACAAAATATCAACGCATGCAAGAAAATAAACGTTTATGAAGTTTTTTCTAGTGTATAATGATACTCGTCGAAGTTAGTGCCTTATGAGTCCTTCCAAAAGTGTTTCAATTTAGGGAGCTATTTAAGATATTGATTTACATGATATTTGGGTTCAACGTGAGAACAAATAGTGGACAGAGTGCTATTAAGTTCCATCTGGTAACTATTCGTCCCACTACGAACATGCCATGGTTCATGAAATTCGATTCAATTCTACTTATGAGTAGCCCATGAAATCGTGCAATCTGTGCCTGCTATGTCAGAGCAGCTAAAAACAACGTCCAGCTGCATCAGTGCGACTAAACCAAGGAGCGGCTATTTCAACACGGATAAAACAACATGCTGCTATGTGAACGCGACTAAAATAAGGTGCAGCTTTGTTAACGCGGCTAGAACAACGTACAGCTGTCAATGCGGCTAAAACAACATACAGCTGTCGACGTGGCTAAAACTACGTGCAGGTGCCAACGCGGCCAAAATAACAAGTGAAAAGAGTGAAAAAGTGACTAACTGGACGGGGACTCGAACCCAGGACCTCCGACATACTGTGCTGATGCGTCCTAAGGAGGGAAGTTTACGGAAAGTTGTTATTTGCACCAGCTAGGGACGTAAAACTAAACAATGCAACGAACAAAATCCCTAAGAGTTATTTGCCAACAATCGATGGACAGTTTAAATTTATCGCTGTATTTATGCCGCACAGTTATGACAAATTATACGGTACATTTCTGTCTCTACTGTTGAAAACAATGTTTCGCAATAAATCTAATTGTTACCAAATTTCTTAATGTTATATAAATTAAACAAAAACTGCTATAGATTAAAAAGAATATCGCTTAATGTTTATTACGAGCATTGATCCAGAAATAAGATTCCCGGTGGGTGGGGCATGACAGTCCAACCAAAGTTTGTCGAAAGGTCCTGGATTTGACGAGAGACGTGAGATCGGGCGTTGTCGTGAAGCAGCGTTACACCGGCTGTTAGTCGTCCTCGCTGGCGGTTCTGGATAGCTCGCCTGAGTTTTCTTAGTGTTGCACAACAACTGTCTTAGTTGAGTGTTGTCCCAGGTTCCGTGAAATCGATCAGTAGTATCCCCTTACGATCCCAAAACACACTGGCCATGACATTGCGAGCAGAAGGAGTGTGTTTGCACTTCTTTGCGACTTCTGACTCCATTGTTTGGGCTTTTGTTTCGTCTCAAGAGTGAAATGAAAAACCCAAGTTTCGTCTCCCGTATCAAGGGAGTCCCAACAACCCTACCTTCACTTGTGATACCCCAATTTTTCAGTCAAAGCTCTTCCCACTGTACCGTAAGAACTCCCAGGAATGCGAACAACAAGTTCACGGACGGTGATCCTCCTGTTTTGAAACACTTCGCGTTGGACCATCTCGACAATCGCCTCCGTAACTGACGGTCTTCCACTCCGTTCTTCATTATGGACGTCCTTCCGACCTGCACTAAACTCCCTGCGCCAGTTTCGGACGTGTACAACGCATATACACTTGTCGCCATACACTTCTGTCCACTGACGATTAATATCCACAGGTGGAGTCCCTTTGGCGTGCAAAAAGCGAATTACGGAACGAATCTCGCACTTGGCGGGAGCAATAATGGGTACCTCTATCACGGACGGCTGCAGAGCCAAGACTGAGCGGCGCAGCGATTTCTCTTCGCACCTTCCCGTGCGGCTGGAGCTCTTTGGGAACCTTATTTCTGGATCAAACTTCACACAACGGAAATTTGTATTTGTTAAAGGCACTGTTGAAAAATTTTGAAGTTCGATGTTTTCTTCTGGATTACAGATTTTAAAATACCAGCCATAAAGTTGCTGGTAAGAAGTTCGTACCGGACATCGGCCTTAATCAAAATAACAGCAATATTTCCGGTCGAGCCTGTGAAATACCGGCCGGTTGGCAATCCTAAGTAGGAGATAAAGGAATGTTCTATGTAAAAGATATCCGAGGTCAGGGTTTTTGAATTATCTATATGTTTATATGTTATTTTCCTAGATACAATGCTGCTGTTGAAGCCAAGAAGCGTGGTGATTCAAAGTCCAACTATGGTCCGAAAGGTCGACAAACTGGAGGTTTGAATCCAAAGCAGATGAAAACGATGTGGATTGGTCTGATCGATCATTTAGAGAGAAATGAGAAACTCCCCGTTGTAGCATTTACTCTGTCACGAAAAAGATGCGACCAAAACGCTGAAGCTCTCACGAGTGTGGACCTCACGACGCACGATGAGAAGAAGACCATTCATTCCTTTTTCCACAAATGGTGCATACAGCGGTTGAAAGGATCAGACAGTAGATTACCACAGGTAGGTGTTTTGCTTTTATTTTTTTTAATTTTTTTTATTTTTTTTTAAAGTGGATTAAAGTTGCTACTGGACGCATAGTATGTAGTAGTTAAAAACATGCCTTAAGTTCTCTAAAATTGTAGAAAGCTGCAAACGATTTCATCGAAGGATTGTCGACTTCCATAGTATGACTGATAAACTAAACTGTTAAAAAAAAAATAAGTAAATAAATAAATAAAATAAAAAATGAAATATTTCAGTTTAACGTCCCATAATTATGCCCTTCAGGTTAAGGGAGACGATGATTAAGGCAGGTGAATGATGATGGAAGAATTTGTGGAATGAGGAGGTAGGAGAAAACTGGAGTGCCCAGAGAAAACTCACGGACACGATATTGTCGACCACAGCTTACTTGGCCGGCGTCGAACCAGGGACCCCACGCACCAGAGGTAAGCGCTTTACCACTGAGCTACCATGCCCCCCAAACTGTTTAATCCGTCACAGTGGGTGGTTGCCACCAACTAAGAGATTATGGAGAAATATTTGTATATACAAATGGAGTGGATGAATCCTTGATGTACTGTGTACTGATGAAAGTAATTAAGTGAATTTCTAAAATGAATGAAAATGAATATATAATCAGACTTTACACGAAGCAGAAAGAATTGTTTCTTTCCTAAGCGTGTACTATCCAGCATTATGTTAGTTTTCCTTCGATACATGTAACCCTCATTTGAAATGAAATGAAATCTTTCAGTTTTACGTCCCACGAAACCCTCATTTGAAGTGCATAACCTTGGTTCAAGTTTGATTACATGTTCATTTTCATTCTTTCTAAAGTTTCAAGAAGTTACATTTTCGTCTGTATATAGTGCATCAGCAATTCATTCATTCTATTTGTATATTATAAAACTTCTTAGTAGGTAGAGCTGGGTTAATAAAACAGAATCCGGAATCTACTCCCACATCCGGTTTATTTATAAAATCCTCTATTAACAACAGTATGTACAGAAAATGCTATAGAATACTTTCTCTGATTTATAAGGTAGAAATTAGGTAGTCCTTGACCGTGCGGTCGCACATAGGATCTCCACAGAGTCCCGAAGCAGGCTAAGCAGAGTGGCGTAGGAAACCCCAAAGCTCCAAAGCAAGCAGTGAGGGGGGGGGGGATAAAAGTCACAGAGCCCTGAAGCAGACTAAACCAGGAGGAAAGGAATAGTCAAAAGTCTTGAAGCATACTAGAGGCTTCGGAGGTAGGTTACTCCTAGTGCTCCAGGCAAGCAAGAGGAGGAAGACCAGAGAATTGGTACGAGGGTCACTACGAAAGTTTTGAGATGTGAAATAACTTACATACTTAAAATCAATTTAACACTTACATTTTCTCAAAGTATTCACCTTACACTGTACACACTTTTGCATCCGCGAAAACCACTTTTGGAAGCAGTGTTGCCAGTCTTTTTTCTTCAAGTGTTGATAATTCATTCTCGTAAGCCACTACAGCTTCTTCAGAACTGCCAAATCTCTTCCCATGCATGCGATCTTTGATCCTGGGGAACAGAAAAAAATCACACGGGGCCAGGTCAGGGCTATACGGCGGATGAGTCATAAGTTTGACCTCTGTAGATTCTAAAAACTGAATTGTGATGTTGACCGTGTGTGCGGACGCGTTGTCATGATGAAGCAGGATCCCACGCAATCCAGTTCTTGAACGCCGTTCCCGAAGCTTCTGGAACACTTTTGTTAGACAAACAGTGCTGTACCTCTGAGCAGTAACAGTCCTTTGTTCTTCAAGTGGAACAGTTGTTTGGAGAAGAAAGTTGCGACCATCTTCTTCCCCACACTTTGCGGTCGCTTCACTTTCGTGGGTGGATTTTAGTCTGGAAAGATCCAAACTGTAGACTGGCGTTTATTTTCAGGGTCAAATTGATAGATCCAAGTCTCATCACCAGTAACAATGTCAAAGACTTGTCGAGAATTGCCTCCATCAAATCTTGCAAGCATTTCTTCACACCATTCCACACGCATGCGCTTCTGCTGTTCAGTCAAAGTGTGAGGCACCCGACGAGATGAAACCTTTCTGAGCCGAAGATGATCATGAAGAATTTTTGTTACTGCTGGCGATCCAATGCTCACTGTAGATTCCATGTCCTTGAAAGTTGTTCAAGGATTTTCTCGAATCATTTGTTCCACAGCGGCAATGTTTTCATCTGACACATCTTTTGCCGGACGTCCTTGCTCTCTCTTCATCTTTAAGCGGTGTGCCGGACACAAAGCCTTGCTCTCTCTTCATCTTTAAGCGATGTCCGGCCTCTTCTGAATTCACCAAACCACCGAAAAATTGTAGCACGGGAAGGAGCAAGGTCCCCAAATGCCCCCTGCAAACGGTCAAGGCTTTGTGTCTCGTTCAAACCACTTTTGAAATCGTAAAGGATCATTGCCCGAAAATGTTCCCTTTCGAGCTCCATTCTAGACAGCCAAATACTGCTCACATCAACAAACAAGTGAAGGCGATACGGCCACGCCGATAAGCGAGGCGAGTTGAAACTTGCTTCGTTTCTTTGCTCTGGACACCACTACCGAACGCAATTGGTGGAATTCAAATACTGTGCCACAACAATGCATATCTCAAAACTTTCGTAGTGACCCTCGTACCGGCTCGCTGGTTGCTGTCCAATATATAGGCGTCCAGAGCGACGGTGGCGCTGCTGGCGTCCTGTCTTCCTGTGATTTGTAGGAGGTGTTGGTGGTCCGTTGTCTACTACTCGTAGTAATCCCACTGGGTGTGTAGTACTCCGACGTAAATCCATGTCTGTGATGTTCACAAACAGGAGCATGTGACATTGTTTGTACACAGAAGCACCTGGTACATTACAATATACGTTTCCGTCATTTCTTAACTGGAGACAAGCACACAATGTGACAAATTAAGCAGCTTGAGTTCTTAATCACTGAGGAAATTCATAGTGGTACGACGATACAGTTTCTATCTTTCTATAATTTTCAGGACGCTTACAGGTACTTTTGCAACTAGATATTTTTCTATTGATAGAGAAAGTGAGTGATTTCTTCCTAGTTGGTTTCCTCTGACCGCTTGTCCTAACCATATATATTATATAAAATTATTTTGCATAAAAATTGTATTTTATACATATAATAATTACATTGCAGAAATTTTTCCTGTTTTTCTGAAAAATCAGTATGTGTATAAAACGAGTTTTGCATCTGCTCGACTCATATTTTATTTGATGGTCTCTAACGTAACTAATTAACGGATAATATTCAAGAAATAATCATGATATAATAATAATAATAATAATAAAATAGCATGCGTTTGCTAAAAATACAAAATGGTGCCCACTTGAATGCCTCACAGTGCTTTTCTGTTCCTTATTTAAGGCATGTATAAAAGAATTGTATTGCTTCAAAAGTTTATAACAAATTTATTTCTCGCTTCACATGAGCAAAATCCACGATGTCAGTAGCGGTAACTGTCAGAGCTTGTTTACAATCCTTTAATAGGTGCACCCTGGGTCACACAACACGTCCACACAATAATCAGATTCATTTTAGACTTGGTTTAGCATGTTCACTATATTAGCCTGCAAATCATGAGCTATCTAACTATATAGCTCCGGGAGGGACTAAACGTACGTAAGCACAGTCTGTGAACCCCCCAAACATTGAAATTGTATGTAAGAATCGACAAACAGGATAGCTTAAAGGGAATGTGGTTGTCTCCATTTAAATGTCCGATACAGCGCTGTCGAAGAACACGATTCAAAATCACTGTATTCCTGTGAAAATGGAGAAGCTCCACTCATTTGTAAAATGTAGTAATGATAATTGGTATTCAGTTGAAGTAAGAACTAGTCCTCAGTTGAGTCGTTAGTTAACTGCTTCAGTGAAGCAAAATGGACGTGCATTTTCGTGAAGAAATCTTTTGACTTCGGCGACCCATGCTGTTACTATACCTGTGGAGTAGTTGCACCGTTCTCCAAGCACGAACATTCTGTCTATGTATCTAGCCACCTAACCACTGACGCGAAATGTGTCTTTACTGGAAAAGATGAAGTCTTTCCACGAAATTATTTTTCTCCATTTTCAACTGAATCTCCTAACAAAAGTCAAGCTTTTTCACTTCGTGTGCTGGTGTAGGACATGTAACAATCGCATCTATGCAGTTTAAAATATTGCTTCCGCAGCTCTTTCGACACCGTCATTTTTGACATATCCGATTTCCTGTACTCTAGCCAGTGACTTGCGGGAACTCGCACACACTGTTGTCATCAGATACACGAGATCAACCAAGAATCTTGCTTTTCATGAGTTGTCAGTCCCGCAAACTATCGATATATTATCTAGTTGTAATTGCAGTTTTGTATTAATATTAAGTGGAGTGGACGAAACCCACACAGCACTGTATTCACAAATTTGTACAACTCAACACGAAGCAACCAGACGCCGTCTTGGATTTTGATGGTTTGTGTTGGGTTTAGCGTCCTTTTCAGCAACGAGACTATATGAAACGTAGATCTACAGCGTAACGTGAGATCCGAACCACATGAGCTCCCGCCGGGAATCGAACCTTGGTCTCCCACGCCAAAGGTACTGTGTAATCAGACACAGTAGGTAATCAGGTATTATGTCTAATGAGACCAAGAAGTTTAGTTTTGTTGGCGAAACTGTTACACAATTATTATTTTTAATTAAAACTTACTTTGTTCAGAGATTTGTAATTTTATTTCTTTTATTAAGTTACTAGTTACGTTTATATAAAAACTATTTTCTCGAAAACTACACATGAGGATTTAAACTCACGCGCTTCATTTTGTTCAGCTCGATGCAATTTATCGAGTGATACATGTCTCATCTTTGAACATTTTTTTCTTCTTAAACGCAAATAAAATTTGTAGAATTTGACAGTGAGTACCTGACAGTCTTTCAGCAGTAACTGTCCTATTTCAGTGTTTTTAGATAAGTTAATTTATACTGATGAAATTATTGTAGGCAAGAAGAGAACGTACAATGTCTTTCTTTTCGCAGGTAACAAGAATGCAGGACTTGTTGAAGAAGGGCATTGGTATTCATCACAGCGGAATTCTTCCAATTCTGAAAGAAATTGTAGAAATGTTATTTCAGGATGGCTTAGTGAAGGTAAAATATTTCACTAATAAATCTTCTATCAAATAAATAGAATAGATCTTTCTACCAGTAAAATAATTCGTTAATTATTATTCTAGTAATAATGAATTTTAAAATGTTATGAATCGTAACTGTAATAATTTATTTAATAAAATAACGATCATTACCAAGCAAATTCCTTTTTATCAAAACAGTTTGAATACAATCTTAAAGGTTATTCATAATGTTATTTGAAATCGTATTAATTTTCTTTCTTTAGGAAACTACCAATCAAAAATAAAAAGAACAGTATCATAGAAGGCGCGTTCGGAAAGTAACCTCCGATTGGTCATTGAGGGGGAAATAGTGAGAGCAGCGCTACCATCTTTGCACACAGACATGCGCGGTAGATCAGTCTGCATCCAGCCGTGGTAGAGTGAAGGTTGTCTGATCACTAGTTCTACTTGTGTAGCGTCTTAAAACGTGTGCTGCAATAGAAAACCCCGGCAAGTGCGAGGTGGGAGCTGTTATACGTTTCTTTACGGCAGAACAATATTGGGCAGCAGCTATTCATCGGGAACTTTGTTCTGTGTTTGGACCAAGTGTGATGAGTGAAAGGAGTTCTTTCATTTAAAAGTATACGAACAAATATTCATGACGAAGAGAGGAGGAACAGGCTATCAGTGATCACTGATGAACTCATTCAGAAAATTGATGGAAAATTTCGTGAAAATCGTCGTTTCACAATCTTGGAGCTTTCCGATGAATTTCCATAAATTTCCAGGACTGTGTTGTATGACGTAGTGACACAGAGGTTAGGCTACGGTCACGGTCTGGTTCAAGGCACAGGCGGGAAATTTTTATGCTCACGAAATTTCTAAGCTAGCGCAAAGATATGATAAGTGCCTGAATAATTATGGAAACTACGTTGACAAATAGAGCAAAAAACTAGTTTTCAGATGTATATAATAAATTATTCTTATTTACTTTGGTGTTTCTTTTTTAACCAATTGAAGGTTACTTTCAGAATGGCCCTCGTATATAGTGACTTCGCATTGATAGCTGCTGTTTCGTCTTTGATGCAAGCGGTCCCAGGATTCAATTCCCGGTGGAGACATTTGGTTTGAAAGATGTAAAAGCCATTTCAGGCCAGCCATCGTAGGTGAGGTATTCCCTGGGTTTCCCTTATTTACACCAGGCAAATGCCGGGATGATATCGACCGAAAAGATCCCAGACCGCTCCCTTCCTTCCCCATTTCCCCGGATAGTGTGATCGCCGAGGAACATCATCCTTCATACGTGACCGGCTAAAAATGGCTGTAGATACGGAAAGCCCAGAAATATAATTTCTCATTCCTATATCATATATATTATCGTAGAAATTAAATACTTCAAGAAATTTGCAACTCACTTCCAAGCAAGTCATCCAACTTTAAAGTTATTGAATGATACATTTCCACTTTCGGAATATTGAGGCCAAGAAATTTTGTTCGATCAAAATGATACTTTAGACCTGAGAAATTCGTTCTTTTGTAAATTGTAGAATTAATTCTTAGGTGTGTTCCAAAAGTGTTGCATAGCATGTATCACCGTGTTTAATTTCCCATGGTAATGCTTTGTAGATAAAATAAAACGAGTACTTAATGAGAGGAAATTATTATGAAAGATTTGGTGAAGTGAGATTGTGCTAGGAAACGAGAGAACTCTGACAAAAGCTGCGAGCACAAACACATAGCCCATCACAAACACACAGTCTGACATCAAACCAGGAACTTCTCACACCAGAGGCAAGATCCTGCCACGAACTACCGTGGCATTAAAACTTCGTAACATTATAAATATGTGTAGATAAGGAACATACTTTTCATTGTAATTTCATTTAAATTCATTAGTTTTAATTACCTCTGTGATTAATATGTATTGTTTTCAGTTACTGTTTGCAACAGAAACGTTTGCCATGGGAGTGAACATGCCGACCCGAACAGTAGTCTTTGATTCGATTACCAAGTATGATGGGAATGAGTTTCGAACGTTGTTACCAGCTGAATATATTCAGATGGCCGGTCGTGCTGGGCGTCGAGGCAAGGACAAGAAAGGAACTGTCATTATTCTGTGCACGAAAGATGTCCCTGAAAAGTATGACCTTCAGAAAATGATGTTAGGTAAGTTTGTGAAGAAATAAGGAAAGATTATTGTGATAGATTATCTGGTAATTCAATATGTTGTGGTTTCGAATTCATATATTATCAAATAAGTAAGTCTGTGATGATTTTAGCACGAATAATTATATGTACTGGCGTTCTGCTTGGACACTGCTCAATTCAGTAAATATACCGTGTTTCAGAAATGATGACCTGATTTTGGACAGTAACAATTACGGAACATGGGACGTGCCGGCAAGAAATGAGTGTTGTTTGAATGGGCGTAGCCTAGAGTTTCAGAAAACCGCCGTTAGATGTCAGTCATTGAGTCTTCTCAGTTTGCAGTCAGTTAGAAGTAAGATGGCGTCCGCTCAACAGAAGGCGTTTTGTGTGCTGCAGTTTGCAAAGACTGAGTCAGTGATTTCTGTCCAGCGTGCTTTTCGTCGGCGTTTTGGCATTGATATACCTGCACCCTAAAACATTCGTCGTTGGTATCGCCAATTTGAAAAGAGAGGATGCTTGTGCAAAGGTAAAGAGTCCAGGTCGGCCTCGCACTTCCGCAGTTTATTCCATTTTTGTAGTATGTTTTTATCAATACATATGGACTTTTAAAATCAGATCATTCTTTTTGAAACATTCTGCACTATTTTTTTTTTCCTCGGGTAGTTTGAAAGATTAAAGTGGCGTAAGGATCTCTGAGACAACACTAAGCTTTTACGACAGTAGAAAAGTTGAGGAAGATTCGAGTGTTATTCATATCGACCATTTACACCGATATGTTCCAGTTTTTCAGTGATTCATACAAGGCGGATGTTGGGGATTGTCAATTAATCAGATGTTGTGACTTGATTTCTTTGCCACTCCTATTTTTTTTTTTCTTTCTTGTGTTCGTTTAACCTTCGACTTTATTTACAAGTTGGAACTACTTCGAGCAGTTTATAAACAATAATTCTTGCATAGCTGAAACTTCAATACTTTCACGTTTTCATTGTCAGTGTTTTTCTGTGTGATTTACACAACGAAATACAGAAATGTCAGTATTGACAAATGAACCACGCATCAAGAACGTGTTCTAAAAGTGACTTGGATCTGAGTGTGCTCTAAATTGAATATAGAAAGATCAAAGTACTGTTAACGATGGTATTGTCTAATATATAATATCATGATTAGTAATAGAGGTATTTGGCCAAAATATTGCACTGTTAGCGAAATATCTCTCATCACCAATCGTGACAAGACACAAAAAAAAACATGGCCTTCATTATCCGACTGCTGAATTGTGACTGGGGAAGTTAATGTTTTGAATCATATACAAGCAGAAGATGCAAAGAATACCCGGGTTTACGAACTATATTGTTATTGCTACATACGATGATAAGTAAAAAATTAACCACAATTTTGACATAACTCTTTTTATATTGTTGATACTGACTTGTGTCCTCGTTTATTTTATTGTTATGCTGTTGTGGTCATGCTATGAAAGTTTGATTCTAATTCCTCCATTTGTCTTCCTTTTGTTGCAGATAGATCATGGCCGCTCAGTTAGAAAGTTTGCACCAAAGAGAAACAAGCAGTGATCCGCTTTTTGTGTGTCGGAAGGTGTATCAGAGGCCGCAATCCACCAAAGACTTTCAGCACAATACGGGAACAGTGTCTCGTCGCACAGAGTGTCTATGAATGGATGGAAAAATTTTAAAAATGTTCGCACAAGTGTTACGCACGAGGAAGGGCCCGGACGACCATCTTCGGCCACAAATGCTGACAACATTGAGCGTGCACGTGACAAGTTCTGTTAGACAGACGAGTAACTTTTGATGAAGTCTAGTTCTGTTAGACAGACGAGTAACTTTTGATGAAGTCTAGTTCTGTTAGACAGACGAGTAACTTTTGATGAAGTCTTTGATGGATTGCGGCCCCTCATACACCTTCCGACCACAAAAAACGGATCACTGCTTGTTGTCTCTCTTTGATGCAAACTTCTAACTGAACGGCCATGATCTATCTGCAACAAATGGAATACAAATGGAGGAATTAGGATCAAACTTTCATAGCATCACCACAACAGCATAATAATAAAATAAACGAGGACAGAAGTCAATATGAACAATGTACGAAGAGTTGTGCATAATTTTTGACTTCCCCTCGTATAATGCGAGCTCTCTCTGATCAGAAGCAAGACTGAAGAAATGGAAGAGGAGCTACAGAAAATCAAGTGAGACACTAAAGAGCAATCCGATTAAGCCAAAGAAGAACTTACCAAATTAAATAGTAGGCGCCTATTTATAATAGGAGTGCCGGTCCTGGGTTCGAGTTCCGAATGTCCGTATTCGAAGCGTTAGATATGAGGTCTGTTCCTGTGACGAAAGCCAGATATAATAATATTGGGATTCGAACCTTGGATCTCTTTTGAAGTCTTCCTTAACATCATTCATTTGTAAAAGACTAATAGATCCAATAAGGAACTGGCAAGTAAACAAATAGTCTCACTCCTACGGTCCTAGGATTCGGGCGTTAAACATCAGAGGCATAAGCCGTATACCCACCATCGCTATTGCGTCAGCTCCAAGTTACACTGATCAATACCTGTAAAAAGTGCAAGGTAGGATAGCCATACGTGATTAACACCAGACGAGTAGTGGAAGACGAAAGTAAATGTTTGTTCTTCACTATTTAGAAGTACCTTACCTGTTTGGTTTTACTAAAAACCATATACACTATTAAAAGGTAATATTCTCCTTTTGCTGAGAAAGAAGCAATATAGGTTACACGCTTTGAAATCATTAAGTATTATTTTCACTACACATTAAAAGGGGGAAATATTTACGAAATCACTTATATTTCACTTTTTAAATTCAATGAATATAAAAAATTTACAAACTTATGAAAACACAAAACACAATATTTCACTAAGACGAAAAGAATGGCCCAATCATTGTGGTGAATGTACCGAGACGATACCGAAATAATACGCGCAGTTTCGATCGAACGAAAATGATGGATCGGTTAGCGACTATGCTATTCACTACAGACACTTCACTTCCCTTAGGCTGCAAGGGATCGCAACTGATTGTTTTCCATTGCTCCATCTTGTGGTTTTCATGGTCTGTCCGGCTAAGTTTTAGTATTACGTTGTTAAACTCATCTTGTGTTACTTTGCTAATTTAAACATTGTAATTTTAGGGAATCTTCTAACCTCGGTGGAGACAGATACTTAATACACTCAACTTATACGGCGACTTTCTGAACTCTCTCTCTTTTGAGAGTTCTTAGAAGATTTTGTTTGTGTGAAAACTACTAACGCACTCCATGTTGACTCTTACGTAATGAGTGAGAGCTACTCTTCTGCGCTTCACATCGTTGCCAGTTAGTAGCGCAAGAATACACTAACAAATTAAAATATAGTTCGTAGAAAACATTAAGTTTTTACTTTATTATATTGTTAATAATATATAATAAATGGTCCATAGATTAATAGAAAGCACATTAAAAACACTGATTGTTCGAATAAGTTGTAGAATTGGCGATTATTAATAATTTTCACATTGTCACGTAAAACTCTATCATCATCATGAGAGTTCACTGCGTGGGCGTTTCTCTCGAGAGTAGCTAAATTTTTCCTCCAAATATGGGCTGACGGGAGGAAGCAGGACTGTCTGGAAATGTGAGGTACCTTTTGGGTGACAAATTCTTAAGTATTGTTTTCCTCCAACTGTTAGCTGATTGCATTATATTTCTAAGAATTGACGCTGGGGAAATACGAGGGTTGGTTTAAAAATCCAAGCCAATCCATACTGTTATATATTCTGGTGCAAAGGATTAGAGTGTGACAATTCCGACTATGTTGGATTTCTTATCAACGAAAACACTGGAGAGCAAGCAAAGGCTTGATATCAAACTCTCCCAGAGATACAAGCTACAAATGATTCAAGCATATATTCCCACAACAAGCCATTCGAAAGAGGAAGTAGAAGAATTCTACGAAGAAATTAGAGAATTTAATAAAAAAGGAAAGAATTACGTAAAGCAGTGACTTCATTGTTACCAGAACAACCAAACGAGAAGTCAGTAAGAAATTTCGGATATTGCGAACGAGATGAACTTTGAAACTTTTTAGTAGCCGAGAAAATATACATTATGATTCCTTCTTCAAGAAAAAATGTCACAGAAAATGGACATGGAGACACCAAAGTGGAAGGACAAACGAAATTTACTATATCATCTCAAACAGAAGATATATGATTGACGTGTGAACTATTCTGAACAAGTTCAAGACAGGAAATCATCACCGAATGGTAAACTATAAACAACGTGTTAAGACCAAACAAGAAAGCAGGCTTACAGGATAAAAGGAACATGTAGGGAGGAAGATTGTTCAGGAGCACCGTAAGTTGTTTCAACTGAAATTATTTCGCCTTCCCCTCACTGGTATTAGTTTAGGGGCGTGTGAAATTTTACTTTCAATACCATTGAGAAGAAGCGAGTTCCACTCACACTCCTCTGTAAATAGTAAAACGAAACATCCTAAAGTGCATTTATGTACTGTTTGTTGAGTTTAATTAAAGAACAAAGATTTTGATGTTTGACAATGTTTAATTATGGTAGTGTTTCCAATTTATACTATTCAGCATTGTACTTCATAATGTTTTTAAAATTCAAACTAAATCACACAAACATATTTATATATGCAATGCAATACTACTTTCAATAAAACATATTGGTAAGGTATTGTACTCAATGCCATATTTAAAAATGCACAGTAAAATATAAATAGTACAAACTAACTATATACCAATAAATTTGAAACAGTAAAATTGCTTTAATATTTTGCAATAATGCTTCTTAATTTCTAAAATAAAACACATACTATCACTCAAGAATAGCATATATCACTAAGTAATTCAACTTATCATGATTTTATTTTTCATGAAAATAAAATATTCCTTACGGCTAAATGCATAAAAATTTATTATATTTGGAACACCAATATTATTCATAAAATTCAAAAGTATATGTTCCTTGACATATTAACACAAAATATTTATCAAGAATATTCGAAATAATTCAACATAATTAAAACGTATAATATAATGCACATAAGTAAATATAACACTAAAAATATTTCATTTACTATGAAATGAAAGACTGGGCACATGTGAGCTCGTCACGCTCAAAGTATATGAAAATATACTGCCTGCATAAAGTATGCAAGACCCTAACCCATTTATTTATTAATATATTTCCATCCCCGAAGCAAAGTGAAAAGATAGAACGTTTGGTTAAAATTCAAAAATAATATAGAGGGGACTAATAAGAAAATTGCTTACTCCGGGCATTACATAATATGGATAACCCATAATATTGGAGGAACCTTTGCTTCAATGTCTTCAAGTACTACTTGAAATGTTTTCGTATTCAACGAAAAGATTAATGCAAAGTAAATGCAACAATGGTTGCTAACAATTATCACATACACCACTTACTTGATACTTATTCATAGTAAGATGTCTCATTATATATCCTTTTCAACTTAACAACGCGCCATGAAGGTGGGTACAGGTAACTACCATAACTTACCACACCAAACTTCAAGTATCCTCAGCTGATTTCTAATCCCAGAGGCATACTGATTAGTTAAAACAAATAACTTGACGTAACACATCGTAAATATACATTACTATTAATTGACGCATGGTTGTTTGAAATTGAAATCTTTAATTCATTAATTTAAAATATAATCATTCAGGTTTATTACCGAATGGTTTCTCACCAAAATATTTAAATTTATAACTCGAAATATTTTTTATTTTGTAAAATTGCAGCACTGTGATGGAATATTCTGTTTAGATTTTCCACATCTTCACCATTTAAATTTATTTCATTTCACTATATTTGAAAATTCTCACTGCGCAAATTCACTCTTGCACTTCGAAAAGAAATACTATATTTTCTATGATTCGAAAAATGAAATTTCATTATGAATGTATTAACGAAAAAATATGCTATTACAAGTAATTTCGTAATACGTATTTAAAATATCATTTTTTTTAAAGGGTATCTCTAATTCAACATTTTCAATATATTATAATGTGAAACAATGTATGAAGTGAAAAAAAAATAATATTGAAAATTTTTTCCTGAATCTATCGGCTATAGCCATTCACATGATACATACAATAAAATATTATTGCTTTTATTTAAACATGCAAAATTTTCTAAAACACTAACAGTGTTGAAAAATATTTATAGCATGAAAAATAATTACTAACAACAAAAGAAATTTTGTGCAAAATTTTCTGCAATGGATATGACCAAAATTTATTTTTCATTGCAAGGTCAAAATATGGAAAATGGGCAATCCGGCTATGTAATAATGTCGTTTACCCAATTCCTTTTCGTATTGGATTTATTACAACATCGTAAAGTAAAAATTTCATGCAATCAAAGATTCTACGTTTAACTTCCATACACGGCATCCACCGATTTTTGTTAATACAAGAACGCAACATTCTGTAAGCACTAGATTTTTGTGTTACCTTATTATGAGAACTAGCAGTTACCTTACGAATGGTTTGTACACTCGGGACTTTCATTATTTGAGTGTCATTACAAATGTTGGTAGCAAAGAATTTACACATTCTACGTATGCGTAATATCTTACTTACTTTACGCACCTTTTTGCGAATCTTCAAGTTATTTTTCATTTTCGCACGGTGGAAAAACCTTTTGCTTTCCAAACAAAAATTTCTGTTTCTTAATTTCTCAACAACATATCGAGTTGAGTACAAAGTGTTGGTTGGTGGATAGTCAATCTGAACGTTTTGACTTAGTTCAATACACTTTTCCTTACCTTTCTTAAATTTAAATTTCATAGATTTACTAGTTGCACGATGTATGCCAAGCGAACATGGAATGGTTTCACTTCTAGTAAAACGTACAATTACGAACATACATACTGTACCTTTCAGCAACACTAAAGATATATTACCACTGAAAAAATAATGCAATTCACCAATCTGAATTTGTTGCCTAATGCAGTTTACTCTGGGATGCCTAGTAACATGCCGTGTATACACCACAAAAATTACAGGACTTATAGACAAACATTTTTTACGAACAAGTAGCATTGAGCCGGAGGGGGGAAACAGCTGATCCACCCACTTCCTTTCACATAAGGGACAAGTGCAGACTTTATTTTCGTCTAAAAATACTACGACAGTATCACTTTCTATTTCCCTAGTGGTGGTTACGCTAACCACACTCATACTACTGTTGGAGGTAGCCTCCATGAAGTTAACCTGCACGGTGTTTACGTTTACACTGACATTTTCATTACTTACTTCATTTCCCTGAATAAAGACATCATTACTCTGTAAAACAGAAATATTTTCCAGCTTGGTTGTAATGCTTTGTAATTGTACGGAATTATTTTCCAACAACTGAAATAATTCATTCCACCTACTATTTTCACTTTCATTAGTTTGGGCAAAATGTGATTCTTGGACTTCAGATAACCTACCTTTCTTAACAGGATTTGGATATGAATCACGATCATCGGCAACATTTTCCAATTTCCTCTTACACCTTTTAGTTCTAACCTCAGAAGGACAACTATGGCGAACATGTGCTAACAGGTCAACATTAAATTCATCAGTAAATCTAACCTTTTTAGAGATTTTATTTTCCTTTTCGGTTTGATCCCCATTACCTGACATAGTATGTAAACTGACATCCTTGTTACGTTTTTTGAGGATAGATTTGATACCATTGGAACTAGTTTGAGGAGAACTTTCAACATTACTTGAAAATAATTCTTTCTCCTCTCCATTGAACGTACTATCATGATCACTAAGAGAGCTGACATCAGAGTACTTTTTCTGTAGCCGTTGAACTATTATTTCAATAACTTTATTCTTGTCATTAACGTCATCGCATTGAAGTTTCAACTTTTTTGCTACATACTGAAAATATACATTTTTGCCGCGAGCACATTTCTCTTTCAATTTTTCGTACTGAATTGATTTCCTAATACCACGTACACGGAGATTAACCTCCTTTTCTACGTTTTTCCTATATTCACAATTAAAATTAAACACATATTCGCAAATTGCTAGTTTCGCTACTCTATTGAAACTATGAGTTTCTACATTGAGGCCTAAAACATTTTGAAACTCTTCTAAACAAAATGGAACAGTACTATACTTATATTCATTTATTACGTTAGCGTACTCTAATTCTATCTGTGCTCTTACATTCATTAAATTTAGCGCTAGCATTTTGTACGTGGATTTATGAATCATATACTCTAAAATGAACACAAAAATATAAAAATGTAAGTAACACTACATGTAAAAGAATGTGAAGAAATGTTTCTTTCGCAGAACATTAATTGCTAAGTTCACATTTTAAATTTCAGTGATTGTTTCGCATTCTGGTATGCATAAACTAGGGCCTACCTGCGTTTCTTCAGCAGTGTTTGGCTGATTCAACAGCTCCTGAGAATTTTCAACCTTTTTGTGCGTTTCATACTTTTCACGTAATTCAGCCAGTTGTATTTTTAGATTCTCAAATTGTTTGGTCAACTCTTTTTGAATTAATTTTAATATTTGGTTAGTTGCAGCCAAATCTGCAGACAATTGTTTCACCGCTTCAAGCAGTGTTTCCGTTTCACTAAGCGTTGACATTGTAAAATATTATACTTAAAAATACAACATGCAAATTAGTGGCATTGAATATAAAATAGTGAAGTTCAAACATTCGCTTTCTCCCCACTAAAACATCTGTCTTTGTTCGGTGCGTCAGATATAATAGGAGTGCCGGTCCTGGGTTCGAGTTCCGAATGTCCGTATTCGAAGCGTTAGATATGAGGTCTGTTCCTGTGACGAAAGCCAGATATAATAATATTGGGATTCGAACCTTGGATCTCTTTTGAAGTCTTCCTTAACATCATTCATTTGTAAAAGACTAATAGATCCAATAAGGAACTGGCAAGTAAACAAATAGTCTCACTCCTACGGTCCTAGGATTCGGGCGTTAAACATCAGAGGCATAAGCCGTATACCCACCATCGCTATTGCGTCAGCTCCAAGTTACACTGATCAATACCTGTAAAAAGTGCAAGGTAGGATAGCCATACGTGATTAACACCAGACGAGTAGTGGAAGACGAAAGTAAATGTTTGTTCTTCACTATTTAGAAGTACCTTACCTGTTTGGTTTTACTAAAAACCATATACACTATTAAAAGGTAATATTCTCCTTTTGCTGAGAAAGAAGCAATATAGGTTACACGCTTTGAAATCATTAAGTATTATTTTCACTACACATTAAAAGGGGGAAATATTTACGAAATCACTTATATTTCACTTTTTAAATTCAATGAATATAAAAAATTTACAAACTTATGAAAACACAAAACACAATATTTCACTAAGACGAAAAGAATGGCCCAATCATTGTGGTGAATGTACCGAGACGATACCGAAATAATACGCGCAGTTTCGATCGAACGAAAATGATGGATCGGTTAGCGACTATGCTATTCACTACAGACACTTCACTTCCCTTAGGCTGCAAGGGATCGCAACTGATTGTTTTCCATTGCTCCATCTTGTGGTTTTCATGGTCTGTCCGGCTAAGTTTTAGTATTACGTTGTTAAACTCATCTTGTGTTACTTTGCTAATTTAAACATTGTAATTTTAGGGAATCTTCTAACCTCGGTGGAGACAGATACTTAATACACTCAACTTATACGGCGACTTTCTGAACTCTCTCTCTTTTGAGAGTTCTTAGAAGATTTTGTTTGTGTGAAAACTACTAACGCACTCCATGTTGACTCTTACGTAATGAGTGAGAGCTACTCTTCTGCGCTTCACATCGTTGCCAGTTAGTAGCGCAAGAATACACTAACAAATTAAAATATAGTTCGTAGAAAACATTAAGTTTTTACTTTATTATATTGTTAATAATATATAATAAATGGTCCATAGATTAATAGAAAGCACATTAAAAACACTGATTGTTCGAATAAGTTGTAGAATTGGCGATTATTAATAATTTTCACATTGTCACGTAAAACTCTATCATCATCATGAGAGTTCACTGCGTGGGCGTTTCTCTCGAGAGTAGCTAAATTTTTCCTCCAAATATGGGCTGACGGGAGGAAGCAGGACTGTCTGGAAATGTGAGGTACCTTTTGGGTGACAAATTCTTAAGTATTGTTTTCCTCCAACTGTTAGCTGATTGCATTATATTTCTAAGAATTGACGCTGGGGAAATACGAGGGTTGGTTTAAAAATCCAAGCCAATCCATACTGTTATATATTCTGGTGCAAAGGATTAGAGTGTGACAATTCCGACTATGTTGGATTTCTTATCAACGAAAACACTGGAGAGCAAGCAAAGGCTTGATATCAAACTCTCCCAGAGATACAAGCTACAAATGATTCAAGCATATATTCCCACAACAAGCCATTCGAAAGAGGAAGTAGAAGAATTCTACGAAGAAATTAGAGAATTTAATAAAAAAGGAAAGAATTACGTAAAGCAGTGACTTCATTGTTACCAGAACAACCAAACGAGAAGTCAGTAAGAAATTTCGGATATTGCGAACGAGATGAACTTTGAAACTTTTTAGTAGCCGAGAAAATATACATTATGATTCCTTCTTCAAGAAAAAATGTCACAGAAAATGGACATGGAGACACCAAAGTGGAAGGACAAACGAAATTTACTATATCATCTCAAACAGAAGATATATGATTGACGTGTGAACTATTCTGAACAAGTTCAAGACAGGAAATCATCACCGAATGGTAAACTATAAACAACGTGTTAAGACCAAACAAGAAAGCAGGCTTACAGGATAAAAGGAACATGTAGGGAGGAAGATTGTTCAGGAGCACCGTAAGTTGTTTCAACTGAAATTATTTCGCCTTCCCCTCACTGGTATTAGTTTAGGGGCGTGTGAAATTTTACTTTCAATACCATTGAGAAGAAGCGAGTTCCACTCACACTCCTCTGTAAATAGTAAAACGAAACATCCTAAAGTGCATTTATGTGCTGTTTGTTGAGTTTAATTAAAGAACAAAGATTTTGATGTTTGACAATGTTTAATTATGGTAGTGTTTCCAATTTATGTTCTAGTGATTCCACAGCTTGCTGTTATAACACTATATGAACCAAGACTGATTTGAATAAATCTGATCTGCTTTCCAAAACTCTTCTTTAACTTCTGCGGTGATAATCCTCTCCAAGGTCTTTCTGCGGTAAAGAGACTGGCTAGACGACGACCATGATAATGATATTGACGAGACGAAAGCCAAGACTAATGACTGAAGACGAATGACCAAATGATGAATGGCGAATTACGATTGATCCTTGGTCATTTCCAATTAAATATTTATATGAGTTCAGTGTCTGTTGTGTTATTGTGTTCTGTTCGCTTTTGATTTTTGTTTGTTTCGTCCTGGTTTCGAAAGGAGAAGTTTTTCAGCTGAGTTCCTGCTTAATGTGTATTCGTCAGTTAAATTTTTGACAACTTGTGGATTCACTCAAAATTCCTGGAAAACACATGATACCACAGAGTTTGCCGTTTCATAACGCTTCTGGATGTTACAAACATGTTACAGATGTACACGCATGTCCAAAATGATTGTCGTATATCTATAATAGTCTTCTTGTAAGAATATAATTTGACAGTGATTTTGCAGGGTACTTTTAACACTGATACTATGCGTATAATCGGAAAATGTATATTTGTGGTAAATTTCATAGGAAAAGAATTATAAATACTAAAATTAGAATGAGTAAACCAAAATGTTACTAAATGGACAAGAAAGTTTTATTTTCATTTTATTGTTCTTATTTACTGATCTTTTGACATCAAATTTGCCACATACATGTCTTTGCCGATTATACACATACTAACATTATAAGAAGTACCGGGTGAATTCGTTATCAAATTATATTCTACAACAACATATTTATAGACATGCGACAATAATTTTGGACATGAGTGTACATTACCTTAATTACATTTTCTTTCTTCTTTACAAAATAAATTCTTTGTTGTTGTTGTTGTTGTTTGTTTGTTTGTTTGTTTGTTTCTTTGTTTCGTTTAAATTACTACCTCGTCCTGATACAAAGTTTGTTGTTTTATGTTTTTGTTCTACAAATTAGTTACTTGTTAATAATATTTAATCAATAAATTAAAAGCATTTCTCAATTATCGAAACGTTTTGCTGCACGGGAGGAGGAGCTGGACATTTCAGAAGCTAACAAAAAGTATCACAGAAATTTTGATGTACACTGCTACGAAAGTAGAAATACTGCAGCGAAGAAACAGAAGAAAATGTCAAAAGGAGCGCGTCGTCTAATGAAGCAAAGAAGAGAAATAAATACTAATAGTGTTAATGCAACATCCAAAATAAAATATATGAAATTTTGTTAGACAGTACGGGAATGCATAATAGAATATATAAGAAAATTCAACACTAATCTTGTAAGAAAACAATTGAAAACGTAGGGATCTTAAGAAGGTAAAGCTTTTGTAAGGTAAGAAAAACTTAACGTACATAAAGAGGTACGCAACGAAAATAGAAGGCTAATTGGAAATAGTATACTATACTATAAATAATACTATATACTATAAACTAAATAACAAATAATAATGAAGTACAGGGTGAGCACAGAAACAGTCCCAGGTTTCAAATTAGTGTAAATTTAATATGCGAAGGAATACTGTACTGAAATTTTGAACAGTGATACATAAACTCAAAAAGTTTTTGTAGCAATAATTGAAATCACAAACACTCGATATGCGCGCACCTGTAACGCGGGAAATATCGAGGCGGTAATCTAGCTCCAACCACACGTTGTGAAGCATATCCGGTGTGATGGAGTTGACAGCATCACTGATGCGTTCTTGGAGATCGTTCAGAGTTGCGGGTAGTGGAGGTGCATACACTTTGTCCTTCACAAATCCCCACAGAAGTCACAAACAGTGAGGTCAGGTGATCTTGGAGGCCACTTGCAAAGAACTTGATCATTGACTCCAGAGCGCCCTATCCATCGGTTTGAGAGGTTCTCGTTTAGAAACCTGCGTATAGCACGATGCCAGTGTGGCGCCACTCCATCTTGTTGTTGAACGAAGTCGTCTATCTCTGCATTACTAAGTTGCGGAATCAACCAGTTACGTAGCAATGCTAAGTAACTTTCACTTGTAATTGTTTGTTCCTGAAAGAAAAACGGACCCTGCACCCGACGCTCTGATACTGCACAAAAAAACATTGGTTTTCGGTGAGTCACGTTCCACATTTACAGTTGCATGAGGATTCTGGGTTCCCCATATCCTTACATTGTGTCTATTTACCTTTCCACTTTAGTGAAATGTCGCCTCATCGCTGAAAATGATCTTCGTCAGAAAGTTTTCGTCGTCCTCCATGAAATTTTGCATAGTCTCACAGAACTCACGGCGCTTTACCTTGTCTTGTGGGTATAACTTCTGAACCAACTGCAGTCGGTACGGGTAACACCGCAAAAGCTTGCGTAAGATCTTGCTTACTGTTGTTTGTGGCATCTGAAACTCTCTGCTAGCTTTACGTGTAGACTTCTGTGGGCTGTGTACGAAGGCTGCTCTTACGCGCTCCACAGTTTCCTCGGAGACTGGACGTCCCCCCGAATGTCCTTTTCTTTGATCACAAATGCACCCCGTTTCTATAAACGTTCTATGCCACTTCACAATGGATTTGTGTGTGGGTGGATCAGCATTAAATTGTTTGAAATCACGCTGCACTCTCACAAAACTACTTGTTTTTGCAAATTGTAAAACGCACCAGCTTCGTTGCTGTGGGGTGAACGCCATTTTCGATGTTACTGCCCTCTAGCTGCCCTGGTCAGAACTAGGATTCTGAAAAGATAGATGGGAAAATACTTTGAGTTTACTGAGCTCTGTACAAAATTTCATGTAAATATTCAATTAAATGTTAATTATATGGCACTTTAAAATCAGGTACTGTTTCTGTGCTCACGCTATATTATTAAGAATAATAAATAAATAAATATTATATTAAGAATAATAAATAAATAAAAGACAATAAGAACCATTCCTTGGAATAAGACTTTAAAAAATGTCAGATCAACTACTACATGGGTTACGTTGTTAGTTTCGATTGTTTCACGACATCAGTTGTTCATAGAAAGGATTCGCCCGTACTTCTTGATTTGTAATATCAAAAATTTTCTACACCATCCTTGTTTAGTGCTCCGACCAAAGAAAAGAAAGTTGTCGAAATTATTAATTTGTTTCGAATAATATGTGTTCTTTGCGTACTATTACTTGTTATATCAAAAAAAAATTATGTATTTTATGCTAGCAGCTGTATCGTACAGAAAACATATCTAATAAAGTATATTTGTCTAATGTTCATAATATTTTGTTATTTCTTTTTCTTTTGAAGGAAAACCAACGGCTTTAGAATCAAAGTTCCGACTAACGTACTCTTTGATTTTGAACCTATTCCGTGTGGAGAGAATTCGTGTGGAAGATGTAATGTTACGCTCATTCTCTGCACTTGATCACCAGACAAATTTCGAGAAAAACAAGCAAAGTTTAAAGAAAGTTGAAGAAGAAATTGCTGAGATGGACCAATCAGAAGGTCTGACGACTCAGGAACTGGTAGATTTTTATAACATGGCTGAAGATTATTTGCAGCTACGAAGCAGAATTCAGGTATTATACTCCTTATATTGACATTTAGAGTATTAATTAAATGTTGGTAGGACTTGGTTGTTTAGTTATGTTTCGCACAGAAAGTATATTTCGGTTAATATTGTATACTTCAGGGCTTCCAGCTGTCTTTTATATATATATATATATATAAAAGACAGCTGGGAGCCCTGAAGTATACTAGAACTGCCCTTGGCTTGTATTTTTAATAATTCAATCACTGAAAAATATAGGAAATATAGTGTATATTTGTCCTATATTTTAATCTTGTCCTATATTTCCTATATTTTTCAGTGATTGAATTATTAAAAATACAATATTAACCGAAATATACTTTGATATATATAGGACAAATATAAGAGGATAGAAAACGGCAAATAAAAAAATACTAGTGAGGATCAGTGATTAGTTTCTTAGAAAACAATGCTGACACGTTTACCATATTGCTAATATGTAGCAATTTAAATCATCACTAGAACTGCCCTTGGCTTGTATTTTTAATAATTCAATCACTGAAAAATATAGGAAATATAGTGTATATTTGTCCTATATTTTAATCTTGTCCTATATTTCCTATATTTTTCAGTGATTGAATTATTAAAAATACAAGCCAAGGGCAGTTCTAGTGATGATTTAAATTGCTACATATTAGCAATATGGTAAACGTGTCAGCATTGTTTTCTAAATATAGTGTATATTTGTCCTATATTTTAATCTTGTCCTATATTTCCTATATTTTTCAGTGATTTAATTATTAAAAGTACAGGGTGCGGCACGTAAAACCGGCCCGTCGTAATATTCTGGTATATTGTGTTTTTGGCAACACTTAAATAATCTACCTTCCTACCAAGAGATGGCGTGTCGAGGTCGGGTCGACTTACGTGACCTGCAGCAGTCACGTGCAGCCGCAGCCAGTGAAACTTGTCGAAACCAGTTGAGAAAAAGGCCTCGTTGTGTTAAGCCGGGTGAGTGTCAGTGTGTGATAATGCCGTATTCGATACCCGAGCGTGTTGCCATTGTTGAAGGGTTCATTCTCACTGGATTTTTTGTGAAAACAAAGAATTTGTTTCGGGAGAAATTTCCAGAACGTTCTGTGCCAGCAAAAAGCACCATTCAGGAATTGATTGAAAAATGGCGGCGTACAGGATCGGTTCAAAATGCTCCCAGGAACAGACGACCATCTGTCTGCACACCTGAATTAAAGATGCAGGTGGAGGAGGTAATGGCAAGAAGTCCTCGAAAGTCAACCAGGAGATTGAGTCAACAGGTTCATGCGAGTGAGAGAAGTTGCAGACGTGTTTTAAGGGGACTGAAGTTAAAAACGTACCGGATAAGTGTTGTGCAAGAACTGAAGGAACCTGACCTGCAGAAGAGGGTGCATTTCTGTTCATGGCTGTTGAGCAATGTTGCCAGTGGTTTCTTGGATCCACTAATGCTCATCATGAGTGACGAGGCGTGGATCCACCTGTCTGGGTACGTAAATTCCCAAAACAACCGGTATTGGTCGACAGAAAATCCACACGAAATCCACCAGGTACCCTTGCATGATGAGAAGATTGGTGTTTGGTGTGCCATTTCTGCCACACGCGTTATTGGGCCCATATTCTTTGAGACGACAGTGAACAGTGGCGTGTATATGGGAATCCTGGAGGAGTTTTATACACACTTGACCGAAGAGGAGCGTCAGTTATGCTACTCTCAGCAGGACGGTGCAACACGCCACACATCAGCTGCATCGTTGTCCCTTGTGCATGAGTTGTTTACACCAGAGAGGACAATCAGCAAAGGCTTGTGGCCTCCTCGGTCACCAGACTTGTCCACGTGTGACTTTTACTTATGGGGACTGTTAAAGGGAAGAGTATACGAAACAAATCCACACACAATTGAAGAACTCAAGACCAGGATCCAGGATGTCACCAATAGCATTACAACACAAGAACTGACAAGGGTATATATGAATCTCCTCAATCGTGCTCACATGTGTGTTGAAGTGGGCGGAGGACACTTTCAGCACCTGCTGTGAAGGTAAGTAGTCATATTCAATACATTACATTTCATTTTATGTGTTCACTTTACGGGCCGGTTTTACGTGCCGCACCCTGTACAAGCCAAGGGCAGTTCTAGTGATGATTTAAATTGCTACATATTAGCAATATGGTAAACGTGTCAGCATTTTTTTCTAAGAAACTAGTCACTGATCCTCACTATTATTTTTTTTTATTTGCCTTTTTCTATCCTCCCATGTCCACTCCTTTTTCTCTTTGTTTCCTATGTGCTTATTCTTCCCCAATGAAGCTTAGCTGAGGAACCTTGCCATACTCCAGTTTCTTATAACGCAAGCTGTATTAGCAATTTCTTTCAGCAGTGTGTATTTTGTGAAGATATGCTGTTGTACCTTATTTATTTCTAAACTTTCTCACGTTTGTACGTGAATTTTCTCCTTTCTTTTAAGACTATTCTTGCAATATATGATATGTCTGTTCTTTATTGCCTCTAAGAGGTGGGCACGTGGTGGCTCAGTAGTACAGTGCTTGCCTCTGGTGGATGGGGTCCCTGATTCGATCCCCGACCAAGTAGTTTGTGGTGGACAACATCGTGTCCGTGGGTTTTTTGGGAGCAATCCTGTTTCCTCTTACTTTCTCATTCTTCCATCATCATTGATGTGTTTTAATCATTGTTTCCCTTAGCGTAAAAGACATAAACTGAAAGTTTTCATTTCATTGTCTGTGGGTGATGACTCATACAATGATTTGAAACCTGTTAGAAGAGTCAATAGAAGATTCTGGAAATGGTCGCTGTTAAGTTTTACTTGTTATTCTTTTTTACTTCCTGGTGCCATAAAGCAAGAATATCATTTTGTTTTCAAGATATTGTTCAAATGACCTCCACTATTTCGGTGAGTGGAATTGATCGCACTGAAAGTTCCCTGGACTCGTTCTGTCGAGAAAGTAATGATGTTAACTGACCTCCCAAATCATATGATCTCTGTCCTCTGAAATATTTTCCATAGCATTACCTCGACTCTCAGATCTTATGAGAATAAGCCACGAACAATTCGTGAAACGAGACAGAACATTAACCGCACTATTACGAATTTACTGCGCAATATATGTGACAAAGTGAACCTTCAGAATCCATTCCACCCACCGGAGCAGGGCACGACATTTGAACAACATTATCTTCAATAGAGTGTTTCAAAAAGAATGATCTTATCTTGAAAGTCCATATGTATTGATAAAAACGTACTAAAAAGATGGGATAAATTGCAAAATACCCAGAAAATCTTCAAGTTTTAGCTGTGCTATTACAAATGCTCTGTGTCCATCATCAGCAGCACGAACGACACCTAGACGATAGTTAAATTCGTCATAAGCTTTACACAATATATCTGCGTTTACGGCTATTATTCTGTTCTTCACTTTTATGTCACGAGGTAAAGGGGGGATGGGTGCAGGCGGATCAATATCAAACGCCGACGAAAAGAACGCTAGACCGATATCACTGACTCAGTCTTTGCAAACTGCAGCACACAAAACGCCTTCTGTTGAGTGGGCGCCATCTTACTTCTTACTAACTACAAATTGATAAGACGCATTGGCTGACATCTAACGGCGATTTTCTGAAACTAGGTCACGCCCATTCAAACAACACCCATTTCCTTGCCGGCATGTCACATGTTCCGTAATTATTATTACCATCCAAAATCAGGTGATCATTCAGGGTGTCTATCGGTCACGAAAGCCATGAAAAAGACACGGAATCAGAAAACGGTCACGAAAGTCAGGGAAAAGTCACGAAATTTAGCTTTTGGGTCACGATTTTTTTTATTCGTACAAATATAAGTGGAGAATTTAATATTTTGTTCTATAAAACTCCAAAATTCACCGCCAAAACTGTCTATGGTCGAGTTTAGACATCACCAAATCACAAGCAAAGCAGTGTTCTATCGCATGCATGAAAATTCGACCTATTTCGCACCTAAATTCGCTCTTGAGATTGTCCTTCAACTGCCATCGTTGAGCAGTGGCGATGCAAATCGCATCGCCGAAATCACCTACGCATCTAACCAGTTTATTCAAGTGTGAAAAGACACCGAGTTTATATCGCTCTATGAAACAGCCTGGATAAGTGCTAAAGAATGTAGGCACTGTTATTAGTTTTTGAATCTTTCGAAATTTTATGGTTTGGTAAAGAAAAAGTCACGAAAAGGTTATGAAATTTCATTTTGGAATTTTAGTAGACACCCTGTCATTCTTTATGAAACACGGTGTAGTGCCATTGATTGCTTGTCACAATATATATAAAATATTTTAAAGTCATGATTGTCTATTAGTAAACCCTTTACTTTCTCTTAATGTTTTACAGGCCTCTGTTCTGAAGCAACCAAGAATAGCGAAAGAGCTATCACCAGGCAAAATAGTTATTGTGACCCATGAGGACCACGTGAACAAACCGGCGCTTGTTTTGAGCAACCAAATCAAAGAAGGAACATACAAAATTCTCGTTTTGTGCAATGAGGAAACTTGTGAGGAAGCCGGAGACGAAATTAAGCTGATAAGCAAAGCAGACAAGAAGATTCCCAAAGCAAAAGCACGTGATAGTGAATGGTACAAATTTCTTTCTTTAGCACGAGAAGAGTTATTTGTCCCAGATGGAGTCGGGAACCATGCTGTTTTGGTTGTGAAGCCCATTGATATCTTTGACATCAGTACCACGTCTGTGAAGATAGATGCGGAGAAGATTATAAATGATTGGGAAAAAAGACAAATTCCACGATTCAGGTTAGTCATTATGAGTTTATTTTCATTTCAGGTTTTTAACTTTGTTTTTTAACTAATTACATCCATATTTTCCACACCTTTTTTCGGTTTAGTGCGTCCATAGTATACTACGACGTTTAGACAGCGTTCCAAATCAGAACACAAGAGCTGTAAATACATATACGTATAAATACTACTGTGTATACATACGAGGGGCAGTCGAAAATCTCCGGAATTTCGTTGCAGCTCTTAATCACAAAATATAAGTACACAGTTACCTAATCATCTTCAAAATAGACACCTTCGAAACGCACACACGTGCTACACCACTCCTGCTATTGAGCGGTCCCGGGTTCGATTCCCGGTGGGGCCACTCGGTCGAAAAAGTGTAAAACGCTTTTTCAGGCCAGCCACCCTGAATGAGATTTTCCTGGGTTTTCCTCATTCACACCAGACAAATGCCGGGGTGGTACCTAACTTATAGGTCCCAGGCCGCTTCTTTCCTTCCCCAATCCTTTCTTCCTTCCTTTTCTTCGGGTTGTGTGCTCGCCGAGGGACGTCATCCCTCAAAAACGTGAAGGGCTAAATGGCCTTAGATGCCGAAAGCCCAGAAATCTAAAATCCTATCCTATCCTAACCACTCCTGCTATTAGTGGAAACCCCGACCAAAGTCCTTTTATGGTATCTTCTGAATTTCAGCCGCCGTCGCGTTGGTTTTGATCCCATTTTTAGCCTACTTTTGAGGCTCATTTTCAGCTTCGAGAAGAGCCAAACATCTGATGGTGCTAAACTGTTTCTAAAGCAATGAAAGTCTCCGAAGCAGATTTCCACCGAATTTGCACACGAACTTGATGTTTTGTACGTTGCTCGAACTGCGACGTTGCACCAACTGATCACCACACACTTCGCCGTTCAGCTACACTATTCATACACTGGCTATTGTGACCTGTTCACATATGGCAAATTCATAATTAGTCAACCTGTATAAGATTCATTGTGATTTCATCATAAATACCAAAACTACAACAACATTCCGGGAAATTTTTGACTCCTCCTCGTATATCAGATTGCCTAAAACGCATTGCTCCTTTGGAGGTGAAAATTGAGAATGCATTTATTGTTATGTGAAACTAACATTATAAATCCACATATGTAACATTTTGTCTATTACCTGTTATTTTTCTGGTAGCACCATAATCCAACCAATATAGAACTTCTGTAATTTCCTGTCAAAAAATTGTGACACGTAGTTTCCATAGGCCTTCTTTGAAATTAACGTAACATCATTCAGGGAGTTCTGCAGACACCGAAGTAAATGATAGTCTAATGGTATCAGGTCCCGGATATACGGTGGGTGCGTGAGATCTCCCAGCGAAGTTCTCTCCATTTCTGTTAGGTTATTAAAGATGTATGTGATTTAGCGTTGTCAGCGTGGTATACAACACTTTCTGTTGACCAGTTCCGGCCGTTTCACTTATATTGCAAGACACTAATTGTCGACAATACACGTCCGAGTCTGTCGTTCTGCCCGGCAGCAGCAATTTGTGATACACGATACTCTTCCAATCGCATCAAAGCACAGCACAGCCTTTCTGGGTATCAGTGTGGGCTTTGCCACAGACATTGAAGCTTCTCATTTCGACCACGATCTGTTTCGCACATTGTTGTGTAAGTTATCCCGTTCTCATAACTCATGATCAGCCGTTTCAAAAATGGCTTCAGACTGCTTAGATTCCGGTCGTGTTCTACTTTTTCGAGAATACCATTGGCTTTTGCTGTGATTGAGCACCGTCTCGAAGAGCACCTTGGACATTGAAATTTCCAGAATGAGAGCGAGTGAACCATCTTTTGACTTTTGCTTTTGATAACGTATCTTTCCCATAAACAGCACAAATTTCTTCACGGGCCTGCGCAACGTTTGCATCTTTACCGAAATAAAATTGTAAAATGTAGCGCAGCTCTGCGGAAATTTACTCATCTTCACGGCGCAATAGCTTATGTCTAATGCTAAGAATTCCGCCATTTTTTGCACAACAATTGGAACGCCCGACAATTGTTATCACCATTATATATATATATAACTGGTTTATACTAGTTTTGCTGTCTTAAATAACTTAAACTAGAAATACAAATCATTGAATAAAGCAGCGTTTATTTAAAAATAATAAGTGCGTAACAATTTTGCCAACTAACTGTGAAACTGATCTATCTATCTATCTATCTATATATATATATATATATATATATATATATATATATTATACCGATGTATATACTTTTTATATATGTCAGTACCCTGCACCTCCATCATGCAGATATGCTATGTGCTATCTATGATTTACATAGAACGGGACGTACACAAGAGGTACCAGCAAAACCAACTTTCTTAGTAATCTAGACATCGATAAATTCGTACACCAATCTTCATGATTAATCTTTTCTATTGAAATTAAAGAATAGGATTTGTGGAGAATGTTTTTAATGTGTTTAATTTTTAGTTCAGATGTGTCTTATTTGAATCTTCCTAAGCACTGACTCATGACTAGGCATTGACAAATATGAAACAGGTGCATACTTTCAGGTTATTGATGTAGTCTCGTTGGTTGATGTAGTAGACACTAGTAACAAGGTGTTCCTCCTGGTAGGCCTTCTTCGCTACTACTATGACTTTGGAAAATCCCAGTAATTTTGATGCTCGACTCGAGCTGAGATTATGGAACTTCCTGTATTCGTGGTGAAATACGTAAAGACGTGTATCTCTAAAATCCACTTCTCTCGTCATATTTGTTAATGCATGATCTTACACGTTGAATTGCGTAAGCTAGCTGACTTCAGTGCTTGGCAACAATTTCAAAGACGGAATTACATAGCAGTTTTACAGATAAAGAATTCATTAATTAATCACAATTTACTTTTGAAATATCCACCATTTCGATAAAGTTCTTCTCGGGCAATCAGCCAGGTGAAAACTGGTGGATAGGCCAACGTTTCGAGAACTGTCATCGTTCTCATCGAACTGTCATAATTGCCCTGATGATGAGAACGATGACAGTTCTCGAAACGTTGGCCTATCCACCAGTTTTCACCTGGCTGATCACCGAGAAGAACTTTATCATATCCGCCGCCAGGAAAGCTTCAAATCTTACTTCATCCACCATTTCCTTTCGCTGTTAGTTGAATGTCCTTTGAAGAATATTGAACTAAAAGTACTATCACGGACAAAAGTTTAACAATGATATTGATGAGCATCCGTGACTTTCTGAAACACCACACATGAGAATTGATCTGAAGCATACAATTTTTGTTCAGCTTTTGCACTATATTATAGCTAAGTAAAATTAAGTTTTAGAGTTAATCACTACTTTCTTATACTAAAAGTATAGTTAGTGTTGGATAATAATTTTGTTTCAGAGACAACCCACCAAGACAGTCGTGTAGCTATGCAATTCAGGAATTAACTCAAATCTCTCAGCACTTGAAAGAAAAACCACTCACCTTCTTCCATCTGGCTAAAGATTTTGGATACCAAGATGTGGATTTGCATTTAACCTTGGAAAAACTAGAAGTGATGAAGTATGAAATCAGGAAACTTAACTGTATTAAAAGTCCAAACTTCGAGCAGCAGGTGTGTATCGCTTTCTTACTATCTTTTTAAGCAATAATAACTTACTTATGAGTGCTATAGAATGCATAATTAAAATTTAAAATGATAGGATCGTCTTACTTTATACCCTTACAGTTAAAACTCGTACTGTTTTAAAGCTTTTTTGCTGTGACGTTTTCCGCTTCACTGCGAAACGTATGACATGTTGATAAAATTTATAATTCCGAAAAATCCTGTAACTCAGATGAAATATCTCTTAAAATTAAATCTCACATAGACCATTTCACACTTCCAAGCTGTAATAAGCAAAATTGCTGAAAAATGTTTCTCTCGATTTAAAAAGCGTTATACTAATTATTGTTGTACTGAGAATATGATCGCGTTATGCTAGTGCGTGGATTTATTAAAAAGTTCGTTTTCAAACTTATGTAGCAAATATAAAATACTATAAAATATCCGTTTCGCTGAGTTAAAGTAAGAAAAAGATAGTAATATGTTCTGTTAGTCAGTCAACTGAGCGCTGTCTGATATCGGTCATATTCGATCATTTTTATATATCTCCCCCTTCCCCAAGTTATAGGGCTGAATTTGGATTTAAACGGCATCAGAAGTGCCACTGTTCGTCTCAGCGACTCCGAAAACTATAGATTGGACTCTAATATCGATGTTTTTGATCACTTTTATATATATATTCCCCTCCTCCTCCCCTAAGTTGTACAGTCCGCAGCAAAAAACCTGCAACATGAGCATGTAAGTTTATTGAAAAAACGACGAAGACTTTTGCTCCAAAATAAGTGTGCAGGGGAGGACACCGATGTTTCTTCTGGCGTGATTCGTGCCACTTAGACGTTATGTTGATTCCCTGTGCTGTTAGGCGTAGTTTCACAATAAACTTACATGTTCATGTTGCAGGTTTTTTGCTGCGGACTGTACCGTCAATGTGAAATGACAAAACCATCCCAGGCTCAACTTCATCTATGTTGAAAATTTGATCGAGATCGGTCGAGTTGTTCAAGAGTTACGAACTCACAAACATAGTTACTTTCATATATATATATATATATATAATATGATTATTATTTTAAGCTATTGTTGTGAAAGTCATAGCACTAACACTACCTGATGATCGGAACGTAAGTGATCAGTGCGTTGTAGAAACCCAAAAGATAAATCAAACTTAACAAAATGGAATAACAATAATATTGTCTATCTACGTATCTAAACTGTCAAGTACAATCGTAATTGATAGACGTTACAAAAAGATTTACTCCAGAAAGTAGCAAAAGTTTTTACATAAATATGTGCTTCTCTTTCAGGTAGGAATTTAATCACATATTCTTTATTTTTGCGGGCAAAAAAAAGTACTCAATTTAAAATTGTAAGAATTGAATTAATGACTCAAAACTCAGTGTCTGTGAGGCTTAGTTTTATTCCAGGCAAAATGAATGATAATATTGAATTCTATATATATTTCATAATCCTATTGTTAAGCTAACAGAGACGCTTATATGTTTCTGCGGAATGTTCAACTATAGGTTAATTTAATTTCTTTCCAGTTTGAAACTGTGTTCAAGAAAATGCAGCTAGAGAAACAGAGAAGAATGTACAAGCAGAGATTATCCAACGAGAGCCTTCAATTGTATCCTGATTATTGTAGTCGCGTTAGAGTTCTTCAAGAGCTGAATTATATTGACGATACGAATGCAGGTAATAATATCACTGAAGGAGAAGTAGAATAATTATTATATTTTTAGATGTTGAGTAGTTGATGAAGTCGCTGCTCTTCGAGTATGTCTGAAATTATAGTTTCCATGCGTAGCTTCATCAGAAATTACTGATTTCACAATGACTTAGTGGTAGAGTGCTCTCACTTCAGGTGCGTAGGGTCTCCCTCGTTCGATTCCAGCTTGTGCTAAGTGTTCTTGGTTTTCTCGGAGTTCTTCCTCTCGCTTTCTTCACTCAACCATTTCGTTCATTATCATCAATGTCTTCCTTAGCCTCGGAACATATTCTACGGACGTTAAACTAAAAAGAAAAAATGCTGTGGAAGACCTTCAATTACAACTTATGGTTGGTCAGGTGATTTTTAGTCGGTACCCCAAAAGAGTTCTCTCTGACTTTGACCCTACGTAGAGAAAAACAATATGTCAGAAATAGTCCCCGTCAACAGCAGTAACTGTCTCTAATGCTCAGATACACTGTAGATATCACAGTGGTAGAACTTCGAAGGCGAAGTTGCCCAGTGCAAAAGTCACCTCATCGGAGATTCGCAACTGTCGTCCTCGGAAATGGTTGTATAATAATGAACCAAATGGTAATCCAACAGTGCAATCTATAGGGCGTGCATTAGCGTTTGACAATCAAGTCGGATAATGGTGGGTCTGGTGACGTTAATAATATGTGGCTTCTCGTTATTCTGAAGTAAAATAACACTTCAGCATTTCACAAAGACTGGCTTGATTGTTTTCCATTCTTCTCTAATTTACAAACACTAGCATCATGGTTTTCAATTTTTCATGGACACATCCAAGTCGCTGCAAGTACACATTTGCATTGATCGTCTGACAAGGTGGCAGCAATTTGTGATGCATGATAATCCGTTCAATCCACGAAACTTAGGGCATGGCATAATCTGTTAATTCAGTTGCGGTTATACCCTTTAGGATAAAGAAGACGGACGATGACTTAAACTAAATAATTATAAAAAACATTTGGAGAATGAGAATAGGGAGGACACGAGATAACTCAAGAAAACCCGAAAATACCATTTTGACCACCTAACTCTTTTGTGTATGCTATGTAAGAACAATTGGCAATATTTGAGACATTGACTTACTGAAAAATGTTAAATGAGCAAGCACTAGTAGAAAGCTTTGAAAATAGAAAATCTTCCAACAAATATCATGTTCAGATCATTTTTATTATTTGAGTGTTAAAGGTAAGAAGTAACATGAGCCAACAAATGTAATATTGTATATTTCAGATAGGTTATTAAAAATCTACGAAAATAAAATCGTGAAAATGATATTATATAAAAAAAACTCCTTAATTATGTCTTCATATAATTTAATTATACAGTGCTTAAGTTTGATTGATCCGAAAATATAACAATGGGAAGCAAACATTCTTTTATCTGGATGGTTTGAATATAATCGTATATATGTGGCTTGTAAGGAAATTAAAGATACGAACGAAAAGTAAGATATACAAGAAAGGTATTGGACGCAAAGAAAGTTACACTAGATACACTGGTACAGAGACGATTTCTCCACATGACTGCCACTATTGTCCAAACACGGAGAAAGTGTTTATATCCTGGAATCATAAAAATCCAGCGCCTGCCTCTGGAACTACGTTGTGACTTCTTCCCTTGACTTCGTCGTCGTCGTCGTCAAAGAGTTTTGCACCGAAGTTGTTTCTTTAGGTATAGGAACGGGTCCAAAGTCGGTGCCATATAGCTGGTCGGGCGCTTTCCTTGTGCCAGCAAAAAACTGATCACGCTGCGCACCTCACGCCTGGCGGGATTCGGTATTGCCGCCGGCATTTTCAACGTGTGCTCCTCGTACAAGACTCAGCGCAGCATTGACGAATCACTCCAAATTCTCGTCATATGCATCAAGGTTATTGCAAGTATTGCCAACTTTGGTATATATTGTCCGCCCAACGTGCAAATGTCTTTGTATCTTTACTTTTCTGATAAGCCTCGTAATTTCTTAATCTGATAAAGCTCTAGACTTGAATGATTGCTGTCATTATTATTATTATTTTCTTGTGGGAGCATGGTGACTTAGTGATAAAGCGCTTTCCTTTGTCGCGTGGGATCCCTGGTTCCATCCCCGGCCAAGTAAGCTTGTGATGGACAACATTATGACCGTGGGTTTTCTCGGGTTACTCTCCTTTCCTTCTACATTCTCATACCACCAATTCTTCCATCATCATTCACTTGCCTTAACCATCGTCTCTTTCAGCCTAAAGAGCATAATCGTTGGACGTTAAACTGAAAGATTTCATTTCTTTCTTTCTTCTTCTTCTCTTGGAGGCATAATGGTTCAGCGGTAGAGCGTTTACTTTTGGGGTGAGGAGTCTCTAGTTGTATCCTCTGCCACGTAAGTTCGTGGTGAACAGTACTGCGCGTGTGTTTTTTCGTTTCCTCCTACATTTTCATTTGACTATTTATTTCATAATCATTCACTTTTATAAATCGTCCGTCTTATGTAGCCTAGAGGACATGGCCATAGGACTTAAATTAGAAATTTCATTTCTTCTTTCTTTCTTTCTTTCTTTCTTTCTTTCTTTCTTTCGTCTTCTTCTTCTTATTATTATTATTATTATCATTATTATTATTATTATTATTATTATTATTATTATTATTATTATTATTATTATTATTATTATTATTATTATTATTTATTTGTCAGTTTCGATTTTCTAACTTTTTAATCCTTATTCACTGTAATAATATCTTTACCAGATCTTTAATTCGTAAAGAGTTTTCAAAGAATGCAGGTTTTTTTAATTAACATTAACTAATTTATTTGTACTTAATTTTGCAGTTCAGCTGAAGGGTAAGGTTGCCTGTCAGATGGGTAATCATGAATTGCTGATAACTGAATTGGTGCTAAGAAATATTTTCACTGACCTGTCTCCCGCGGAGATTGCGGCCTTATTATCCAGCCTTGTGTTTCAACAAAAGACAGATGAAAGTCTGAAGGAAATTATGAAAGATCTGACACAACCATTAAGGAAGGTAAAGAAATATGTAAACTTAATATTTTGTGCATAAATGAGGTTCATAAGGTACGTTTAAATTGTGAAATAATATGAAAAGCCAGTTCAAAACCCAAAACATCGACTGTTAAAATAGTTGAAAGATACAGGGTGGCCACAAAGTCTCGTTACCCCTTGATAAATGCTAATGTAAGTTTTTCCGTGACCCCTTGATAAATTAATTTGTAAGTGAATAAACGATAAATGCACGTGCCCATTATGCCCTCGTCGTACGCGGATATCTTACGTAGGTCTTTCCTGGACGTTGGATTGGTCGTGGTAGTCCGGATTTGCCCACACCATGTGTTTGGCCACCACGAAGTCCAGACCTCACCACCTGTGATAATGTGCTATGGGGGTTCATAAAGGGCATCGTTGCACAAAACCGTTACGATACCACTGCCGAACTGACAGAAACTGTGAAACAAGGTTTTATTCAAGTTACACCTATAATGCTCCGCAAAATGTCGCACAGAACCTGGCGGCATATTATCCTTTGTCATGAGAATGACGGTTGACAGACTATTCCCTTGGACACTTAATATTTTCTATCTCAATAAAACTTCTCGAAAGTAGTGTTGTTCATGTCATTCAGTTCTTTCCGTGTAATTATTTACGTACGTTTAATAGTTTAAGTTACTTATTTTCAGGGGTAACGGGTCTTTGTGTTCACCTTGTAGCAATAGTTTCCAATTTACACTGTTATTATTAAATTGGAGATAGTATAATAGTTATATGAAGAATCTACTATTACCAGAATCTGTATTGTTTCTCTGACTTTATTCTTGCATTCAAAATTTGAGATTTTCTGTATACAGCCTACGTTAGAATTCTAGAAGGGATATACACGAGATGTGATTGGAAAATTTTAAGGCTGGGCTTGTAATTTTAAAATGTCAGTAGGCCTCCTTACAAGTTATTGCGATGGATATCATTGAAAGTAGTCCTCTACTGCCTGAACACAGCGATGCCAACGGTGTTTCCTCTTCTGGGAGCATTCCTGAAAATGTATCTTTCGTAAGAGTGTGAAGAACTATTTCCGTATTTGTCTGGGTGTCTTCAATTGAGTCAAATCTCTTCCTTTTCAGTGACAATTTTAATTAGGAAATAGGTAGAAGTCGGCAGGAGCCAAATCGGGAGAATAGAGGGGATTGCGAAAGCACAGAAATGTTGAATTTGATCAGAAATACATGGATAGATAACGCGTAGTTCCAGTTTTTCATTCTTTTTGTGGAATTAATAATCTGCCGCAACACACACACACATGCCCGTACTCAACAAGTTGCTACGCTATACTGAACAAAGATGTTGCAATGATTCTTGCAGCATGTATCAAGATCACACCAAGCCACCACTTCCCCGCTAACTTGCAATTATATCTACTCCTATTGAACAGTGGCCTCACCTGTATTAAAACTGCCCAGTCACACCTCGTATAAAGTTTATTTTCCAAAAAGTGTGTACTTAATGTCTTATAAAGTATAGTAGTTGGCGTTGACGCCTATAGTACGGTGAATCTCCGATCCAACTGCCAGTGAGAACACCTAATTTCGAGTCTGTCATTCAGTTGGGACCGTCTTTCATGGAACCTCGAGGTTCATTAAAAAAGGCGATCAACCTTCCAGAAATCGCTTAGGTTGATAATGAATTGGACTGACCATAATCCTACAATTTTGTTGACGTTTAACGGGAAAAAATAACCAAAAATGAGACAAACGTCAGTCGATAGATCAAATTGAGATGAACAAGATGATCCTCATGTGTAGTTTTCGAGAAAGTGGTTTTTTTGTAAACTTATAAATTGGTATTGTATGATAACCACGCCACATATTAAGAAGAAATTGATCTTGAAGTATACCCTCGTCAAGATTTTCATTAAAAATACAAACAAGATGACAACACACAATGTGGCCAGTAACTAATGAGATAAGAGTTCAAAATTATGGTTGAGTCTTAAACTGTGACTTTTGCAGTAGTTTACAGCGAATTAAGCAAAACGACATGTTTAACAGCACATTCTTATGAGTACTTTTCGAGAAAAACTAAATTCTTAGGCGCTAAACTGTATATTGTTCGTTGCCAATTGATAGCTTTTATCCTGCTAAAACAATTCTTATTTTTTTTTTTTTTAAATCATGTGGTAGATTGTATCGCTTATTATTTTGTCGTCTTCTTCTAATGGTGACATATATAATCCTAACAGACATCGACACACAACTTAACTGTAACACAATAGTATTAACAGTGACACAATTGTCCTAAGAGTGACACAGTAGTGCTAACCATAATAGATTTATGCAGAGTCGTTCTGGTGCATGATTAGTGCCATAATAAAGAATTCGGCTAATATATATTTCCTGCAGTACTCAGGCGTTTAGTATTACGCTAATTAATCTTACGTCAAAACGACTCTGCATAAGGCTCAATACTCCTAACAGTGACACAATAGTTCTAACAGTGACACAATTGCCCTAACAGTTACACAAACAGTGACACGTAGTCCTAAAGTTACACAATACTCCTAGGTAACAATTGTCCTAACTTATACAACATTCCTTACAGTGACACAGTAGTCCTAAACATAATACTCCTAACAGTGACAATAATCCCAACAGTGACAGTAGTTCTAATGTTAACCTATATTCCTAACAGTGAGTTGTCCTAACAGTTACACAATACTCCTAACAGTGACACAGTAGTCCTAAAGTTTAAAACAATACTCCCAACAGTGACACAATAGTCCTAACAGTGACACAGCAATTCTAAAGTTACCAATACTCCTAGGTAACAGTTGTCCTAAATTATACAACATTCCTTACAGTGACACAGTAGTCCTAAACATAATACTCCTAACAGTAACAATAATCCCAACAGTGACAGTAGTTCTAATGTTAACCTGTATTCCTAACAGTGACACAGTTGCCCTAGCAGTTACACAATACTCCGAACAGTGACACAGTAGTCCTAAAGTTTAAAACAATACTCCCAACAGTGACACAGCAGTTCTAAAGTTACCAATACTCCTAGGTAACAGTTGTCCTTAATTATACAACATTCCTTACAGTGACACAGTAGTCCTAAACATAATACTCCTAACAGTGACAATAATCCCAACAGTGACAGTAGTTCTAATGTTTAACAATATTCCTAACAGTGACACAGTTGCCTTAACAGTTACACAATACTCCTAACAGTGACACAGTAGTCCTAAAGTTTAAAACAATACTCCCAACAGTGACACAATAGTCCTAACAGTGACACAGCAGTTCTAAAGTTACCAATTCTCCTACGTAACAGTTGTCCTAAATTATACAACATTCCTTACAGTGACACAGTAGTCCTAAACATAATACTCCTAACAGTGACACAATACTCCTAACAGTGACAATAATTCCAACAGTGACAGTAGTTCTAATGTTTAACAATATTCCTAACAGTGACACAGTTGCCCTAACAGTTACACAATACTCCTAACAGTGACACAGTAGTCCTAAAGTTTAAAACAATACTCCCAACAGTGACACAATAGTCCTAACAGTGACGCAGCAGTTCTAAAGTTACAAATACTCCTAGGTAACAGTTGTCCTAAATTGCACAATACTCCTTAGAGTGACACAATAGTCCTAACAGTTACACAATACTCCTAACAGGAACAGTAGTCTTAAAGTTAATAACAATACTCCGAAGATTGACACAACAATCCAAACAGTGATAGTAGTCTTAAAGTTAAACAAAATACTCATAACAATGACACAATAGTCCTAACAGTGACACAATAATCCTAGCAGTGACACGTAGTCGTAAAGTTACACAATATTCCTAACACTGACACAATAATCTTAACAGAAACACGTAATCCCGAAGTTACACAATACTCCTAGATAACGTTCTAAATTACACAATACTCCTTACAGTGACACGGTAGTCCTAACACTGACACAGTAGTCCTAAAGTTAAACACAATTGTCCTACCAGTGACCCAACAGTTGTAAAGTTATCCATTATTCCTAGATGAGAGACGTCCTAAATTACACAATACTCCTTACAGTGACAGAATAGTCCTAACAATGATACAGTTGCTCTAAGAATTACATAATACTCCTAACAGTGACACAATAGTCCAAACAGTAACAGTAGTCCTAAAAAACAAAATACTTCTAACTATGACACAATTGTCCTAACAGTGACATAATAATCCTAACTGACACGTAGTCATAAATTTCCACAACACTCCTAGGTGACAGTTGTCCTAATTTACACAATACTCCTTAGTGACACACTTGTCCTAACAGTGACACAGTAGTCCTAATATTACACAATACTCTTAGGTGACAGTTGTCCTAAATTACACAATACTCCTTAGAGTGACACAATAGTCCCAACACTGACACAATAGGTGACAGTTGTCCTAAATTACACAATAGTCCTAACAGTGACACAGTAGTTCTAAACACAATACCTCTAACAGTGACAAAAGTCCTAACAGTGACACAGCAATCCTAAAGTTACACAATACTCCTAGGTGACAGTTTTCCTAAATTACACAATAATCCTTACAGTGACACAAGTCCTGAAGTTAAACACGAAAGTCCTAACAGTGACACAGTTACCCTGTTACACAATATTCCTAGGTGACAGTTGACCTAAATTACACTATACTCCTTACTGTGACACAACATTCCTAACAGTGACACAATAGTCCCAAAGTTAAACACAATATTCCTAAGAGTGACACAGTAGTCCTAAGTTACAGAATTCTAGCAGTGACACAGTAGTCCTAAATTACATAATACTCCTTACAATGACATAATAGTCCCAACAGTGACACGTAGTCCTAAAGTTAGACAATACTCCTAGGTGACACGTGTCCTAAATTACAGAATACTCCTTAGAGTGACACAATAGTCCCAACAATGACACAAGTCCTAACTGAAGTTAAACACAATAGTCCTAACAGTGCCACGTAGTTCTAAAATTACACAATAATCCTTACAGTGACAGTTGTCCCAAAAGTTACACAATACTCCTTACAGTGATACAGTATTCCTAGCAGTGACAAGTCCTAACAGTGATTGTTCTAAAGTTATACGAGGGCAAGTCAAAAATTATCTACACTTTTCATTCTACAGTTTATTTACATGAAGCTACTGTTATACTATGCACATCATTTTTCTACGTAGTCTCCCTCCTTATCAATGCACTTGGCTCAACGGTCAACGAGCTTATGTATTCCTTCCAAATAAAAGGTTTTCGATTGGTCGTGAAGCCACTTTTGCACCGCATTTTGCACGTCTAAATCTGAGGCAAATCTGCGACCATGCAAAGCATCCTTGAGTGGCCCAAACAAGTAGTAGTCAGATGGAGCTAGGTCTGGGCTGTACGGAAGGTGTTCCAATAACTCAAATTTCAGCTTGTTGATGGTTTCAATAGTGTGATGAGCCGTGTGTAGCCGTCATGCAACAACAAAACTTTCTGCGACAACAAACCTCGGCGTTTGTTGCGAATTGCCGGCTTCAGGTTCTTCTCCAACATTTCACTATATCTCGCACTGTTGATCGTCTTTCACTTTTCCATGAACTCTGCCATTATAAGCCCCTGTGAGTCCCAAAACACAGTTAACATAACCTTTCCTGCGGATGGCTCAGTCGTGAGTTTTTTCTTCGTCGGAGATCCAGAGTGTTTTCACTGCATTCTCTGGCACTTTGATTCTGGCTCATAGTGATGAACCCATGTTTCATCGCCGGTGACTGTTCTGCTTAAAAATGCATCACCTTCGTTGTTGAATCGAGTGAGTAAGCGTTGACAGACCCTAACACGAACGAGCTTGTGTTCTGCAGTAAGCTTTCTTGGTATCCGCCGTGCACAGACTTTTTGAAAACCGAGCTCGTCGTGGATGATTTGATGGGCAGAGCCATGATTGATGTTCAAAGCAGCTGCTACCTCATCGATAGAGATTCGCCTATTCGCCAGAACCATCTCTCGAGCTTGCTGAATGTTGTCATCTGTAGTGGAGGTTGATGGTCGTCCTGCTCCCTCTTCATGCGTTACACTTGTTCGACCACTTTTAAACTTCTCGAGCCACAAAAAGAGTTTTACGTGATAATACACTTCTCCCATATTGCGATGAATGTCTGACCCTTTGACACCCTCCGACCAGAGAAATCGAATCACTGCTCGTTGTTCCTCTTTGGTGCAAACTTCTAATGGAGCAGCCATGATTTATCTGCAACAGAAGGAAGAAAAATGGAAAAATTAAGATCACACTTCCACAGCATTACTACAACAGTATAACAATAAAATATGCGAGGACAGAAGACAAAGTGCGTAAAGTAAGAAAAGTTATGATAAAAGTGTAGATAATTTTTGACTCGCCTACGTACATGAGTCCTAATAGTTACACAATAGTCCTAACAATGACAATTGTCCGAACAGTAACACAATATTCCTAAAGTTACAGAACACTCCTGACAGTGATACAGTTATTCTAATAGTTATGCAGTATTACATACAATGACAATAAACTTAAGTGACACAAGTTCTAAAGTTACACTGTTGTCCTAACAGTAACACAGTAGTCCTAAGTTACGCACTCCTGATAGTGATACAGCTGTTCTAACTCACATAGTAGTCCTAAAGTTACATAATAATCCTAACACTGACACATTGTCCTAATAGTTACACAATAGTCCTTACAGTGACACAATAATGCTAACAGTGATACAATTGCTAACAGTGACAGTAGTCTAAAGTTACAGAATAGTCCTAACAGTGACAGAGTTGTCCTGACAGTGACACAGTACTCCTAGCAGTGACGAGTCCTAACAGTGATTTTCTAAAGTTACACGTTAGTCCTAATAGTTACACAATAATCCTAACAATGACAGTTGCCCTAACAGCAACACAGTAGTCCTAAAGTTACACAACACTCCTGACAGAGACGGAATATTAATGACACTAACACAGTTGTCTTAGTAGATATACAATACATCTTACAGTAACACAATAATTCAAACAGTGACACTGTAATCCTAAAATTACACAATAGTCCCAACAGTGACACAATGCTTCTAACAGTGACATAAAAGTCCTAACAGTAACACAGTAGTCCTAAAGTTACACAGTCTTCCTAACAGTGACACAGTAGTCTGAACAGTTACACAAAACTCCTAAAAGTGACAAAGTAGTCCTGTAGTTACACAATACTCCTAACTGTGACACAAGTTCTAACAGTGATTGTCCTAACAATTACAATAGTCCTAACAGTGATACAGTTCCCTAAGTTACACAATAGTCCTAACAGTAACATAGTAATCCTCAAGTTATACAATACTCCTAACAGTGACACAGTAGTGTTAACAGTTAAACAAACAAATTACAGAATACTCCTAAGTGACAAAAGGTGTAATAGTGATTGTCCTAAAGTTACATATTAGTCCTAACAGTTACACAGTTGTCCTAATAGGTATACAATACTCCTTACAGTTACAGTAGTCTTAACAGTCACACAATACTCCTAAAAGTGATATAATAGTCCTAACAATGACAATAGTCCTGAAGTTAGACAGTAGTCCTGAAGTTACACAATACTCCTAAACTGTGACACAAGTCCTAACAATTACACAATACTCCTAACAGTAACACAGTAGTCCTAAAGTTACACAATAATCCTAACAGTGACACAGTAGTGTTAACAGTTAAACAGTACTCCTAAAAGTGGTATCATAGTCCTAACAGTGATTTTACTAACAGCAACACAGTTGTCCTAACAGTTACACAGTTGTCCTAATAGGTATATAATATTCCTTACAGTGACACAATAATCCAAACAGTGACACTGTAATCCTAAAGTGACACAGTTGTCCTAACACTGACACAATACTCCTAACAGTGATGCACATATTGCTTGTCAAACTAAAGCGCACGTCAATTGCTGAAATGTTCTATATAACTGTAAGTGATTATATTATGCGCCGGGAAAGACATCTTTAGGAAGGCCAAGAAAACATATACGAGGACAGTATAATGGTGGGGTTATTGTTGTTCCATTTGACTTGGATAAATAGAATCGATTGGCAGACTTTTGATTTTGCGCGAGCAGATATTCGTATTTCTTAGCCAGGGTTAATAAATTGTAGTTAATTTTATACTGTAGCATGTTAAAGTACAATTGCCCTCTTATTTATCTATTTTTATTTTTAATTTGCAGGGCATTGAAGCCATGCAGAAGGTAGCTGACGACTTGGAAAAAATTGAAAAGGAGTGTGAAGTTGGGAAAGAGAACCCACAGACTGACTTTGGAGAAAAACTGAATTTCGGATTAGTGAAAGTTGTTTATGAATGGGCACAAGGAAAAGTAAGTAACGTCTTCTTTTTAATTTATATTTTTATATAACTTTATTTAAAACCCTAAGACTAACTATTTAAATATTTTGCAAAATAAATAAATTCATACGCGACGTACATGAAGTAGGCAGATTTATGCAGTGCACAATTTTAAAACCACTGTTATAACTTACATTTATAATACTGTAATTTTAAAATATTTTGTGTTTTGCAATAGCGTGACTATATTGGACGGGAGTACAGTGTATATTAAGTTTTGACCATATAATGCAGCTGTAGTTATGAATCTCATTTTCATGTAGATACGTGTATTATCTGTGTCTGTATCCGGATTTAGAGTTGATCGAATGCTGCGAACAGTACAAGTTTTAAATTATAGGGAATTGGGAATATTAATATTTCTATTATTTTTTAAATTAAATGTATAAGTAAATAATTTTACTTTTCTTTGGAAAGCGTTTATTTCTGACATGCTGCCAATAAGCATGGACATTTCTCGTCGCTTGTGTAACGTGCGTTTTTCATTCACAATTTGCTGGTTGAGGGCGAAATATAGCCCGCCCCTCATGAATGGTTTCAGATTACTTCCAACACTTTAATGGACATAACAAAATAAATGGTAGTAAGCATAAATGATTTCTAAAACTAATACAACCATTATTTTAGAACATTTGACTTTCTGGTTAAATGAAAATAATATTAAAGGATTTCACTTCCAGTAATCAACAAGAATATATGTACATATATATATATATAGTGAACCTGAAAGTTTTGCATAAATTCCGGGCGGTGATTCGTGACATCAAAAGACCATAAGTCCTCTTGCATGTTGTTGAATTCCGCATCGTGTATGTTGTGCACATCTTTCATTTCCGAAGGTATAACAATAATGTGGTATAATAATTACTAAAGCTTCTGTTGCAGAGTTGATTCTGAGTTGAACGTCTCTTTCAGCAGCGAGGCTATATGAAACGGGACTTACTACTGATTCCCTTGGAATCCGAACCACATGAGCTCCCGCCGGGAATTGAACCCGGGTCTCCCACGCCAAAGACGCGTACGCTAACTGCCTAGCCACGAAGGAGCTTAAAACTTCTGTTACGTGGTAACTGATGTTATAATAATTATTAAAATTTTCGTTAAGTAGTAACTTCACTCTCATGTGAATATGTAACTTACATTTTTTTTTTCTTTCTTTCTTCTAGCCTTTCTCAGAAATAATGCAGTTTACCAATGTACAGGAAGGAATTATTGTTCGTTGCATCCAGCAGTTGAGTGAAACTCTGCGTGATGTGAAAGGTGCTGGCCACACTGTAGGGGATCCTTTGTTACAATCGAAGATGGAAGAAGCATCAAATGCTATTAAGAGAGACATTGTTTTTGCTGCTAGTTTGTATACTACAATGCAGAAATAATAAAAAGTTCCTATTTAAATATGTATGATTGAATCTTGGTGCTATTAATAAATATTCTGTGATTGTCAGAAAAAGTGTTTTTACGCGCTGCTGTCCACTGGTAGAATGCAGAATAGCTGTTAACAATGTAAATATCATACTTGGAAGAAAAATGTAAGTCTACATTGATCACATGAAAAAAGTAAGTGTGCACATTACAAACTAGATGTATATGTTTTCTATTAATGTATAGAGAAAAAGAAAGTTCAGTTTAGTGATTTTTTTTCGCGCTCTTATGAGCACCACCCGCCACTTATTGTTTGATTTATATGGTTAACTGTCGATATACGTATTACGAACAGAACAACGAACATTCGAAAAAAATTCGATATTCAAATCACTAGCTGGGGGCGCGGTGGCTCAGTGGTTCACCTCCGGTGCTTGGGGTCCCTGGTTCGATCCGAGCTCGCGCCGTGTGGACTTTGTGGTGGACAAACACCGTGCTCGTGTGTTCTCCCGTTTCCTCCCACTTTCTTCATTTCACTCACCTCTCATCATCACCGTCTCCTTTAGCCTAACCGGCATAACCGTGGGACATCACAAGCACAATAATGCACACACGAATCTTTTCTTAATGCTACACAAGCACAAGGTTGGAAATTAAACTTACTATCTCAACAAGTAAATGGTAGTACAATTTGAAAAAGGAAAGAAAGAGGATTTCAGTTCAAACGGGAAAAAACTTCTACCGTAATTTTAATTCATTCCACTAAGAAAGACTACCCACACTAAAAAACTAAAAATGTTGGTTTTGGGTGGAAAATACTTCAACCAATAACCGGATGTGATCTCAAGATTGTAAGCACGTATTTTGCGTTCTCTGCAAACGGCAAATTCAAAAATAGATTTATATTACTGTTCGGAGATGTCAGACACGCAGAAAGTGATGGAAAGCCCTGAAATTTCCCAGAAGCCTCTCTCCAACGTTATTAGGGTAAGGCCACTTCCAGTGGTGTTATTCTAATTTTTTTTATCAACCGGTTCTGTATATATATATTACAGAAGAATGCAGAACAAAAGAGACAGTAGATGGATAGGTAGATAGATAGATAAACAAACTATACAAGTTAGATAAAAGGAAATCTTTTACTGGATACCGAAAGTGACAAGTAGAAACCTACACTATATCCTAATACAAAGAGCTCCTTCGGTTAGAATGCGCGCCTTTGGCGCGGGAGACCCGGGTTCGATTCCCGGCGGGAGCTCGTGTGGTTCGGATTCCACGTTAATCAGTAGAACCACGTCTCATATAGCCTCGCTGCTGAACGGGACGTAAAACTTAAAAATCAATCAATCAGTATCCTAATACAAAGTGATGTGACCAAGGGCATCATTTTTTAGGGGGGCAGGGAGGGGCATTTGCCCCCTCCCTAGGTTTGAGATTTATATAGATTTTATCAATAGAATAGTATTAAGTCAGTGAAAAACGCGAAATTTTACTTATATTAAGGGGTCTTGCCCCCCCCCCCCAGCCAAATCTGAAATAACGCCACTGGATATGATGAAATTAGGTAGCACTGTGAATATCTTGAAAACGAATTATCCAAGATTAGATGGTTGTCAAAAAGTATTGAAAGATATTAATCCAGCAATGAATCGACAATTGTTGATAATGGTATAGATGCGTTTCAAATATTCAAACCCTCACCACTACATTCATGTGAATCCTGTTCTCATTCTTGATGTCTGAGCATTTGACATTAAGAAATAAACGCTTTTACCTTGTTCTCAGAGATCATGGGCCTTATGCAGAGTCGTTTTGACGTGATTAGGGTTATACTAAAGGCCTGACTACTGCAGGAACCATATGTTAGTCGAATTCTTAGCATGGCATTAATAACGCGTTAGAACAACTCTGCATGAGGCCCCATATGTTTAACCCTGTAGCTGTAAGAATTTCTAAAAACAGTGATAATTGAACTAAAATTAATTGGTCTTGGGTATAACTGGGTAAAATTTACTGTTATGTCTGGGCACAACAAACGGTTCTGCGAACTCGAAATATTTTACAACCGGTTCTAGCGAATCGGCTTAATAGCGCCACTGGACATGGACACTTCTCCTTGGAATAAAGACGTGTGGGTTTTATCTTTTCATTTCGTTGCCTGTCAGATTCATTTCTAAACTTTAGTATAAAAAGGTTTCACATCAATTTGCCATGTAGCCCAGTAAATAAAGGACCAAAAAGGGTGTCGAGCTGAAATAATTTAGAAAAAGCTGAAAATTTCAGGATTTGTTTTTCATGTGATCTTAAATGAAATATCAAAAGTCCCCTAAAATCCCGTGTGCGCTTCATCCTCAAAGATGGCGGCCGTCCGGAATGCGCATGTCTCCCGATTTTAGCTTGTAACTCTGAGACTATTTAAGATATTCCAATTCTGTAAAAGCACTTTTGTTTTAGAAGCTCTAATCTATAACTTTTCTTAATACTTCTTTCTCGTAAAGTTTGACACAAAGCCACCATTTCCCATTAAAGTATAAAGTGATACATTTTGAAAGTCCTGCTCTTGGATTGGATGTAGAAAATCTCCAAAACCGTTAGGAATTCGCAAACAATGTTCGGAATAGTTTAGATTGAACATTTAATTAGCTTTGTTTTAAAAAAAGAATCACCTAAATCGGAATACAATTAGTCGAGAAATTCGATGTTTTAAATTAAATGTAGTTGGATAAAAATTAATCGCTATTAGTCCAGCACCTAAAGTTTCTTAATTCATAGTTGTACTGGATTTATGGCATTCATGCCTTGGATTCCAAACTGAAATTTCAAAACTGTCATAAAACCTATGTGAATTTCATACCAAAATGGCGACCAAAGAGGACACTGGTCCGATATCCTCCCCGCCCCCAAAAATGGATTATTATATTTTAATTCTGTAAAAAGCACTTTTATTATGAAAAATAAAAGCCCTATTCTGTAAATTTTGTAAAGAGTAATGTAATTTTAAGTACACTGAAAACAGTGGCGGATAATTGTTACGCAACCGGTGGTGCACACGGAATAACTAAGTTGGTTGTATATTCATAAGGATACCAAATGGTCAATTTGCATTGAGTCTACTTGTAGACACACAACCCGACTTACAGTTATGTAGTGTGCCTCACTGATTACATACCAACGAGCCACCATTGTTGAAAATTAAGTATCCGTTTTTACATCTTATTTGAACTCCGTTGTAAAGTAGATTCTTCATTGTAAATAGTCAAAAAGGGAGTAAAAAAGTTTTTAAAATATGTATTACACCTACCTTCTTTAATACATGAAAATTTCGTGGTCTTCAGAGTCTTCAGGAATTAACATATTTGAACAAATATTTCCCCGACAATTGAAAGAGAGTTTGGAACAAGTCAGTCCTGCCTTTCTAGATTCACATTTGTTGTCACAGTGTTTCTGTGTTCTTATCTTACATGGGCAAGATACAAGGTTCAGCAGATTGTCAGGATCAGCTTTCAATTTTATTGCACTGGAAGCAATTTACCTTCTATTAATTGCCACTAGAAACAATTTACTTTCTATTAATTGCCACCCCCATTTTGTTGGGTTCAAATAATTCCCCAATCATTGGTGTACTTGAAGGTAAACATATACACTGTGTTGAGAGGCAGCAGCACTTGTAAGAGGGAAATTTGCCAAATTGAATTTTGAGGATAGTTTTCTAGTCATTATCCTGTTGTAGGCTTATATCGAAGTTCGTCTAAAGAAATTTGATTGTGTTCTCCATACAACCGCGTAACCAATTTTTCTCCTGTTTTAATGACTGTTTGGGGATCTAAATTGGGTTGGTGGAAGACTGTGACCGCTTTAGATTGTTCTTGCTACTTCTAAAGAATTTTGATGGCAGCCTTTGTTGAAAAAAGATGATGATGTGTTACACCCTGTGATAGCATGAAGACACCCTGTGAAAGATGTTCTTCAGTGACTCTAGTTTCCTTTGGATGTTGCCAATGTGGAAGCATTTCTATTCAATTTTGTTTGTTTTCGGCCTCACAAAGTACACTGTAGTGTCTGGAATTGTTCGAGTAATTAAGATGGCCGTCAGAGTCAGTTCCTACTACTACAGCAACAAAAGTGTTTTATTTACTTAGATTAATAGCTGCGCTGACAATCAGAGCATCTGCATCTCTTTTAACTTCGTACACTGTAATGCTTGAAGAGTTAAAGTGGGTTTTGAAGAAGTCAATCAAACGTCTTTTATTTTCAGAGTTCAGTAAAAAGGGTGCTTGCTCAAGTTTTCTGATGTCTTGATCATCTGTCTCCTGACCGAAAGGTCTAGTTTCTACATGCTGTTCAGACACTGACGATCATTTTTCACAGAAACTTTCTAAGGTTTCACTCACTTCCATTGTAATTGGAAAAGATAAGACCGAGCCAGCCAATATCCCGCCCATAGCTCAATCCTCCGGAAGCTTTCATTGCCCTTATCAAACTCTGTTCAATTACCATATCTGTTGCACTTCCACTCCAAAAGCAATCCTTCCTTCGCACATCAAAGTATCTTTCAAGTTCTGCTGGTTTCAGTTTATTTCCCAATTCTTCCATCTGTTGCAGATAAAACTGTGTAGATTTCGCATAGTTCAAATGTCCTGCTGCTTAAAAGTTCGGAATCATGCATTTCACCGTATAAAATGAAAGTCCCAGTCTCCAGGACACTCCGCTCGAATATAAAGTATTATTAATCTTACTTGTTCCAAACTTTGAAGCCACAGTTCAGCTTTGACTCGGCTAGATAGGTCATAAGTATTTTAATGCCTGGATTATCCTTTAAGTCGTTTACGGTTTTTGTACCTATGGTCAACTCATAGATACTGAAACATATATTACACTCTTCAAGGTCTCTAACTAAACTGCAAATCTGTTGATGGTGCTACATAAGTCAAAAAGTGCTTAGTGATCTCAGTGTTCTTGCATATGTAGTTCCATTTAACATGTGTACCACAGTATTTTGCGTATACAACAAGCCCCAAAGTTCTAATTAAAGTACCAGATAATATGTCCAACGACACCTAAGTATGACATTAGAAGGTGAAATCCCCCCTGTCTGACAACTAATTTAGCTAAATCACTATCTTGTTGAGCAGATGTTTTATTTCCATTGCCTTCCAATGCAGAAGCTGTTCAAAAGTAACGATACAAGAATCCCATCCCGCCTTCTTTCTTTCGTCACAAGTAAATAGAAAGGAAGTGTAAATTGTACAGAAATTTTATGATTTCCAGTTGAGGAAAGGAACTGCAGTTATGCTGCTCATTTCAAACTGCCGGTGGTCATAGTGATAGTGAGCATGAAACCATTCCACCCTGGCTTAGGTGAATCTTTTATGAGATGCATGAGAAGTAAACTTCATCTGTGAAAATTAGCATATCGAAGATTTTGTACTATCATATTTTCTACCGGTATCAAACTCTGTTTCAATATTTAAAAATTCATTCTTTGTTGGTTTGTTATAAAATTTAATATCCCTTCTAGCAAGAGCGGATACCATAACTGCTGAAGGCAGTGCAGCACGTTCTATACGTAAATCTTGTCTATTTATTTTAGGTGTGCATATTTTAATCCCACCCATACTGTGGAAAGTACCGTGACCATCTAATGTTCTCGCTGCATTATCAAAAACAAACTGAATCAAATTTTGAGAATGATCGCTTTGGATTGGAATAATAGAACACATTCTAGAATGTTCATATCTTCTTACTTCAGCGTAGCTGGCTGATATTTTAAAACTACCGTATGCAAGTATATCTATCTATATATTGACGAAATCCATAGTATCGCAAACAGTAAACTCCAATTGCTAGATGGATTGGTGATATAAACGTACGAGGCCGACACATTGAAATAATTGAATGGCAGATCATGATATGCATCCGAGATAACATATTTGAATCACCTTTCTTACTTCTAGTTATATTTTCAACAAAAAATTTTAATAATTGTGGATCCTCGGGAGTAACTTTCTCCAATGAAGGAATTGTTTCTTTCTAGGCAGACGTGATACGAATGCATTGTTGATGCTTCTATTTTTAGACATGATCTGCTTTTCTTTTCTTGTTTGCTTCATTCTTTGAGATAAGAAGGCAGGGGTTTGCTGTTTACTTTCATACCACTATGAACCACATTAGCTTAAAATTTATGTATGTTTAGAATATAATAATATATAGACTACCAGCTGTTACGCTACTAAAAAAAAAAAAAAAAAAAAAATTTAAAGGAACACAATATGGACAATTGGCTGACAACAAAGCAGCTCTGTCCACCTATATTTTTCAAAAAAGTCGAATTTCTCGACTAATTGTATTCCGATTTGGATGATTCTTTTTTTAAAACAAAGCTAATTAAATCTTCAATCTAAACTATTCCGAGCATTGTTTGCGAATTCCTAACGGTTTTGGAGATTTTCTACATCCAATCCAAGAGCAGGACTTTCAAAATGTATCACTTTATACGTTAATGGAAAATGGTGGCTTTGTGTCAAACTTTACGAGAAAGAAGTATTAAGAAAAGTCATAGATTAGAGCTTCTAGAACAAAAGTGCTTTTACAGAATTGGAATATCTTAAATAGTCTCAGACTTACAAGCTAAAATCGGGAGACATGCGCATTCCGGACGGCCGCCATTTTGAGGATGAAGCGCACACGGGATTTTAGGGGACTTTTGATATTTCATTTAAGATCACATGAAAAACAAATCCTGAAATTTTCAGCTTTTTCTAAATTATTTCAGCTCGCGGTCCTTTATTTACTGGGCTAATGGGCCAATCTACTATGTTCCAACACAAGGAAATAAGCATCGCGGAAGCAAAAAGTATGCTAGATTTTACAATTCAATTAAGCTAATATCAAGATGCTAGATCTAGCACCATTATGCTAGGAATGGCAACGATACTTAGCGCCTTTTTCCCCGGATCTTTGTAACATGGAATCAGCACAATATCCTGTTAATTGGTTGTCGTCAATCTCTGCTTAGAGGAGAGATAGGAATCACAAAAGTGACTACTACTATGTACAACTCCCCCTTTAAAAAGTATTTTGGGAATAAGGTTGGGTGAGCTACGGGCCGTGAGTGCTTTACTCTTCTCTTATAAACCACTCATTTCAGCAACTGTTATGAGCGTGAAAATGAATGGAACAAACTACGTACAGATATTACATTAAATTAAATACATCCGCTTCCTATCGAAACTATAAGTATTTTGCATCTCTACTTTTAAAAGAATATTATTAAATTTCCCCTAGTCAGGAAAACTCTAAGTAAAATTACATTCTTATTAATGCTGCCATCTAGTGGGAACAAAATAACTACTATAAAAACATTTGTAGGGTATAGAAAATATCCGGTTTATTCCTGATATTATTGTATTTTGACTACACATACTGTATTACCATCAGGAAACGTCAGTATAAGCTGTTCTGTTACTTTGTCGATAATGGTTAAAAGAGTATCAAGCCCGTATCTTCGACGCTAGCGGATAGAGCCATCGGGCCTCGCCAGTTATGCCCCCTCAACGAATCGCCCCCAAGATGCAATATATAATACAAAATTTCGGACTGAATGAACCAAGCTTTAAATCATGAAACTCGATGCGTCGTCGTGGAAAGAAGGCAAAGATATTAGAAAGTGATGCCTGCAAAAGGATCACATACCTATTTAGTGCCTCCAAACCTGCAAGACTTTCAACTACCGACTGCCAACAGAGCCGGTTCTAGATAGGGATGGCCAGAACCGGTTCCTGTGGGAACCGGTTTTCGGGTCTGAACGGATCCGGTTCTGGAACCGTTTTTCGGATCCAGGTCTGGAACCGGTTCTTCGGATCCAGGTCTGGAACCGGTTCTTCGGATCCAGGTCTAGAACCGGTTCTTCGAATCCAGGTCTGGAACCGGTTCTGAAAACAGAACCGGTTCCGCTGGAACCGAAACTTTGTGACCATCCCTACGCTAAACCCGAGCTGCTGGCAAGCTGTGAACAGTATGCTAGATGAAATGGTGGAAGCGACAGGCAGGCGCCCAGGCGGCGGCAGCTTGTCTCATTTGGCTAAATAAACTGAGTAAGTGACAAACTCATTGCAAACTGGCCAACTGGCCAACTCATTTGGCTAAACACTCACTGGTGGACCAAAATTTTTTTCTGGGAGCACATGCGGGTCTGGGCGGGGAAGGTACAAGCGCATGGTCCTCTTTGCATTATTTTTGAAGGTGAACTTTGTGCCTCCTTTACGGGTCTTTGGGGACTTTCGGATCCAGGTCTGGAACCGGTTCCTAAGATCCGGTTTTAGAACCGGATTTTCAGATCCAGATCTGGAACCGGTTCCTAAGATCCGGTTCTGGAACCAGGTTTTCGGATCCAGGTCCAGAACCGGTTCTGAAAACCGGATCTCATAGAACCGGTTCTGCCGGAACCGGAACTTTGTGGCCATCCCTAGTTCTAGACATTTCTTAAGTGTAAGCAAAGGATATTCAGGCGCCCCCACCTAAATTATAACAAAAGAGTAGAAAGTTGTAATGGACAAAATTTCTTCAAAAATTGGTGCAATTGCAAATTTCTTCAATATATGTCGTCTCCCTATGAATATTAACCCTAGGAACACTAATGGGAAAGGGGTCGGAGGCCCACAAATTATTTTTTTTTACATTTCTAATTGCATAAAAATATTTTTTTAAAAAAAAATTGATATTGTCAAGCTTGACCCCACTCATCATAAAACGTATTTACTTAGTTTTTAGTGTTTTGTTTTCTCTATTTATAAATAAAGTGCTGTGGGCCTCAGAGCCCCCCCCCCCTCTTGGTAGTACTAAGAGGCTATTCACCGCATACGCTAACTGCTATATTCCAGTGTTTTGGCTATTTATTTTATTTTCCTTTGAAACAATTTTGCTATTACAACATGCAGGGGTACCCTGAGGTCTTATTTTGGTGCAGTGTTGCCAACTGCATATTTTAAAATTAATTATATAGCTACATTTTTCTGATTATTTTTTGGCACCTAAATATTTTATTTTCTATTAGTTTATTCCTTGAAACCTGCTAACACTTTATATTATAATCACACACACCACACACGTATATATATAAAGAGAGAGCATCAAGTTTCAGTAGTGATTGGAAAGAACTATGCTGCACCTCTGGTAGACTCTACACTATTTTATCTGTGAGTTGTGCAGTGGTTAAAAGGACATCGAAAATGTGCTTTCGTAGTGATAGAAACTGAGATATGAACAATTTGTGAAACGTAAACAAAACTTGTATTTGTGCTTCCACTAGGTGTATTATTTTAGTATTTTAAATGGAAGGTAGCCCTCTGGAGGAAAAAGAAATGTTGAATTCAGTCTCGAATGGATAAAAGTGAAAAGCTGTGCCAAAATAATAACTGTGTAGATTTCATTTTATTAGTTCGTAGTGGATTCTCAGAATTTTGGAAAATATATTACAATAAATTGGTGGCCATTTGCAATCTCATAGCTGCAAACTCTATGAAAGTAAGCGTTGCCAACTCACCCTGTTTTAACTTTACGGTTTACGCTCAAATTATGGTTTCAGAAAAATCATATTGATATTGAAAATTATAGTTTCTTTGTGTTTAATTTTTTTTATGTTATACAATGGAGGGTTCATTCTGTATTAATTGTGAAAAACTGCAAAGAGAACTGAATACAAAACAAGAAGAAATTCTATCGAAACAGTTAATAATAGACATATTATCTAAAGACATTCTGCAAAATAATGGACAAATCTCTCAAAACGAAAATGGAGGTGCATCCTGGAGTGAAATTGTAAAACGCAATATTAATGTACACCCCAATTCGCAAGAAAGCAACACCCTTCAACAGGTGAAAAGAAACAATGTTTCTCATTCAGTGCATAATAGTGTCAACAATCCAATAGCTAAAAACTCAGCAAAATTTGTTGGAAATGTTCGGCAAAAGAAAAACAATGTAAATGTGAAATCCAACAGTAAATACGAAACGCAGTTATTGGAGGACATAGAAAAGGTCGAAACAAATAAAAGTAAATCGCGATATAATCTGAAGTCGCAAATTTGTATGCGTAATGTAAACAGCACACAATATCAACAGGTAGGTTCACCAGAAGGCATTAGAACTCAGAATAGATTTTTAGTCCTTGAAATGGTCAAAGAACATTTTAAAAGTAGTACGTCGCAGGACAGGGAAAGTATTCCGAAATTCTTTCAAGACGGTGAAACCCATAACAAGCTGAGAACAAAAACAGACGTAAATGTGACTCGACAAAATAAGAGAAGAAATAGGAATGCTGAGGGGAGTAATAGACAGGAAAGTTACCTGAACAAACTAGTTATATTATCAGATAGTCAAGGTCGTGGGTTAGGTACACTTATGAACAACAAACTAAATAAGGTAAGAACAGTTAACTTTGTTAAGCCAGGAGCTCGATCTGAGCAAGCGTTGAAGGACTGCGTACAAGAAACAGAAAAACTCACAAAAGAGGATTATGTGTTAATAATCACTGGAACTAATGATGTATCTAAAAACGAAGCGAATAGTGTAATAGTTGCTTATGAAAGTGTGTTAGGTAAATTAAGTAATACCAATGTTCTGGTTTGCACAGTCCCTCACCGGTACGACTTAATTGATAAATCTTGTGTCAATTTAGAAGTGAGGAAAACCAATCAGGAAATCAGAAAATTATGTAACAAGTATACTAATGTACATATTGTCGATCTTGAGTCTCTCGACCAAACGCACCATACTCAGCATGGTCTACATTTAAACCGCAGAGGTAAGCTTTTCATTGTAGACAAGGTAAATCAATTAATAAGTAATAAGTCAAGTGCAAAATCATATAGTATAGTACAGTACAGAAATGGGCAAACAAAATCTTTAGCCTGCAAACAGGTTACTAATAATACAAATGTAACGTCTAAATGCATAGTTGTAAAAGATGCCTCTAGAGCTTTGAACACATTTCAGTTCTCCAACGTAAGCTTTAGTTTAGCTATGGGGAATGGATTGCTTGAAATGCACAGTGAGGATAGACAAATGTTATTAGTAGCAAAAAACATGTTACACAATTTGGGGCGTACATCAGTAACACTAGTAAATCTTAATAGTGGAAAGACAGTACACAACCAAACATGTAACTTTGAAAAAAGGAGTACAGATACATCTACTGTGAGTTCGCAATCCATGCCTGCTGTCTTTAATGGTAACGCAGAACGCAATGAAAACGTTTCGGAACAAAACAAAACAAACGCAGAAGGCAATGAAATCGTTTCGGAACAAAACAAAACAAACGCAGAAGTTATCCTCCCAATTTCTCCATGCATGACACCACAAAAGAAACATACACATTCAACAGTAGGCGCCCCGAGTAGTAGTATGCGTGTGACCAATCGACAAAGGCGATTACCCGAAAAACTCAGGAATAATGAATTTTTATGCGACGAGACTATAATATCACTTCTAAAGTAGTTAATGGGGAACATGTATCTAAGTTAGATGAAAATCTAACCATCAAAGAGGTAACAAATGCTCCACTCATCGACATAGATACCTCTTCTAGGTCAGTATGCTATCAATCAAACCAATGTAATACAGTTGAACTAAAGGTACTACATCAGAATATACAATCCATTAGAAATAAAATAGATGATCTAGACATACTAATTAGAAACGACAGTGAGCTGATGAACCCAGATGTTCGGTGTTTGTATTACCGAACACTGGTTGAGGGAAGGTGAAATAGAGTATACAGTCCTACCAAATTATATATGTGTTGGTGGATTTTGCCGGACATTCAGTAGGTGCGGTGGTGCTTTAATGTTTGTGAGAAAAATATTAAAGTATAAGGTAAAAAACAACAGCATGTATCTAAATGAGGAACAGACATTTGAACATGCAGTAATAGAAATCGAAAAATCAGGACATAGGTTCATTATAATAGTCATGTATAGAACACCTGACAGCTCCTTTCCCCGTTTTATTGAAAAATTAGAACAACTGTTAACTCTAGTTAAGAAAGAAAGTAAACCAATCGTATTATGTGGCGACCTAAACATTGATTTCCTGACACCATCAAATCACCTAACATTATTATAAAACACTTTGAAATCCTTCGGCCTACAACACACTATAAACACTCCAACTCGCATTACAGAAAACTCTGAATCTTGTATAGATCAAATTATAATAGATAATGAAACTACTTCCTTTAAAGCAAAAAATCTTAACACATCACTCTCCGACCATAATGCAGTTCAAATAGACATAACACTTCAACCCCAAGATCGGAAAATTGATAGAAAAGAATGTAAGTGGGCAAGAAACTTTCATGAAACGAACGTTAAGTACTTCCAATATCTTCTTAGCAAGGAAGACTGGATGGACACGCTACTAGAAAATGACGTAAACAATAAATACAGACAGTTCATTAATACCGTTAGGCACTATTTCGAAATAGCCTTTCCACTTACGAAGATAAAGGTATATTCTCACAAAACTAGATGCAACTGGACAACACGAGGCATAGTTAATTCCTGCATAAGAAAGAAACAACTACATACAATTGTGAAAAGGACGAATAATAGGAAACTAAAAGAATATTTTAATAAATATAGAAGTATTCTTAAAGGAGTAATAAAAGAAGCAAAGAAAATGCACACATCAAATAGGATATCTAAATCTGCTAACAAGAACAAAACACTATGGCAAGTAGTAAACGAACAATCAACCGCATCAAAACCGCAAAAAATAGGAATTAAAAAAATAATACACCATGGCCAAGAAATAACCAATATACACCATATTGCAAACCTACTTAATGATTTTTTTGCCAACGTTGCGAAAACATACTCAAACTCTGAGTCTGAAAATACGAACAACAAAATTATCTAGTAATTCTGTATCTATATACTTAATACCTACCACAGAGTTAGAAATAAGATCCATTATTAAAAAAATGAAGATGAAAAGATCTTCTGGGCCCGACGATATTCCTTATTATTTGCTTAAAATGTGTGCCGAATATTTTCTTATACCGTTCACTGATATATGCAATTCCTCTCTTGAAAAGGGAACATTTCCAGAAGATCCTTAACTTGCAAAAATAAGACCTATACACAAAAAAGGATCAACTACTGACCCAGGAAATTATCGTCCTATCTCTATTCTATCTGTTTTCTCCAAAATTTTAGAAAAAGTTATGTATAACAGATTGGTGCCCTTTTTGGAAAAGAATAATATCTTCACGAAGAGCCAATTCGGGTTTAGGAAGTGCAAATCAATTAACAATGCTGTAGTTGCTTTTCTAAGTGATATATATAAAGCGAGAGAGAGAAGAAATAAAATATATGGAATTTTTCTGGATCTCACAAAAGCCTTTGACCTTGTTAATCACAAAATTTTATTGAATAAATTGCGTAGTTATGGTATTAGAGGTCATGCTAATTTATGGTTCCAATCCTATTTGACAAACCGCATGCAATATGTAGAAATAGGTGAAACCAAGTCAGAGGTAAGACACATTAAGCACGGAGTTCCACAAGGATCAATATTAGGTCCTATACTTTTCCTTATATACATTAACGATCTTCCCGATTATATAGTTCCAAACAAAAGCGTACTTTTTGCGGATGATACAAACATTTTAGTTGAAATTCCAAATAACATTTGCAGCGAGGATTTCATATTTAAGAACACGACAGATAAAATTACAGAATGGATAAAAGCAAACCAACTTAACTTAAATACAGCGAAAACAACTATAATGAGTTTCAATGAAGGAAAACTGAACACTCTAAATATACATCAAATACGTATAGACGGGGAACTCATACAGGTATCTGATACTTGTAAATTTTTAGGGTTAAAATTAGACTCTAAGTTAACATGGGATAATCACGTGAATGATTTGTTGAGGAAACTAAGCGCGAAAATATATCTTATACGTAAAGTTAGTAAGATTCTAACTACAGAAACCCTGAAAACAATTTATTTCGGATTGATCCAGTCAGTTCTATCGTATGGAATCATTTTCTGGGGTAATACCTGTTATGCGAAGAAAGTATTTACAATGCAGAAGAAAATATTACGAATAATGTTATCAGTTCCGTTTCATACACCAAGTAGACCACTGTTTCAGAAACTTAAAATATTACCATTGCCGTGTATATACATTCTCGAAACATCATCATTCATACATATGAATAAAAGTAACTTTCAACTCAATTCGGACCTACACCAATACAACACAAGAACAACCAATCATATTCATATACAAAATTTCCGCCTAACAAGAACTCAAAATTCGTTACATCACATAGGAATAAAACTTTATAATAAATTACCAGATCGTGTCAAACGAATGCCAAACTTGCAGTTTAAAAGGCACCTCAAGTTACTGTTAATTAAACATATTTTCTATGGTTTAGATGAATATCTTCAGTGTGATCTTTATAATGTAAATATTAAGATTTATTTGAATTTTGAAATATATAAAACAAGATACAATTTATATTTTCTCTAAAAATGCACTTTTATTTTTATTGTTACGTATATGTTTTGTATTATTATTATGTATAATGTATTATATATATATATATATATATATATATATATATATATATATATATATATATATATATATATATATATATATATTTAAATAATTGTATTATTAATTGTAGCGTTTCTCTTGTAATTATTATTATTATTAATTGTAATAGTAACTGTATCTCTTGATGAAGCCATGAACGCTAAGTTCTTACGGCGGAAAATGAAATAAATAAATAAATAAATAATCAAATATTTTAATCATAGAATCTACAAGCAGCAGCCTGCAACACTGACTGAAGACGCACATTTCATAGGAAATTGTCAGTTCGTTATTCTGTGACACTGACTGTATGCGGGAATCAAGCAGGATAGGAACAATGGCAAATCGTGCTCTTCGCCAAAGTTCAATTGAGAAAGAACTTAAAGGACTTTTAAATGAATGTGATATAGAAGGTAGTGAGCTCGAATACAGCAAGGTGGAAATAAGATAACCCTGTCAGGTTTGGATGCTAAAGACAGTGATTTGAACATTTTATTTCATAAAGCAAATGCAACAAATGGATGCAGTGGTACGTTCCTTGAAATGAATCCCTTGTAATATTCATGATGTAGTGGTGTTAGTTTACAAAACTGGCAGACAAGTCGAAGCGTGTTTGCTTACGTTTTACATGTTCATTCCACAGATGTAAAAACCTGACGTTGTGCTACTAGAAAAATTGTAACTTATGTTGAGTTGGCAACACTGCTTCTTTAGTGACATTCCCTATAGTGTCTAATGAATGTCCCTCACATCTTTTCGCGGAAACAAAATTTTAAAGAATTTTGCCATTCCAAGGATAACCGAGATGGAATTATAAAAGATCAATCCTGAATTCATTGGAATACTGAAGTATACCCCACTCCTCCCCATTTTACCCCACTTTACTGCCCTACCATCAAAATGATTGCACATATACTACACTGTACTAAGTCGGTATTGATCTGTTTGACAGTTTTTCTACACAAACAAATAAAATAAATAGGTCATAGTTACTGACATAAATAAAACATTTTAACTTAAACAATTACACACACATATAGTTGGCAACACTGTACTTAGAAACCGATTAATAATAGAGAAAAAAATATATGATGTCTTAGACATCCCAAGTTCATATCAGAAAAGATAAATAATTTTCCTTGAGAAATAATGACCTTTATGCTGTGGGCTTCAGAGGTGTTCCATATAACCCAAAAATACCTTGTTGTTCCTAGGATTAACGAAAAATGGCGAAATTATAACTAATTGACTTTGGGTGAATTCTGAACAAAGTTTCAATTTTAATAATTAATAGCACTTTTTATTAAATAAGCACAATACACAACTAAAACATATACCTAAGACTGCAAAATATTTCTATTTCCCTATATATAGAACAGTGAAAATATAAGCCATTGAATAATACCGTACAAGTATAGAAAATACAATAACTGGAAGATTAAACCTGCGAAAATACAATCTATTACTGAAAAAAATCATAATATAATGATATGATTATTTCTTCCAACTACTGGTCAAACAAGTGATAAAAATTAAATTTTAACTATTACAAGAATAAATAACATGTACATAAACAGAACAATCCTAAAGCAAATCACATAGTAGAGATAACTTTATATACAAATCAATTTCTTCTTCTTCAAGCATAAGAAAATCAGATAACATAAAGAAAGGTGTTTTAAAGAAGAAAAATCTCCTCTAACTCTTTACCTGGTGGTATGGTTCCTAATATAGAGGTTACATTACGTCTTTGCACTGCCATACTTATTCTCTGAATCTGAAGATGCTTGCTCTATCATCACCAGATAATTGAGTGATGCGTTTACCTGCTTCCTTTATAAAGCTGAGACCTTCTTTGCCCCAGGATCCACTGGATTCAATGGCAATGAGCACAAATTGGTACTTCTCTATTAGGTTATTGTATTTTCTTGTTTTTTGTTTTCTTTCGACTGGCTACATTGCCCGCTTGGAGTGAGGAGAAAGGAAGGTTGAAAGGGGCGAAAGTATCTGTGCATGTAAAATCCCAAATCAATGATTTGCCTCTCTTTCAAGATATTAAGGTCATCCCATCTGGTCTTTTACCATCAGTTCTACTACATCCATTTGGCTCCCTTATTGCCGGTATACCTGCTGAAATGAGTGCTCTCATTATAATGTCATTGACATTCGAGTGTCGGGAATATCTACCTGTACTTTTTATGCAAGACAGTCCATGCAGTCCTTTTTTATCTACTGGATTCTTACATGACTGACATTTATGAGGTTCACATATATTTGCTCCCAACCGTAACGCAACAGCTATTCGAAAATTCTCATTACTGAGATGAAGGCCTAGAGGGGACGAAGGTAAAGCTTTAAGCCAAGCTCCTCCTTCTATGGATGATACAGCAATTATTCTAGCCTTGTCTTCTAGGCTGTCTGAAGACCGTAGCAAAAAGGAGAAGTGTGATTTAAAGATAGGTTCTTCCCATGTGGATTGCTTTGCTCTGGTACTAAATTCAGGCAATTCAGACCCAACTAGCAGTGACCAAGTGCAAGAGCAATCTTTTACTTCAGAATCCATGTGGAAACTTATATCCTGTTGGAGAAGTGATTCTATTAGACATCGGAAACCATAGAATGATGCCAAGAAGGCGGGAATAGCCAAATCTATGGCTCGTCGGATGCCTAATCCACCAAAACCAACTAGCAGAGAAGCCTGAAGCCATGTGTTACCCTCAAGGAAGCAATTTAGGATAGATTCCAAACCAGATTTTACGGTGTTATCGAAGCGTTCTAATAAATCTTCTTCCTTCCATGAAGGTGAACTTCTCAGAAAATATAGTAATCTTGGAGTAGTAAATGATGTTCTTAATAAATAAAAGGCAGAATGTGCTGAGATTAATGACAGACGTGCGAAATAAATCTCCAGTTTGGTTATCTTCTCAGTTAATAAGGATTTTCTTGATTCTGTTGAGAGGACCGTTCCTAGGAGACATGCGTTTGAAGGAGACATTAATTGAATGCCTGGAGCCATGTATGATGTGAGGAGTATGTGCATATGCTCTTTCGTTCCAAGAAAGCTAACTTCACATTTCGAAAAATTAAGGTGTAGACCAACTGTAATTCCCTGTGTATATATCACCTTTAATGTATTTAATACGGTATCCGAATCTCCAGCTATGGTTCCATCATCTAAGTACCAAACATTCAAATCTATGTGTATGTTATTGACTATGGACTGTAAAGTTATTGCGAATAATGCTGGACCTAAAGCAGCCCTGGCCACGGCGAGCAGATAGTGGAAAATCTCCTCGTGAACGCTCACGAGCATTCTACGAGCAAATACCATTGTTCGTGCTTCGTGAATCTTCGGGTTTTGTCCTTAGAGGAGCGGAAGTGTTGTCAACCTTGGCGGTAATCACTAGCTTACCAAATAAAAAAAAAGTATGTATGGTAACTGATTGCCATTTAGTGTATAGTGTTTTTTACAATGTGGTAACCGTTAACTATAGGCAACACAAACTGGTAACAGCAATCAAATGATAAACTATGTACGTTCCTTTTCTTCTTTTTTCTTTCCTTTTGTTAAAGAAGGATGTGGTGGAACCAAACCATCGCTTACATTTATAAAAATTTGCCAGTTTGCCCAATGGAAAACCAGTTTTCAATATATATATATATATTATCAAGTTCTTAATCCGAGTGTGGGTATGTTGTTTCGCTTTTTAGGAAAAGAGATAATCTGTTGATACGAAAAAAAATACTGTAGCACTTGTTTGTAATTATCTAAGTATTATCTCCAGAAAATTAGCTTATGCATGTATGTGTGTACGAATAGGCTTAGCAAGGGGTTGGTTGTGGAGATTAGAAGCCACTATTACACTATCAATAGGAAGAATAGTATTTCTTACTCCACTTTTAAAGTGGGGCCGCGGTGGCTCAGTGGTAGAACGTTCACATCTGGTGCTTGGGGTCCCGGGTTCGATCCCAGCCCCCGCCAAGTGAACTTTGCGGTGGACAAACACCGTATGCGTGGGTTTTCTCGGGGTTTTCCCATTTCCTCCCACTTTCTTCATTCTATCATTTCATTTATTACTCATCATCACCGTCTCCTTTAGCCTAACCGGTATAACCGTGGGACGTAAAACCCAAAGATTTCATTTCATTTTTTCCACTTTTAATGTTACTTTGATCGCAAAGAATCAAACAAAATATTAAGAGAGCCAAAGAGATTTTCCATTTTTAAGAGTGACCATTAGTGGGTACCATTAGTTTTTTTTTTTTTTTTTTAACAAGGAGTGTCTTTTTAATAAGGAAAAATATATTGTCCCTGGCTGGTTGCTTGCCGGTGGCTTGTTAAAAGTGAAAAAGAATGTTAAATCATATCAACGACTGAAGCTACATGCTTGTCTTTCTTCGATAGTTACTGACTGGTTTTGAAAGTCACGATGTTGTAGGCCTACTGTAATAGCGTAAACTTGGAAGGGAACGTTCCAACTGAATGATATGAACAATTATACCCAATGTCTTGAACATGAAACGTGGATTGCACGGATAACGCTTAAAGTGGGCTGAACTGCACTGGGATTTCCTTCCGGCAAATTAGTGTTTGGTCGGAACTCAGTTCTTCTGTGTAATTGTCTCTTAACAACATTTGAACATTTCTTTTAGATAATAATATCTAACTAACTCTATGGCCTATGGAACCCGAAGGTTCAATGCGGCGGTTACAACATATTTCCACTAACTTCTGTCCTTAGCCAACTGGATCCAGTTTCTACTCTGTACTCTTATTTCTGAAAGATCCATCTTAATATTGTCTTCCCATCTACGTCTAGGTCTTCCTAGTGGTCTTCTTCCAATTGGGTTTTCAGTTAAAATTATGAAAGCATTTCTAATTTCTTCCATTCTGGCTACACGGAATGGCCACCTGAGCCTTCTACACTTAATGACCCTAACAATGTTAAGTGAGCGGTATAAACTATGCAATTCCTCGTTATGAATTTCCTCAAATCCCCATTTTCATCCGTCTTTGGTCCGAATACTACTATTACTACTACTACTACTATTATTAATAATAATAATAATAATAATAATAATAATAATAATAATAATAATAATATTTATTATTATTATTATTATTATTATTATAATTATAATACGCATTATTATTATTATTATTATTATTATTATTATTATTATTATTATTATTATTATTATTATTATTATTATTATTATTTTCAACCTCCCGTCGTTCTGCTATCAATCTAGCAACGAAAGGCGTTCACAACTTAGCAAACGTGAAGCGAGTGACAAGTTACAGACCGAGTGCTAATGTAATGCAATGTCACGAATTGTGTAAGCAAGCTAAAAAAAGGCCTGAAACAATTCGTTTCCGATTTTTGCAGTCGTTTTTACGTCTGTAAGCTGACATGTTTAATATTCGTTTCTTTCTTTCTTTCTTTCTTTTTCATTTGTTAGTTACTTCAACGCTAACTGTAACCTCTATCATGCGTCTTCCTAGATCAAAAAACGTACCAATTTTATTTCCTGCAGTGTTTTCGCGTCACTGCTTTCGAAATGGGGAGGGGGAGAGCACACCTGCACATTTCACGCTTGCGTCTGCTCAATGCTTCAACATCGTGCAAATTTGTGACTAGGCTTGGCCGTAGGTTTTTTACCATCATGTGTGGTTGGCAACACTTATCGGATGCAGTGGAAGGGGCGGAGCTACCAACACCTGTGCTCACCTGTTCTTATCTTCGCTCGTTGTCGCTCACGCTTCGGCTCCGGGAGCCAATTCATGGGCAGGCCTGACCTAAAGGATCTCCTTGCTGTACTCCTCTTTGTGACAAAATGATGTGTTTACCATAATATAAATTGCTGGACTGAGCATAACTTTGGTGTACGTAGGGATAGATCGAAGGAAATTTTTCTTTTACGACTGATAACATTACGTTCCTGTCTATCTCATTAAAATCATTCCTGAAATCAATTTTTAAGAAAGCTTTAGGTTTTTGGTGAGGATAAGAATAATATACCTGTATGCGAGCCGCATGTATACCTAAGATGTATTTTAACAAGTACAATTGAAACATAGAAGTCGGAACAGAATAAAACTCATGAGCTTCAAGTCTAACATTAACACACCTTTTTCTGATTTTGACAACGAGGTACCGGTATACTCTTGAGCTTCACTAAAAGCATACATACATAGTTTATTATTATTATTATTATTATTAGTGATACGACTATGGTAATTAGCTTAATTTCTCGATTTCTTTCTTACTGAAAAGTTCATTTTCTAAAGACGGCAAAATCTGTTACTATTGCATCCGTATTTATTTCATTGATTATGTCATTTTCAGTGGCCATTAAAACTAGTCCATTTAATCGTTCTTGAGATAGGCCTACAGTTGATCTCAAATAATTCTTTATTAATTTTAGCTGAACTTGTTTAATACACAAATGACAAAAGTGTGCCTTAATTGATATTTGGCCGATCAAGGTGACGGAACTTCAAAATCCCCCCCCCACACACACACACACAGACAAATTCTTTTCAGGGTCCCTTTGGCCTATAAAACAATTCAGTCCTTTCATGTTTTTTGAAATCAGGCAATAAGTAACAATGTAAACACAACCAGTGGCGCACCCAAAATTTCTGTTTTGGGTCCGAAGATTTAAAATTTAAAAGTTCTAGTGAATCCAGACACTTGGACTACCTTCTGCCGGTGCATCCTTGAATACAAGTAACTAATAATCAAAACTGTACTTTGCATTAGGACTATTACCAATGTTTATAAATATCGCTCCATCTAAATTTAATATGAGAGAATGAATTGATAATAATTCATACACTGTTAAAATATAAAGGTAACCAAGAAAGTTCTGTTACTTTTTCACCCTAACCGCGCGGGGCTTAGCGTTGTCCTGTAACAGGAGGACCCCTTTGCGATTCAGAAGTACTGGCTCTAGAGTTTTGAGTGTTTCATGAACACAGCTCAACTGCTAACAGTACACAGTTGCATTGATGCTCTGACCAGCTGGTAGCAGTTCCCGATGCACAATGCCGCGAGCAGTCCACCAAATACACAGTAGGACATTCTTCTGGTACAGTGCTTGTTTCGGCTGTTTTGGAACCGGTCCATGGGATGCTAACCAATGACGACGGCATCGTGGAGCTTCGAACAGGATCCACTTCTCATCCGTCACTGAGTCCAGAAATGGCTCCTTCCTCAGACGAGATAGCAAAGAAACATAGGTGTCTGCTCGCATTGCCTTCTGGCCCGGAGTCAAATCATATGGGACTCATCAACCAAAATTGTAGAGCTTCCCAAGTTGATGGGAGTGCTGCAAAATGGCTTCTCCACTCACACTGAATCGTAGTCCGTTTCTCACATGTCTGACCACTGTTCGCCTCAATTGCTGCCTGAAGATCTTCATTTTGTACATGTGTTGTTCTTTCGGCACGTGTGCGTCTTCGAGTGCTTCGTCACCATCCTTAAAACTTGTTAAACCACCGCTGCACTGTCTGCGTCCTCACTAAATGCCTGCATATCTTCCGCCCCGCTGCAGCGGCGTTTGACCCCAGTTTAAACTCGTACATCATACACTCCCTTATGACGCTCTGTGGAGCTTCCATGTTCACTCTGTCCTTACACAAGTTCACGGTGTAACTGAACTGCCACAACTAGGTAGTATGTTGGATATACCCACACCAACAACCGATCTTTGTCTTATCTCCATTCGCATTCAACGATGTGAGGACCAATGGAACACAGACCTCCACAGAAAGCGACAGAACATTCTTGGTTACCTTTATACAATGACCACATGTATGCGCTGCAGTGATTGGACAGTGAGAGTTCTGCGGGGAAAATATATTATGATCCTAATGACCTTTCGATTACATTTTCGATTTCGATTACAGTTACCTTTTCGAGTTATACACGCATATACTGCGTGAAAACTAATTGTATTCAAACACATTTTGAAATTCATTAAATTTAACTCAGATCCGTAACCGAAAAGGCCGTATTCATTCCATTTTAACTAAACAATTCCTTTTTAACATTCCATTTTAACTACTGCTATCAAGTAATATAAACTTATAGTTTCAAAAGTTTGTCGACTTGCAATTGACAACTTCTCCGCCTCTACATTTGTACAGGGTTTGTCCGGAAAGTAATAGGACTGATTTTATTCCGCCATGACTGTACTTCGGAGCGTGCGTGCACCGACTGGATCCGGTAGAGGGCGTTCCTAGCTAACAAACGAGCGGCTGGTCAGTTGTCTCCGAGCACACGGAGAGTCAGGACAGGCTTTTTCGCGCGACGTGTTTCTGTGAGTGGTGCAAGCCGAAAATGCAGCGTTCGTTAGAGCAGAGGTACGCGATTAAATTCTGTGTTAAACTCGGTAAATCTGCGACAGAGACGTTTGATATGATCAAGCAGGCTTACCCAGATGATGCTTTAGCAAGAAGTGGTGTGTTTCAGTGGCACAAGACCTTTTCGGAGGGCCGGGAAGAGGTCGCCGATGAAGACCGTGCTTGAAGACCTTCGACTTCGACAAACACCGACAATGTGACTCATGTGCGCGAATTTTTGAACTCAGACCGTCGACTAAGTATTCGTTTAATTGCCCAGATGTTAAATTTACCAAAAACTGTGGTTCATGAAATTGTGACAGAGCATTTGAACATGCGCAAGGTGTGCGCGAAGATTGTCCCAAAAGTACTCACTGACGACCAGAAATTGCGGCGAGTGGAATTATGCCAAGAAAATTTGAACATGTGTAAAAGTGACCCCCAATTTTTGAATAACATAATCACAGGTGACGAATCATGGATCTTTGAGTATGATCCCGAGACAAAGAGGCAATCTTCCGAGTGGCACACGCCGTCGTCTCCTCGCCCAAAAAAGGGAAGAATGAGCAAATCCAAAGTGAAAACAATGCTCATTGTCTTTTTTGACATCAAAGGCATCGTTCACCATTAATTAGTTCCTCCTGAACAAACCGTCAACGCCAAGTTTTACGTGGAAGTGCTCAAGAGACTCAAACGAAGGGTCAATCGGGTCCGATCAGACTGGAAGCTGCACCACGACAACGCCCCGGCTCACACCGCCTTTCTTGTGAACAGTTACCTGACCAAGGCCGGCATCCCAACGCTTCCGCTGCCGCCCTACAGCCCAAATGTGGTCCCCCGGACTTCTTTTTGTTTCCTCGCCTGAAACGCCCGATGAAAGGCAAGCATTTTGAGACGACAGAGGGGATCCAAGCAGCTTGCACCGCGGCTCTCAAGGCTATTCCGGAGAATGACTTCCGTGACGCCTTCAATGCTTGGAAATCGCGCTGGCAGCGCTGCATCGACGCAGAAGGAGCCTATTTTGAAAGTTTTTAAAGAATTGTAACGATTGGCTCAATAATTTTTTTAAAAATCGACTCAGTCCTATTACTTTCCGGACAAACCCTGTATAATTATCACTTTCGAAATTTTGTCCAGGTGTCTAAAGAAGCTTTTTTAGAGCCTTCGCTTGCTTCTCATCTTCTCTCAAGTTTCGTAGCTTTCTTTTCTGATGAAATGCTTTTTTTTTCTTTTTATCGTTGGCCATTTTTATTACATGAAATACAAAGTACTATTGAAAACTGAAAACACACATCATTATAATAAAAACGAAACAACTCAAAATAGAAAGGAAAATGTTGACGAATGACAAATGGACTAATAAACATTAACAAAGTGAGCATTAAGCAGCAGGCAGCGATTGTGAGCCACTTATATTATTAATTTAAGTTGAAGTTTCCTTCAGAAATGATTAAAAATTCCATTTGTGCTACTCGCTTTTTCTTACTATTCGCTCCTTCCTTGGACCAATGGACAACAAAAGCCTAGTGACTTGAACTTCGATAATGTAATTTCATTTACACTGACCTCACTGTTTATGACAAGGCGGAGCACCCTTGAAGACATTTCTTTCTCTGTGATAATGCCATCCAAGTTGACTCCTTTGTTGATCCATTCCTATTTTAAAACATATTTGGAAATGATACTCTCTAGCAAGATCGCGGAAGGATTGTTGGGAGAGAAACGAAGAGTGTTACATTTGTATTTTGTGCATATAGTGGGATTGTGGAAAGAATGCCGATGTCTTTAGTCGTACTGCTGTAACATCCATTGAAAAGTTGCGCCGCGGGAAATTTTCCTCAAACTAGCATAACTTGTGAGTGTGGCATTGGCGCCAATTGATGTATGATTAAGATTTCCGGGCTCTCGGCATCTGACACCATTTAGCCCGTCACGTTTGAGGAGTGACGTCTCTCGGCGAGCACACTATCCGGGGAAAGGGAAGGAAGGAAGCGGCCTTGGACCTATAATTTAGGTACCACCCCGGCATTTGCCTGGTGTGAATGAGGAAAACTTCATTCAGGGTGGCTGGCCTGAAAAAGCGTTTTACACTTTTACACTTACCGAGTGCCCCCACCGGGAATCGAACCCAGGACCGCTCAATATGAGTATGAATATTTTTATAAACTTATAATAGCACTTTGTGGCAAACTTGGATAAGTGATAGGTGATACCAAATGCAAATATTTTTTTCTTTTAATTCTATATCCCAGCACGCTTCATTGTGGGTCCATAAGTTGCCAGATTGCAATAGGTTTTGTCATTCAGATCAAAGCAAAGCGCCCGAAATGTCCATCAACTCGCTATACGTAACTCCTCTACTGGTTGCCTTTCACAAGAGGATCAACCTTAACGTCCTAGTAGCAATATCAAAATAATAGGGTCAAAACGACGCTTAAAATGTGGAATAGAAAAAGAAAGACAAGTTGTTTGAAAATTTGAATGAGAACTGGTAAATCTGCACAAAATTTGAAATCGACCGGTGAAAATGGCACGTTTCTAACACTTGTTGTTTTCGAGATCTCATTGTCGAAAGGATTGGTCACAAACATAAACTTATAATAGCATTTTAATATTGTAAAATTCTTTCAGTCTAAAGAGGTAGAACAATTACTGTACACGAAAATTTGGACTTTCCCATCACCTTTTATTATAAAATTCGTCTTCTTAAATACAAAAGGTATACAAAAAGCAGTTCCACTAATAATTTGGGTAAGATAAAGAAAGGACCCCAATGACCAAGTGTCTTAGGGCTTTTGCAGGTGAGGTACCTCTCGGTGACCAGGCGTCATGAGAGGGGTTTAGGTGGTTTGATCAACCTGGGCAGATTGATCTATACGTTTTGTCTTATCTTGATGTCAGGAATCACCTCCCAAATGTTGTCGGTGTTGTTCTGAAACACTCTGTATACAGTGAGTTACAATTAAAACCAGCAGTTTCAGGCTTGGTTGTACAGAAGAGAATTTGAGAATGGTGTCACAGGTAGATGAAAGAAACATCCTGAGCCAAAAGACGTATAATTGATACAATATAATGAAATAGGTTACCAAACTCAAGGGTAACTGGGACAAAGCATTCATGCAGGAAGGCAATCGTCCCATCTTATTCTTCTTGTAACGCTGCCCCTGCTATTCAGAACCTCTTTATGGTAAACCATTGTCCTCTTGACTAAGATTTGACTGTTACTCGTTGTCATTTTGCACTCCTTACTTCAAAAAGAGGTTCTTAGAATCAATATTTTTATTTAAAAAAACAAAGGCTCCTATAATGGCAATTGCCGTTTCAGTGGAAGAACACACAATAGGAAATGATATAAAATGAAATCTCTAAGTTTTACATCCCACGATTATGCTGGCTGGACTAAAGAAGATAGTGATGATGAGAAATGAATGAAATAGTGGAATGAAGGAAGGAGGAGGAAACGGAAGAACTCCGAGAAAAACCACGCACATGGTGTTTGTCCACTACAATGTCCACTTGGCGCGAGCTGGGATCGAACCAAGGACCCCATACACCAGAGGTGAACGCTCTACCACTACGTCACCGTGGTCCCCAGCACATATAAGGGGGAGGGGGAATACATAAACAAAACATTTTAAACTTCGCGATTCTTCTGTAAGAAATGCATCCATGGCCTTTTAAATGAAAATGCAGAAAAACATTCAGAAATAATATATTGAAGACATATTTTAAAATTGTCATAAGAGCAACAAAAATGGCAGTATGTTTAAGAATATTTACACGTAAAATGGAACTAGAAATAATATTTTTTACTATTGCAATAAATTATTTTAAAAAAAAAAAGTTTAAGAAAACCACGGAATCCATTTACAGTTCTAAAAAATAAATCTCTCACTTAAGAACTTCAAGTTAAGATCAGTAATTGAGAATACACAAATTAAAGAAAGTACACAAACATACAACAAATAAAAATATACGTACATACAATACAGTAGAAATACTAATATATTTTATACAACAACCCGTGATATTATTTAATTTCATAGCGTCAGCTTTAATTATAATTTATAAATGTTACTTACAACTACAGCCAACCATTTTATACATTAACATTAAATATAATGCTGTAATAGTTTACCACGATGAGTATTTTTGAAAATAGAAGGCAAAACATAACTGATATTATACAAGTTGCGGAAAAAGTACAGAAACAGTCCAATATCTCGCGAAATATACAGATCAACAGAACAAACAAAAACAAATATTAAATAGTATTTTAAAAAAATATATCCAATGATACCAAACGCAACTCTCTAGCCCCACCCCCTTCGGGGGTATGGGGCCTAACTTTAAAATTTTAAATGGGAACTCCACATCTTATTGCACATTTCGATTCTCCCAGAAAAAGGGACAATGATTTGACCCAGAATTGAAAGCAGTGCAGTGCTTTCACGGAAGACACAAAAAAAGGAGGGTAGCAAAAGTTATAAAAATGTGAATTGTCATACGGTTAGCGCACTGGACTGAGAAATCAGAGGTCCTGAGTTTGATTCCCGTGCACAGTAGCTTTCTTTATGTGTATTTTTTGTACTTAAATATTGACTTCATACACTTTAACTTCTATAAAAGTAATGTGTTTGTCCATAATTTATTAACTTGCAAGAAAATGCGAATTACGAAAAAAAAAAAAAGTTTGTTTTTGTTGTAAATAACCTTATGAATTCTAACCCTAATAACCCTATTACTAAGGACCATTTCATAAAGCTATTTTGCAAAACAATTATCGAAGTTTGTTTTGTATGTAACTTGAATAAAGTACTAATTCAAGTTAAAACGTATGGACTTAATATTTGGGGAAATAACAAAAGAAAAAAAGTATTGAGCAGGGATCGAACTCAGGACCTCTGACTTCGCAGTCCCATCCGCTAACCATATGACCACACGGTACGAGACTGACAATCTGCATTTTCATCATATTTTGATACCTCCTCCCTTTTTGTGTGTGTCGATTCAAGCGTCATCGGTGAAGGCATTGTTTTGAATTATGGGTCAAATCACTGTTCCTTTTTCTGAAAAATCCAAATGTGCACCAAGAAATGGGGATTTCCATTTAAAATTTTAGAGACCCCTCGTACCTCCGAAAGGGGTGGGGATAGGGACATGGTTTCATATCACTGGATAGCTTTTTTAAAACTAATTATCATGTATTTTTGTTTGTTTTGTTGATCTGTATATTTCGCGAGATATTTGACCGTTCCGGGACTTTTCCCGCATCCTGTATATACTTGTGCACAGCTACTGCACACATTTCCGACCGACCAGAGATTCACGACTTCTAGTTGAAACAACAATGTTTATCACTCGACATATTGCCAAAAATCCATTATGTGACCTAACAGACGGCCAGAATACAGAATAAGACGAATACATTATCTTATTCTGTAAAGGGAATCTCTTACATCTGGTATATGAAATATTGAGGATCTCGTATTTATGGTCGATCAGTACTCAGGATTTACTTTTAAAAAATAAAAATAAAAATCCTACTACTTTTATACAATACAAAATAAAACTGCGTCCCAGAGTACAGTCCCTGTGCTAACCTTTATGTAAGAAAGAGGACGTTGCATCACTTGTAAGTTTGGTATTTCGACTCAAATGTACAAAAATCAGCTACATTACGATATTAAGGCCCATTAATCGAACGGAAATCTACAGGTACGATTACGATTATTAATTTCTTTTAATTACGAAAAACGAAATAATTCCATCTAAATACTGACTGAATGATAAACTGAATTTAATATTATAGCTAATTTAATTCAAACAATGCTAAATGAGAACGTACCTTAAAGAATGAACAGGAAATAAATAGATTTGCATTGTTGCACGCATAAATTAATTGGGAGTCAGTTCGGCTCATAGCACTTACTACTACAAGTTCCACGTGTTTTAAACCAGTGGTTCTCAACCTTTTCTGACTGACGACACATTTTAATGAACGTCGGACATCGCGAGACGTTCGAAATTTTTATTATAAATAATAATAATAATATAATAGTGAAACCAATGTTTTTATAATGACTCTATATAGCACTGAGCATTATTGCTACGCTGGAGATGGTGACTGGTACAGTCTGTCTCGATTTTAAGTAATTATTATTAAATTCTTCATGATTTTTAAATTTCGCTACACATCTTAAGGGATTGAGTGACACACCAGTGTGTCGTGACACATCGGTTGAGAACCATTGTTTTAGACTATAAAGTGGGTAGGTTAATCTCAACAACGCATGATGTCTTTCCTCTTATAATATTTCTGTCTTTAGCATATTGGAAACTAACACAACTAAGAGTCGCAACCAGTTCCAAACGAACGGAAGTCGAACGTGTTATCTTGTTACTAGGAAGCCCTAAAAAACGTAATAGTACAATAAAGAACCTCGTAGTGCTGGGATTTCGTACGAACATAACCGAATATTATTACATTAATTTCCATTAGAATCTGTTGATCAAATCTTCGAAAAATTCAAGGCATTCAAAGTTTGATATGTAAGACAATAAGTGTCGTTAAAAATCTTAGAATTGAGAAATTTGAAGATTAAATTGAAATGCTAGGAAATTTCTAGAGCTCCTTACAATCTGCTGGGAAATTTCTAGAGCTTCTTACAATCTGCTGGGAAATTTCTAGAGCTCCTTACAATCTGCTGGGAAATTTCTAGAGCTCCTTACAATCTGCTGGGAAATTTCTAGAGCTTTAGAAAACGATAGCAATGATGATTGTTGAGACATTCTACAGTCAGAACATAGCAATTACGTATTGGTTTCTTTGCGTTTACCTTGAAATAGAACAATAAAAATATAAACGCTTTCATTGTAGTTACTAAATATTGTGGTAAATTATGCACTGTGCTAAAAGAAAGGGAAAAACTACTTCAATTACAAAGAGGACTGATTCTCGATTTTGATTTCTTTTAATTATTAAGTAGTAACTAAAGTTTTTCAGTCTAATTATCACAGTCAGTGCTCGTTGAAATATGTACAATTACACAATCTGTCCCACGATGTATTCAACAAATTTTGTTCATATCAATTCTTCACTTAAATATTCTGATCGTAACACACAAAAACTTAAATAACTCAAAAAACCTCCTCGCGAATAATACATCGAAACTAAAGACAAAAAAATATACATTTGGTTCTCTAAGGTAAATGTCGAAATACGATTCATGTAGAATTTTTAGTTAAAGATGAACAAATCATATTTCATTGCCTTTTTATCATATTAGGTTAGAAAAAGTATAAAGCAAATACCATGAGAATCTTTGAAAATGAACACAAATCTTAAATCACAAATAAACGAACTACGATATATAATCAAACTATGGTACGAAGATCCAACAAAAATCTGTGATTTAAATTCTAAAACAAGTGGTCATTTTAATTTGTTCGACAGCAACAGGGTTCAAGTTAAGAAATCCCCTGCAGTCTAAATACTGCACAAATCTGTATAAATATCAGTTTATTATCCCCATTACAAATAATCTTACGAAAAGATGAATAACAATCTAAGTAAATTCACGAACATCCACTATTATAATATGTAATACTGGGTGAGGGAAAAAGAAGTTACCGTTAAATGGGTGTTCTTTTTGTTTTTGTTTTGCAGATTAAACCATGGCGTGGCGATATTCCATTGAGGGACGAAAGAAAATAGCTGCTTGGATGGAGGTTTTTCAGTTACCAAGCATCTTACAATAAACATTCACGGTCTTGACCGGACCGGACCAAGCACCTCCGCACCCGCAGGTAGTTCGCGAGGACATGCAGGATTCTCCCAAGGTGAACGTTTGGTGTGCAGTGAGCAAATGTGGAGTGATTGGACCCTTCTCTCTTGAAGAAGAGACCGTCAGGGGAGAGAACTACCTTGCCATGCTCAGGCACATTCATGGAGGGGAACACGCAATTTGCCATTCTCCAGCGAGGTGGTTTCGGATTACCTGAACGACATGTTTGGTAAACGTTGGATTGATAGAGGTGGTCCTCTCCCATGACCAGCACGTTCCCCCGACCTAACGCCATGTGATTTTTGATTGTGAGGCATGGTCAAGGATCGTGTGTTATGTCAGCAAACCTAGCAATTTGAAAGACCTGAAGCACCGCATCACTCAGATCATCGCTGCTAAACGTGCCCAAATGGCCCAGAGAGCCATGCAATCAACAATGGACAGACTCGACTCCATACATTCATTGAGCGGGATGGGTGCCAAATTGAAACCCTGTAACCAAATCCTTGTAATTTCACGTGAGTAAATCCCCATTTAATGTTAACATCTTTTTGCCTCACCTGTATAATGGACAACGCTGTTTAAATCTATAATTTATTACTTGAAGACTTCGTGCATGGATTTTATAATTGACATTTTTTCTAACTAAAACTTTAAAACAATTAACCACCTTTTGTATATTAATTTCGTTTCACAACAGGAAAAAATGATGTGTCAAATTGTTGAATACGATGTGGAACATCCTGTATATATGTATCTTTAAAAGCACAAACCTATGTTCTAGTCTGTGGAAACTATTACAACAGTTACAGCTAGTGTAGTTTTGTTTGGGTAATTTTATGGAAGCTTCATAGATTAACAACAAAACATCAACAAGAAGTAATTACATAATTTACATATGTCAGTCAGTCGTAATACTCGAATTCATTGGTTGAAATTCTATTACGAAATCAATCTTCCACCGACGGTTAAGTATTTACTCTTCTTCGCTGCTACTCGAACTGCTGGAACTTCCGTGGTGGAAGCCTTTTGAGAGAGCGTAGGCTCCGAGACCAAGCCCTGCCGCAGGAATTCCATATTTTAAGGCCTTTTTGTGGGATTTCTTATGAGCTTTCAGAGCTTTTTTCTGTAGGAAAAAAGAAATAATAATAATAATAATAATAATAATAATAATAATAATAATATAGTTGGTTATATTTGAAGAGAAACCATTTAAAATAACTGTAAAATTAAAATTTGGATGTGATGGGTCTTAAAAAGTTAAAGTATGAAAACTTCAATTAGACAATAATGGATGTGATCACATAGATCCCAAAGTTACTATATACAGATACAGGGTGGCCACGAAGTCCCGTCACCCCTTGATAAATGATAATGTTAAGATGGATGCTTTTCGTTTCAGCATGATGGAGCACCTGCCCATTATGCCCTCGCCGTACGCGAATATCTTACGGAAATCTTTCCTGGACGTTGGATTGGTCGTGGTAGTCTGGATCTGCCCACACTACTTGCCTGGCCACCACGAAACCCAGACCTCACCACCTGTGATAATGCACTATGGGGGTTCATAAAGGACGTCGCTGTACAAAACCGTCACGTTACCACTGTCGAACTGACAGAAGTTGTGAAACAAGCTTTCACTCAAGTTACACCTGTAATGCTCCGCAAAATGTCGCACAGAACCTGGCGACATATTATCATTTGTGATGAGAATGACGGTCGACAAACTGATCGTTTGGACACTTAATGTTCCTATCTCAATAAAACTTCTCGAAAGCATTGTTGTTCGTGTCATTCAGTTCTTTCTGTGTAGTTATTTACTTACGTTTAGTGGTTTATGTTACTTATTTTCAGGGGTAACAGGACATTGTGACCACGCTGGAGATTAAGGAAGCATTTTCAAAAGTATACTTTAGTTTTAAGCTACCTCAAATCTAATTTTCAGTCTATGATTAACACTGGAAAAGTCACTCCTAACACTTTTATAAATCAAAACATTGAACTGCAGACTTACAAAGTCGCATATATATATATATGATAGGACATACACGAGGGAGGTTAGATAAGTTTCTGGCCTAGTACAGTAAATGAATTCATATTTCAAAATACTTATAGTATGTTATGTAACTATATTTAGAGGATTTTGAAAAAAAATCATAAACGTACATCAAATACTTCTCTTTTGCATTTTTTTTTTTTTTTTTTTTTTGAGGGGGATTGTGAGGGGTAGTACTGAGCGAATATCTGGAAAAAGCCACTACATTGAATGCTGAAAGATACGTGAACCTGCTGGAAAAAATTCATACCGCATTGAAAGAAAAGAGGCGAGTAAAACTGTCCAAACGCATCACCTTCTGACAAGACAATGCTCCTCGTCACAAAACAGTCATCGCAATGCACAAACTGAACTGAAGTTTGATATCATTGACCATCCTCCTATTCTCCAAATCTGGCCCCCTCAGACTATTACCTTTTCTCAACACTTACGATGCACATGAAAGGAACTGGAACTGAATTTAGAGACTAATGACGTCATAGCAGCTGCAGAGACATGGTTTGCAGCATAAGACAAAATGTTTTATTATCATGGGATAGAATTGCTGCAGGATTATTATATTAAGTGTATCAATCTACAAGGCAACTACGTTGAATAAAATGCTATCACTGTGTACCTGGCGTCATATTTTCACTCCGAGGCCAGAAACTTATCTAATCTCCCTTATATTAGAATGAAGACGCAGAAACAAAAGAATTAGACAACACCGAGATTCACAAGAGGATGATTTCACAATTTCCGGCTTACCTAAGCACACATAACATACACATGTTAATAAATAATTTTCGTATATTGAAAGGAATACATGTTCGAATCAGAAATTAATATCATAATGCAGACAAACAAAATATAAAGAATACTATATAATTTTAAAAGATTTTATTAACGAACAATAATATTACGTAATGCTTATTTTACTGCAAAAGATGGTCACTTATTTTCCCAAATTGGTAACTCACGCAGTTCATGAGATGACAACCCTAAAAAACTTAAAAAAGAAAAGCGAAAAATATGACAGTACAGAAAGAACCACGTTTACAGTTTAAAACTCCTACACTTTGAACCTAAACTTACTTTTTAATGAGATAAGATTTTCGGGTTGCCACATAGGAATACTTCTCCTTTCATATAAATTTATTTTCTGTAACACCCAAAGTATCCTAAATCTATTTTTTCTAAGTGCTTTGATGAAAATGATGCACTATATAGTCACGGAAATTATAACAAAATATTGCTACAAAACACAACAAAACAAGCTCATATCATAGTATGAAATGGATTTCATAAGATTTGACATATTTACAACTGAAAAATAAATCGTTACGTTGTGAAATTAACATAATCAGGACGTTTTTAAGTACTAACATTGTATTAAAAAAAAATAAAACTTTTTCTGGAGGTTTCATTAGTAACTCTTCTTCTGCTTGGTTGTTAGTCCACATTGGGGGAAAGGGGACATTCTTGAACAACTACAATTAAGAATACGAGGGTGACTAAGGAAGTTTTGAGATACAGCCAAACAAGGCACTGCAAAAATAAAATTTTGCTTGCATGAGAGGCACCCCTCCTTTGTAAGTGAACTCGCCCAATTTTGCGACGATGCCATACGACATGATAAGCAGTGTCACCAAGTGGCCGGAGTTGCACCGCAGCTATGATTCTGTACGACTTTAAATAAAGTTTAAATGAATCGGAGTCACTGGAAAGATTGACATGAGCCTTTGGAAGAGTGCACTAACAAATACAACGGTGGTTCGTTGGTTTTCTCAATTTAAACGAGGCTGGAGTTCATTAGAAGACGCGAGGCGCATGGAAGGCCATCAACAGCAGTGACAGAGGAAAATATTGAAGTCATGGAGCAGATGATTAGGGACGATCCGCGAGTGCATACAATGACATCGAAAGTGCCCAATGTAAGCATTTATTTATGTAGGTGATTTAAACTCTTTAAATAGTAATAAGAGAATATGTATTTCAGGGTTTGCGAAAATTCCGCTTCTAAAGGAAGAAAGAAATGAAATCTGAGTTTTACGTCCCACAGGTATGCCGGCTAGACTAAAGGAGTTTATGATGAGAGATCACTGAAATGGTGGAATGAAGAAAGTGGGAGGAAACGGGAGAACCCCGAGGAAACCCACGCACACGGTGTTTATCTACCACAAAGTTTACTTGGATTGAGCGGGGATCGAACCAGAGACCCTATGCACCAGAGGTGAATGCTCTATCGCTGAGTCACCGCGGCCTCTAAAGGAAGAAAGAGGGACAATTTCTATAATATTAAGATCTTCACTGTTTATTTAGAAAATGCGTACTGTAAGGGCTCGCTTAAGTTTGAGATGTGAAATTCACTATATAAACTCTTAATTAAAAGTAAGGAAACATACCTAAGCATATTCGAGAATTCCGCTCCTGAAAGGGGTAAAGGGAGTAATCTTATTACTATATGAAAGAGTAAAAGTGGCTCACTCGTAGACACTCAGGTCATACTAATATATCTAGAAACGTGACGTTTCGACCGAAATTTCTTTTTGTTTCAATGTACAGTATAAGAGATAATTTTTCAAAAATAGATTTGCTAAGCGAACTACAAGAAGATTCAAATGTTTCGCCCAGAATAAGAGTATCACACGAAATTATCCCATGAAGTTAGGGAAATGAAACTCGGCATCTATATATATATATACCTCTCGAACCACCTGACCGGTCTCGATCAAATTTTCAATATAGATGAGGTAGGGATAGTTTTTATCATTTCACTTTGACGGTGCAACTTACGGGAGGGGGAGGAGGAGATATACTGTATATAAACATGATCGAAAATGACCGATACTGGTGTCGAATCCATAGTTTTCGGGGTCGTTGAGATGAACATGACACTTCCGATGCCGTTTAAATCCAAATCAGCCCCGCAACTTGGGAGAAAGATAAAAATGATCGAAAATGACCGATATAAAGGGTAGAATCCATAGTTTTTGGGGTCACTCAGACGAATAGTGACACTTCCGATGCCGTTTACATCCAAATTCAGTTCTTTACGCCCAAAATGAAACGCATTCTCCCTGTATGAAGAATGGAAATAAAATGAAATACTTCAGTTTTACGTCCCACGGTTATGCCGGCCGGCTAGGTTAAAGGAGACGGTGATGATGAGAAATGAATGAAATGAAGAAAATGTGAGGAAACGGGATAACCCCAAGGAAACCCACGCACACGGTGTTTGTCCACCACAAAGTCCACACGGCGCGAGCTGGGATCGAACCAGGAACCCCAAGCACCGGAGATGAACGCTCTACCACTGAGCCACCCCGCCCCCTGTATGAAGATTGGGTATTTCCTAGTTAAAAATAAGCGGATTTGTGTCCCAGAGTTTTTTAAAGTCTCGTTTTAAGGGAAAGGGTAATTTTAAATTTTACCTCCCCTTTTCCCCCCTCCGCATTGAAAGTGACGTTGTCTGTTTGTGATCGAATCACAGGAAGACGGCTGAAAATTTTAAAATTACTTCTGGAACCTACTTGTTGCATACTTTGTATTGTAAAGGAAGGGTGTTAAGAACTATTGCGAAAAATACAGTACCTCACGAGCCCCTCACGTTAGGAAGATAAAATTCTGCATAGAAACCCCTCATTACAAATAAACGGATATATGACCCAGCATTTTCCGAAAGTATGGTTTGAAGGAGAAGCAGTTATTACAGTTTTTCGCGAACTGGAATTGATGTTCTTTATTTGCGATCGCATCATGGAAACCTACTTTACTCATTTGAAATGAATTTTGGAACAAAGTACCTACCTCAAGTTGTTTTATTGTAATTACTGTTATTACTATTGTCATGTCATATTGAGTTGAGTTGATTTTGGGTTTAACATCCCATTCAGCAGCGAGGCTATATGAGACGTGGACCTACTGATTAACGTGGAATTCGAACCACATGAGCTCCCGCCAGGAATAGAACCCGGGTCTCCCACGCCAAAGGCGCGTACGCTAACCGTTTAGCCATGGAGGAGCTCACATATCATACTGATTAACGAGCATGTCCTAAGGGGTAGGGCAGTTCATAATGTATACCAGAATAGAGCCTTTTTTGTGAAGTGCACTTTCATTGAAATGGACATCCTACGGAGAAAGGGACTTCAAATATTTTCCACTAACCTACACTCCCCGTGCGAACACCAGGCATTTCAGCTAATTTACTACAAAACGACACTAAAAATCAAATCAGATACAGACCTCCCATAGTCTTCCTAACTGGAAGGATCCACTGACTCTGTAAATGTTCAAGAATAAAGTGGTAAGTAAAGGAAAAAGTACAGCTGGAGCTTAATGGAAGCTAGTGACTCAGTTCAGTAAAGGAAAACTTCACATCATATGTCTCGAAAGCAAGACAACTTCATGTTTTTGAGCACGAAATTGCGGCAGGACACCTCGTCTTGGATTCAGAAATATATATATAGGGTATTAATCTGGAACATATTCAACCACTCGTATAATAAACTTTTTCGCATAAGTTCCAACGACTGTTTATCATATCTGTATATCTCTGTTTTAGTGTATCATAATGTATGACCTGCTTTGTTAAAGCGATAATCCTTTAGATACTTACAGGACTCATTCCAGTGAGAGCTGCTCCAGCAAGTCCAGCGCCTAGTGCTGTTCCTAATCCTCCTAGACCGCCACTGCTGTGTCCACTAGACCCATGATAACCACCTGGATAACCCGGGTAACCGCTATGCGATTTCTACAACAAACATTAAGAAAAAGAACAAATTTAAAATTTATTCACACCACACATACTTAGCCCAAACGGGAGGTTTAATCAGGAATAATATTCACATTAAACAATTAGTTCTAACACCCGATTTTAGAGTCGAAAATAAAATTTTGATTGAAAATTGCACAAACGTATTTAGATGGTACACTCATGTCCAAAATTATTGTCGCATGTCTATAAATATGTTGTTCTAGGAATATAATTTGATAACGAATTCGCCCGGTAATTCTTATAATGTTAGTATGTGTATAATCGGCAAAGACATGTATGTGGAAAATTTCATCTCAAAAGAGCAGTAAATAAGAACAATAAAACGAAAATAAAATTTTCTTGTCTATTTAGCACCATTTTATTTTACTCATTCTAATTTTCGTATCTATAATTCTTTTCCTATGAAATTTACCACAAATATACATTTCCCTATTGTACACATAGTATCAGTATTAAAAGTACCCTGCAAAATCATCAAATTATATTCTTACAAGAAGACAGTTATAGATATGCGACGATAATTTTGGACATGAGTCTACTTTTGTAAACACTATTTTGTTATTTCTAACAACAGATATCAGATGATCAACCATTCTAAAGATGTAATCCGTGACAGCAGTATGAGTTTATACAGTCGGAGTAGCGATTGTGATTTTGTTGTCCCATTAAAAGCAATCACTTCAACGTATGAGTCAAGGAATGCACATGTGTTCGAAGTAGTAACACAGAGAAACAAGCGGCAAGAAAGGGAAGGAGTATTGGTGTACGCAAGAGGGTTCGAGGTTTTAATCCCCCCTCCCCCTTGAGTAAGATATTACGCAAAAAGAAGCGTTTACCATATTAAAATACGTACAGAAACACCTAAAATGATATGAACTTGGGAGCTTGAGACCCCCTTGATGAACTTCTGCGTACGCCACTGGGGAATGGAGATGTGGTAGAATGAGTTAGAGAAGTGTTGGCAGTGTAAGAATTGTCACAAATCAGTTTCTTATTTCTATTTTCGGCTCGTTTACTGAAAATGGGAAGAGAAATCTATGGCGTATAAATGACTACTCGAAAATCATTTCCCACCTACCCATATTTTTGCCAATCAAAGACTAATACTACTATTGTCTATATAAATTTCTAGTAATTGAAAAATACTATTTGCTGAAATAAGGTGGTTGTCTATAAATTTTGGACACAATAGAAAACTTATCAACATTACCTTTATACTTAATGAACTTCACATACTACAGTTCTCAACATACTTCCTCAAGCATTTCACGAAATCTCTATTCTATCTAAAACTCTCCCCAAAACCTGCTGCTCATACTTTTTCGGTCCACCATATGTATAACGCAGCTGATGATAATGCTGGTGCAAAAAAGTCATGCAATGAATGTAAACTTTGTGTCCCCAACAAGTAAAACAACAGTTCACTCATAATATATTATTATTATTATTATTATTATTAACTAACTCTATGGCCTATGGAACCCGGAGGTTCAATGCCGCGTTCACAAAAGCTCTCCACTGACTTCTATCCTTAGCTAACTGCATCCAGTTTCTACTTTGTATTCCTATCTCTGCGAGATCCATCTTATTGTCCTCCCATCTGCGCCTAGGTCTTCCTAATGGTCGTTTTCCGATTGGTTTTCCAGTCAAGGCTTTGAAAGCGTTTCTACTTTCTTCCATTCTAGCTACATGACCTGCCCATCTAAGCCTCCTAGACTTGATGACCCTAACAATGTTGGGTAGATCGTATAAAGTATGTAGTTCCTCGTTATGAAGTTTCCGCCATTCCCCATTCCCGTTCCTCTTGGGTCCGAATATTCGTCTCAGGATCTTGTTCTCAAATACTTTCAGTCTATGTTCTTCCCTCAGAGTAAGTGACCAAGTTTCGCACCCATACAGAACAACAGGCATGATTATCGTTTTGTATATTTTAGGCTTCAAATTCCTCGACAGAATTCGCGACAACAAGAGATTTTGAACCGAATATTAACACGAATTCCCTGCTTTTAGTCGACATTTAATTTCTTCGTGGATATGATTTTCCTCTGTTAATATTGATCCTAGATATTTGAAACTATCCACTTTATCAAAAGTATTATTTAATATTTTAACGCATCTATAATTTGCTGTATTACGGTCCCGACGCATTATTATTATTATTATTATTATTTCGAAATACTAAGCATAGGACACATTATTATTCTTAAAAGATTCAATGTCATTTACTAGTGTCCGGATTCCATGCGATCAAGTTCCAACATAGATAGATAGATACCATCTTACAAAGTAAAGTACTGTATCTCTTCCAATAAGAATGGGACGAAGCTACGCAGATGGTCAAGTCATCAGCTTTAACTGTACATAACGAATCCATGTCTACTATGGTACTCAACCTCCATTCTCAAACGTTTAAGTAATGTATCTCTTCGATAAGAATGGGACCTGGCTACGCAGATGGCAAAGTCAGCAAGTTTAGCTGTACATAATGAACTAATGTCCATTATAGTGCTCAACCTCAATTCTCAAATGTTGCACGAAATATCTTGCAACATGTGAGGGTCTAGAGCAAACATGGCAGTGGTTAACCTCTGTCATGATGATTCAGATTCCGGATTATCAAAACATGTGAATCAAAAATTTCAAAGTACGATGAAATCCATAAGGTTGAAACCAGGAGCCTGTGGTGACTATTCCCCGTTTTCCCCATGCTACCTTCTGGGAAACAGGTCATTCAATCAGAAAATATTAGCCCATTGGTTCCACGGCCTTTATTTAGCCACCGCTATCCAAACGTTTCTCATTGTTCGAAATTAAGTCTCAAATTAATTACAATGTCGTAAGCTAAGAAACAACGTTACAGTATATGATTTCTAAAGAAAAACAGAAAAGATCATACTTGTACATTGATGTAATTTTTGCTGTTAGTTGTTGTTGCTCCCATCTCTCACAGAATGCTGCTGCTTACAATTGGAAAGGTAACAAGAAAGTGATGCAAAGACACGTTGTCATGTAACGCAAGATATCCTGTTTTGAAAAATGAAATGAAATCTTTCAGTTTTACGTCCCACGGTTATGCCGGCTAGCCTAAAGGATACGATGATGATGAGAAATGAATGAAAGAGTGAAATGAAGAAAGTAGAGAAAACGGGAGAACCCCGAGAAAACCCACGCATACGGTGTTTGTCTACCACAAACCTCATTGGGCGCGAGCTGGGATCAAACCAAGGACCCCATGAACCAGAGGTGAACGCTCTACCACTGACCCACCCTATTTTGAAGTCATTAATTTGCCACATTTAAGATTTCCTTTAAGTGCATTTGTTTCATATCAGATATGCGTATCAAATTATTTCTTTCAACACCAGATTTTAAAAGATGCTGAGTACAGTAAGTTTTTGAAGCTATCTTGTATTCCTTTAACCTTAGGGATGACAAAAAATTATTAGTTTAGCCACACACTTAATCGTTTGTCAAATAAATTTAATGTGAATTATTTTTGTTTATTAGTATTTAGTATTAGATATTAAAAACAATGCTACAAAATTTATTAATAATTATTTTGTGGTTATTAGTACAATTGTCACAGTTATTAATGCTTTTGTTTCAATCAGGAAAATCTATTTTAATAGGGATCGATTTCTTCTGGTATGCAAATATATATATGCATCCATGCTTATGTCGAACACCGGAAAAAACAATAACTTATGTTTAGTGATTAGTGATCCACTCATTTTTGAAACCAATTTCAATATTAACATCCAATAAGCACTGAAGTTAGTTCCATGAATAACAAGGACTCAACTCCTAGTTTAATTGAATTAAGAATTGTTTAAACTCCATGTTGTTAGAGCCATTCCGTAAGTTAACACATACACGGAAAACCTATACTCACAGCGCCCAGGGCACCTAGAACACCCGCAGTGCCCAAAACACCAACTGCTTTATCTAGAACACCCCCCAAACCCTGCTGCTGAGGCTTTTGGGGTTCACCATATGGATAATATGGCTGAGGGTGATGCTGTTTCTGAAAAATCATACAAAAGACGTCAACTTTCAAATGTTTAATAAGTAAAGCAACATATCCTCGTACAAAAGAACATTCTTTTCGTTATCTGGGAATGCTAAGCATAGGACTTTTATTTTAAAAATTTAATCTTGTTTACCAGTGTCCTGAGCCTATTTTTTATGGCATTATTCCCCTCCTTCCCCTGGTGGACTTCTCGAACCGAGTTGATCAGAAAAAAAAAGATTCAGGTAAATTTATAACTAATTGATTAAATGAATTTTCTCTACCTTATTTTCTCATACACATTAAAAAGTCTCACATTAAAAAAACCTCTCATACAATTTCGATGGTTGGATGCCATAAACAGTGTTAAGTATTTTCATACCGCACCGACAATGTTGGCAGCCGACCATCGAAACTGGATGCGATTTTTCTTTTTGTATATTGTTCATTATAGCTTCGGAATCATTCTACGTATATTGATGACCAAAGCACTAAATATAAACACCTGTGTAACAATTTCGGCACTGTAACGTTGTCTTCATCAGACACGTTATCCTTCTACGTGATTCTTTTCTTTTTAAGGACGCTTCACTGTATATATCGCATATGGACATGGAACAAAAACATATAAACTTTACCATTTTCCGTTCTCCGTCTGAAAAATTTGGTGAATGGTCCCATCTGTTAAAAACCGCCCGCGCATACGCATTGAGAGACATGTCAACAAGTGCCTCCTATCGTTCAAATCACTGAAGTAAAGCAATGGTGCACCTGTAACAAAGCTAACGGAGTCAGTGTGAAAACTCGTGTCGTTGCAAAATGGAGCAACGCGTTAAGATGAAGTTTTGGAAGTTAACATGGAATTTCCTTCACGACAGCGCCCGTCCACACACTGAGATCCGCATGCTCCACGTTTGGCGCCGGCCGACTTGTTTTTGTTTTCATGCCTTAAATGAGCCCTGAAAAGCTTACGCTTCGCAGACGCTGCGGATATCCAACAGCTTTACAACGGATGTCAGAAGTGTGTTGTAGCTAATGATGATTACTTTGAAGGCCATTAAAGGTATTCTGTTTCTAACTTGTTTCGTTCATTTTCTAAGACCATTCACCAAACTTTTCAGACGCACCCTGTAAATTAAGTAAACCTTTCAATACTTGATAACGGATTATCAACTGAAATACTAGGGTACAATATAAACCAAAGGTAAAATGTACGAAAAACAGCACTTGATCGAGAAATAAGCAGGAGAACAACAAGTTTGGAATCCATTACGTGTAGACAGAAACCAATGAGTATTTATAAGACTGAACTTCCGTACGCACCCGTTTTTAAACTTGTCCGTATACATTTCCTGGGCTGCTTGTCATCATCTTCAGTACGAATCCTTTAAGGAATTATTTATGAAAGTGTTATGAGTACAAGTTTGTTGCATTTATGTTACATCATCTGTATGCGAACTCAAGAAATACGACAGAGATTGCGGTTCTTATATAACTTTCCGAAATCAAGCTAGAGTTAGTTTTCAGATTTATGGGCGCAGGTTCCCCAAAGATAAAGAAGTACGAAACACAATGTGGATATCGTGAAGTATCAAGTATCCTACAGGAGCCGCGGTGGCTCAGTGGTAGAGCGTTCACCTCTGGTGCATGGAGTCTCGGGTTCAAACCCTGCTCCCGCCAAGTGAATTTTGTGGTGGACAAACACCGTGTGCGTGGGTTTCCTCGGGGTTCTCTCGTTTCCTCTCACTTTCTTCATTCCACCATTTCATTCATCTCTCATCATCACCGTCTCCTTTAGCCTAGCTGGCATAACCGTGGGACGTAAAATTCAAAAATTTTATTTCATTTTTCAAGTATTTTACAGTACAGGAAGCGTTGCCGGTAGTGTGAGCCAACAAAATAACGCAAATAATTCCCTATCGCAAGGATTCGTACTAACGATAATGACAAACAGTTGTTAGACGTATATGGACTAGTTTAAAAAACTAAGTGCTTAGCTAAGTTCAATCTGATTGATATTCAATACGCAACCTACCAGTTGATTTAAGTAAATTCAAGAAACCCATTTCCTTCTCTATGGCAATCTTCAGTCTCTCTCCTCTTCTCTACTTTTCAGTTTTAATTCGTTTTATTCAAGTATGTCAGTGAAAGGAAAATGCGCTCTACGAAAAATTAGATTTTCTCTTGTTTTTACAGTCGAAGAACATGAAAAATAAGCGAATCTAAGACACCCTCAAATGGAAGACGCATCTTTAATTTTTGAACAAAAATTAAAAAAAAAAAAAAATCCTCGAACGTAAGACACGCCCTTGGCGAAAATGAAGAAAACTTACTGCACTGATTTTAAAGAATGAAAAAAAAAAAATAATAATAAACATGAGAAAACAAATAATGTTATGAGAAAATAAAGAAACATTGAACTTACTGCTGGAATTTACGGTATATTGATGTGCATCTGCTGTTTTTTTCCCTAATTAATTACGGTGCAACACTTTCGTCAGTTTTATATTGGTATCACATTATCATATACCAGTATGTATATTATACTGGTATGTACACACACACAAACAATTATTCAGCAATTATTTAAACCTGTTTCTTTTCTTCTGTTTTGAACTCTCTGTCGCAAAAGCAACACTGATACGTTACTGCTCATCATTTGTTTCCTCATCGGCATTACTATCTTTCCTAATTTTTCCACTTTTGATGGCCAAATACACACAAAATGCAGTCTTTACAGAATCGTGACTAACGGAATTAGCAATTTTTGGCAAAACTCCATCTAATCTGGCCTAAATTTGCATAACTCAAATCTAATATGCACCTTGATTTTGGAGGGGAAAAAATTCGACAAAAAAGGGTGTCTTAGAATCGCGTACATAAAGTACGATTATCTTTTAGAAGATTTAAGTACATGAAGATTACTGTATTTATAACAAATTAAAATGTAGAACACGGAATTGTATCCTTAAAAACTTTGCAAATGGTAATTCGAATATTCACAAAGTTGAATAGAAAAACATATCTAATCTTAAATAGGTCTCACTCCCTACGTACTACTTTACGATTTTGGATTATCTATCTGAAAAGAACTGAGATGTATGTATATACTTCTTGTTTATATATACTGTATGTATAAACCACAAGAAGTACACAATCAATTGACAATTCATTGCTAGGATGGCATACTAAACCCACATTCTGGTTTATACTTTTATACTAACAAATATTACTTAACAGCTAGTATAACACGTAATATTCTACACAGGATATTTGTGTAGTTAAAATGTAAACCAATTTCCATTTTTGAACAGCTTTTCCCACTTAATCCAGAAAAAGTTTCAAATTAAAGACAATTTAATTATTATTATGGAAAGCGGAGATATTACAGCCAGCCATGGTTTACACAAAACTAATGACAAATACAAGAAAGAAAGAAAGTAAAAAGCAGTTTTAGCTTTTAATAAAATCGAATCCAAATTCAAGCTTTACATTACCACTTCGTTTCATAATGCAGGAACATGTAAGCTCACAATTTAAACTTTAAATAATCTTATACAATAAGCAGGCCTAACATTACATACATATCATGCTATTATGTTTTAATTTCAAGGTAATCCAATCACGAACTTAAGGTAAGGCTAAAAATTACAGCTATGTTTACCATATAAAGAACATAAACAAAAACTGATATAGCTATCGAACGTGCAACATAAAACAATTATAAACTTTTACTACGGAGATTCAATATTCAAAAGTTAAAAAGAATCTTTCAGTTTTACGTCCCACGATTATGCCGGCTAGGCTAAAGGAGACGGTGATAAGAAATGAAAGAGACGGTGATAAGAAATGAAGGAAATGGTGGAATGAAGAAAGTGGGAGGAAACAGGAGAGCCCAGAGAAAACCCACTCACGCGGTGTTTGTCCACCACAAAGTTCACTTGGCACAAGCTGGGATCAAACCAAGAACCTTATGCACCACAGGTGAACGCTATAGCACTAAGCCACCGCAGCCCCAGAAGTTAAAAAAAAAAAAAAAAAAAAAAAAAAAGTACACTGGATACTTGCTTTTAGTTCGGTTTAGAAAAATTCACTCACAATGACCCCTTGTAAAATATGATAAAGCATCACGTCTTTAAATTTTTATTTTATATTCCTTTGGTGGAAAAACTTCATTTCATGCTTTATTCAAGGATGTACGAGGGTAATCTCAAAAGCAAGTTTTTTTTTCTTTCTTTTCTAAGGAATACAAAAAATGTTTTAATTTTCAATAATGTTTACATCACTTGAAAGCTTGTACATTTACCTATTTTTCTACATAATTGCCATTTCAGTCGATGCAGTTTTGTAGGCACCGTGACAGTTTTTGTACGTTCACGTCATGCCAACCCGCTGCCTTGTGTTTCAGGAAGCACTGAACATAATCTTTCACCTTGTTGTTGTTACTGAAGCGCGCTTCGGCCGAATGTCCTTTCAATTTGCGAAACAGATACCAGTCACTAGTTTGATCAACCTTTGCGACTGTCTCATCAGAAATTTACGGTCTCCCGTTACTTGCTTTTTCGTGAATTTCAGTACGACCAGCTGCAAATTCCCTACATTACTTGTAGAAGTTTTTGACATTCATGCACGACACTTGCGTCCACTGGCGATTAATTTCAATCGATTTCACGCCTTTTGCGTTCAAAAATCGAATAACTGCGCAGACTTCGCACTTGACGTTAGCGCCCAAGCGGAAGCTCCATTACAAACGGCTGGCAAATAAAGACTGTGCATCCCAGCGACATGCGTGCAGGCTTGTCTGAATGAGGGAAACAAAAAACACAACAGTGTTGTCAACAGCCACACGAGCAATTTCCTTGCTCTTTAGAGATCTTACTTTTGGGATAACCCTCGTCTGTATACACATTGGTAATTTGAGTGGTAGATCTTTGGTGGAAATCTTACCAATCATTCAAGGTTTGACATACGATTACATGGGTAAATAGTTTAATCAATGATGGAAACACACTTAAATGGATAACTAGCATGTGTATTCTTTGTAGAAAAGTCTGTACATCATTCCAGGATAGAGACAGCATGACATGTCCCTACTCTTATCTTAGATTACTTACGAAGGAAGTCTACACATCATACACGTTAGAAATAGCGTAGCATGTTCTTCCTCTATTGTACAGCTCTTCGGTCGAAAGCGTACATGCTATTCAAGGGTGGAGATACATGGTTAATTTGTATGGTACGTCCTTACTATATTCATTAATTCTTCGGGGAAAAGCTCACATATTATTCAAAGCGGGTAACTGGTGCGGTACGTCATTTCATATTCTCTGTGAAAAGCACACAACTCATTCAAGGTTAGAGGTACACATAAAAGGGTAATTCAAACTCTTTTGAGCCAGTTTACTCGATTTTTCCCCGCTTCTATTCGAGGGTTTTTAGCAGGATTTAACTATTCGGAACAAAACTATTATACATTGTGTTTCAGAATTCAATTACAAGAATTAAGTGGGAATCCTATTCAAGAAAATAAGCCACAAAGTTTATATAATCGACTTCATTTTGTCTTACAAGTTTCACAATATAAGGAAAAGGTGAGTACGAAACTAGAGATGGCAAACAACACGAATTTTTAAGCGAACCAATGTAGAAAATCTTGGATTAATTGGTTGGACTGGAATTGAACGTTCCTTTCAGCATCGAGGCCATTTGAGACACACAGACCTGCAGTTTAAGGTGAAATCCGAACCATCGCAACGCATTCAAATTTCAACTCTTGCACCGGAAACAGGACCTAGGATGTCGTGTACCAAAGGCGCTTGCGGTAGCAACTAGAGCAGCGGGGAAGGATAATTTGGATTAAGTGGTACGATCATTATCAATAAATACTTATTTCTAAAAGTTTTTAGCGTACCTCTCTGCTTTTGTTTCATTTCGTCAAAAACTTTCAACAGTTACAACTGTTTGCGAGGGAGAATGGATTCTTTATTGACAAGACATTTAGGATAGGTAACTGAATACACATAATACACCTTGGAACAGAACATTTTCGAGGAAGAAGCTCGTCCTCTTGTATCTCCTTATTCCTGTTTTCCCGCAAAGTTAGCCCAGTGTATCTTTTTGTTCCTTTGATCAATTTTTGTTTTCAATTAGCTATCAGTTTTTCTGCCTGAAGTAAGTATTATTGCTTGTAAAATCTTCGTTCAATACTTTTTCCACTAATTCCTACATCTATTTGATATTACACCAATTACTGTTTAAGTCCAAATTTTGTAAGTTTCCTTCTAAGCTTCAAAACCAAATCTTTCAATCCATGTTTTCACATTTCTCTCAGTGAAGTAATGGCTGTAGAAGGCAATGTTACGCGTAACTTATGATACAAGATAACCAAAAAAAGTTCTTGCCGTTATTGACGTCTCATTAATCATGCGCTTACAGAGAGTAAACGAAATGACGCATGTGCGTGCCAAGCGATCGGAAGTTAGTGTGATCATCGACCTTCAGTAATACAAGCACGGTGCGCACATACACAGGGTGTCTACTAAAATTCCAAAATGGAATTTCGTGACCTATTCTTCACCAAATCATAAAATTTCCTAACATTTTCAAGAGCAAATTTGGGTGCGAATTAGGCCGAATTTTCATCCATGCGATAGAAACGTACTTTGCTTGCGATTTGGTGGCGTCTGAAGCCGACCATAGACATTTTTGGTGGTGAATTTTGACGTTTTATAGAACGAAATTTTCCAATCTGTACTTCATTTGTACAGTTAAAAAAAATCGTGACCCAAAAGCTAAATTTCGTGACTTTTTCATGACCGTTTTCTGATTTCGTGATATTCGTGACCGATAGACACCCTGATACAGCAGTCAAAGCTCGTCCAGTGTTGAAGAGAAAGGAGGTATCGAAGCAGCTTGTTCGCGTGTGTTTGTTGTTATGACTTTAAAGTGGGTTTGTCAGCTGCCGCATCACGTCGCCGTGAACGAACGCACAGTCACACATTGGTTCCAAAAATTCTGTTCGAGAGTTGTGAGCCTTTTGGATAAACCTCGCAATGGACGACAAGTGTTGGATGGTCGAAAGCAACCATCGAGGAGGACAGTAGTCTAACGTGTCAAGAACTTGCAGAAATGTTCCATGTTTCCGCTGAAACAGTCAGATTGCAACTGCATGAGATGGGGAAGTTATACAAGTTATGCAAGTAGGTACCTCACATACTGTCGGCAGCCAACAAGGAACAACGAGAGACAGACTGTATATCCTTATTCACTCGGCATCTTTGATCGCTTGCTCACTGGTGACGAAGAATGTATCCTCTATGATACTTCTAAGCGTACCAGATATTAGTTGTTACCACGTGACCCTGTTCCTTACACCTCAAGACCATCTCTGTACCCAAGAAAGGTTATGTTCTCTGTATGGTGGAATTGTCGGCAAGTGGTGCACTACGAGCTCCTTCCATCTAGTCGAACAATCACTGCTGACCACTACTCTCAGCAGTTGCAAAGAGAGCACCGTGCATTGCGGCAGAAGGAACCGACATTGGTGAATTGCAAGGATGTACTGCTCCTGCACGACAATCAAGTCACATGTGGCAAAGAGGACCCAAGAGACCCTTCAGCAACTTGCCTGGGAGACACTGTGTCATGCACCATGTTCACTTGACCTTGCGCCAACCGATTATCACCCGTTTCATTCCCTCGGCAAACATCTCCGTGGAAGAACTTTCGCATACGAGAGACCAGTGGAACGCACCGACGAACTTCTATGCATCCACGACAGCCGAGTTTTATCACCAGGGTACTGTGCAGCTGCAGGAACATTGGCAAAAGGTATTGGATGCTAATGGAGATTACTTCGAAACCTAAAGACACGTACCGTCCATTGTATTCCTCTTTATTTATCAGGGTATTGTGTAGCTGCAGGAACGTTGGCAAAAGGTATTGGATGCTAATGGAGATTACTTCGAAACCTAAAGACACGTACCGTCCATTGTATTCCTCTTTATTTATCAGGGTATTGTGTAGCTGCAGGAACGTTGGCAAAAGGTATTGGATGCTAATGGAGATTACTTCGAAACCTAAAGACACGTACCGTCCATTGTATTCCTCTTTATTTATCAGGGTATTGTGTAGCTGCAGGAACGTTGGCAAAAGGTATTGGATGCTAATGGAGATTACTTCGAAACCTAAAGACACGTACCGTCCATTGTATTCCTCTTTATTTATCAGGGTATTGTGTAGCTGCAGGAACGTTGGCAAAAGGTATTGGATGCTAATGGAGATTACTTCGAAACCTAAAGACACGTACCGTCCATTGTATTCCTCTTTATTTATCAGGGTATTGTGTAGCTGCAGGATCGTTGGCAAAAGGTATTGGATGCTAATGGAGATTACTTCGAAACCTAAAGGTACGTACCGTCCATTGTATTGCTTTGTTTATCACTGTTCGAGAACGGCAAAAACATTTTTCGTTACCTTGTAACTTAAACTCTTTCACAAAAGAACTGGCTAATGGTAGTTTTGAACAGATGTTCTGTGGCCTTCTGATAAAATCTCATTCCAAGCAACGAAACAGAAATGTGTTTGAGTTTTAATTTTTGCAGACCATATCGTGCTTTAATTCTAGTTTCAGTTCAGTATTATTTAACTCTTGATATGAACTTAAAAATTGTGTCTCAGCAAGTTCTTCAACAAGTTTCAAATTAGACTCAGGGGTTGACGATGCGACTAACGAACTCTTGACAAGAGTGGAAGCTTTTTCACGAAGTACACAAATTAGTGGCTCCTCTTATTGAAACAGGTATAAAACTCCTCAAATCGTAATGACACATGCAACTGAGTAAGAGCTGTTAAAGGAGAATCCTTTACAAACCTCAGTAGCCATTTAATCGATCGTTTTTTAGCCTGTTGGGAAGCTCTGATTTTTTTATTTATTTATTTATTTATTTATTTTTTTTTTTTTTTTTTTTTTTTCTGGCGAATGAATAATAACCCTTTCAGCGGCCGGGATCAGGGTAAATCATTCTGTTTCAACAGAAATGAGCGTGAAGTCCATGAAAATATACTTTTATATATTCATTTTTGATTGAAAAGTAGACAACTTGAATCTCTGCTATGCAGTCCTAAAATTTATTTTCTTATATTGCAAAACTCTTATCTTAGGAACCAAACTGACTTCCTACTATTTTTCCTCCTTATTTTCGTGAAAAGAATCACCTAATTATTGTAACATAAATTCTGAGAAACACATTGTACTTTTTTTTTTTTTTTTTTTTTTTTTTTTTATGAAGGGGCGTACTGTGGGAAAAATCCATGCCTTCCTCACATGTCGCAAAACTCCAAACTGTACTCACGTCAGTTAATGAACCCAGAACACCAGTTGACCCTAAAACACCAACCGCTTTATCAAGAACACCCCCCAAACCTTGTTGCTGCGGGTGATTTGGTTCACCATACGGATAATATTGGTGATGTTGTTGCTGGAAAAGATTATAGTATAGTCTTATCTTAAACTAGAAACAAGAAAGGATTAAACATATTGTTAGGGGCACGAGTTTTTCGCACTAAGAATTTGAAAATTTCGCGTTTCGTTTTTCATATTTCACGTTTTGTCAGTTTCCAAATAAAGTTTAGCATCCTATAGCTCCTGTGGAAAAGATATTCCCTCACATTTTTACAATTGTTCCTTTTATTCATAGATCATTGCAGAAATAAACCATTAATAACCTAAAAACAAATACATTGAATATTTTACTTGACATTGTGAATTTCACTTATAGAAAATTATATTTTTTAATCAAACTGAAGAAAAATCAGTAACTAAACTTAATACGAGTAGGAAAGTTTTCCTGTCTTCTGTTTTATGCAACGTCTTTTATGCGGTTGAACTTAAGTAGCAGATGACAGAAGGTATCTGCAATGATGCCATTGACCATCTAATTAAAACGACTTCTCCCCATCCAGGTGCGATGGTGATAGCTACACGCAACATGTTTTCTATAGCCTTGTCCCAATCACCCAAAATGCACCGTTCATGCCACGTTCTACCGTTTTCTTAGCGGAAAATTGGATTTTTTAAATTAATGAAAAGTATTTTTTAAAACTGCGTATTGTTAGAAATTTCGCGCAAAACTGCCAATTTCGCGTTTTATCGAAAATACACACAGAATATAAAACGTCAAGAAACTAAAATTTACTTAATTCTAACACATTTCGTTTTATCGCGCATTGCGAAAAACTCGTGCCTCTACATATTGCATTTTAAAAAATACTACACTCGATATCGCATTAAAAAAAGGCTCATCCACTGAAAAGTTGATAATTTTGTACTACATAACACACTACAGAATTTACAGTACTGGTAGTATCATCAACAAAAGAAAAACGACAAGTTCATCAACAAACTGTGTATAAAATATGCTAGTTTCTCTAGTAGCAGACAGTACGATAATCTGTTCAAGAAATCTATCGTGTTCTGTACGAAAAACAGTCAATCGGGCGTTATGAATTGGTACAATTTAATATTTTTGAACAGACAGCTTAAAAGTACACTTCCTGGTTATTATTTTCTTTTTTAGTTAATATTTTGCGTGTAAGTTAAACTAATACAGTCAAGTCTCTGCCGTAAACATCATTCGCGCTTTACGATCAGTAACTTAAACAGGCTTCTCCATTTTGAATATATTGGCCTTAGAAACTGGCCAACCAAAGTGAAGCAGAATGTACATATTGTAGAATATCCTATTGAAATATCTACAAATTAATACACACTTTGAATATTAATTTCTCAAAGTGTTCGGTGCACTTTATTTTTTTTTTTTTTTTTTTAATGTACAAACAGTGCCATGCCAAGCAAAATCAGCGCCCGAGGTGAGAATATACGACGGCGCCCCCATACATATGAGAGGTCGACAGACCAACCACGAAGCGTACGAAAATTTTAAAAAATAAACCCTGCTTTTCCTTGATTTTGAGCACTTTTTATTACTTTTTTCCTTCCATTCTATATACGTATGTGCACATGCATTTTCCTGATATGAGTAACATTTTAGCAAGTGTCTAGGGACACAAAAAGGAAAAATCTGACCCTGGTCAAATTAAATAGTAGATTGAGTAATTTTTCCTCTCTCTTTCCTTGTTTTCTTTTCTTTTTTCCTCTCGAATTTTGCGTCCCCTTACTTCGGCTCCCGGAGATGTCGCCGCGCTCGCCCCCTTCCACGGCACGGCACTGTGTACAAGCATAAAATTTAAAGATGACTACACTGTAGAGGTGAGTTGTCAGAATCATAAGAAATACTATTCTAAGGTGAATATACAAAACGCAGTATCAGCACGCTAAAACATTCCCAATAAAGAAATAACAGTCATTTTTGAAACATTCAACTAGAACTGAACAAGCTACACAAAATTTTCAATCGATTGGTGAAAACGGTATTTTTTCTACAGCTTGTGGTTTTCGACATATCATTATTAAAAGAATTGGTCACAAATATATAAACGTCCACAATCATATAAACTTTTCTTGACCACAAACATATACACCTAGCATTTTAATATATGCGATGTTGATCTACAGTTGCTCAATATGGGATCTGAACCACCCACCGTGAATGTAATCCGAGACTCTTGTATCAGAAACAAGAACGAACACCATTTAGCAACAACAGAATGCCTGTGTATAGTTTGAAAAGATCTATGGGACGCTAAGTCGTAAAATTTTAAGCTGATTACAACGCACATTCCAGTTGTCTCTGTAAATTGTAAACCTTAATTAACAAAAATTAGGCAAATTAAGGTGTTATTTCATTGTAAGTAACAGTCGTATTACTTGCTGGTACAACCCATACTCCAAAAGATTCAAAAGACAATTGTTTTGTCTCGCGATATTACTATATCAGTTTGTAAAACACTAACGAACAAAATACATGCACAATTTATTAACTGTTCTAGCATGCTTTGGCACACAAAAACTCAACTGCATGCTACAAGTATTTAAAGCAATAACTTACTCTCCTTTAAGAAAAAAAAAATACGTAATCATTTTACGTAACATTACAAAAAAAAAAGCACAATAATAAAATTTTTATCTCGGTGGAAGAGTAATTTATATTCAGGGAAATACAACTTTCACATTTGATGTAATTACAATTAAGAGTCTAAAGTGCACTAGTGTTTTCTTTCAACCAAAATTAAAATATTTTTCTTCTAAAACTTTTGTTGGCATTCTCGCAAAAGTATTAATTTTTTTTCCTTATTTAATAATAATAATAATAATAATAATAATAATAATAATAATAATAATAATAATAATAAAGAACAGACTAAATTCAATTTGCTACGCATTCGAAAATACTAAATTATTCTTCAATTTTTGAAAAATTGTGAAAGATCTCCAGTTCCAGTCTAAACCCTGCCAATCTATTGACTCTGACTTCTACTGTCAATATGATGAATTGAGTTGATTTTGAGTTTATCGTCCCTTTCAGCAGCGAGGCTATATGAGACGTGGACCTACTGATTAACGTGGAATCCGAACCATATGAGCTCCCGCCGGGAATCGAACCCGGGTCTCCCACGCCAAAGGCGCGTACGCTAACTGCTTAGCCACGAGGGAGCTTTGTCAATGTGATGAGTTGGGTGACATCTACAAGGAAGGCTCTTGAGAACCCAATGGAGAGCGAAGGAGTTATGCGAAACTCCTCGTCCCTATTTGTGAAAGATATCTGAATTCAACATCGTCCTTACATAGTACAATTCAAGTAGTTGAGTGAATTTTACTGCGAGGATAAAAATAAAAAATAAAATATTAAAAAAAAAAAAAAAAAAGCTCTTCAGCGCGCGTATGTTCCTAATATATTGTGATTCTGATATCCTTGTGTTAAGTATCAGGCCCATAGCTAACAACATATTTTAAGTGGTTTGTTAGGATAAAGCATAATACAGGGTGACTTTAAAAAAAAACGGGAAATTTTGATTTTTTTTTTTTTGGTGAAACGACACATGTCAAGTTTTGTCAAACACGAAGTTAACAATATCGTTTGGATTCTTTGAGTTTAACGTCCCGTTCAGCAGCGAGGCTATATGAGACGTGGACCTACTGATTAACGTGGAATCCGAACCACATGAGCTCCCGCCGGGAAAACGACAATATCGTGTTTGCTACGTATAGATACACATTTTGAGGTATATCTACACCTGTCAAGCTGTTGCCTATACTTCGTATATTGTAATAAATAGACGTTTTTGGAGAGACTATAGTGTGTAGTACAGTTTCTCATTTTTCTCACTGGGTTTTTGTAGCATATATTTGTGTTAAAAAAAAAGATGATGATGATTCAATTCCATGAAAACAATATTTTAAAAAAATCTCTCATTTAGTAGTAAAAATATTGCCATTTTAGAATAGATAAAAAGCAATCACAACCTGACAAATCAGGGGATCTGGGAGGCCATTGAATGTCACCATTTTTCGAAATTACATATTCCCCAAACAATTGGTGTACAGCAACCATCGGATATTCGTGCTGTGTAGGACATTGATTCATCTTGTTGCAACCAGGCTGTGTCAATAATGTGAGGAAATTTCTGTAGTTGTTGCACAACAAAGGTTTCAAGAATGGCGACGTAACAATTCGATGTGACTGTAATTCCATGACCATTCTTGTCCTCAAAACAATAAGGGCTCATCACACCGTATAACAACATATCACACCACACAGCAACTTTGTTGCTGTCCCATGGGCGCTGGTGTAGCTTCATAAGATTGTTTTGTGTCCGTTTTGACAGTATCAGGGTTCGAGTCCTGGTACGTTCCCGTGAGAGAAAACCATATACTATAGTTCTAGGTTCGATTCTCATCTATCCCTGTCTGTTTTTCGTATATAACAGTACTGGGTTCGATCCAGGTACGTCTCACTCCCTATCGGGATAAACCCTTTTGTTACTGTACGTGGTTCGTGTCCTACGGTCCCAAAGTGGGCTTACGCTTTTATTATGGTCAGGGGTTCGACTCTCCACCGTTCGAATGTCTTCTTTAGCATTTATCAGTGGGTTAGATCGACCATTAAAACTGACCATATAGCCGCTGGACAACAGGTTCAGAGTTCGGTCAGAACGTTTCGGGAAACCAGCACAAAGTCAACTCCAATTGTATTCTTTAGCGCTGATGCAATTTATTAATGTACAAATTACTAAATTGCATAGGCGCTAATCACTCGTGCTGTAAAGAAAAATGAATTAAGTTGTTCCTTAAAATTAACACATGTAAATTTAAATAGTAATTATTATTTTGAAAGGATACTCAACTTTTGGATATTTGCTTTTAATTCACAACACTAAAACTTTATGAACAAATATTACATCACTTTTATATCACTTCAAACGAATACTTGGTTATGATAATTATATTTTGATTTAATACAATTTGGGCCCGTCAATTATTGAAGACGCGGATGTCGCGGTTGACACGAATTATTCGTTATATTTCGTCACATGATTGATTATTACTTTCACTAACACTGTTCACTTGCTTTGACACTAGAAGGTGGATTGCATTGGATATTCAGGGGTGATGTCCTGTGGGTTGCGGGTTGCTTTTCTCTCCTCTTCCTTGCGGTGGATTGAATGGTATGCTGTTCTCCAGCTCCATGCCGCCGAAACAACCTTTGCTTTTAATCGTAAACAAATACTTTAAAATTGGTGATCCTTTTCATTTTCACGGCATTGGTTCTAAAATTAAGTTTTGTACTAACAAGAATTAAATATTATTTCAACTTATGTTTTCATTTCAGTCGCGCGCACTAAATTCAACGTGGTTGCTTCCCCGTGTGTGTAAGTCAGACTAAAGCACCTTTTCTTTCCGTCTCATCGTGTTGCTAGGCAAAAGAATCGGTTTGCCACGCAGTTTGGTGATGTCAAGAGCTAAAAATAGCTATGACAGCCCATAGACAGGAATGTTTTGAGACGACGTTTGTCCATTGTGCTGGATTTTAGCTCCTTATATGGGAAGGAGAGGGGAATTCTGCGATCTCTGTGGCAATTGAGACGCACATATATATGCACATTCGTTTGTTGGCTGAGAGAAAAATTCTTGGAAGCACTATTATGCGAGGTTCATTTAAAAAGTTAAAATTTTCTTCTCAAAAATTAACTGAGCTGAACCGTATAGTTACATTGGCGCTCGGCAGGACATTTGTTTTGAGGGAGAGAGAAAAACAAATAGAACCCTGCAACACTGATCACTTCACCATTGTCACTAAATTTCATCCATTGGTCTTCAAAGGGTTAATATCACTTAACTCTTCTCGTGACGATATAACGAAAAATTTTTAAAGTCCTTTCGGAAATACGGTAACGAACACGTGGGCCATACGAAACGAATTTCGGATTACGATTGGGCCATAATTCAAATAAAGTTTATCAATGTCTTGTATTATTTCAATATTTGTCGTTTTAATATGAAAGTGCCACAATTTCCAACACAACAAAACATGAACAAAATTATTGTTATTTTCCTTTAAAATAACATATTTAATAATTGAACAACTATTTACTGGCATTGTTTACCATTAAACACAAAGACATTACAAGTATACTAAATAATCATTGTAACCTAAAATATTTATTAATGTAGTGCCTTGTACTCTTAAATGTAACATGAATTAATTTTCTTACTGTTATCGAAAACATTCCTTTTCAATATTAACTTTCATTGAAAACCACTTCTAATATTCTTGAAAACTAACACAATAACTGTATATCTGTTTTCATTTATTGTTATTATTATTAGTAGTAGTATTATTTCAATTATCATTGCTACTATAAACTAAATATATAGCACACGAATTAAATTCAAGTATGGGCACACATAAATATTTTCGAAATATTGTTCACAGTATGAAAATTATGACTTAAATCTACAATAACACTCAATATCATGATATTTACAATTATTACATTCCGGTTAAAAATTAACCAAGAATGGACTGAACAGTGGATGGTTTGTCAAACCATTACACTTTTCAAAGTGTCTGCTCTCCTAAATTTTGAAGATACCTACCCACATTAAAATATCATTTATTTCCATCCCCGAAGCAAAGTGAAAAGATAGGATGTTTGGGTAAAATTTAAAAATAATATAGAGGGGACTAATAAGAAAATTGCCTACTCCGGGCATTACATAATATGAATAACCCATAATATTGGAGGGAACTTTGCTTCCATGTTTTCAAGTTAAGACTTGAAATATTTTCGTATTCGACGAAAAGATTAATACAGAGTGAAAGCAACAACAGTTGCTAACAATTACCACATACACAACTTACTTGGTACTTGTTTATAATAAGATGTCTCATTATATATTCGTTTCATCTGAACGACGCGTCATGAAGGTGGGTATAGGTAACTACCATAACTTACCACACCAAACTTCAAGTATCCTCAGCTGATTAGTAATCCCAGAGGCATACTGATTGGTTAAAACAAATATCTTGACGTAACACATCGTAGGTATACATTACTATTAATTGACGCATAGTTGTTATTTAGAAATTGAAAAATTTCACTAATTAGTTTCGAATATGGTCATTCAGATTTATTACCGAATGGTTTCTCACCAAAATATTTAAATTTGTGATTCAAAACATTTTTAATTTTGAAAAATTGCAACACTGTGATGGAATATTCACTAAAGATTTTCCACGTCTTCACTACGCAAATTTATTTCTTTTCACTATATTTGAAAATTTTCACTGCGCAAATTCACTCTTGCACATCGAAAAGAAACACTATATTTTCTATGATTCAAAAATGAAATTTCATCGTGAATACGTGAACAAAAAATATGCTATTACAAGTAATTTCATATTACGTATATCAAAGATTTTTTTTTTTTTTTTTGAAATATCAAAACCATTGCAAGTGTCGGTTTCATACAGTACAAGCAATCCGGCTTAACGAAGTTTTTTGTTTTTATCCTACACCTACTCGAGGCTTTTTCAACACAAAAACAATTTTCAAAGGTTTCATTTGCCAATAAACAGCTAGCATGAATGGTTTCTCAATGCGTATAACTGCTGCATGGCACAAGAAATTGACTAATTTATCACTGCTTGAGTTGCAATTACTTTTCTTTTGTGATAATTTTCGTTGTGCACCAATTTTACTATATTTAGGTTGAACACTAGATTGCTTTTTTCTTTTCACTAGGTTTTCCCATTTACCTGTATGCTTAGCCTTTGTTATGACGTCACAATCAGCTGATAACACATCACTGACAACAGTTGGCGATTGACATTTAATTTTCCTATTACGTTCACTTTCAAATCGCTTGTGCGTAAAAGACTTATTCACCCAATTACCACATTCTTCCTGAAAAGGTTCGTGATTTTTATTACTTACAGGTGATGCGTGGTCAGTACCTGACCTATTTACTACGCCATGGATCGCTAAGTTACTAGTGTGATTGGATTCAAAATTTTGATCACCTTGGTGCAACAACACAATTTGACATTTACAGCTACTTGTCTGAGCATTGGAGCGACTGTAATGTTTATTTCTCAAAAAACATTTACGAACAAACTTGGAAAGCTTTGAAAAACAATACAGCATACGTTTAATTTTTTTTAGTTTTCGTCTGACTTTACGTACTTTCTTTTTATTTTGCCGGTGCTTTTTGCCACATTGAACCTGTGAACTATATTTTCTTGCCCTTTGACAAACAACATTTCGTAATTTACTAAAATATTCTTGACAGGTTTTTAATTTCTTTTCCCACGTTACTGAGTTACGTTCATTACCATTAGGCCTACCTGGCATAAAGCCGTTTGTACTATCTTCTAAATACATAACTTGAGTGCAAGTAACTATGCAAAAGGTGACATAATTCATTAGTCCTATCTGTATGCTTTTAACTTTCAACTCACAGCTTAAAGAATTACTCTTCTCTTGACAAATCTCTACAACCCTAACATACACAAAAAATAAACAAGTTTTGTGAAACGGAACGCATTCTAATTTACTGGTTAGCAAGGTGCCATAGAGGCAATTTTCCTCTAACAAACTTGATACACTACGAGGCTGCGTATATGGGCTACTCTCATTCCCCTTTTCAACGCAATTTATTACCACTCTAGTAAACCTTTCTGTAGTGACGCACGCATTGCATTCCTGAATGCCCTTTGTCCCCTTACAAAACAAACAAACAGCTGGAGCAGCTAACCGCTGGCTCACGCATACATCTGTACTAAACGTGACCAACTCGATAATTGGTAGGAGTTGCAAAGAAGCAGCTGGGTTGAGCTTATTATTCTCTTTTCCTTCTATAATACTATTCGACAGAGACAAAACAAACTCTTTGGCTTGGCCTAGTTCAACGTTAACGTGACTGACAACAGGAATGATTTGTTTTTCTACCTTTAATTCACACTCAGATATTTCTTTAACCTGTTCGAATTCATTGTCAAGAAATTCAACAGTGGCTTGATTTACAACGATAGGTGGTGACTGAGACCTAACACATGGCATAATAGTACAACTTTCAACACATTCATTTTTCACTGTTCGTGCGTATGCTTTCTGAGCTACGGGGGCAAAGTCCCACAAAATACCTTCAAACTCACGTTCAACAAATTCTAAACTACTTTCAGCAAGTTCTGTTTTTAATAGTACTGTTTTACTTTTACTATTCTCATGATCCTGAAAATTTTCTAACTCATTAATTTTTACAAAAGGATGCGCAAAAGTTACAGTTTCGAGAGGATCAGCAAACCTAACCCGTTTCGGTGGTGCAACTTTACAATTTATTTTCTGATTTCCACTGAAATCCTCGTTACAATTAACATTGTGATGCTTTGAATATCTTTTGTATATTCTTTCAGCTAACCTTTCTTTAGCAGTACGTACAATGTCTGAATTTTCATAGTGAACTTTCAATTTACCTTTAATGTCTGACAAGGAAATAAATTCTGATTCAAAAACACATTCATCTTTGACCTTTCGATAGAAATCAGATTTGCGTATTTCATGCATTTTAGCAACAATTTTATCTTCAATTTCGGCCCTATATTCTATGTTCCTTTTCAAAAGAGACTTTGCAATTTCTTGTTTAGCTCTTTTACGAATTTTACAAACTTCCTGTTCTACTTTTAAGGCATTTTCGACTTGTAAATGTAAAAGGTTCTTTTCTATATCTGAACTGACTTTCTACTATCAAGTACTCGGTTTCTTTCCATATTTTTCGCATTTCATGCAAGACAGGAATTATTTCTCTATTTACGGACATGATAATTAATTTACTAATGCCAGAACAATAAAATTAAATAGCACTAATAAGGCACTACAATTTACCTTAATCGAGAAACTACAATTAACGTCGCCTCTATGCGGTTTTACCGAACGTCCCTGTTCGGGCGCCAGTTATAAGAGGTACTGTCCCTGTTCGGGCGCCATATTTGACAGTATCAGGGTTCGAGTCCTGGTACGTTCCCGTGAGAGAAAACCATATACTATAGTTCTAGGTTCGATTCTCATCTATCCCTGTCTGTTTTTCGTATATAACAGTATTGGGTTCGATCCAGGTACGTCTCACTCCCTATCGGGATAAACCCTTTTGTTACTGTACGTGGTTCGTGTCCTACGGTCCCAAAGTGGGCTTACGCTTTTATTATGGTCAGGGGTTCGACTCTCCACCGTTCGAATGTCTTCTTTAGCATTTATCAGTGGGTTAGATCGACCATTAAAACTGACCATATAGCCGCTGGACAACAGGTTCAGAGTTCGGTCAGAACGTTTCGGGAAACCAGCACAAAGTCAACTCCAATTGTATTCTTTAGCGCTGATGCAATTTATTAATGTACAAATTACTAAATTGCATAGGCGCTAATCACTCGTGCTGTAAAGAAAAATGAATTAAGTTGTTCCTTAAAATTAACACATGTAAATTTAAATAGTAATTATTATTTTGAAAGGATACTCAACTTTTGGATATTTGCTTTTAATTCACAACACTAAAACTTTATGAACAAATATTACATCACTTTTATATCACTTCAAACGAATACTTGGTTATGATAATTATATTTTGATTTAATACAATTTGGGCCCGTCAATTATTGAAGACGCGGATGTCGCGGTTGACACGAATTATTCGTTATATTTCGTCACATGATTGATTATTACTTTCACTAACACTGTTCACTTGCTTTGACACTAGAAGGTGGATTGCATTGGATATTCAGGGGTGATGTCCTGTGGGTTGCGGGTTGCTTTTCTCTCCTCTTCCTTGCGGTGGATTGAATGGTATGCTGTTCTCCAGCTCCATGCCGCCGAAACAACCTTTGCTTTTAATCGTAAACAAATACTTTAAAATTGGTGATCCTTTTCATTTTCACGGCATTGGTTCTAAAATTAAGTTTTGTACTAACAAGAATTAAATATTATTTCAACTTATGTTTTCATTTCAGTCGCGCGCACTAAATTCAACGTGGTTGCTTCCCCGTGTGTGTAAGTCAGACTAAAGCACCTTTTCTTTCCGTCTCATCGTGTTGCTAGGCAAAAGAATCGGTTTGCCACGCAGTTTGGTGATGTCAAGAGCTAAAAATAGCTATGACAGCCCATAGACAGGAATGTTTTGAGACGACGTTTGTCCATTGTAATGGATTTTAGCTCCTTATATGGGAAGGAGAGGGGAATTCTGCGATCTCTGTGGCAATTGAGACGCACATATATATGCACATTCGTTTGTTGGCTGAGAGAAAAATTCTTGGAAGCACTATTATGCGAGGTTCATTTAAAAAGTTAAAATTTTCTTCTCAAAAATTAACTGAGCTGAACCGTATAGTTACACCGTGGTGTCCTAAATTAAAATAACGGCGGAATTCTCTACGTGTGCCTTTCATACTATCATTATTCTCATAAAACGCTTTGATCGTGAAAGCACGTTGCGCACCACTACAAGCATTCATGATAACTAATGGCAAAGCGCCCTTGTCAAGCTGGCGTACGTTATTAAGTGTTACCAAACGCCCACTGTTGCCAACATAACTTTCAAAATTTCCCGTTTCTTTGAATCACCCTGTACAAGCTTAGGGGAAAGAAACAAAATTCTTTTACATTATTCAGCATATCCATTTGTTTTTCGGTACGCACTATAGTCAGATTTTCTTGGAGCTTGTTATTAACTGCGATTTCTCTATTGCTATTTTTCAAACTGTATATATTCTACATTCTGCATACGCCTGGATTAACGTTGCATGCACCAACAAGATCGCAAATGAAATGAGAAATGAGGCATGTCGAAAAACAGGTTCAAAATGTGGAAGTTACTGTAATAACATACCGATATTCACAGTGATTACTGGCACTCATTTCGCCAGAAAATAGACTCAGTATAACTTCCAGAGTCAGGGAAAACTTATGGAGGAAGGTGCTCCCTAAATTCCTCTCTGACCGATTCTGTATTAATCCAGCCCAACTGTATAGTCCACAAATATTTCATCCGAACTTCTGACTGAACGTTCACTACAATTTTACATTAATTTTTGCAATTTTTCTCGCCATCCTTTTCTAATTACTAAGATAAGTAACGTACTCGGTATTGCACAATTTGTTGTGGGTGCTTAATTTCAGACAATTAGTAATAAGGTTATTTTACACTGAAAGAAATAATAATAATTATAATAATCGAACAGAAATCAATCAAAGCCGCTACATAAAGAAAACTTTTGGTACTTGCACGGTGGGATCAAGATAAGCTAAAAATACCTCGGTCTAGTTGAATAGGAACGGAACTGTCAGCTGGAATTTCGAATGACGAAGAAAAAGCATCATTAAGGACTTTGGTTTGCATGCGTCCGTTCATACGCCCGGGAGACAAAAGTATCTTAAGGGACCACCACAAAATTTCGTCAGGGTGTAGAGCAGCGTTTCCCAACCTTTTTCAACTTGCGGCACACTACGGGTGTTACTTGGATTCTCGTGGCACACTTATAGATATTATTATTTGTATATATAAATACAGTGGTATTTTTTTTCTGTGATTATTGACCTCCTTCTCACAGAGGAAAAAGCTCTATCACTGTTTTTCCCCGTGGTAAATCATTTTGCTTATTTTTCATTCTAATTAAAAAAATAGAAAACAATTGCAATGAAATATTGAACTCAGGGTTTTAAAAATACGCTTTCTTTTTAAAAACTGTATCCAACCTTAGATCACTAAATAACGAAAGAAAAAATTCTCTTTTACTTTTAAAACAGAAATGTAAGTAATTTGTCGAAAGGATTGAATATTTTAAATTTTCAAGTTACGAAATAGTCTGCAACAATAAAGAAGCAATAATGGTCATAACAATGATAACAAATACTTTTTTCAACATTAGAAATGTACAGAACAGTAACCCGGTATGAAACTTAAAATTGTATATTCATAGTAGAGGTTCATAGTAATGTGAAATATAAACATACATTTTTCTCTACGTTTTTCAATTTGGTTGCTATAAAATTAATAATTTTGTTTCGATTCCTCGCGGCACACCAGGGGCCCATTCACGGCACACCGGTTGGGAAACGCTGGTGTAGAGAGTCAAGTTAGTTTTGGAGCCGATTGAAACAGGAAGTGGTAGAAATCAATCTTTTATGGTTTTGATATTCATCAGTACAGAACAAACACGGTAATAAATAGCAGAAGCAGTTTCATGCAATCGATTAAGCGTCTGAAGAAAACACACCATCCTCATCCTTAGCTCTCTACTAAAACCGGAAGTGGCAGAAATCCACTACAACTTCCGGTTGCAATACTGATCTATATAGAGTGAAAACGATAAGAGACAACAAGAAGCGATTTTCTGCAATTAATTAAGCGTGGCAAAAATACATTTCATCTTTATTCTAATTTCTCTATTAAAACCGGAAGTGGTAGAGAAAGCAACACTTACCGTTTTAACGGCGATTAGTATAGAAGTGATCGCCAAACCGTCAATCGCGAGCTACTAGTAGCTCGCGGGGACATTTTCGGTAGATCGCGTTAACGCTCCGGTTGGCTAACCTTGATTCCTCCATTGAGCTGTACGCTAACGACAGAGGGTGCTGACGACAACAACTGCTTGATTCTCCCGCGCAACTGCAATTATCAGCTTAATCTCACAGTTGATTGTATATGCGTGGGGTTGTGTACGTTGTTTTTCGTGTGTATATTAGACATTTGCTAAACGTTATGTTTTTCGTGTGTATATTAGACATTTGCTAACTTGGATAGTTTGATTTTACATTTACTAGAAATGTAAGTTTATAGGCAATAAACATATGTAAGATTCTTTTTTTTAAAAAAAGTTGCTAGTTCTTTTGGTTGGTAGCTCTCATTGGGATTTAAAAATGGTACAGTAGCTCAGAAGCTACGTAAGTTTGGAGACTACTGCTATAGAGTAAAAACAGAAGCAGTTTTCCGCAATCGATTACGTGTCTCAAGAATACACGCCAGAAATATTATAAACCTACTTCACTTCCGGTTTCAATATTAATTGAGAAAATACACCACCATATAAAACAAACTGACGTATTGTACACGTGACAGCTACTTATTATTATGATGATGCTACAGAAGACGAAAATAAATTATGATGAATTGTGCGGGAAAATTATTAGAAAATCCATAGGTACAAAGTAGTCTTCCAGAGCTTCTTCGCGGCTAAGCTGTTAGCGTACGCGCCTCTGGCGTGGGAGATACAGGTTCGATCTCCGGCGGGAACTCATGTGGTTGGGATTCCACGTTAATCATAAGGTCCCGTCTAATATAGCCTTGCTGCTCAAAGAGACGTTAAACTCAAAATCAACTCAACTCAAAGTAGTCTTCCATAATTTCCAACCAAGGATTCTTCGCATCAGAGATAAATGTACACTCCCACCGCTTAGCCGGATGGGTGTTTAGCGCCCCTTTCGGCTGCACGGCAATATCAGACATTGACCTACAGCTTAACGTGGAATCTAAACCCCATGAGCTCCGCCAGGAATCGAACCCAGGTCTCCCACGCCGTAGACCCGAACGCTAACCATGTAGCTGCGAAGGAACTCTTCACTACCACTGGGTCACCTCCCCTTTAATTAATTAACTTGATAGAAGTGTAAAGAAATAAAGATATCTCCACGGTGTGTTCGTCTACTACCGTTTGAGATCAAGCTTTACAGGAAGGGACGGAACTCATACTGCACAGACCGGCTGCGTACGACTGTGAGGTAATTTAAACTTGAAATATCCTAGTAGCTTGAACTGTCGAATTATCCCGTAAATTATATCCTCTTTTCAGCATAGCAAAAGCATTTACGAAAAAGGAAAAAATACAGTTATTTTACTCAAACTAAGTTCAAACAACAACTAAAGTGTATATATATATGTCAAACCAACACACGATTCTCAAACAAAAATAAAATTCCCATTTAGAAACAATCTATACATATAGTATATACAGCCACACGAGACAAATTAAAACATTACCAAAAAGCTATGGGCTAATTATAAAACCACGACACACTAGCAATACCACCACCTGCAAGCAAGAAAACGAACACATGGATACTCACACCACTCAAGGCACCTAAAACACCGGCTGTGCCTAAGGCACCGGCGACAGCTGCGCCGGCTTTTCCAATAATTCCCCCCAAACCCTTATCGGATTTATGGGGATCGCCTGGGTACTGAGGCTGCAAAATCATAAAGTATCTTCAAACTTCACAAATCCATTTACTGCAAATACTGAATAATAGTTTTCTCGCATTAAAGTAACTTATAATCCTACTGATTGAAACTATTGAGTACATACTCATTAAGAAATGTGCTTCCATTGTCTTCCTTTAATTGAAACTTTCAATCCCCGTGGGGATCTTCAACAATACTTTGCTCCGTCACCGGACCTTTTCCTTTACATTTACAATTTTGGTTTTTAGCTTACAATAAAATACAAATTTTACTCAGAGTATTCCGTAAATTTCATTTCAGTTTTCAATAATCACTTATTAACTGTAATTGTAATTTTGACAGTTTATTTGTTAATTACATGAAATAACTAGTTGTTCAATTGACGTTATTTGTGGAATTCCACAATCTATCCTCGATTTTGTATTTCGATGAAGCTGTTATTCCCTCATATTTACTTTCTGTGGCTGTTGTAAACACTACAATCCACTTGGAGATATTATTGTGAATACATACAGTGCTGCTCAAAAGTTTCCAAACACCCTGATTTTTGTAAGCATCTACTGTGATCCTATTATTTTGGCACGAGAACTTTACCACCCTGCATGAGAGGAACTTCTACCTATAGTATCAAATTTGATGACAGTTAAATCGAGGTCTGAGAGGTACTGCAGGTATGTCAAATCATAATTATTGAAATTTAAAAAGAAAGAAAGAAAGAAAAAAATTGGTATAGATATTGCATAGTATAAACTAAATGTAGAAGGTGAGGTAAGAGGAAAGTTTAGACATAGAGGGTCAAAGTAGTGACAAAAATTTGAAAGAGAATATAGCTTTCCAAATTTTGCAATTCTTTGTAGCTTGTTATGCTAACGCTAAAAACGCTAAAAAATACCATACGTTGAAAAGTGTTTGCGATGGTTTCGTATGCTACATTGTTACCCGTTGAAATAGTAACGACGAGCATTACATATACGCTTCCACTGAGCGACAATTAAGCAGAGAAGGATATATATTGATCGTCGTAAACATTTTTCAAAGAATGGCGTTTTTAGGTTATAAGGTATAGATAACTGCAAAATTTGGAAAACTACTTTTTCTTTCAAATTTTTGTCGCTGCATTGCCCTCTGTGTCTACACTTTTCAAACAAAACGAACATCTTGCCTCACCTTCCACACTGTTGTTTATACTATGCAATATATTTTGCATAGTATAAAATTGTCTTTTTCGGTTTCAATTTTAAAAATTATAAATTGATATACCATCTGCAGTACCTCTCAAACTTCAATTCAACTGTCGTCAAATTCTATGCTTTAGGCATGAGTACATCTGATGCAAAGCGGTAAAGTTCTCGTGTCAAAATAATAGGAACACAGTAAATGGTAACAAAAATGCGGGGTGTTCGAAAACTTTTGAGCGCTATATTGCCATAGATGCCGAAAGTCCAGAAACTAATTTCTAATTCTAATCCTGTGAATAGATGACGTATGATAGATGAACACTTAAACTTCCATAATTGTTAGAAACTAATTTCTAATTCTAATCCTGTGAATAGATGACGTATGATAGATGAACACTTAAACTTCCATAATTGCTTTCGTGACTATGTACAGGTTACATATCCTTAAATTTTCTTCTTTTCAAACTAAGATATCTTTTAATCTTTTACTTCAGATATTAGATTTCGAAGTTGATGTACATTATAGGAACAGTTAAAAGGTGAAAATTGAAAACTGAAATAAAGTTTACGGAGTATTCTGGGTATAATTTGAATTTCAAAGGAAAGCTAAAAACCTTAAAATAAATATGTAAAGAAAAGTATCCGGTGAAGCAGGAAAACCGTTGTTGATTAAGTTTCCTGAGAAGATTGAAAATGTCAATTAAAGGAAGATAATGGAGATACAAGGTAAGTCACATTTCTTACCTTTTACCTCATTCGGAAATAACTAGAATCATACTTAAACCACATTTACCTACTTTGTCCTCTCTACTACATTCCTATAATAGATAAAATGAAATTTTAGCTTCCACCTGAACCATTTAAGGTTGGTTTAAAGGGACAAGTTTTGCCGATAGATGATACTACATTCTTTGTATCTCTCTCATGTATTTTTTTACCTTTCACAAAAATTCACGATTTCTCTTATAAATTTCAACCTAAAGACTTCAAATTTTTAGAGAAGCAACTTCATAACCTATCGAAGGCAACAATCCGTGCCGATTTTTTATTTAGAATTTTCTTCATTGTTGAAATGGATATCCAAACCTTTAATAATATAACTATTTCAACAATGAACAAAATTCTAAATAAAAAATCGGCACGGATTGTTGTCTTCAATAAGTTATGAAGTTTCTTCTGTAAAAATTCGAAGTCTCTAGATTGAAATTTGTAAGAGAAATCTTGAATTTTCATGAAAGGTAAAAAATACATGAAAGATACGAAGACTGTAGTGACATCTACCGGCAAAGCTTGTCCCTTTACACCAACCTTAATGAAATTAATTGAGATCACAAGAACAAATTCAGAATTAGAGAAATTAAGAACTTTCACAATTAAGATCCTTGACCCATTTAAATTGTAATCTACTCTACTTCAAAATACTCGATTTTTAACCTCTACTTAGTTTACTCTCACAAATAGCAAACATAAAACAAACAAAATACTGTACGGATACTTTCCCACAAAATAACAAGACCACACAGCACTACCAAGTAACACTTAAAACAAAGAAATATACAATTATTTACTTCTACCTATTAATACCTTAATATACAAATAAACAAACACTAAATACTTATTCCCTTAATGTTCCACAATTATATAAACACCAATCTCAGGAATGGAGTCGATATGGAACTTGAATTAATAATACTTTTAATGGACTAACTAACAACTGATATATATAATGTAATGTCCCACGTGTTTGTGCTTACAAACACCTAAACATGTACACCTATTTATGAACAACCACCACGTACACCTTACTATGGAGTACTATAGCTGCAGACTACGGAGACAACAGCGACACCACTGGTCACATGATGAGGGAACAGCAGCGCCACCTCTTCAACTAAAGCACCTATAAAGCCAAGAAGATTCCACGGACAGTTATCAGTCTTCTTGGCTGGTCAAATTCCCGTTCTTGGCTTGCAGTGGAGCCTCACATAAACCCAAAGCCTTTAGCTTGCAGTGGAGCTATCGGTTTTTCCTTCTGGCTTGCAGTGGAGCTTTGTCGGGACTCAAATCTCTCTCTATTTGTAGTGGAGCATTGTGTTCTACTCCTCCTCGCGTAGCTTGTTTCGTGAGGATTGCTTCCCGAGACCGTCAGGTCAAGGTGACACCTACTTAAACCTCAAACATTAGAGAATTTGTATCTATTTTGTATTATTTTGTATTATCTATTTTGTAGTAGAATTTTGTAATAAAATCCGGCAGTGTGAAAAAAATCCTGGACTGTAATTTGCTCTACCTGTACCTGCACAAACAGAATTTTACAAGATACATGTATGTACATATATACATACACACACACACACACACACACGCACATATTATATATATGGGGGATGGACAAAAATCTAAAACGTTTGCAAAAGTGTGAAAATCATGCCTAGTATGGTGTGGGACCTCCTTTTGCGTTCAAAACAGCTTGGATCCGATGTGGAATGGACGTATACAGCTCCTGAATCGTGATGTGTGGGAGTTTGTACCATTGTTCCTCCAAAACATGCTCCAGTTCCTTAAGGGATGCTGGTGGAGGGTAATGAGACCGATCATGCCTTTCTAACTCAGACCACAATGGCTCAATTATGTTCAGATCTGATGATTGTGGAACCCAGGGGAGGTGTGATAGCTCCTGGTCATGCTCCTCAAACTATGATTTCACAGTTTATGCAGCGTGACAGGGTGCCAAATCATCTTGATAGATGCCATCACAATCAGGGAACAATATTTGGGCCATGAGTAGAACCTGGTCCCCCAAAATGGCCTCTTACGCCTTAGGATTCATCATTCCATATAGGGCTATGATGGGACCTGCAGAACACCACGATATCACTGCCCATACTGTAAGAGAACCACCCCCATGCTTGGGAGCAGACAGTCTATATCATAGGCCTCCGACGGTGTTCTCCATACGTAAACACGACAGGTTGTTGGAAACAAGGTGAAGGTCGATTCATCGGACCACATTACGTGTTTCCACGCCTTGTTGTCCTTGCACCACTGGATACGCCTCTTCGCATTTACTGCTGTGACCAGGGGTTTGGCGATAGCGACCCTGCCATGACTTTTCATTTTATGAAGTTCCCGTCGCACTGTTTTCGATGAAACCGGGTCTGTAGGCCGGAATTGAGTTCAGACGTAATTTTTATTGCAGTGATCACCCTTTTAGCTGCTTCAATCCGTTTTAATGCCCTCCTTTCCCTATCTGACAGGATTGTCTTTCGACCACTGTTGTATTTTGCAGACGTCGTTTGCCCATAAATTGTGTATGCCTTCGTGACATTGGACACAGTGCCTTTCGATACCCCCATAATGTTCAGCAATGTTGCCACTGAAGCTTCAACCAGACGGGCACCAACGATCATGCCTCTTTGGAAGTCTGTCAGGTCGCCCATTTTACCGCACCACTTTCACACCACGACACTCTCAGGTGAACTGGTTACTGCTGACGGAAGAGGAAGGTCCACATGACATATTGAAAACAAAAAACGATCGGCAACCGCGCAACACGTGTTGTACAGTGGAGGGCCAAACTTACGTGTCCTGTATCAAGTGTTTTTAGATTTTTTTGTCTACCGCCTATACAAACTATCCTTCCTTACAGTTCACAAGCGAATGCAGCGACATAATAGCAATGTATGCTTAGCACCTTCACCACCTTCCTTCTTAGTTTTTCAGAGCGAAATCACTTCCCCTTAATTTCATTGGAGCAGCTCCCCGAATGTCCTCACCATCCTGGCTCAACGCCAAAAATCGTGCCTTAGCACAAACGAACCTACAAACACGTGTTAAGTATCAGGTTGCAACAAAGATCCATGATCAAACACAGGTTTCTGTGCCTGGAAATGACTGGTATCATTGGTCATTCCCGCTTCTTCATAGAAATGGGACTTTGGGCTTGGAACAAAAAGATATAAAATACGACTTCCTATTACTTTAATTCGCGAATATTAATGATTTTACAATAGTCACAGAAAAATATAATTGCTCTTTCAGCAACTCAGAATTGGTCAGTTGCATACAACTTATAAGAAATATATATCTAGTTCATCGTATATAATAAGTGTTGTTGCACTTTTTCAGCATGGTTTCCACATGCGTTTCGAAGTTCAATATATCTTCTGAGTTTATAACTTAACGAAAAGAAAAAAAAATAGTTTTCCCGCTTTAGAAAAAGTTTCAGTTAGTCTTACAGAGAACTTCAGTACTAACGTTACTCTTACAATATGTTCCTATGTGCTTTAAGTTAAATCGGGTTCAGATCTATAAGTATGCTCTAATATATTTAATACTCGTGTGCTGTAATCTTACCTGATAATATCCTGGCGGCGGTGGTGGATGAGATCCATATCCTGGTCCTGGCGGAGGAGGTGCGTATCCATACCCAGGAGTCCCTGGCGGTGGTGGACCGTAACCATACGGGGCTGCTCCATATGCAGCTGGTTGTGGTGCGTAAGGCGCAGCTCCTGCTGGTGGATAAGGCCCTGCTGGCGGTGGAACAACTCCTTCCGTTGGAAGCGGTGGAGGAGGGACAAAGCCCATTCCATTGGCTGTGGGAATCCCAGGGGAAGGGCCGGTGCCTCCTTCGAACTGGATCATTGAAATCGTGACATCTCCATCTATGGCAAGGTGAGTCACCGTCTGATAGGGTAGTCTGTGATTAAATTCCGTAAAATGTTGCCCGTTGAAAGCAATCTGCAAAGAGTGTAAAATTTTGCAATAGTGCTTATTATACATATACTACATTTCAATTATGCATACACATTTATGATTAAAAAATTAAAAAAAAAAAAAAAAAAAGCTATTTAATTTGTTAATAACAGTATTATTATTAAGCATTTTGCCTGCCCATAGGTCCTGGGACACAACTCCTTAGGTTAGAGTCTGGAAATGTTTCTTCAACGTTAATCTTCTGCATTCTTCTTGAACTCCCTATATTTTCTTCTATGTTTCAAATCATTGGTCAGTTATGTTTTTATTCTTCCTGTTCCTCGCCTTTCTTCTATTGCGTTATATGAAGAAGACAATTACTTTGTACGAAATACGTAGGTTAAAGCATCTTTTTCTTTCGTATTCGTTTAAAAATATTTTTGTTTGTTACTCTCTCCGTCCATTTCATCCAACATCATATTTCGAAACTATTTAAGTACTTCTTCCTCTAACTTCCGCAATATTCAAATGGTCTCCGAACCATGAAATCCCATACTTCACACACATACATAATTACATAATTGACTAGGAAATATTTTATTAATACATTTTACCAGAGCTTCTTTCCTGGAAATATGCAGCACCGACATCTTTCTTCTCAAGTTTAAAAAATGCTATCTCTCTAGCCACTATTATAATTTGTGAAATCAATTTTTCAATGTAAATTGATATGAAGCCACAGTGAATCATAAATTTAAAGGTATTATGATCAATAGTCTGCAGCACCTGGTAATTTCTTCCAGTTGTTTTAAGACTTGGACGCTTTCCTTAGAAGGATGTTGCCTCTAACTGCAGCAAACATGTGGACTTATGGTTGCTCCGGTATCATTTTGCGATTGATACCAAAAGCAAGAAGCGGTCTAGAAATGAAGAGGGTGTGTCTGGAAAATACAGTAATAACATATTCATGGTGAGTATGGTTTTACATGTACCTATCCTTCCAGTAAAAAGTACTTTATCTTACTACTAAAACTATATTATCAGTTTTAATTATAATTATTTTATTCATAAACAAATCAGTAAATACTGTCTAAGATCCACGAGCGACGAAGTAGTGCTTACTTTAGTATAAAGTTTCCAAGTTCAATCACTAGTGAGGATTTAATGAGTTACGTCATCTTGAACTAATATTAAGTGTAATGAAAAGACGTGGGTGTATGTGTGCTATGGTTGCTGGTCCTAAGACTTTGTAGTCTACGTATGTGTATATTACTTTCTAAAATAGAAACTATAATCGACTCTATCTTTTGAACCTACTTCCTACAGAACTTTATACTTCAAATATCAATATAAAGCCAGAGTGTTCTTACTCTAAACACAAACCACCATATGACCACGGTCTAAATCTATTTATTCTGACCTTTTCCAATCACATCAGACACTGTTCAGAGTAGAAAGCAAAACTAAGTCACTTTTAAACGACTTGGGTTTCGCTCTCGAGAATAAATAAGAAGAAACAAAAGCCCAGATAGTAGGTATTCTGATCGACTTAAGATCCTCCAAATTACAAGACAAGAATATTTCAAATTGGTTGATTTGGAGTTTAGTATTTTGTTCAGCACCCAGGCTATATGAGAGGTGGAACTGCGGTTTAAGATGGAATCCGAAGCAACGTAATGTGTTCAATGCTCTCCCACGGGGAATTGAACCCAGACTCCATCTATGGAAATCTCCATTGTCGTGTGTTAGCGTTGTTATTTCTGGCGCATAAGACCTGAGTCCGATTCCCTGAATTAAACTGTAGGTCCGCGTCTCATATAGCTTTCGTGCTGAATATGGACGCTAACTGCTGATATGTTCTTTTTACGTATATACACAGAATGTTTCATAATTTTGGAAACATTCGGAAGATTCATCTCTTGCGCATCGTCAAAGAGTGTTCACAAATCATATCACAGACCATTCGACATGTTCACCAGAAGCTGGTGATTAGGTTCCGCCAATGCGTCCAACAGAAGGGCAAAACATGACGAGCACGTTGTCTAACGATCATTTCCTCTGTTACCACATTTATGAGAATCCATGTATTCATATACACGGAAGTAATCATCCCCACAAATCATAACTTAAGAACGGAAAACTGGAAACATTGATTTGCAAAAAAAAAAAATAAATAAATAAATAAAAATAAAAAATAAATAATAATAATAATAATAATAAAATAATAATAAATAAATAAAATAAATAAATAAATAAATAAATAAAAATAAATAAAATCTTGTCCTGTTCTAAACACTAATGCAGCATTCGCTCGGCAAACCGAAAATTAAGCAGAAAAGGAAAATAAGAATATATCTTTTGCAATATATCAATAAATACCATCTAAGCACACAAAACAGAATTACACGCACCTTACATTTTATTTATTTATTTATTTATTTATTTCATAAGGACAACACAACAGGCTTAATGCCCAGTTATAGTGTCGTATACAGAATTATTTAAAATACACTATTATACATACACAAATATACGTTATCTAGTTATACATAAGTTATTGCATGATAATTCTTTTGAACTTGTTCTCTGACATACTAAACACATCTATTACATGAAGTCTAATCATTTCATTATATGAAGCACACATTCTCCACAGAGGAGACTTATGTAATATTTTTGTTCTTGCTTTTCTACAATAGAATGTCCCAGCGTTTGCTGTTCTAGTCTTACCTGTTGGGACACGTAATAATATTTCTGAAACTAATTCTGGACAATCAATTTTACCATTTAATAATTTATGTAAGAACAACAACTCAGCCTTATACAATCAACTGCCTAACTGAACTCAGAAAAGGACCATTGACTAAACTATTACTTATCCTACGCATAATCTTCGTGACAGTTAAGTAGTTTTTCTCAGCGACCAACCCGTCAACCGCAAGTTCCGTAGAAAGTGACAAATTGATCGTGCAATTATGCTGTCACTATATTGTTCACAGTGTCGTCTCCCACGTAAAAATTCGTTTCAATTTACCAAAAATTAAATATAATCAAACAGGGATATGATATCTTCGACATATGTGGAAGGTAATGCTATACCTCCCACTTAGTCTTTCGGACATGTCCTGTACAAACCTGCCTCAATAAGGATTCATATTATTATGCACACGGACGACTCCTTTAAAAAGCATTCCAGCGGTCTTTTAGACTTCACTTCATACTGCAGCAATAGTGATGTTTCTGCATACAGTACCGCTGCGACTATTTCCCATTTCACACGTAATTAAAAAAAAAAAGAAAAAAAAAAAACAGCTGATCGCGTTGTTCTTGTCTATTCGCCAGCCGACAAAATAAGTGAAACTGGGAAACTATATAGCATGGAAATGAACAATGAAAAATCTAGTCATGAGAAAATGAAATGAAATCTTTGAGTTTTACGTCCCACGGTTATGCCGGTTAGGCTAAAGGAGACGGTGATTATGAGAAATGAATGAAATGGTGGAATGAAGAAAGTGGGAGGAAACGGGAGAACCCCGAGAAAACCCACGCACACGGTGTTTGTCCACCACAAAGTTCATTTGGCGGGAGCAGGGTTTGAACCCGGGACCCCATGCACTCTAGTCATGAGAATATCCAATGGAAATGCGCCCTTACGTGTAAGAGTAGAACAGAAAATTTGAAGATGTCGATTATTTCACGTATCTAGGAAGTATTTTGACGAAAGACACTTATTGCACTAAAGAGACCAAGTCAAGAATTGCTATACACAATGACGTATTCAACAAGAGAAGATTACTCTTAACTAGCAGGCTTAATATTGGATTAAGGAAGAAGTTGTTCAAGTGCTACATATAGAGCATTAGACTATATGATTCAGAGACTTGGACATAATGGAAGTTAAAGAAATATTTAAAGAGTTTGAACAGAATGGTGTTGGAGGAAGATGGAGAAGAAAAAATGGACAGAGAGAGAGTAACAAATGAAGATGTTTTAAAACGGAGAGAAAAGAAGAGGACACCTTTAGCCAGCATCCTTCGTAGGAAGGCCAATTGGACTGGATACATCTTGCAAAGAAACTGTCTTCTTCATACCGCCTTAGAAGTAAAGATGGAAGGAAAGCGATGAATAGGAAGAACACAATTGATCGATGATTTGAAAGATAGAAGAACATATTGGGAGTTAAAAGAGGAAGCTGAAGATCGTGAAACGTGGAAGAAACATTTCCAGGCCCAAATCTTGAAAAATATCATTAATCCTAGGATCTGCGAAAAAGCAGAATACCTAATAATAATAATAATAATAATAATAATAATAATAATAATAATAATAATAATAATAATAATAATAATAATAATAATAATAATAATCTGCCAATACCATGCTCTGTGGATGGCAGTTTCAGTCCTTTTACCATCCCAGCACTCGCTATAGGTAACTTAACTTTAGGTTGGTACCATAGGAACTAACAGAGAAGTGAATATTGGTTTGTGTGGTCATCGTTTACTCAAGTTATACTGCGAGATCCATCTTTTACTGACCGACCGAAATAAAATTACAGTACGATTTAGATCCTGGAAACATTCCTAAAGATTAAAACTTACCTTGAAGTGACTGGGATCACACAAAATGATAACTTCGAATCCCTGTCCTGGTGCTAAAGGTAATGCACCATGGTTTTCTTCTGGGCCCCAACTCTGACCTTTCAAAGAATTCCTTGTCACATATCCTTCAGGGAATCGGGGGCTTAGATGAAGGGCAATATCGTCCCGTGGATTTACATTAGGTCCACACTGAAGATTCACAGCAAACCTAAAAAAAAAAAAAGGTATCAAATAGATTTAGAATGCAGCAGAACTTGTTCAAAATATAAAACTTGCGTAAGGTGAAATTGTCTAACGCAAATAAACTGTCCACGCACTAGTGCAGATCAAGACGTTATAGGAAGATTAATGGTTTGATATTAATAACACTAAAAAAATATATATATCGGCATGTAGCAACTGCTTAATAGGAATTTCAAGTGAGAGGTAAGTTGAAAATGCATGCAATCTTATACGTTTATAGACATGTTGTTATAAACTTTACAAGGTTTTTCAACTGTGAAAACAATTCTACAAACTATTACTACATTACGCACATAGATACAAAAGACGTTCTAGTGCAAAACTTTTGCACTAGTAGAACGTTCCACACAAGAGTCATTCGAATACAAGGGATTAACATTAACAATAGTTTAAACCTCGCCATTTGTAAACAGGTTACACGAAAACAGTGGAAAATGAAAGTCTGAAAAGAGAAAAACTTTCATGAGAATTTTCCAGCGATACTAACGATGGAACCAGAGATTGCTGAAACAGTTTAAATCAAATTAAAGAGCATCTGGGTGCAGTAAGTTCGTAAGGGCCCATTAGGTTTACCATAAGAACCACACTGCGTTATGTGACCAGGTCAAAAGTCACGCTGTGTGCTAAATCGAGTCTGGAAATTCCAAATCCAGATGTGAGATATTTCAAGCACGTACCCTCCGCGTGGGGCGTCTTGTGTAATTCAAAGATGATGCACATACTTTACCATTATTGTTGATTTTACTCAAATAGCCTGACTTTTGACAATGTTTCATCCATATTTATCTTACGTGCTATACATCGTTTTTAAGCTCTTCATTATGTCTTTGCAATAAGCTTTAATTAGCCACTTCCTTATTATATTTTCTGAACGACTTCATTTGTTTCGTTGATTTTCCATTGACTTTAATGGTCATATTTCGTAATTTTTTACTATATTCCATTTACTTTAGGACAATTTCCTTTTAGAATATAGAATCTACATAGTCTCTTGTAATTATGAGCTGAATTTCAGCCATCTTCTCCAAGTCTGTTAACACCATTGCAATCGGATAGGCCCTTATAGCATAATTTAGAACTTAAATATTTTTGAAACAAGAAAGGAACACGGGTACATGCAAGATCCTTAAAAGGTAAATAATGATTGCAATATGCTTATACATGAGTATACCAAATTCCATATTTCTATCACCATGTATTCTTGATTTCTATTAAACTATCACACTTAAAATGCTCATGTTAAATTTGTACAATGCAATGAATTAAAGAAGAAAAGGAAGGAAATGTGGAGTCTGTAAGATACAGCGATATACTTGCGTACCGAAAATATATATATATATTTCAGTACAAAAAAAAAAAAAAAAAAAAAATCAAATACCTTTGAGCAGTAGGCGGTGTATTGCCATGTATTCTGACCATCTTTCCTGGATAAAATCCACCTTCCACCAATCCCACATAGGGGACAGGCTACAATTAAGAACAAGAAAACTTCATTAGTTTATTAAAGGATCGTAAACAATAATATTTGCGATAAAAGCTTGTACATAAATTATAATTATACTTCAACAGAAAAAAAAATTAACTATTTACATGAAACATGTGACGATAACCTGCAGAAATATGTATAAGTTATTAAGGATAATGGTCCTTATCTTATGATATCATTTCCTTCTTTTGTGGCCAAACTCGTAGAAACTTGTTCTTTCTAGATAGTTCTATATATAGTATGTGAGGAAGCCACAGTGAACTATGTAAGTTCTTTTACAAAAAAGTTTAATTATAAAAACAATAAGCTAAATGCAAAAAATCCACGAAAAATACAGTAGTTCAAATAAATTCGATTTCTTGTGTTATCATTTGAACAGTTGATGTATGAATTCCGTTTGAAATATTTCTATAATTTTAAACATAACGAACTCAGGACTATTATATAACCTAAAACGTCATAAACAAATAAATAGAATTTCTTACATTTTAGTATCCGGTTCAACGAATTATTATTAGATCATTTCAACATATTCTGACGTCTTCTGTAATCCATAAACCTAGATACTAGAGACCTGCACGGGCCGGGCTTGGGCGGGCCGACTCTGTTATTTGTTTGGGCCGGGCCGGGCTTGGGCGGGCCGACACTGATTTCTCTTCAGGTCGGGCCGGGCTAGGGCCGATTAATTGCAATAATTATTGACTTTCGTTAAACGATAATTAGAATAAAGGCAAACGTTGAAGAAGCGTGCCCGTGAAAAATGTTACAAAATGAAACTTTTAAAATTTATCGGGCTCGGGCCGGGCTTGGGCCAAGAATTTTAAAAAACTTATCGGGCCGGGCCGAAAATCTTCAAAACTTTTCGGGCCCGGGCTGGGCCGGGCCTAGGCACATTCGGGCTGGATTGGGCTCGGGCCGAAAAATTCGGCCTGTGCAGGTCTCTACTAGATACACACCAGACTCACTCAAAGAATCTTCTACATGTCAAGACTAGCCTCTACTTTTTTTTTTATTATTATTATTATTAATGAGTATGGTGTGTAACTAGGGTCTGAATTACTTACGAATCCGTGTTCTTTAGCCTACGCTGCATAATCGTGGCACATAACACTGCAAGATTTAATTTCGTTTCTTTTTTAAACTTAAGAAGACGTCATAGTATGTTAAAATTATTTAATAATAAAGATATTAATCCTAAAAATAAAAATTTAATAAGTTGAAGCGGATACTAAAGGCAAGAAATTCTATTCATTTATTAAATATGTATACTATAATATCCATAAGTAAATATTTATATAAATTGTTTCGAAAACACAACTGCTTTAATACATATCAATGGAAAGAGGAAACAACCGATTAAACTTATTTTTTCTCTTCCTTTATTTTATAAACTTTATTACATATATTATATTAACTTTATTTTATAAATAAGTAACATTCAATGTCACAAAAAAGTGCAAGATTTATAAAAAAAAAAAAAAAAAAAAAACAATACTTACCGGATTGTATATAGGAACCATGGACATGTTGACAGAATAATCACTTTTCACACTAACAGTTTCTCCTGTAAAACATAAAGGCACTGTTTAAAAGGAGCAGAGAACTGCTACAATATAAAAAGCACATTAGTAGCTAATTATTTTATAATACTTTATGCGTTAGTTAACTTGGGTTACGTTGCAAGGACGAGCATCGAAAGAAGTAAATCAAATGACATTCACCTAGAAAAAGGGAAATACTGAACACTTGTCTATCTAAACTAACACTTGACTTTCGTGACAGTCAGGCATAGTTTATTAAATAATAATAATAATAATAATAATAATAATAATAATAATAATAATAATAATAATAATAATAATAATAATAATAATAATAATAATAATAAAAATAAATAAATAAATAAATAAATAAATAAATAAATAAATAAATAAATAAATAAATAAAAGCACATAATTAGAAGATTTTCATTTCTAGAATAAATCATTGGACGAGATCACACCTTCTGCAGCATGAATAATCATTTCCGGAACTTAAGCCATTTCCTATATCAACTTCACATGTTGGGGTCACGGTGGCTTAATCGTAGAGCGCTCACTTGTGGGGTGCCTGGGGTTTACGGTGTGATCTTAGTTCACACCACGTGGACTTCGTGGTGGACAAACAGTTTACGTTGGTTCTCTCGGGGTTCTCCCAATTTCCTCAAACTTTCTTCATTCCACTATTTCGTTCAGTATCATTACCGTCTTCCCTAGCCACGGAGCATAGTTGTGGTACGTTAACAAATAAATAGATCAACTCTGTAAATAAGTATTAAAATGTTAAATCTTAAAATGTAGGCCAAAACGTAATTAACAAGTGTTATATAAATTTATTACGCGAATTGTAAATATAGCACATTATACACTAAAAGTGATAAGAGAAGATTTCCCGGGAAAAGAATAGTGTTGATTTATTAACCAAATAGGAAGACTCAATTTCAAGAAAATAGTATACTGTAACATAAAATTCAAAATAGGAAACCTAAGCATGGACCAAGACCTCTATTGGCAAGTTAATGTAACGGAGAGCAAAGGTATATTAGAATAGAAAATACTTCGTAAACACGGATGAACCTCTCCAAATAGGCTAAACTATTACTGAACTGAAAGAGTGAAAATGAAATGAAATCGTTGATATTTACGTCCCACGGTTATGCCGGCTAGGCTAAAGGAGACTATGATGAGAAATTAATGAAATGGTGGAATGAAGAAATTGGGAGGAAACGGAGAACCCCGAGGAAGCCCACGCACATGGTGTTTGTCCAGCACACAAAGTTCACTTGGCGCGAGCTGGGATCGAACCAGGGACCCCAAACACCAAAGGTAAACACTCTACTACTGAGCAACCGCAGCCCCGAACTGAAAGTGTGTGCGTGTGTTACAGTACATGCTGAAAACAGTCATGACACACTAAAAAAGACTAGATAAGCAAAGTTTTCATAGCAGTATCACTCTTTCTGTTTCTAGCTTTCAGATGTTGACTCTTGGAAAGAACGTAGCCTACGACTCTGTACTTAGAAACACTCTGGTGGAATCTGACTCTCGGGACTATAGTTTCTTTTTCCTCTGATACCCAGCGACACAACTAGGCTTGTTGTCGCCCGGGGCAAGAACTCGCCTTAGTGTCCCCTCCCCCTGATCAACCAAACCAAAACGTTCTCCAACTACACCTGATATTGGCATCACAGTAATTCTCCTATTTCATTTTTTCTTCAAGTAGTAAAAATTGATTTCAAAATTTCAGTATATAATTTAACTTTTACTACAAGATAAAACACCACAGTATTTGATTGCCAAATAATCTAAGAGTAGCATGCTTGACATATTCTTATAGTCTTATTATAACTGCAAATCATAATGTTTTTAGAATTATATCAAAATGTGCATATGTGTAGAATGAATCAACAGACCGTTGCTTTAGGATAGAATATTTAATTATGACAAACAGTCAAACTGTTGTCTTGAGTATTATACTCTGACATTTTGCAAATCTCTTAAATCGATGTAAGTTAAATGAAAACACAAAAAGCTACTAAGATTGTTGGTCTGTAAACTGTACCACACACGAAAAGGGTTGTGTGAGGGGGATGCGAATCAAGTCGCTGAACCTTTTTTTTTTTTTTTTTTAATAACTGTTTTTTTGGGCCACGTCTCTCCTTTAGAGGGAGGAGAGGCTAGGGGTTCAAGTCCCGATTGACACCTCACTAAGGAGGCGAAATTATTATCAAGTTACTGAAAGGTGGCCTCTGACAGATAGCTGCACATGTTGTAAACAAAACGAGAGGGAGGATTGTTCGCCAATCACAGCAGTATTATTTCACGCTGTTGCTAGGCAACGAAGGTCATTGTCCGCGCTGTTGCCGGTAGTTGAGACGACTTGTTAAACGTCCTAAGTTTGTCGACAGAGTTTCTCTCTCTGTTGCGGAGCCTCTGGCAACAGCGCCTCCAATACTCCACGTGCTCTACACAACTGTCAGAAGCCACCTTTTCTTGCACACACACAGTAGACTAATCTGATGTTTTTGTTAAAAATCGTGATTCTTTAGTATTTTTCTGCCAATTTTTAGGGGGATATGCGCGATAAATGGTTCTCTCCTATAAAGGGAAGGATTCATTACTTCCAGATAAATGATCTGACATTTTTTTTTCCATCTTAGTATGAATAAAGATTTAGTATAGGTTAATCATTGGGCGTTTACTTTTCTATCTTTCCGTAAAGGTTATTAGAACTTTTTTTTGTCGTTGTTGTTTTGGTGTTTGAAGCTTTGTTTAAACCCAATGCATCATAGACCAATCTGAGTACATTGCTTAGAAAGAGATAGTTTGGGGGCTCGTTTTCATTCATTTTCTGTTTATCAACTATTCTATTCCTCCTGGGTGCACACAGATCTTAAATGAACCGTTTTTACTCTGTGGACACAAGTTCGGTTCTCGGGATGTTTGCTTTAAACGAGGAATGGTGATTAGAGATTGGGGGGCGAACTTGGTGGCAAACAAATAAATTAAATAAATAAATAAATAAATAAAAACTAACGTTTATACTTTGATAGGCTATTTCAGACCCCAAGCAAGTCATATTGCGAAGAGCCACAGTAACTGTTTTTATTCCTATTTATGCACTGATAGGCTAGTTCACACCAAACTATGAGGATAGACATCTACTGAACACCTACAAATTTAGAGAGGAATATATAACAACTCGATAACAGATACGATAAACACGAACTTGTACGAAGTAGTTACTAGTCACTGTAACAGCCTTTGTGCTGCCAAAGTAGGTCCAGCGCGTTCAAGTTTACATTAGTTTAGGACGGTTAAGGCGAGGCTGGGTTATAGTTTAGCTTAGTTTCGATATCGCTGAACTTATGCTGCGGCATGTAACCCCTACAAACTAGTTTCGCATGTAATCGGTTTAGCAACAGAAATCTGGGTGGCAAAATGAGCAGGCGCGTTGGCAGTGGTATGTACGTGTGACATTAACGTGCTAATTTCTGCATACATGTAGACTTATTTCTTATGTGCATGAGATATTGATTCCTTATTATACAGTGGAAGGGGTAGCGTGATACATTTGTGATGACGAGCATGTCTTATTGCTACATATCGTGCCGAAAAAAAATCACTTCCATGTATGTCACAATAGGAACAACAACCTTGTGAAGAATTGGTAATTATCATGAATCGGGACTTTTGAGTCATTACACAATTTATGTACAGAAACGATGTACTTCCAGTTATTAAAGGAAACCACTCAGATCATCTATCTCTGCGAGAATTTTTAGTAGAATTCGCAATCAAGAATTTTTTTAAATGTAAAATGAAGCATTTTTTTATTCCCGTTAAATATTTAATATCTGTTCTCAGTCTGCATAGAAAAAAAATCACCTATCTTCGAATCTGTCTATTTCGGTATTTACTTTTAATACATTAACTATCTGATATAAATAGAAATTCTCAGCATTCACAACGTTACTATGCGGTACACCTGCGTCAGTGTTTTGTATTTCATTTTACACACAGTCGAACTGCATGACACTTCATGTAACTTACCAAATAAAATAAACGTTGGCTCAAATTACTCACTAAAATCTATTCAAAAGAAATCAGCTGGAAATCTTTAAAAATATTTGACAATATCCAACGCAGAGTCTAGTTCTCATTCTTCTTCCTACGTCATTGCACTTTCTCTACTACACTCTGTGCTACTACTCACTGTTTTACACGTTATCCTCCTGAGTTGCAGATCACTCACGTAACCATATGATATCCTGTGATTGACGTCACTGGCCGTACCTTAGCCCCACCCATCTGATGACTCAAAAAGCCATTTCCAAAAATTACTAATCCGATTGATTAAATCATATCGCAAGTACGTTTTTCTTCCTTTGTTTCTTTCTACTAAGGGTGGAAGTATCAACATTTATGGAATGCTATTTATAACAGTAACACAAAACGATTCCCGGGCCAAAGAAATGAACTTGTACCAATAACTGTAGACACTGTAGAATTATGTCAAACACCATCTATTAAATTTCTAGGAGTATATATTAATGAAGATTTAACATGGAATACTCATGTTGAATACATTAATACTAAACTCAGTTCACTCTGCTTTGCATTCCGTAGGTTGCAATGTAGTTTGTGCAAGGAAGCTGTCATGTCCTTATACTATAGCAAAGTTTTTTCAATAATAAACTATGGTGTTATATTTTGGGGGAATTCGAGAATAAGTGCTAGTACATTCCGAATACAGAAAAAAATTATTAGAATAATGTTTAGCAAGCCTGAACGATCCTCATCTAAAAATATTTTTAAAAAATATAAATTATTGACATTACCTAGTTTATATATATATCGCACAATTATGTATGTAATCGAGCACAAGGATTTATTTACTTTAGCTAATACGATTCATTCATACAATACTAGGCAGAATTGTAATATGTACATTATCCAACAGAATTATGCAAATTTTAGCAAAACTGTGTATATGAATTGTATAAAATTATATAACAAATTACCAACAAAGTATAAGGACATTAACGAAAAACGGATATTTAGAAATACTCTGTTAGAATTATTGTTAGAAAAAAGCTATTACTCTGTGGAAACTTACCTTACTGATAATATATAGAGAATGTAAATCATATCTGACAACTGTAATGCTTAATTGAGGATTGTCCTCATTTGTAAGCTATGAACAGGCAAATAAATATGAATATGAATATGAATATGCATCTATACCTATGGTCACCACTGGCGTAGTAGAATTTTATCAAAAGGGCAGGGGGCCAAACACAATCTCATATATTTTCAGGACACGAGCGCTGATAGTACTATCTTAATAAAGTAAATGTTAAAATTTCCGTATCTTGCTCAAGGGCGATCAATGAAAAGACCGAAATTCCCCCTTGTGTACGCCACTGATGGGCGGCGACCATCAAGAGAATAGTAATATTCAAGTATTATTGATAACACTTGGGTCTTAGCTTTTAAATATTGTTGGGGCATGCAATGCCGTGCCGTGGTGGGGGGCGAGCAGGGCAACGGCTCCGGGTAAGAGTCGGAAAAGTTCGAGAGCAAAAATAAAACAAAAAAGGACAGAAAAAGAAAGGAAAATATTACTCATGTTAGGAAAATGCATGTGCACATACCAAGGATGTTATAAATAGAGGATCTGCCCATATGTATCGTCATCCTATTAAATCAATGAAACAAAAAAAACGAGCATTGGCACGTCTGATTGGCTATTCTCATATCCGTCATCGTCTGATTGGCTACTTTCGTTTCCGCCATGATTGTTGGCTCAAAACATTGTGATCCTATTGGGCGGAGTGGGCAGAGTAGGGGTGGCGAAACTGTGAGGTATGGCTTCAAGATTTTGTTGTAAGGGCAGATCCTCTATTTTATAAGATCCTTGGCACATGCGGTATATACAATGGAAGGAAAGGGTAATAAAAAGTACTCAAAATCAAGGAAAAGCAGGATTTATATTTTAAAAATATTATTACACTTCACGCCAACCATGGTGGCGCTTCGTAGTTGATCTGTCGACCTCACTCATATGTGCGGGGGCGCCGTCGTTACTCTCGTCCCGGGTGCTGGTTTCCACGGCCGCCGATTTTCCCCGGACATGCTACATTTCACATATGCAAGTTATTTTTTGAATGCACAGCATGGTTCAGTTTAGTCTCATTTAATAGAATACATTTAACGATTTATCATAATTCACCCAGTACAAAGAAACGGTCAATTTTATGAATACGAATTTCCTCCCGTTCAATCATGGAAGTAGTTAATGTTATTTGTTTATACAACTTAATAGCATTGCATAGGTTGTACATTAAGAATAATCTGAAAAATTTTAAAAGCGTATTTCTTCTACATTTTTTTCCTAAATGATTCCCTAACACATTCTGGATTGTTATTATCCTGGTGCATGCTAAATAATTGCGTATAGATTGATAATACGTGCGGAAACTGATATGACCTCGAAAACTACGTCCAATCCAGTGTTGGGAAGTAACGTAACGCAAGTAACGCGTTACTTTTTAAGTAACGTTTCCTAGTAACGCGTTACATTTTTCCAAAGTAACTGTAACGGTAACGCGTTACAAATTATTAAGTAACGCACCTAGTTTGCGTTACTTTTTTCGCGTTACATTTCGGATGAGTAACTACAATATATGTATATTTTTTTCGGAAACAAATTTTTCTTTCCTGTTAGTGAATTTCTCAGAATGAAACAATCGAGCATGAACTACGTATGTCAGTGACCGACAGTCACAAACACACAGAGAAACAGATAAGTTCGTAGTGCCACTTGCTGTTTTTTGAAGATGAGGACAGCCTTAGGGAAATCACGTGTACTGATTGCAAGCACCTGGAAGATTTTGTCGTAGATTTTGTCGTAGCTCCAAATCAATACATTCAGTGAGTGAACTAGGAGTGCAATGATACCGGTAGTCTATTTTACTTTGATTGGTGTTGTTTTTATAAAAATGGAGAACGAAAATATTTTACCGTTCGAACATTTGAAAGAATACTTTTTTCTTAAGATTTGAGGATGATGGTGGACAGAATTTAAAAGTAAAGTGTCTCCAATTCGAGTCGTGTCTATCCCTACGAGTAACGCAGTATGGCATTTTATCAATGTTACATTATATGAAAATATTCATATATCAAGTAAAAATTTGTCCTTGCATTCACATAAAGCGATTCAGAACGTGCAATAATAATAATAATAATAATAATAATAATAATAATAATAATAATAATAATAATAATAATAATAATAATAATAATAGCGGTAGTAATTGTACTACGGAAAATTGAAGCCATATTTTTTTCACATTTTTAAAGTTTCGGACCTAAAAGTAACGCGTTAGTAACGCGTTACTTTCGAAGTAAAGTAACAGTTACTTTTGGAGGGCAAGTAACGCGTTACTAACGCGTTACATTTTAAGAGAAAGTAAAGTAACTTGTAACGCGTTACATTTTTACAAGTAACTTACCCAACACTGGTCCAATCATAGTACTTGCTATCCTATTATATGGAAGTATTTCACTACCAAATTCTCTCCCAGTGTCTTAGAAGTTATTTCTTAAGCCATTTACAGACGATCAAATATTCCATTATATATATTATATCAAATATTTCCTCAAAGTGGAATTTGAACTTGTACGATACCAAGTTGTATGCAACTTTTGGATTGGTTATAACATTTGATACAACTGTTCTAAATTAGAACTTGCTCTATTCTATCCAACATTATCAAAGAAAGCAAACGAAAATCGCTATGTGATGTCACTAAAATTGAGTATAACGTGGACACGGAAAGCAGTTGACTGTTTTGTAATTTCAACTTTGGTTCATCGTTTGGTTCAACTAGTTTTTGGTTCATATAAACTTTCTCTCGTCATAAAATTTTGTTTCTTTTGCCCTAAATGATTCTTGCGATTGTGTTTGACAATTTCATTTTTTGCCCAATTACCTTTACGTACTGCTGAGGCAAGTGCACCCTCTTATTCAATAGAATATGACGGTCACACAGACAAATACTTTAAAGATGAGTTCGATAAGGAAAAGTGCTGTAAGAAAGTCAAAGGTGTAAAAAAGATTGCCGTATAGAAAGGACTTACATTTGATGAGTATAAAGACTGTTTGTTCAATCACAGGGACTACAATAAGATAAATTTGATTAGGAGTTATAAGCATGATATATATAGTATAGAAGTAAATAAGTTAGCTTTAGGTTTTGTAGATGATGAGAGATGTGTTTTAAGAGATGGGATAACTACCCTGCCATGGGGGCTTTATAAGATATGAGTTGTAGATGTAAGTTGCAGATACAAGTTAGGTAATCTATCTATCTATCTATCTATCTATCTATCTATCTATCTATCTATCTATCTATCTATCTATCTATCTATCTATCTATCTATCTATCTATCTATCTATCTCTAAAAAGTTGTGGAAAAGGTTCTGGAGCTGTTTCGATTTTCAAACTTTATACATTTTAATCTTATGCCATCCGTAACCATTTTCCACCAAAAGAGAAATACACCATCTGGTTTCTTCTTAGTAATATTTGGGTATTTCTCTAATAAGTTCTTTCTTTGTAAGAATATATGTTTAAAATGCTCTAAACCTAAAATCATCATCCACTTCTTCAATCTCTCTTTTCTCTTTATTATAACATGCTTTACACTCATTGCGTCTTATGTTTCCATTTTTAAAGGATATATATACACTTTATGGATGGAACTATAAAGTACTGCGGTCAGTCATCAGTTGGAGGAGACGGGTGTGCTAGAAGTTATAGGCAGTCAGGAGTGAACGGGAGGTGTGGCCCGGAACCTAAAAGCAAGAACTATTGAAAGAAAATGCTCTTATCATCTACAATATATTTTATTCCGAACACTATATCATTAATAAAAATCTCATTGTAAGTAAGTGCTTCTTTATTAGCAACAATTTTGGTAAAACTTATCACTCGCTTAATCAAATGTCTATACTGAGGAAAAGGAAAACGTTCTCTAAAAAGTTGTGGAAAAGGTTCTGGAGCTGTTTAGATTTTCAAACTTTATATATTTTAAGCTTATGCCATCCGTAACCATTTTCCACCAAAAGAGAAATACACCATCTGGTTTCTTCTTAGTAATATTTGGGTATTTCTCTAATAAGTTCTATCTTTGTAAGAATATATGTTTAAAATGCTCTAAACCTAAAATCATCATCCACTTCTTCAATCTCTCTTTTCTCTTTATTATAACATGCTTTACACTCATTGCGTCTTATGTTTCCATTTTTAAAGGATTCTTGGTGTTGTTTTAATTCGTTACAAGTAATGCACTTCTTCATTTATTAAGTATAAAATAGATACTTGTTGTTAATTTATGCGCATCACTCAGCTTCATTCATTTCTGAGTATAAATAATCTGGCGGCGAAGAAAGGGGCAGAAGTGGCCCAGAAGTTAGTTACCTTAACTACTCTTGAAGAACATCAAAAAATTGGAAAACGTATGTGGAGACTTTTGCAGCATCGGCAATAACAAGATTCAGATTAAGCACACAGCAATGAACGTACGGAGCGTTTGGAGTAGTACTAGTACTTCTTGCTTGTAAACCACTATAAATTCCGCTCATCACTGATGCCCCATCATATCCCTGCCTTCCGCACCGTTGTATGTCGATTTGGTTGCTAAGTAAGATGTTTATAGTTCTCGGCACGATACTTATCTAATGCGTAAAATCCTGCGAAACTTTCTTTAATTTCTAATCTCGCTTCTTCATAGTTCACAACAACGTAGCGAAGAATGACGCTAACGTGATCAGTTTTTGTTATGTCCAATATTGTATCTACGATTATTGAAAAAATGAGATTTTCGAACATCTTCAAAACTACCTTGTTGATTACTTCTTCCGCATAAAAAATACATAACAGAATATTGTGGTTATGCTTAAGGTTTATCCTAATTGCGATACATTGCGAGAGGTTTTGTATCTTAAAAATGAAATGAAATCTTTGAGTTTTACGTCCCATGGTTATGCCGGTTAGGCTAAAGGAGACGTTGATGATGAATAATGAATGAAAATGGTGGAATGAAAAAAGTGGGAGGAAACGGAGAACCCCGAGGAAACCAACGCACACGGCGTTTGTCCACCACAAAGTTCACTTGGCGGGGACTTTTTGTATCTTAAACGTAACCAACTCCCTCCTATACTCCTGATAGAAGAGTTATACAACATTAATTAAACTTGGTAATTTTAGGCATGAATAAAAAGATACAGGCCTCAAATGTGTGATTGATTCAATGCTTTCTGATTGGTTATGTGGTGTTTGTGAATTAGTTTCTGTGTTGAGACATTCTTGTCAGTTGACAGAGTTCTTAAGCACATACCTGCGTTTCTTATTGAAGATGTTCCACAACAGTCACTTAAGGTCCAATATCAGTGCAAGCACTTAATTCGGTTGGGATCCAAAGGTTATTTGATGATCAGTCACTCTTTCCGAACTTTAACCGGTGTAGACTACCCAGACAACACAATGCACGTACAGTACCCGTATAGTACATGTACAATTGCACGGGTGTAACATGTGCATCATCTGTATAAATGCACGCCTGTACATGTGATGCACATATGCGTCACAGATCCTATTTGACATCTTCACGTGCGCAGAACATGTGCAATGCACACGTCCTGCTCAAGTGATTTACACCTACCGCACAGGTGATTTACACGTAGCACGTATTCGATTTACATGCAGTGCACAGGTGATTTACATGTAGGACAGAGGTGATTTACACGCAGTACCCAGATGACTTACATGTAGGGCACAGGTGATTTCCTCATAGTACAGAGGTGATGTAAAAGCATATTCAAGATGTAACGAAAAAAAGAGTTCATATATTTGGTGCCTTACACAGTAACGCCATCTATAACACCAATTTTTTGTCCAGCTAGCTGACGCTAGCTACTACCCGAAGAGGGTTACGCCCTCTGTAGGGGAAAATGTAAGAAAATGTGAGGAAGCAGTGGTGGGGATATGGGTGGTCCAAAAACTTTATTGTACGTACTTTAGCGGTCTTTATGGCCTTTAACCATAAACATGAGGTAAGGTAGGTACATAAACTTCATTGAACTGCTAATGATATCATGTGAGATGATGAAATGAAGTGCGAAACTCATCACAACACACAGGTTTTGTTAGTGAAAGAAATGCAAGTTATCTTCTCGCCTAGGGGCGACACTAGGCGTTAATGAAGACATAGGAGCCCTGTTAGTACAGAAAGATCTACTGTGCGTATGATGGCCATATGTGAGGTAGATGAGCGGCTGTAGTATATGGCTCGTAGTAGACGGCGTCAGGGTGGTCTGGAGGTAAAGTGTAACGGTTCAAAGTGAATAGTAATGTGAGCGGAGGAAACAGAGCGGCAAAGGGGGAGGTACTTCGGGCATGGTCGTCAAAAGTTTGCTGAAGAAGTGGATGATTGTTGTGCAGGCGCTGGATGATATATTTAGTGCGTAGTGTTTCTAAATGATATAAGATGTGCGGAAATGTAAGTCTATGATAGAGATCTTGAGTAGGACTAGGTAATTTGATACGAAAAGCGATTCCCAAGACATGACGTTCCAGGATGAGTAATTTCTCATAGTATGAGGTCGGAGCAGATATCCAAGCTGTAAATCCGTACGTGAGAATCGGGCGGAGAAAAAACTTTGCATGTGTTAAGAATTGTATGAGTACGGAGTCCCCAGGTAGTTCGAACAAGACTTTTCAGAAGATTGAGGCGAGAGTACGCTTTCTTGGAGATATCTTTTAGATGTGCTGTCCAGGTTAGATGATGATCGAAGGTTACTCCTAGATATTTCACACTGCGAGTAACTTTATGTATTTTAAGTGATGACGTAGATTATGATATCCAAATGGTATACGCAACACAACAAACTTTGACAAGTTACATAAAAAACAACATCCCACAAATGGCAGAAATTGAGTATTTCACTAACGGTTGTGCATCACTATAAGAACTCTAAATCCTTTGTGAATTTGTATCATCATAAAGTCGATTTTCAATTAAAAGCCCTGTAGTCATTTTTTCGCAACGAACCATGGCAAGTCGCTCTGTGATGGTATTGGTGGTACCATAAAGCGAACTGTAACTAAAGCAAGCCTTCAGAGAACTGTCAATGAATACATCATAAATGCACAAGCAATGTACAGCTACTGCAGACACCTTCGTTGGTGGCATTCGGTTTTATTTTATAGCAAAAGAAGGCATGCAAACTATTCGAGAACAGTTAGCAGACAGGTTTATGACTGCAAAGACAGTCCCAGATACGAGACGTTTCTATTGTTTCAATCCAATGGAGATTAATGCCAAATTCGTGAGTGTGGATAAGGAATTCTGTCTGTCAACCAGATTTTCAAGGTATGGGTCAGTAACTGCAATAGCGTGCAAGTACAAGAAGTGGTAAATTGGGCTAATAACCGAAATGTTGTCAGAAGATGCTGCTCTCATGTTCTGCACCATTTTGCTAGCCACAGAACACAATCTCTTGCTTTTTGCCTTTTACAAATGTTCTCTGCCAAGTAGATGTAACCACGGCCACAGGACGAACATAAAAACTGTCAGATATTTCAAGCAATTTAGCGAAAACAGTGGAGAGTACATATGCAAAAGTAGATTTTCAACTGTACATACTATAACGGTGGTTTTATTTCTTTAATTTACGCCAATATTATTTTCATACCTGGTATTTCGCATGTCACAGGCTCTGAAATAAAACATTCAACTAATCACAAATTTATTTCTTTTTTACAGTTCTTATGAATTTCCCATCACCATTTGTTTTACTATTGAATAGGTATGTTGCTACGGTTCCTCACATAAAATTTCATGCAAATTGAGATGGGGCTGATGAATTCTTGCAATTACAATGTTAGGCATTTTTTTTTTTTTTATCTGCGGTTTTCTTTTAACTTAGTTATGATTTTCTCTTTTCTATTCTAAATGTTTAAAGAATGTAGACTACAAATTTGCCAAACGGAATTTTAGAGTTAGGTTCACAGCTGGCGCAGCTGCATCGCTATGAATAGAGACTATGTCGAGTAGTATAATTTTCTTCAGAAAGCATTACTCGATCACAATGTAAAAGTTGAAGGATTAAGTCGATTCGTAGTAAAACTATGATAGCTGTTGCATTACTTTCTGTACACGTTTCGAAATTATTCTATTTTCTTGAAGGCTACACTGATATGAAAAACTAATAAAATAAGCCCTCCCCGTTATTCTAATGAATAGTACGAGCACCTTTGGTGCACAGAGTTCCTGGTTCAATTCCCAGTGAGAGCGCCTTGAAATTTGGACGCATTAAGTTGGTTTGAGTTCCACGTGTGCTCTTACAGCGTCGATGCTGAAAGGGAAGGCTAAACACTCCAATCAACCAATTAGTGAATCAACCGTGGAACTCCACATCGCCTGTAAGCAGCTCTCCTAAACAATAAACAACTGACTATATATATACAGGATGGTAGGTAACTCCACCGAAAAACTTCAGGAGGCGGTTCCTTATACGAGATGAAAGAAAAAAGTTCTAATAAACAAGGGTCGAAAAACATCTCCTTTCAGAGTTATGAACTACCGAAAATTCGAAATATCACGTTTCTAAACGCCCTGGCTTAGAAACTATAGGGCCTATCCCAAGCGGTTTAAGGAATTACACAGGAACTGGTACACGCTCTATCTAAATGTCCATGTTGCAGAATTCACCGGTACCTGAAAGGAACACACCACCAGTACTTAAAGGAGTATCCGTATACTTTAACTTCCTTTTTACAGTTCCTTTCACCGATAACGGATGGTAAAACGGATATTTAGATGAAGCACAAACTAGTTCCTGTGTAATTCCTTAAACCGCTTGGGATAGGTCCTATAGTTTCTAAGTTAGGGAGTTTTGAAAAGTCATTTTTCGAATTTTCAATGGATCATAACTCTGAACGGAGACATTTTTCGGCCCATGTTTATTAGAACTCTTTTCTTTCATTTCGTATAAGGAATCGCCTCCCAAAGTTTTTCGGTGGAGTTACCTATCGCCCTGTATATATACACATATATACACGTACATACGTTCTAGTATAACTCTGAAGCACCTGGAGTAATTTCAAATGAATTTGATGCAGTTACGACTTACTATCTGGAAAATAATACTGTGAGGTTAAGAAACCCCTACCATTCCTACAGGTGAAGAGGGAGACGACACGTAAGAATAATCAACAATGACCGAAATTACTACCGAATCCATAGTTTTCGGAGTTGCTGAGATGAACAGTGACACTTCCTATATCGTTTAAATCCAAATTCAGCCCTGCAACTTGCGGGAGGTGGAGATATATAAAAGTGATCGAAAATGACGGATATCAGAGAGCGATCCAGTAACAGTAAAAACTGACTGACTAACGGAACATTTTACTATTTTTTCTTATTTCAACCCAGAGAAGCAGGTAATTGGCGCGAGTTTGAAATAAAAATTATTTTAATACAAGTACCGTTTATTTGCATTTTCTTTAATCTCTTTCATAAACAATTAACATTTTGTCTAACTTTTAGATAATAATTAAAAGTATGTACGTTCATATATTCTTCTTAAATGACTAATAAATAAAGATATGCGAAGGTTAGGCAAGTTTTTCATTTATTTTAATAATTCAACAACAAAATTTCATTTATAACCATGTGTCACATACCTAAGCACACACCAAGCACGCTCAAATTCAAGAATACATAATAGTTTTCTTTAAAAAAAATGGAATTAAAGGATTCTATAGTATTTTATTTTATCTTTTACATAAATACTAAGGAATCTCTCCCAGAAAACTAGACAATATGTTTTACAATGCTTTACACTGAAATGATGACTATCAATGGGTGAAAACTTCCACTCCTGACAACATGATTATATATATATGTGTGTGTACGCTTTTCGTTTTGTTGATTGATTGATCACAGTTCAGCTATCGACAGTCGCTGTCATCCACTTTATCGGAACTGCAGAAGGCTAATTCTCAGTCCAATCACGTCCATTCCTACCTCTGCCACAGTACATACTTTGCAGACGGATCCTTTGAACTGAGGGAGATAGCTGGCGCCACACAACGGACATTTCTCTTCAGGTTTTCCTCTGTAGATGGGTCTGTAGGTCTGGCCACACAAGGCAAACGGATTGTGTTCATCATACTGCAACTGGTGCTCATCTACAGGGTTTTTGTCGCAAGCCTATCAACAAGAAAGAACATAAATTTTATTCAAATGAGATTTTTTACTATAATGTTGCATAGACTGATGGTTAATATCTCGATTTTAACAGGAAGTTTTGAGTAACTTCAAGAAAAGTTTCAGACTGCTTCTGTAAAAGTTCTAATATTTAAGAGCGCAACTTCTGTTACACATATATCTAAAAATACATCGGGAAGATACTGTTCACCACCATCTTACGGTCTGCGATCGAACTAAGACTCTTTGCATCAGAGGTAAGCACTCTAACACAACCACTATATCCCTCTACACATGTTATTATAGATGCAGTTTACAGTCTATGTAACTATTCAGTCCACTGAATTTAATGAACCAACTAACTACATTATTTTTAGAACATAGCAGTGTACTCAGAAATAACCAGGATTGCTTCTTGGTGGGAATATGTCTCTTTCGGATCTCATATTACATTGTAGGTCCAAATCTCATACAGTCCCAATGCTTAAAAGAAACATAAGTTTGAGTCAAGCAAAATACACCTATTGTTATCTACAGAAATCAAGTAAAATTTACAAAAATATTACTAGTGATCATAAATCATTCGCAGTGACGACCCACTTCCAAAACTAATGTTGAAGCGTTGCTCTGGTTTTATTCAATTTCTGTGTAAGACTTAATTTTATCACTGAGTACACGCCTTTCATCGTACCACACAGTACACTCTCTCTCTGCGCTTAGAGCAAACCGCGCATACAATGTATTGTCGGGGCAATTCCTTACTTCACTCGAAGTATCTGACAAGTTCTTAAATCTTAAATGTAGACTCACTGTAGAAAACAATGTAAGTGCTACCTTGAAATTGTTTCACCTATTTTATTTTTTGAATACGTTTATGTCTTAGTTAGATTTTCATACTTGGTTATATGCTAGGTTGTGATTCTAAGCAATAGTATTTTCTATCTTTTTGACGCTTGGGCACAATTTACTATCTTTTGTTTCTACTGTTACAGTAACTTTTGTTCTTGGCACTTACATTGTTTTATACAGCGAATCTTCAAATGTAAAACCAAGGCCAATGTGCGATAGGTTTTACTGTTTGTAGTACAGGATATGTCATCCTGTAAATGTAACAGGACTTTTGGATCACTTTTGTACAGCAGTAATAGTAAGATTCAAAACTAATACCACCTTTTTCAATACGTATGGTTTTGTTTATATGGCAATTTATTATTATTATTATTATTATTATTATTATTATTATTATTATTATTATTATTATTATTATTATTATTATTATTATTATTATTATTATTATTATTAAATGCAGAATATTAAAGATACATACAAACAAGCTTACCTGTAAAATCTTTCTAGTTTGTTGTGCTACTTCAGGTCTCGGTCCTAATTCTAACAATCGTCGAGCAAACGAGGCAGCCGTCTTATAGTTCTTGAGCTTGAAGAACAGGTTGAGAGCCGTTCGGAGGGTTAGGATTTGATGTACAGGCTGAAGATTGCAATGCGTGAAATATGCAGCCATCTCACATATTCGTTTCTGTTCCTCTAATGTGCTCTTTGGAAGCTCCTTTCTAGCCGTTTCCATTGTTAAACCTGAAAGATAAAGTAAGGTTTATCTATTTGCTAGAAGGTACATATTAATAATTAAAATAAGCGCTAACCTCGTATTCCGAAAGAATGTTTCGTATTTTATTTATATAATTTCGACTCTTACTGGGGTCTTCTTAAGCAATTCTCTCCTTATCATTTTCTAGAATGTTCATTCAAGAGGGAGAACCATCACCATTATTCCATTCATGAATCACCAAAACTACGAATCTTCAACTTTCTCTTGTAGTATCTCACAGATTTCCACTTTTGGCCTTTGTATTTGAAAACTGAATTATAGACATGTAAATGATAAAACTAATTATTTATAAAATGGTTGAACAAAATGATTTAGCTAAAGAGTATTAAGTTTTTAATTCCCAAACGGGCCTATCCGGTTTCCATAAGGACCAGACTGTCACGTGATCTCGCGTGCTAAATCAAGTCTAGATTCCAAACCCAGATGTGTACTATTTCAAGCACGTAATCTCCGCGTAGGGCGCCCTGGGTAATTCGCAGAAGATGCATATACTTTATCATTATTATTGATTTTACTCAAACAACTTGGCTTTTGACAATATTCTATCCAATATTTACCTTACGTGCTACACATCGTTTATAAGCACTTCATTATGTATTTGCAATTAGCTTTCAATTAGGCATCTCTTTATTATAGTTTTTGAGATATATGGGCGACTTCAGTTGTTTCATTGATGTTCCATTGACTTCGACGTTCATGTTTCGTGATATTTTTCATGTTCCATCCATTTTAGGACGATTTATTTCTTGAATGTAGAATCTACATAGTCTGTTCTATCTTTAAGCTGGATTTCAGCATCTATCTCTTTTTGGTTTTTGAGATAAGTGGAAGAATTATTTGGTTTTCATTGATTTTCCATTGACATTAATGTTGTGTGCTTTTTTCTTTTTAATGTTCCATCCACTTTAGGGCGATTTGCTTTTGGAATATGTAGAATCTACATAGCCTCTTCTATATTTACGCTGAATTTCAGCCATCTTTTTTTTTTTTTTTTCGTTTGTCTGTTTGTTTGTTTGCTTTTGAGATAAGTGGAGGAATTATTTGTTTTTCATTGATTTCCATCGACATTAATGTTAATTTTTTTTTCTGTGTTCCATCCTTTCAGGACGATTTGCTCTTGGAATATAGAATCTATATAGTTTCTTCTACATTTGAGCTGAATTTTAGCCATCTCCCCCAAAGTCTGTTCACATCATTGCAATCGGATAGGCCCTTTTACAAAAGGAGCAACAAAAAATGTTCACAGGAGAAGTTCAGTTTAGTTACTTCAGCAAACAGATTGTGGATACGTATGAAAATGGACTCACTTTGCACAGTAGCGTTGGAAGGAAATGTGCGTTTGAACTTCATACTTAGTTTCTTAACGTTATTAGTAGTACACTTTTGCAGTTAGTTTAAAAAAAAAAAAAAAAAAAAAAAAAAAAAAAAAAAAACTGAGAGGCAAAATTGTTTAAGAGTTAAGAAATGTAGTTCTATTGAGATACTTAGTTGATTATTCTTTACAATGCTCCTCTTACATGTGTGTGTATGTTACAAATGTTAATTTAATTCTTAATATAAAGTTAACAATTATTAATATACACGGGTCTATGATAAGTCTTGGACTCTAACATTTCTTTTACAAAGTCAAAATACACGAATATTAATAGGCAACACACTTGCGTATTTCCAATACCGCAAAGGACTTCTACAGAACAAGTGAACCAAAAAATTAGATCTCATTTAACGTCACAGCCTATTTTTTTAATTACTTCTTTTAATAATATGTTACGCATTTCCTTGTATATGATGAAGATTCAGAAAGTGAAGACAACACTCATAAAGTCTGAGTTGTAGGTGAGAATTTCACTGACTTAAGAAAAATACCTGAAATTTATATTTAGATTTGAAATATACCAGGCTTAAATATTTATAAACAACAGTTGTATAATATACAAGTAGAAAAGCAGAGAAACGTAGAACTGTTTGGTACATACATATTTTGCTCTAATGATGTCGATATTTCACAAAGCACTAAAGCAATAAGCACTTGACTAACTCACCCAAAATGTACTCCCTGCAGATCTGCAACAATTGCTGAGCTTCTGCAATTTCTTGCCTCGTTTCGACAACAAGCAGAGGAATACTGAGTAAGATGGTTCGCAACTTCTCTATCGCTTCATGGAATTTTCCGCCGGTGGTCAGTTGATAGCACACCTGCAAAAACACATTGAAATCTTTAAATACTATATACTATATATACATACTGCTACTTGAGTAAATGTCTCAGATAGTCTTTTAGTTTTGATACGAAAGTGAATCAGTACAACGCTTAATGCCTACCGTTATAACAGTTACTGATTAACCTTAATATGTTTATACATATACTTCAAAGAAAATTGTACAAAATAATCATGTTCGAACTGTCAGAGCTAAGTGTACATTTTATTCACATGATGCATTATATCCAAGATAAACAGACACTTTGTTATTAAGAGCCCTGTAGAACTGGCGTGGCGATCTATTGGTCGAAAAAATGACATGAAATCTTTTAGTTTAACGTCCCACCATTATTCCCATTAGGCTAAGGAAGACGGATGATTAAGGCAAGTGAATGATGATGACTGTGAACACAATTTCCTCGTAAATATCCCTGACAATACAACTACAGACGTTATTGCTTCACCTACCTGTAACCTTTGGACCAAATCGTTGAGTTTTAAGCCTATCGCAGGTAATCCTCCTTTTGCCCCTGCATCCTTCCAGTTCCTATGCGGATGCCCGTACAATGGCGGAAGAGGAGAAATGGCTGTGTACGACGTTCTCGAGCGACTGAATGTACTGAGAAACAGCGTCCGATAAGGAGCAAAATTCACAACGCCAACCTGTAATTAGAAATATTTGTTAATGTAAGCCGTTTGCATAACAGTATTGTAAACACACACATCACACTTACTTCTTCTCTTTTCTATTATGTTGGAGTTTATTGAATAAGTGTGAAATCGTCGAATTCTCGTTGCCTTTACTGACAGCACTGTCAAAATAGGTAAACGTCACGGGGTTAATAAAAAAAAAGTAACGTACTATTCAAAATATAAATATCTTAAAGCTTCCATTGTGGGATTGTCAGAGTACAGAAATCTAAAACTGTTGTCCTTTTCGTTTAAAAGCAGAGAAATTCAATGACTAAACATTATTTAATAAACCCATAACAGTAAACAAAAGTACCGGGTGAATATTTTTAATTAGAGAGCTATAATTAGAAATATATTAAGATAAATGAAATAAGCACTAACTTTGTATGCCGAAAGCTATTTCTTCTTTTACGTAATTTCAAATATAGAAGTAGGAGCGAGAAAATATAACAGGTGACTAGTTTTCGATACCTGGGTAGTATTATCGATAGTAATATGAAGTGAGAACGTGAAATAAAAACAAGGACAGAAATGACGAAAGAAGCCTTTAGGAGAAAGAAAAGTCTATTCTGTAGGTTCGTGTGGAGTATTGTATTGTATGGAGTAGAAACATAGACATTGCGCAAAATTGATGAGAAACGATTAGAGGCTTTCGAAATGTTGGTGTGGAGAAGAATGGAGAGAATCAACTGACTTGAGCGGAAAACGAATGAGAGGGTGTTTAGAAATGGTGGGGGAGGGAAAAAAACATTTTAGATATTATTGAAAAAAGGAAGAGAAACTGGTTAGGACATTGGCTAAGAAGGAATTGTATCGTGAGAGATGTGCTAGAGAATCTGGTGGTAGGACAGAGAGGAAGCAGAGGAAGGTGAGAGGGACTGGAGACTGCTTATTTATTTTTTTTTAATATATATCCTATAATGTCCATTAACAAGTAACTGAAAATATATTTTACGCTCAAAACCTAGGAAATAAATTGATACGAGGGAGGATCAAAAACTAAGCTTACAAGGCCGATATTTCTGTAGTTTTGTCTGTTATAGACGAATGCAGAGTATGCGATAATTTTAATACATGAAGTTGGCAGCTGTGAAGTTTCAGCCACTCGCTACTTTCGGTGCTAGTTGTATGTAAACACAAATAGTTTCTCGTTTGGAAAACTAGTCTCGTGAAGAAGATCGCTCAGTTATTCGATTTCTGTGGGCAAAACATGTAACCGCGGCTGAAATTCACCGGCAGCTGATAGATGTTTACGTAGAGACTGTTATGTCTCGTCAGTGTGTTGCAGAATGGTGTCAAAAAGTTTGCGGTGGTAGAGCTCGCGCACCCGCATACAGCCCAAAAGATCACCACGCTGTTGAAGCAGTTTCGCTGGGACATCAACCACTCTCCCTACAGTTCGGACCGCGCTCCAAACGACTTTCATCTGTTCCCGCACTTTGAAGGAGCACCTAGGCGGCCGTCGCATCGCTTCAGACGAGGAGGTAAAACACTTGTGACAACGTCTCTGAATACGCAAGGACAGGATTTTTTTTTTTTTTTTTTTTTTTTTTTTTTACCAGGAAGGAATCTTCAATCTCATCCCACGATGAGGCAAGTATCCCAACCGATATGGAGACTATGTTGAAAAATAATGTATGTACTATCTGTTGGCTGTATTGGTTGTATGAAATAGTATATACTCGTTTACTGCAGACTGTAACCTTACTTTCCGATTACTCCTCGTATAATTTACGCTCAAAAATTTAAAAATACAATTAAGTCACGCTGCATTCTACAAAGATAAACACATTTATAAACATGTTTTAGTTACAATGTCCCTTTACAAAAATCAAAAACCGTAAAAATTCGTGTCAAACATCCAAGAAAAAAATCAAATACAAGTAAGCTTCAACAGAGGTCAGGTAGACCAACAGAGAAGACTGAAATGAAATATAACCATAACTATAAAAGTTACATGGGTTAGAATAACACATAGGTGTACTGCATTATTTTTGAACGTAACTAAAATAACTCCGACTCTTGACACCAGATCGGGAATTGAACTCTGTTAATATACGTAATTATCTTGTCCTTTGTTAAATACTGTTAGTATATTATATACTATGGTTGAATCCTGTGGTCCACCCCGAACTAATTTACCCATTTCTAGTAGAGCTAGGATATTATTCCTTAGTAATTAATGACCGAATTTTCTGTAGTTTACACACAAAATTTGAATTTCTTAACATGTATGCATTTCTTGATTCCAGATATCTAAATGATCAGAAGTATTAATTTGTTAGCAGAATGCGAGTTTGTCAAGCAGAGAACCATTACTAAATACTCGCAGGAACAAGTAATGATTCCAACCGAACTCTCAGCAATATATCAGCAACTGAAGAGGAATCTATTGAGTCCTGCTGTTACCAATTTAAATGTAGAGAATATCCTGTCAAGATGAACATGGGGACGGACCTTCAGAAACGTGTCACAGAATTGTTTACTAGCCAAGTACATGATATACTGATGCAAAATCAGAGAAAGACACTCTGGAGCACAGGCTTCCCAAAGTTAGTATACACAAGGCAAAGAATTATATATATATATATATATATATATATATATATATATATATATATATATATATATATAAGACAATAATTGTAAGATGGATAATGTTAATACAAAAGGAGAGTTGAGATTTGCAACCAAAGAACATTTTCAACAACTTTTAGTTAAATACACAAAATTTCTTAATAGATAGGTGGCGATGAATGGATCATGGGTTTACCACTATGATCTTGAAATCAAACTTTTAAGGTCATATCAATGGCGCACCGCTGCCACAAGTGCATCGATCTGCAACGTAATTATACTGAAAAATGAGGTTAAGAATTATAATTTTGCTACAGAAATAGATCTGGAGTGAGCACTGGGATAATATTCTCATACTTACTTGGTCATGTAATAAACGAAATGCAGATTCGAAAGAGCCTGCCAAAATATGATCCACAGGAAGCTGAGAATTGTTGGCCCAAATTTGAGTTTGTGGTGGACCTTTGACAGGGGGAACGAAGTAGCCAGCTTCTCCTCCAGCCGCAGGATGAAGAGACGCTTCTAATTCAGGTGGAAGCTCTATATCATCATCTACATCCCAGCCGCCTCCTGAGAATTTGAGAAAATATTAACATGTATAAAGATTAAAATCGTAATTAGGTTATCTATTATGTCTATTTCTATTGAAAAATACATTAGGTATTGAACAAACAAATCAACCATGCAGGTGAATAATCTTTCTAAAGAGTAATCGTATGCATTTAATTTGTTGAAGTACAAAGATGTATGTTTTCACTACAAAAACGTATAAAGTATTCACCAATATTTAATTGTTCTCATTTTACTATTTTCTATCTTTTCTTCTTTCTTTCTACACTCCGTCAATGAGCCATTCATGGCTACAAAGTTCAGTACTTTTAATGTGCATTTGTTTCCAATAAGCAAATACATTTTTCGTTGTTTTTTTAATTAATTAATTAATTTTCGTTACCTTCTTCTGCTGCAGCAACAACGACATCTCCATCTTCTCCAAATGGTTCCTCTTCCAAACCCAATTCCGCATCATCTCCCCACCCTTCATCTCCTGTGTCATCAACGCATTGTACATTCATAGCTGCACTCACTACGCCTTTAGAACGAGCAGCCATTGCACCTTCGAAGAAACCCTGCAAAACACACATTAAATTACGGTTTGCATTATTTTTCATTAAAAGGCTTGTCAAATGAGGGATCCTGACACTTCTATACATGTACAATCAATAGCAAAAATTAGATTAACCTACACAATTTTTCTCAAAAAAGTATTTAAGTACAGATTACAATTAACTTAATAAATAAATGGTAAACTAAAGGAAGTGCTAAACTATCTGCGCAGTAAATTTAAGTAGCTGCACGGTTTCTTTTTTCTTTACTCCAGGCTTCTCATGTAGGCCAGTTGTTGGTTGCAGACACGCAATCAAAATTATTGATGAGTTGATTTTGAGTTTAACGTTCCTTTCAGCAGCGAGGCTATATGAGACGGAACCTACTGATTAACATGGAATCACATGAGCTCCCGCAGGGAATCGAACCCGGGCTTCCCCAACGCCAAAGGCGCGTATGCTAACCGTCAAGCCACAGAGATCCTCAAAATTATTTACCCCAATAAATTAAATCATTGTGCAAATAATTAAGAATGTTCCTTAGCCTTTCATTTAGTAAAACATGCCCACTGCATGAACTCACTCTTGAATGAATGAAAGAGAAAATGGAACGAAATCTTTAAGTTTTACGTCCCACGGTTATGTCGGCTACGCTAAAGGATAAGGTAATAACGAGAAATGAATGAAATGGTGGAATGGAGAAAGTGAGAGGAAACGGGAGAACCCCGAAAAAACTCACGCACATGGTGTTTGTCCACCACAAAGCTTATTTGGCGCGAGCTGGGATCGAATCAAAGACCCCATGCAGCAGAGTGAACGCACTACTACTACTGGAATGAATGAAACAAACAAAGAATGAATGAATGGATGAATGAAAAAAGAACATGAAAGAATGACACAAAGGAAGAACGAAAAATAAATAAATAAATAATGAATGAGTGAATGAAGAAAAAACTAACTAAATTTTACGTATATGATATTTTCTTTAAATTACAGGAACATGAACTTCACGAGTTACCTGCATTTGGAATTTTTTGAGGGAAGAAGTAACCTAATTTTTGCTTATGACAGTACCATTAAAAATACTGCCCGAAGTCTAGCAGCAGCTGGTATATGACATCCTGAAAGAAGATTTTAGACTGGGAGAGGCCCACTATATCATACAAGCATGCAGCTAATGTTCCATCTAAAATGTTGATACTCGATATATATATATATTCCCTGAACCGAATAAATACAGATCGCACGCTGGGGGATCTTGGATTATAGGATGAATCTTCCAGCACTTCTGAATGAAACTGTCAATGTGCGATTGTTTTCTGAGATGTATGTTGCTGGGAGCTGCCACCAACTGATGAATGACAATAGGTATAGTGCCTTTCGGGGTTAAGATCCTACCACAGCATCTTATATATTGCCAGAAGAATTTTCCATTCAAAACACAGGACATCTTCACGAGTTTACTAGGCTACATTTTCATTTGACCACTCCAGAAAAAAATAATAAGGTAATATGTACGAGGATCAGTCAAAACGTTAGTTGCACTGCTTAAGAAAATAAAATAGGATAGAAATTTTACAATAATTTTATTTGTATCGTAAAATTCCAGTCACAATCTACTTTTCAACGTAATTACCTCTGTTATTTAAACATTTGTTCAGCCGTAGTACAAGTTTTTCTATGCCTTCTGCAAAGAAATCCCGTCCAATGCCCGATAATCATTCTTGGGCTACAGGTTTCACCTCGTCACCCGAGTGGTATCGTTGCTTTGAAAGTTCTTCTATTGTTATGCGTCTGTTTGCAAGAATACATTCATTCATGCAAGTAACGATTTCCGGATTTGTCACAGTTGATGGTTTATCCTCGCGTTCAGCATCGTCAATATCTGTACGTCCGTTCTCAAACATGTTCCACCACTTCACGATAGCCTGACGTGACATTGCATTTTCACCATACACCTCATGCAACTGCCAATAAATTTCCGTGCATTTACACCTTTTCGCCCACAAAAAACGAATCACTGCACGCATTTCCAATTTGGACGCCACTTGCAGCTGTCGAGACATTTTACGACTGATTATTATTACAACACCTCCACTTGCCTTGTGAAAGCCGCTACGTCACACGATACAGCTACATGTCTTCAGTCTTGCTACACAGTTTCATCGAAATAGCCTTTGACGAAAATATTTACGAAGGAGTGAAACTAACTTTCTGACTGAGCCACGTATGATCCAAGAAATACATAAACCACTGAAACGAAATTACATTTCAACTTTCAGGTTTTGCAATTAAAGTGTTTAAGCTGGAAGATGTATGATATATACAAATGAATAAAAATTAATGAAATGATCAGATGAGGTAATAAGATGATATACGAATCTTACCTTTGCTACTGTAAGCAACGGCCAATTGGTTTCAGCCTGCATTATGGGTACTGGAGGCCACAACAAAGTTGCATGACTATTCATTTCAGGTAAGTAACCCTTTGAATGCTCAAACTGTGACTGGATTTCCTCTGCTTCCTCATCAAAGCCATGATGTGCAGCCGTCAGGAACGCCAAGTGTTGCTGTCCACAATTCTGAAAATAAGAAACCATGGAAGTCGTGTAACTCTTCCAGTGAAACAAACTGTAATGTAACAACTCTTTGTACTTAGATGAATTAGAATACTTCTGTACTACAAGTAAAATACAACTCCGTCTTAGTTGTTCCCCAACTATGCTTCACCCAAAAAGAAATACTAAGTGTTTCACGGACTTACCATCCGCTCTGACAGAGAACTGACAGGAAGACTATTTAATTATTATTATTTTAAAGAGCATGGTCAAACCAAACTTCGTAATATTAATTGGTTCTCTATAGTTCCTCCTATTCCAGAAACAAGCATGTCAATGTATCACAAACATCACGGCTCACTATTCATGTTCAAAACAGATGAAGTGAAATGAAGTATTTCAGTTCAACGTCTCACGATTGTAGCTTTCGACCAAGGAAGACACTGATTAAGGCAAAGGAATGATGATGAAAGAATTGGTGGAATCCGAAAGTGGGAGGGAACAGAAGTACCCCATGTTCAAAGCAGCATTAATGTGACTAATACTCAATACCTTTTGAAGCATTCTGTCTCTACACAATATTTTATTGATCAATATATTGTTCTACCGAAAGTGTTCATCCTTGTCCAACTATCCCCTTCGGTCCTTCCTAGTTCAATAAAGAACAATGCCGACAGCTCTTGTTTATCTTAGATGTCTTAACACCTAAAGGGAAAAAAATGAAATGAAATCTTTAGTTTTACGTCCCACGGTTATGCCGGTTAGGCTAAAGGAGACGGTGATGATGAGAAATGAATGAAATGGTGGAATGAAGAAAGTGAGAGGAAACGGGAGAGCCCCGAGAAAACCCACGAGCACGGCGTTTGTCCACCACAAAGTCCACACGGCGCGAGCTGGAATCGAACCAGGGACCCCAAGCACCGGAGGTGAACGCTCTACCACTGAGCCACCGTGCCCCCAACACCTAAAGGAACAAAGCACTACGTACAAGCAGTGAAGATATACAATATACATATACATCAAACTTCAGAATAGTTATTTACGTTAGAAACCGGAGTTAAACCAGAAAGGGGAAAATTTTGATAAAATATGGACACCGCTCATATATCGTATTTGTCGCTCAAAGAATTCATCACTCACATTCGATTTAAAAAGAAAACGAAATTTCAATTATCTTCAGTGAACACCCTCATCTTGTTTGGTCGGCAGTTTGACAATTATGAACGGCTTCATCACCTTTTAATGAGGAGCCCTATCTTTGTTTCAGAAACATACGCTGTTACTGGAGCAAATTCTCTTCGCATATTGTGATGTTTTTGCTGTTTGCAAATATAACAGAAAATTGTTATTCTTCTGGTGCGGAAATGTTAGTAATAAAGTTTCTAATTCTTTTAACAAACACTTGACAGAATACTTAAAAAAAATTCCTTATACCTATGTGAAGATTTTACACGAGAAACATTTTAACAATTTTGTCCATCATAATATGGAAATATGGAACGAACATGTATAGGTTGTCATTTCAAAAGGTATTTTATTTTGTTAACGATTCAACAGAATGAAAAATTTCAACATGACGCAAGTTAAGCAACTCAGAAATAGTAAATGTTATAATGTATTACAAGGATGTAAGGTAAGATTGCGGAACCCAGCTCCCATTGGCGACGAAACTATAAATCTCTAAAATAAATCATAATAATAGTAATACATTATAACATCTTCAATGGTAGATCGAAACAGTACAAACGTAAGTTTAAAGCGAACTAAACTGCTACTTACTCTTAGTATCTTGATCCTCTCAGCTACATCACCCAGAAGAAGCGCGCCTTGGTACTGGCCCGACATGTCCTTTCTTATCTCAGCAATCTTTGTCATCTTCCGCAGTTTCTCTAAATTTCCAGTGATCAAATAGAGGAACGATAACTTATCGAAGTTCTTGGTTCTTTGGTAGCACATCTCTACGACCTATAAATACAATACAAGACAAATAGAAGGAATCTTAAGTGAGATATTCTTTCACACACCATTACTATTTGCATGATTAAAAAAGAATGTGTAGAGCTAACTCATTATGGGATATAATTGGCTAGAAACTTATCAGCTGAATGATGTTTGTTTAGTATAACGATTCGTATTGACAATATTACTGACTTTCATGATCCAATTCGCAACATCTTTAAGTAATTTCCAAATTGCCTGTCAATAATGGATCAACATTGAGAATCCTGGAGAGTGCAATGGAAAGGGGAATTCGACAGGAATGTTGTTTCTCGCCTACATTATTTAATATCTATCTAGAAGAGATAGCGAAAAAGAGCCTACAAAATGAAGAAGGCATTTCAGTAGGACGTAGAACAGGGTGTCTATTAAAATTCCAAAATGAAATTTCAAGACTTTCGTGTCCTTCCCCCCCTCCTCCCCCCAAACCATAAAACTTAGTAACATTTTCAAGAGCAAATTTGGGTGCGAATTGAGCCAAATTTTCATGTATGAGATAGAAGCGTGCTTTGATTGAGATTTGGTAGCGTCTAAAGCCGACCATACACATTTTTGGTGGTGAATTTTGACGCTTTATAAAACAAAATTTTCCAGTCTATACTTATATTTGTACAGATGAAAAACATCGTGACCCAAAAGCTAAATTACTTGACTTTTATGACCGTTTTCTGATTTCGTGACTTTTTCATGACTTTCGAGACCGATAGACACCCTGTAGAATGATTAGGTGTATAAAGTTTGCAGATGACATGGCGCTTGTTGCAGAATTTGAACAGAAAATTAATAAGTCAGAAAACTTGAGGAAGGGCTGTGAAGAATATGTGATGAAAATAAATGTTAGAAAGACAAAAGCCATGGTGATTGAAACGAAGGAGTCGGTGTCAAATAGAAGTAAGTGGGGAGAAAATACAAGAGGTGACTAGTTTTCGATACGTGGGTAGTAGTATTAGTAATGATATGAAGTGTGAACGTGAAATAAAGCCAAGGACAGGAACGGAGAAAGAAACCTTTAGGAGAAAGAAAAAGTCTATTTTGTGGAACCTTGAATAAAGACTTGAAAAAAAAGACACATATGGAGTGAGAAACATGGACATTAAGCAGAAAGCATGAAAAATGACTGGAAGCTTCCGAAATGTGGGTGTGGAGAAAAATAGAAAGAATTAGCTGGGTCGAGCGGAAAACGAATGAGAAGGTGTTAGAAATAGTGGGGGAGAAAAGAACAATTTTAGATATTATTAACCCTTAAGTACTCACGCGGGTTGTTCACAGACCCACAACCAGCTGTGGACACTAGTTTGTGTTATTAGCCAGAAGTCCTGATAAAAAAATATTTAAAAAATGTCTCGAAACGAGTTCAAAAAATCTGATTGCAGCAAATACTTTTAAAAACATGTCTAGAGTTACGCTACGTTGTGTTAATTATTTTAAAAAATATACTTTTATTGTAATAAAACAAATATCAATTTGGGGGTCTACTGGACCCCCGCGCGAGTACTACTGTCACAAAAAGGGCGTGAGTACTTACGGGTTAAGAAGAGGAAGAGAAACTGGTTGGGACATTGGAACTGTATCATGAGGGATGTGCTAGGGGCTATGGTGGCAGGAAAGAGAAGGAGAGGAAGGAGATTACAATTAATAAACCATATCAAAACAGAAAGATCGTACGTGAAGACGAAGAGTTAGCGGAAGACCATGGAGCATGGAAGCTTTTCAGCTGCAGAACTCGACCTGCCAATAATGGTAGAATACCTATACCATCATTGAGAATTCTGATTCACGCTCAGAAATCGAAAACAGGATCAATTTATATATCAACGCTAAACATTTGACTATTTGAGAATATAAATAAAAGTTTGTAATTACACAAATGAAAAGATATGTTGCGATTGTTCTTTGTACAAAAATAAAAGCTAATTGAATAAGATAAAAAAAAAAAAAAAAATCAGACCCTAACGTTAAAACGTGGTGGTAATAACGAGAGAACTTACCTGATGATTTCCTTGCATGAGGGCTGCTTGGCCTAAACGTTCCCAGCAAGCTTTGTCATCCAACGCACGAGCAGCCTCCAAAGCTATTTCAATGTTTCCGCATTCCAACGCAAGGCCAAACCGCGTTTTCTCGTCCTTCACAAAATGCAATGCTACTTCAGGATAACCCTTCTGCTGCAGATAAGCGATGATCGACTGACCAACTAATCTAGCGTTGCGAACCATGTGCAATACCTGGAACACACACAAATTATATCGTCATAGGTACACATGTACTACAAATAAATACACAGACGGGTAGTCCTTTAGAAATGGATTTTCAACATGTACAATATTGTTTTCTAAAACTAACTAGCAGTGCCACGTGTCCACCACGTGAATTTTGTTTGATGAGTGGTTTTCACAATATTGAAACCGGGAGCCGCGGTGGCTCAGTTGTAGAGCGTTCACCTCTGGTGCATGGTGTCCTTGGTTCGATCCCCGCTTGCGCCAAGTGAACTTTGTGGTGGACAAACACCGCGTGCGCGGGCTTTCTCGGGGTTCTCCCGTTTCCTTCCACTTCCTTCGTTCTACCATTTGCTTCATTTTTCATTATCGAAACCGGAAGTGGTAACAGATCTCCACCACTTCCGGTTTTAGTACAGAGAAATTAGAGTGGAGGTGGAATAAATTCTTGGAACCTTAATTTATTGCAGAAAACCACTTTTCGCTATCGTTATTGTTTTCAATCTACAGCGATCAATGTTAAAACTAAAAGTGGTTGATTTCTTCCCTTTTCGGTTTGAATAGAGGGCTAAGAGAGAAAAATTATACCTATTCCTGGAGCGCCAAATCAATTCCAAAAAAAAAATCTCGCTCTCTTATCGTTTTCAATCTATGAAGATCAATATTGAAACCGGACGTTGTAGTGGATTTCTACCACTTCCGGTTTTAATAGAGTTAAGAATGGAGATGAAATGTATTTTAGGAACGCTCAATCGACTGCAGCAAACCGCTTCTCGCTATCTATTACCGTTTCTGCTTTATAGTGATCAACGTTAAAGAGCAGATATGATTGCTTTCTAGCACTTGTAAAAATGAAATGAAATCTTTGAGTTTTACGTCCCACGATTATGCCGCTTAGGCTAAAGGAGACGGTAATGATGAGTAATGAATGAAATGGTGGAATGAAGAAAGTGGGAGGAAACGGGAGTACCCCGAGGAAACCAATGCACACGGTGTTTGTCCACCACAAAGTTCACTTGGGGCCTGGGATCGAACCCGGGACCCCTAGGTGAACGCTCTACCATTGAGCCACCGCGGCCCCTTTTCAGCACTTGTGTTTGAATATCACTCAATTTCTAACTTCTGACCCTCTACATCCTCGCTAAAATTGGAGTTGAGTCATCGAGTAGTTCTTGATATGTTTTTGTCTTTCAAATGGACCGATACCCGAATAGAAGGGGAAACAGGGTGTCTACTGAGTTTCATTTTCAAATTCCAGTATATTTCCAGTACATTCAGTATAACTATCAGCAAAATTCCAGCACCTATTACAATGATATTTTTAAAGTTCTTTAAGAATAATCTCACTCTTGATGATTTCAGGTTTGTAACTGCTTTACCATTAAAAGTATATTTTATTTTCAATAAATTTAATCAGCCTTGATTTATTTGAAATACAAATGATTTTTTAACATTTTTTAAATGTCTAATTACAAAATGTATACAACTCTTGCTTTGGAAAAATTTACTATCTCAATGAATACAAAATTGTTTCTAAGACTATTAAAACATTTACAAAAAAAGTATTGAGACTATCCATGGCTTTGGATTGATTATTTTAACAAAAGAAACACTGACCAAAGCTTAAAACACACTTTATTTTAAATTATATTCTGAAGAATTTAATTTAAATGTCTGAAGAAGGATATGTTAGATATCCGAAACCGTCACAAATTATAATTTAAAATAAAGTGTATTTTACGCTTTGGTCAGTGTTTCTTTTGTTAAAAAAAAAAAAAGTATTGTTGACGAATTACCAGTTTCGTGATTTTTCCAGTATGTGGATCAAAATTCCAGTATATTTCCAGTATCAAAATTAAATTACAGTTAAGTATTTCCATTATTTTCAGTAAGTAGACACCCTGGGAAATATATAAAGTAGTGCTGGACTCCTTTAAAAAACCCTGACCATCCACCTGTTCTTAAACGGCCATATTCTCACAATGGTACCTATCATAACTTAGCACTTTGATTTGAAATATCTTCACAAGTCAAACGAGATTCAGATTTATTTCATTTACTCCCACTTATGAAGTACAATATAATTTCACAGGATAAGAGTATAGGATATTTCACAGTCAAGTGTTTATTGAACAAGATTGTACATAATGAAAATAAGGTACACTCATGTCCAAAATGATTGTCGCATATCTATAACTGTCTTGTTGTGGAAATACCATTTGATAATGATTTTGCAGGGCATTTTTTAATACTGTTACTTTGTGTATAATCGGGAAATGCATATTTGTGGTAAATTTCATAGGAAAAGAATTATAAATACGAAAATTACAATGAGTAAAACAAATGGACAAGAAAGTTTTTTTTTTTTCGTTATATTGTTTTTATTTACTGCTCTTTTGACTGAAATTTACCACATATATGTCTTTGTCGATTATACACATACTAACATTATATAAGAAATACCGGGCGAAATCGTTATCAAATTATATTCCTATACTAACATATTTATAGATATGCGACAGTCATTTTGGACACGATTGTACATCAGCAAGGATCCAGAAATGTCTAGTATCTGTAGTATGAAATACACAGGGTATCTGACATAGGGTAACTCTGTTATTTCAGAGTTGCAACAAAATGTAAGAGGAGAAACCGTCTTCAATATGATGTTTTCAATCTCAAGTGAAGGATTTTTTTTTTTTTTTTTTTAAATCGGATGAGCTGTTTGGGCTGTACTCTTCATGCCTTCAATATTAAATGAAAATGCAACATTGCCATTTGCCTGGGCCCATAACGTAAATGAATGAAGTTACTGTTTGAAATGGGGGCTGGCCATCGACATGTTAACATAAAAGACAGTAACTTCGTTCACTTATGTTATGGGCCCAGATAAATGGAAACGTTGAATTTTCATTTAACATTGGGCTCATACAGAAAATGAAATGAAATTAAATATGTGAGTGTTACGTCCCACGGTTATGCCGGTTAGGCTAAAGGAGACGGTGATGATGAGTGATGAATGAAATGGTGGAATAAAGGAAGTGGGAGGAAACGGGAGAACCCCGAGAAAACCCACGCACACGGTGTTTGTCCACCACAAAGTTCACTTGGCGGGGGAGGGCTCATACAGAGTGTACGGCCCAAACAGTTGGTCCGATTTAAAATATTCTTCACTTTAAATTGAAAACATCATAGTTGGAGACGGTTTCCCCTCTTACATTTTGTTGTAACTCTGATAATAATAGAGATACTCTATGTCAGGGGACTTTTCAGACACCTTGTATTTCTTGTATATGGCAGGAATCCACTCCTCAAAGCTTGTTGTGTATTTTTGAAACACGACATATACATTTATATTTAAAAGTTTACTTCTACTGATGGAAAAGTCAAGAATGCTTACCGAGTATTGAAGTTTCGAAAGAAGTTGTCAGAGTTTCAAAGATCAGAACGGAACGAGAGAAAAATTATTAAAAAAAAAAAAAATAAAATAAAAAAATAAAAATAAAAGACCAGTCTCGGACGTGAAACACAATCGTCTGTTTCTAATTTTCTCGTGCGCACAGAACTTTTCAACTTCTTGACATTTACAGACTAAATGTTATATTTATCAGTTGCTGAAAAGTATCAAGCCGTTGTAGGTCGAAATTGAGAATACATTTATTGTAATTTGCAAATTATATTATTAAACTGTATTTGCACAATTTTGTTCGTTGACCTGCCATTTTTCCAGTCGCTATGTAACTTACCACCGTTCAGGGAGTTCTACAGAGACTGCAACAAATTATAAGTCTCACGGTGCCAGGTTCGGGCTATAAGATGGATGCTTTGGTTCTCTCGATTTTTAACGAGTCGTTAAAGATGAATGCAATTTGGCGTTGTCAGCGTGGTATACAACACCCTTTCTGTCGACCACTTCCGACCGTTTCTTTTCACGTGGTAGGTGCACTCATGCTAATTACCGACAGTATAGGTCCGAGTCTAATGTTGTGCCCGGCGGCGGTAGCTCGTCATGCACGATGCCCTTCCAATTCCAAAAAACATAAAACGTAACCTTCCTAGGCGTTAGTCTGGGTCTTGCCACAGACTGTGGAGCTGCTTCCTGCTTTGACCACGATCTTTTTCGCACATTACCGTAGGTTATCCACTTTCCATAGCTCGCGATTAACCGCTTCAGAAACGGCTCGAGTTCGTTACGTTTCAGTACAGATTTGGAGATTGAAAACCGAACGAATAAATGTTTTAAAGTCAGATTATGTGGTACTCAAACATCGAAATTCTTTTTGAAGCTAGCTTGTTTCAAATGGTTTGACGCTATTTCACGGTGTCTACTAAAATTCCAAAATGAAATTTCGTGACTTTCTCTTTACCAAATCATAATTTCTTTTACGAATCTCGAGAGCGAATTTGAGTGGATATTAGGCCTAAATTTCATGCATGCAATAGAAGCATGCTTTGCTTGCGATTTGGTAGCGTCTAAGGCCGACCACAGACATTTTTGGTAGTGAATTTTGACATTTTATAGAACAAAATTTTTCAGTCTGTACTTACATTTGTACAGATAGAAAAAAAAATCGTGACCCAAAAGCTAAATGTCGTGACTTTTTCTTCAGTTTCATGACCGTTTTCTGATTTCGTGACTTTTTCATGACTTTCGTGACCGACAGACATCCTATATTTGCTGATGGATGTTTACGTCATTGATGATATCGTGATTGCTTACATGACAGTCTTGCTCGACTTTTGCCAGAATATTATCCACTTTTGTTGTCGTTGGTCGCGCATTGCGAGGAGAGTCTTCCACATTTACATTTCCAGAACGAAAGCGATTGAACCTCCTTTGGCTGTTGCTGTTTATAACGTCTCTTAGCCGTGAACACACACAATTTCTTCACGAGTCTACGCAGCACTTGAGCATTCATGGAATTGAAATTGTAAAATGATTATAAGAATTCCAAAAATTGTTGTATCTCTACTGCTTTCAAATATCGGCTATCAAATGACGTTAGGTCTGACCCGCTGAGACTCAGATTTGAGACATTAACGCATCTCGTGCAGAGAAGGCTCAAACATTTTTAGACAACCTGATATTAAATTTAATAAAATTTTTCAAGGTTTTATTTAACCTTCAAAACCTTAAGAGTGGAAACACCTGTTGGATCATGTTACATGATGCTATATAATGTACATTGGTAGCTATGATCATCGGTATTCCTTTTGTTTTGCAGATAGGAAAATAGCAACTAAACTTTTATAAAGCGTCGTCTATCAGGTCAATTATATTAGAACGCACGCTACACGGACACAGATCAAAATGTTAAAAGCAGGAAACTGAAAAATCTTATGACGTTAAATGATGAAATATATAATACAATAACTGTGTGGAAACTTCAGATAACTCTATTTCAGTGGCGGCGTTAAGGATTAAAAGCTGGCGCCGTCAAAAGTATTTAATACACGTACACACATCAAAGATATATGAAAAGAACCACAAACTCATCAAGTTTGTACTGTGTGGTAGCACGAGTTCATTATTTTTTCGATTTGGAATGGCAGTGTGGCAGTACGAGGTTAGAACCTGTCCAGAATGGAGGGAAAACAAGAAAAAATGTTTTTGTGCTTGAATATGTTAGATGTTCGTCTGTTATATCTGTGCAACGCACTTTCAGAAGAGAGTATGGAAAAGAACCGCCATGTAAACAAAGCATTTTGCGGTGGTATTGGCCATTCAAGGACATAGTTGTTTGTGTAAAGGGAAAAGCAGCGGTTGACCAAAAATGCCAGAAGAAACATGGAGAGAGTGAGGGATAGTTTTCTGCATTAAGGACCTTGTTTACGTACCCCCACTACCGCAAGCCTTAGTCGAGCTCAAAAGAACGCATCAGTGCTGCAGTGCAGACAATTGACAGGACTATGCTATAAAATGTATGGAATGAGCTCGAGTATCGTCTGGATGTGTGTCGTGTCACCAAAATGAATGAATCATTTATGCTAGCACTGTATTTTAAATGTCCATTACAAATATTGTTTTAAAATCTCAAGAATTCTCATCTTGGGCGTTAACGAATTAAAACATTATTCATTTAATTACAATTTAATCTCTACTTACTTCATCGTACTTTCGGTTGATCAGTGCCAGTTTGAACTTAAATTCTGTTGGATCAATGCTTAGGATACGAGGTCGGCATTCCCTGTCTAAGCAGAACACCTGGTTCCCCTTCACCCGTGTAATGTAGATCGGCAGATCCAATGTTCGAATAATACCGTGATCGCTGAAACAGAAAATTATCACGTAGGCAAGTTAAAATATATATATATATATATATATATATATATATATATATATATATATATATATATATGTGTGTGTGTGTGTACAGTCACTATCATTATAGTTAATGTTCCGAAGATTTTAGAACTAGTATGAAACATATTTTCCTATATTTGCGAATATTTAGCCTATACAACTTCCATACTTCACTATTTATCAAGTTCAATCTATTTTGTAGCTCTTATTCTTGTTAATGCAGCACAAATTATGAAGGGAAAGATGAGGCAATTGACAAACACAAAAATACAAGGGTCATCCAGAAAATAATGACCGTTTAGTTATACAAAACGAAACACCACCTTTACTGGAGAAAACAATTCTGTTACACACCTGAAGCTTCCTTCACTTCTCTATATAAGCAGCACCTTCATTTAAACATTTGTTGTATCTGGTCACGAGGTTCAGAATTTCCATGTTATACTCTTCTGCCGCCAGTTTATTTAGCCAAGTGGTCACTGCATTCTCCAACTCTTCAGCACTTCTATAACGTTTACAAGCCAAAAAGTCTTTCAGCTTTGGAAAAAGATGGAAACTGCTAACAGCAAGGTCCGGACTATAGGGCGGATGATCAAAACTTTCTCATCCAAATATAGTCCAGTAATTCTTGAGTTACGGCAGCTGTGTGAGGGCACCATTATCGTGAAGAAGCACAATTCCTCCAGAAAGCATTTTTCGTCTCCTGTTCTCGATGGCTTGCCATAGTTTTCTTAAGAGTTTCACAATAGCGATTTGCCTTTTTAGCATGAAATCCACCAAAAGAACATCTTTACGATCCCTAAAGACGTTGCCACGACCTTTGATGTTAAGAGAATCTATTTGATTCTTCTCGTTTTTTTGGGTGATGAGGGATGATACCACTCAAGTAATTGACGCTTGCTCTCTGGAGTGATGTAAGACACTCAGGTCCAATCGGCGGAAGAAGAGTAGAACATGGGAATACTGAAGCTCATGAACAGATACTACAAATGTTTAAATTAAGGTAGTGATTATGTAGAGAAGTGAAGGACGCTTCAGGTACATAATGGAATACATTGTTCCAACAAATATTGTTTTCATTTTGCATAACTGAAGGATTTTTATTTTCTGGATGACCCTCGTACAAAAATGTATCATGACAAAAAATATGAAAGAATTCTACACCTGATGTTGCTCATGTGCTTTCATCTAAAATTAAGATAGTATACTAAAACATCTTAAATCTTCGTTTCTATTCAGAGGGCATCTTTTGCATGTGATGCTCAATAGAATAGGGGCATAAGGGAAAAGTGAACTGATACACATAACCTCTACTACCCAAATGTCAACCTTACCTATTCTGTTTCTACTAGCGAGGCTCTAGCAACCAAGAATCAGCGAAGTAACACCCAGTACAAAGGAAATGCTTCTCGATGTGCATAGGCAGCAGCCTATCACAAGGCTCATTCCCTATGATAGCTAACAACTTACTGGGAAGACTCTTTTATTGCATTCAAGTGTAATAAAAATATAATTCCTCTGTTTACTAGGGGTATAATGAAAAGATTACGTACGAGGTTTGGAACACTTTTTCTCTCCACTATCATATAAAATATCAATTCTACTCTGTGCTCCATTAGAACTGTTACTACGAGATGCGTTAGAGTAGGTAATGACACTGATTTTCTTGTAACAAAGAATTTTATTATTTTTACAAATTAAGATCATCTTCAAAATAGTCCCCTTGGAAAGATACACAGCGATTGAGGCATTTTTTCTTTTCGTTCTTGGTAGCAGTGCTGGAAGGCTTTTGCTGGACGGTTACGCGCTTCTGGTTATTATCCAAAGTACCAAAATGGCGGCCTTTTAAGTGGTTAAGAGCAAGGAAAATAAGTCACGCGGCCTGAGAGCTAGCAGATACGGGGCTGAGAAGCCACGTTTTTTTTCTTTCCTTTTCTGTCAAAAATTCATTACTGGAGACTGCGGTGTGACATGGCTCTTTAAAACCATCTTGGCGCACACTTTCGCCATATTCAAATCCTGCACTAAAAGTTGATGGACGGTAAACACGTTCAAATTTAACTTACGTCTGATCATTCTTACCATCAATCGATCTGTTCACAAAGGAGACTTTACTATGTCCACACTGTCATTGTTTGAGGTTGAAGGTCTTCCCACACGAGATTCGAAGGTCTTCCATTTGTTTTCGGCCTTCTAAATTGGACTTGTGCAATCTGAACACTTGTGTCCTGGATAGAAAATGTTCTCCATAAGCCTTTTGTGAGATTTCGTAAGTCACTGTAGCGAATTCGCCAAACACATACAAAATTTGATAGAACGTTGGTCAAACTCCACTGCCGGCACATTTTCGTAAAGCGCCTACTTCAGATGCTCCCAACAATCGCGTAGCAACTGGAGCAAGTTCAAACTTATACTGACAGCACGGCAAGGATTACCGTATTTGCGCGAATATAGGCCGCACTTTTTTCTTAAAATTTGGCTTGAAAAATCATGGTGCGGCCTATAAACGAGATTTTCCCCCTCAGATCATAAATCGTCAGCTTTAAAATGATATGTACACGTATTATTCTGCAGCTTTCGATTTGAATAATTTCAGTTGTAACGGCACATCCACATTTCCATAAACTACAAAATCAAGCAAATCCTTTTCCACATCTGGATGTTTGCATTGTTACCCTCGAAAAGAACACCGACTTTTCAAACTACTTAAGACTTTCTCTTCACTTGCACACCACCGACGAAGTTTTTTTCATCAACAACAAATCTGCGTCCAGCCTCGTGTTCTTTTGTAGAGCTGATAACTTGAAATTTAAATTTCGCTGTGCAACTAGTCAGCTCGTTTTCCATCGTCACTCGGAAACCAAATGATCAACTTCTCTCCAATAAATTAACTTCGACCTTCCTTACACTGTCGCTTTATTAGTCAGTCACCAGATCTCCTAATACGCAAAACTTGTCCTGTTGGTGACGAGTCACCCTTAGTTATGCGAGAGTTGAAGAAGGGGAAGGAGAGAGATGTAACTCAAAGTACTGTCTAATTGAGCTTTCTCGTAAATTTGGTAGTGCGAGATTTACTTTTTCTATAATCTTGTGTCAAAAGTTTAGGTGTGGCCTATATTCGCGCAAATACGGTAACTTAACTGTCGTGTGAAGGTGAAGACAGCAGCGTTGTCGGTTTGTGCACATTGTTGTCTTTTTACTTTTCTAACATACCTCGTATATTGAGGTGATTGCTTAAATCCTTTATAGAATACTATTGCTCCCTTATTTTAACAAGAAAATTAGAAAAAAACAAAAATGGATCAAAAGATAGCGATCTTGGCCAATGATTAGTTTTTGGATCAGGGGGCACAAAATTTTTGAACGGCCCCTAGATCCAGTTTTCGTATTTTCTGCCGAATAAGCATATCATACTGAGTTTACTGATAGTTTGGATTTGGCTACACTATATGTAGTTCTCCGGTTATAAGGCCTACAAGAAAATTTTTGATTGAAATATATTGGATCTTTTAATCCAAAAACGCTGTTTTTCTTCTCACTCTTCGCTTGTATTATGACGTAGTTAAAAAATTGGAAAATACGTTTCCTTATACCCCAAAAATTGTATTTCATTAACTGTTGATTATTTTACAACAAAGAATAATTATATTAAAACACACATTACTTATCAGACCACATATGTGTATTAAGAAGCAACTAAGCTACAGTACTTACCCATTCGATATGGCATATTTGATGTGATTACTGGTAGTGTAGATGAATACACCACTATCATCCCATGCACCTGATTTGACACGAATGTTCTCATGAATGGAACATAGACTCTCCAGACGGCGATTGCAAATGTTCACAGTGTGCTTCGCCAGCAAAGCAACATGGGACAAGTCCGACGACCACACCACATAACGGCATTTAGAGATCTTCACTTGTGCCAGTGTTCTGACATGGGAATGAAAAGAAAATATCAGAATTATTAAGTTCCACACGAACGTTGTGAAAATAAAATATTTAAACTAACTGTAAATTATTATATGCCTGTTGTTCTGTATGGTTGCGAAACATGGTCGCTTACTCTGAAGGAAGAACATAGACTGAAAGCGTTCGAGAACAAGATCCTGAGATGAATATTCGGACCCAAGAGGAACGCGAATGGGGAATGGCGGAAATTTCATCACGAGGAACTACATAATTTATACGGTTTACCAGATATTGTTAGGGTCATCAAATCTAGGAGGCTCAGGAGGGCAGGTCATGTAGTCAGGATGGAAGAAAGTAGGAACGCTTTCAAAGTCTTAACTGGAAGACCAATCGGAAAACGACCATTAGGAAGATCCAGGCGCAGTTGAGAGGACAATATTAAGATGGATCTCGCAGAAATAGGAAAACAAAGTAGAAACTGGATCCAGTTGGCTAGGATAGAAGCCAGTAGAGAGCTTTTGTGAGCGCGGCATTGAACCTCCGAGTTCCATAGACCATAGAGTTAATAAATTATTAAACATTTTCTTCTTGTCTCTCTTAATTAACAAAGCAGAAAATACGCTTAATAAAAGCTATTATATTAAAAGAGATATCTTTTGAAAGTATATATAAGTTGGTTCACATTCTTGTAAATTAAAATGCATTTAGTTTATAAGATTGAAATGTTTCACAAAATCTGCAGTAATATTACGCCTTTCTTTCTTACTGTAGAATATTCATACGATTAACAATTCGTAAACCCACACATAGAGCAAGACGGTAGTAAAAGCTAGCGTTGAAAAAGATAGAAGTGACAAGGCAAACAAGGCATAACCGTAGTTTTGCATATAGACTATTCGTGGATCCATAACAAATCAAAAACTGGCAACCTTGTTTTATTCCATTCCATCTATAGGGTGTCTACTAAAATTCCAAAATGAAATTTCGTCACATTTTCTTCACCAAACCATAAAATTTCGTAACATTCCAAAAGAGCGAATTTGGGTGCGAATTAGGCTGAATTTTCATGCATGCGATATAAGCGTGGTTTGCTTGCGATTTGGTAGCGTCTAAAGCCGGCCATAGGCGTTTTTTGGTGGTGAATTTTGATGCTTTATAGAACAAAATTCTCTTGTCTGTACTCATATTTGTACAGATAAAAAAGAAACTCGTGACCCAAAAGCTAAATTTCGTGACTTTTTCTTGACTTTCATAATCGTTTTCTCATTTCGTGACTTTTGTGACCGATAAACACCCTGATCTACTTCGTTCCCTCTCCGTTTCTTGTTCGATCTGTTCTCTCTGCTGGCTCTATAAAAGCCCGTTCCTACCTCATATATTAGCGAGTTGAAAATGACTGCGACACTCTGAGTTATTTTATCTCTGAAACCCTGTAAAAATCTATGGACTTAAATGAAATGCTAATAATAAAACAAACAATTTGAGGATATTAAGATTCGTTTGTACATATTACATGTTCAACATACTATTTGACTATATGATCATTCCTAGATATTGATCTATTCTTACTGTATTCCCATGAGGATCGTTGACTCGATTAAAGTCCAGTTGCAGTTAATCTGATGGTTTCTGTTAAAGAGCTAATTAAATCCAGCCATCAGACACTACTTGAAATTCATAACTTAATTTTGATTTGATTTTCAGTTTTGAGTTCCTTTCAGCAGCCAGACTACATGAGACGTGAACCTACAGCTTAACGTGGATTCCAAACCACATGAGCTCCCGCCGGGAATCGTGTCCGGGTCTCCCACGCCAAACGCGCGTACGTTAACCGCTTAGCCACGAAGGAGCTCATTGAAATTCATAATTAGTTACTCAAATTTTTTTTTCGTGGGAGCGAGGGACGGTTCTCAGTAGTAGAGCGGTTAGCTCTGGTGCAGGGTTCGACTCCAGGTCATGTAAGTGCGGTAGGTTTTCCCGGGGTTCTCATGTTTCCTACCACATTCCCATTCCACCAATTATTTCATAATCATTCACGTTCACATGTTATTGGTGTACGTCCGTGGGACGCTAAGTTGAAGTTTTCATATTTAGAAAAAATACTTTTTCAATTCATTACTTCCCCCTTAATTCCAGACTATTTGTAGATTGAATATAAAATCCGTGCTAAGTACACAAAAATGGAAAAGATCGGTTTAATGTAAAAATGTGACCTATGTGACTAACACTGCTCAGTGAAAAACGGACTATCTAGTACTCACTGTGGAAGTAGTTCAAATAATCCCCAAAAGAATGCGCGTCCCTATATGTTCCATCAGTTCTGAAGTAATCTGGACTGTTTATTAAATACTTTCGCTTTGGTAGTTAGCACGGACTTTATATTCAGTCTACATTTGTTTTACTATTACTAATACAGTTAAACTTCGATAGACGTTTTTCTGAGTAAAAAGGTCAGTATTAAAGCAAGTCAAGTATGCTTTTATATAAAACAGAAAGTTCTTTCTCTATAGCAATCATTTCCAACTGGATGCTGTATGACGTCACAGTTTGCTGCTCAGGTTCTTGGTAAACCCACAAACAGAGCAAGAAGGCAGTAAACCTAGCGTTGATGGAAAATAAACGTGACAGGAAAAATAATGTATCTGCGTAGTTTTCCAGATACACTATTCGTGCATCCATGACAAATCAAATACTGACAACCTTGCTTTATTCCATTTCTTGTTTCGATTCAACCTTCTCTCTTTCCTTGCTCCGTAAAAGTTTGTTCCTACGTCACACATTAGCGAGTTTGAAAGGACAACTCTATAGCGTCTGAATTTTAGTAAGATGTAGTGTGGCATTCTGCATTACATTATCTTAAAAATTACCTAAACAAACATTATGAGAATATTACGATCATTCGTTTGTACAGTCAGCGACAAAAGTTCTTTCCATTTGATGAAATTAGTTTCGTAAATAACTTCAGAATGGAAGGACAATTTCAGTACAGTTTTCAGTAAATTAAAAAGAATGTAATTTCCTGTACGTTCCAGCCATACCACCGTTGTACGTCCAACAAACCATCTCAAAATACATTTTAGCAAAAGGAAAGAACTTCTGTCGCTGACTGTACATATATCACATATTCAACATGTTAATTTGACTATATTATGATCCCTAGATATTGGTCTATTCTTATTTCCTAATCTATTTCAGTTTCCATTATTAACGTACAGTTAAATTTCGACAAAAATATCCAAAGCGATTATAGCTAATGTGAACGACTCTTGCAGCTTGACTTAGCGATTAACATTTACTAAATTTATGTTACGTTAATATTAAGTATAATGTACTTTATAGTGAAATCTAAATGTATTCACCTCTTTTGCTGCACATCAAACAAAGTCACTCCATCTGTGTCTCGCAGCAGCAACATTCCTGTTCCTGCATAAAATATTTCATCACAATTTGGAGCCTGGACCTTCTTTGTGACTTCATTCTTCAAATTCTTCACCACCAGCTGACAAAACAAGCATGTATTTAAAATTATTACTAGTACCTAATACATACATACACACACACACACACACACACATATATATATATATAATTAAAGAGCAAACAATAACAAGCTACTTAAAAGTATTAAAGATATGCTGCAAAAGAGAAAAATATTATCCTACATCTATTACTTTGTTTAGTTTACATATCTTAATATTTATTCGAGTATCAATCAAATTATTTAACAGAAAGTGTTCATTCTAAATGCAAATGCATTTTAATACGTAGTAAATTTAGTTTTAATAAATCCTGAAGGCTCTTGACCTCTGAGTTTTATTTGTTTATCTATATTATAAGATTGAAAGTGACTATGTTTGTGACTTAATAACTCTTGAATCACCCGACCGATGTCGATCAACATAGATGAAGTTCGGGACTGGGAGTTTTTTTATAATTTCACTTTGACGTTAGAACCTAGAATAACTCTTGCACCACCCGACCCATCTTGATTAAATTTTCAACATAGATGAGGTTCGGCACTGTGATATTTTTTTTTCTATTTAACTTTGACGATGCAACTTAGAGAAGCGGGAGGGGATATATATATATATATATATCTATTATATAAAAGAGAACGCACAAATCCTTTGTTAGCTCATCACGCTAATACGGCTGAACCAATTTCTTTCATTTTGGGGGGGTTATTAGGATTTGGACCCTAGATGGTTTTTATCATATCACTTTAATTTTTAATTACCAGTGTCTTGAGATAATTGACCATTCAAGTGTCCATACGTACAAATCCTTTGTTATTAGTTCATCATAGGTATAAAAATAAACGTATTTATATGCAACCCGCATGACCGTGTCACTCGGCGGGTTAACATAAATGACAGGCGTTTTAATGTTAACATTTACTGCAATTTGAGAGCGAAAAAGTAAAAATTATCTAAGTAACAAAGTTTATTGCGTTCCGGGGTGACCGCAGCGAAGCGGGTCACTCGGCGGGTTAACATAAATGACAGGCGCTATAATGTTAACATTTACTGCAATTTGAAAGCGAAAAAGTAAAAATTATCTAAGTAACAAAGTTTATTGCGTTCCGGGGTGACCGCAGCGAAGCGGGTCACTCGGCGGGTTAACATAAATGACAGGCGCTATAATGTTAACATTTACTGCAATTTGAAAGCGAAAAAGTAAAAATTATCTAAGTAACAAAGTTTATTGCGTTCCGGGGTGACCGCAGCGAAGCGGGGTGAACGCTGCTAGTATAAAATAAAAATGAAAATGACTGTCTTTGTGACTTCATCCCTCTTGAACCACCCGAAGGATCTTGATCAAATTTTCAACATACATGAGGTTCAGACCTGAGATGGTTTTTGTCATATCACTTTAACGGTGCACCTTAGGGGAAGGGGAAGAGGAGAGACACTTATAAATGATCCAAAATGACCGATATTGGTGTCGAATTTATAGTTTTCTGGGTCGCAGAGATGAACAATGATACTTCCGATGATGTTTAAATCCAAATTCAGCTCTGCAACTTGGGGAAGGGACATGATATATAAAAATGATCGAAATTACCAATATCAGTGTGGAATCCATAGTGTTCAGGGACGCTGAGGCAAATAATGACACTTTTGACGCTGTGCCTCGCAAGATGGGGAGAGGAAGGATGATATATATCATCGAAAATGATCGATGTTAGTGCCGAATCCATAGTTTTTGGGGTCGCTGTGAAGAACAGTAACACTTCCAATGTTGTTTAAATTTAAATTCAGCCACTCCACATGGGGGAGGAAGAAGGGAGAGAAATATAAAAACGATCGAAAATGACCGATATCGGAAAGCGCTTCAATACTAAAAAGTGACTGACCAACGGAGCATATTGTTACTTTTTCTTAATTTAACCCAGCAAAGCGGGTAATTGATGCTAATTAACAATAAACATGGAATCTATAACTTATTAATATACATCTGATAAAGGTACATAAACGCAAAACCAGCTGAATGGTTATCTGCTAATCTTCAATCTGTTTCAACATTCAAAATGAACTTCTAAAGTTCAATTCTACTATGTAAAGCGTATTCTAAAACACGTAGGAAGTGAAATAGAAATCAAGAACTGGATATACCTTGAACTCTATATGCTGTTGAAATGACAGGGAATGGAAAGCCGAACTCCCTGGAAATAACATTTACTCAACATATGAATACTTACCGAGTGAGTTCTATCCAAAACAGCGAACCTATTTCTTGCAACCCACAATGCAGTGACTCCTGACGATCTTTTTCCTTCTGGGGAATCCGGATTCTGCGTATCTGAGTCTTTAGGGATGGTGTACAGATCGTACGTGCTGTTCTCTACGTTGGTTGTCCTTGTACATAGAAGAACAGCATTCTCAGCTGGGTTGTACGACATGCTGAAAGAGACCCAGATGAAAATATGAAAATACATGTACTAAAATCATATTACCTGCTCATCTTAAATTATAGCTTGTAAGATAATAATAATATACATTTTTTGAGCCACTATATATATATATATATATATATATATATATATATATATATATATAGATAGATAGATAGATAGATAGATAGATAGATATCTTGAACAGGTTTCTTGGTCCCCATTTTGGGACGTATCGACCTCTTGCAATTTTCTCCAGAAAGCACAAGCGGTCACTTTGTCCCCGTAAGGTCTCTTCGTCCCCGAAAAAAGGTCTCTTCCTCCCCAAATGGATATCCAAACAGGTCGTTTTGAATCTTCGAGGTCTCTTCATCCCAATCAGGCTTACCAACTAACTTTTGGATGGAAATTGTTGACTTAAAATTTTTAAGCACAGAATTCACTGTTCAATACTTTATAGATGTGTATACTGTTCTACACATCAGCAATAACATATTGATTAAAATTTTCAAATTACACCCTGTTTTCGAGATCAGGATTTTATTTTGGGTATATCAATAACAAAGAAAGGAGAAAGAGAAAATAAAATATATGAGAATATTCATTTCAACTGTTAATATTTCAAATTTGAAACATGTGCAATGATCTCGCACTATTACAGTAGTTATTTAAACTAATTCTATCTTTAAAGTAAAAATTTAAAAAACAAAATCTTTCAGTTTAACGTCCCATGATTATGGCCGTAGACTAAGGCAGTCGATGATTAAGACAAGTTAATGATAATGGAGGAATTAATTGAATGAGAATGTTAAATGAAACGAGAGTACCCCGAGAAAATCCACGAAAATATTGTCCACCACAAACTTAAGTGGCCGGGGATCGAGCCAGGGACTAGATGCTTCAGAGTTAAGCACCTTACTACTGAGACACGGTGCCCCCTTTCTTTAAAATTTTCGTTGTACGAGTATTACATGAACAATACTCTAATGGTTTTCAATAATATGCTAGTAACACAAGTAATTGAGTGACTGACATGGTAACAAAAATGTTTACGTACATATCGTTTAAATACATATAAAATTCGACTATACGTAGGAGTTACAATACCACTATCTCTGGTGTAGTCGGAAATATTATACGAGGGATATGCCATAAATCTAATAACACTAATAATCTATTTTATAAGATATAGTTAAATTCTTTTTGACACATTATCCCTCTCCTCATTCATGTTTAGACTCCAAGTACAATATCATGGTATTCCGAATTCCTATCATTCGTTTATTTATAGCTCATTCGATTCTAGTTTATATTCTTTGTGTAACAACAATAAAATATCTTCCCGAGCTCCTCCATAGCTAAGCGGTTAGCGTACGCGCCTTTGGCGTGGGAGGCCCGGGTTCGATTCCCGGCGGGAGCTCATGTGTTTCGGATTCCACGATAATCACGTCCACGTCTTATATAGCCTAGCTGTTGAACGGGACGTTAAACTCAAAATCAAATCAACTCAAAATATTTTCCCCGCCACCACACACACACTAAACAGGTCTTTAAAGGAGTTTAAGACAAAAGAACCTCCCTCTGGGCAATCCGCGAAATGTATGTATTAAATCCAAGGTCTCACCCGTGTCTTCCGAATATGTAAATCAATTATAGTGCAGTACATCAAGAATCATTTATATATTTTTTCAAGATGAACATGGAAACGACATACAAAGGACATACGACTATCTTCAATATTAAGTACCAAATCTTTTAGTCTCCTTGCCTTCCGTAAATAGGCATATACTCAAGACCAGCCTGTTGCAAACTGAGTCCGCGTATCAAAAGTAATACTCGAGATCTATCCTTCTGGTGCTCTTAGAAATTAACATTGGTCCAAAAAAGAGAGAGAAGATAAAATTGAAACAAATCAGATATGAAAATCAGACACTACAGCTAAGAATCTCAAACATAATTTGAAAATTACATACGCAACCATAATTTACTTTCTCCTTCAGGACTGACATTTTATAAACTTTATGACTCTAATGTATAAGATATTCTTCTTCGTTTTCAATTACAAAACTGACAAACCCGCACGCAGGACAGCATTGTTGTTTGAATGATTGAATATAATAGAAAATTTAAAATATTTATGGCTAGCAAAGTAGCTGTAATAACACGTTAATAACATCTTTAATTAAGAATTTCTCGATAATTACTCGAATTTAAGACGTCCTCGAATCCAAGACGCACCCCAATTTCGCTGGGTTAAATTAAGAAAAATAGTATTATGTTCCATTTTTACTATTAATAAAGAATTCTTTGATATTGGTCATTTTCGGTGATTTTTATATAACCCTCTGCCCTTCCCATGATAATAAAGTTGCGGTTATCTTTTACCTTTACAGGGGTTAACTTCCATATTACGTCCCCGTTCATCTTTAATAGTAATGAAGTAAAAGCTTTTGTGTATCAACTACGTGTCTCACCATATTGAACTTCTTTATTTTATTTATTTATTTATTTTACATAGGGTCTACTGACAAATTATATTTAATATAAATAATTCGTAAGTATATTTGTAAAGTTTTGTACACATTCCAATTCCAAGCAGGGCGGGATCCAGGATTTTCTGATCGGGGTGCATTAATAACTACCAGTACATTTGAATTAAATTTGATTTTTTAAAATGTCTTTAGGCACCTGTGGCGTGAATTAAGAATTGCCCTGGAAGTGCTAAGTGTCTGCTCCCGGTGAATCCTTTTCATTCAACCTTCAAAAAATTGACTTAAACTATTGATTTTTGCAAAACTTCACTTTCTTTTAAACCCAAATGGAAACATGACAGCAGAAGTTTTCAGAAAGTGTTGCTACTTTCACTGGTACATTGTAAAAAAATCGTTGTGTTATTTCAACAACATGCCTATGTGTTAACACGATTGTGTTAAAATATAACACAAACAAGTGGTTAGAATAACTCACTTTCCATTTGGAGTTGTGTGTCAGATGCCGGTAGTTGAAATGACACACAGCCTGTGTGTTAAATCAACACAAGTGTAGAATCTTCGGTGTTGTTTTCTGCGTGATTGCCAAATATGGTGGGCATCTAATTATAAAGGCTTATGAATTGAAGCTAAAGACAAACACAGTAGAAAGAAATACTTAAACAAATCCAGGTATACGCAAAATTTCATGTCCAACATTTGATGCATTTATTGCTTCTTTTTCTAAGCGATTGCATACTAGAAACAACAAACGAATCAACTTTATTAGATGGAACTGGCGCCGATTATTTGAAAGTGTATATGGAAGAACTATAAAATAAAGTAAAAAGACAGTCGTCATTTTTTATAAAATTAGGTCTACATGGCGAGCAGATTTTATCTTATCCCGAATGGTTATCGTCGAATATACGCGGATTAAAGGAGCACTCTGATTAGCCAAATTCAAAAGACCTCAACAATTTATCCCTTTACAATCGACGTTTTCTTCATCGCCTCCGTGGCCAAGTCGGCACGCGGCTAGTAATTGAAAGGATGGTGATTCGTGCCCTCCCCAACACTGGAGTACATTTTTTTTTTTACTTGTTTAAAGTATTTTTTTACACTCAGCATAATGTAAACACATTACGCATATAGGCGAATTAACATATTTTGGGGGAGTAATTTTGTGGTTCATTAATGCTTACGGCACGGCTAAACACCGGTTGTGTGTTAAAGATGTAACACCCCCCCCCCCTTTGCTAAACGCCAACACCGCGGGGTAGTCACGCTGGAACCACTGCCCTGTGTTGAAATTGAGTTGAATTAATACAACCATTTTTTACTGTGTAGCTTCTCACTTTAGGTACTGTATATTTACAATGAAGAAGGGTGTACGTGCACCTTTGCATCCCCCTAAACGGCCCTGATTCCAAGTATAAACAGATTTTTATCAAGGGACAATTTCTACTGATCCAAAAGCCTTATATTTTTAAACGTATAAGATCTACTTCTTCTTTATATACATTTAGGCAAATATTTCTATTATCACCTAAGCACTTCGGAAGTCACTGCCTGGCGTGCCCTGTTGGGATTTTTATTTTTATTTTAATTTTAACGTATCAATATGTCTTTCTTAACTTTCCAATGATAATAGTAATATCTTGTCATTGTGCAAAGAACAGATTTCAACAGATTCAGGCGCGTTCCCAGAAATTTTTAATGGGAGGGGAGGGGCTGAAAAGTTTTGGGCAAAACTATATACAACACATTCCTATTTTGTGTTGAACATGAATCCAAGTATGCAAGAATGGCTATTACGCACACTCACAAACACACACACACACATATATATGTATATATATATATATATATATATATATATATATATATATATATATATATATGTATATGTATATATATATATGTGTGTGTGTGTGTGTGTGTAGTGGCGGATCCAAGGGGGGCTATAGGGGATCATATCCTAGATCCGCCCCTATATATATATATATATATATATATATATAAATGCACAGGAGAAAAGTGCCAAGAACAGAGAGAGCCGAATTGGAATGGGGCATTAAAGCGTTCCACTACTATTACATTTTACTTGTTAAAGTGTTCGTTGGTGTGTGTGTTTGGAGATGGAGGTGAAGAGGGATGGATCATTCTGTTGCAGATATGCTGCATTTTGTTCTTCATTTCGACAAGAGACGTTAGGTAACAATTTCGTGAGTTTTTCTCTTTTCGTTGTAAGTACATTAAAAAAAAACTTTGCACTCAATGAAGGAGCTCGAGCCGGGTGCACCTCCCTCTAAATACGCCACTGAACAGATTTACATATTTTAGGGCTCTTATATGTTGAAAAGGCTATGTCAGTTCATGTTTTTCATGTCAGTTCGTCACGATGTACGTGTGCACACTTAGAAACTATACGGTCAACGTATCGGACCAAAGTTTAGTCATAAGATTGTATATAAGTTTCTCTAGAGTAAGGGGCATCGAATTTAATCCTTACTCCCGTATAAAAGTAATTTTCTTATAGCTAAAAACTTGAAATCGCTGTTTCTTCGAAAATGGCTCTAACATTTACGATTGTCTCATAAACAAGTATTTCATCAACAACTTCATGTAATGTTTCTCTGAGGAAATTTCCGTAGATTTACTGAGTTTCTCTTGAAGTAAATTTGTTCGGATAATTTTCTGAAAAACGGCTAAAGCAATTATTTTTTCACATTTTGTAAGAAAACTCAGTTTAGTTTAACGTCCCATGAATATGAATCCAAGGTTAACGGTAATGATGTGAAAATAGTGATGATGAGGTGAATGATAATGGTGGAATGAAGAAAATGGGAGGAAACGGGAGAACCATGAGACTATCCACGCAGTGTTTGTCCGCCAGAAAGTCCACTTGCCACGAATGAGATCGATCCGGTGACCTCATACACTAGAGGAGCGTCCTACCATTGATGCGTAGAGTTCCTGCCTCGATCTCAGCTCGCGCTAAGTGGACTTTGTGGCAGACAAAAATCGTGTGCGTGTGTTTCCTCGGGAGTTCTCCTATATAACCCTACAATATAGAAAATAGAATATCTTTTTTCTTAGGAAAGCCTGAAAAGATCACGTCACGATGTATGTGAAGAGATAGTTTACAGGTAAAATGTGCTTTTGACTTTGGAACAACAGTACTAGTAAAGAGTCTTGTAGTTATAATTCAAAACAAAAGCTTCGTCGGATTTACCCGTTTCATGTCGTATACATGACTTAAAACTGGCTTTCTGATTCGGTCCGTCTGTCCTCCCCTTTACAGGCCTAGAGGTCACACTGCCCAATGTATCAAGACAAAATTCTGGAAAACTGTTTTAATAAAAATCTCTCTAGGAAGGATTTCGAATGTCCCTCGCGCAGCATAAAGGTAAAATAGCAAACATTCTTTTCAATCATTAGAAAGAAATTGGAAAATCTCGTCAAAATACTTAATGTTTCACAAAATAGTGTGTGCAACAATGCGTTTTGGCAGGGAGAAATTTACTATTAATACTCGTAATTTACACATTTACTCGTAATATGTAAATTGATTGCAGTGGAGTACAGAAAGGCGGGATTTCCTGGTTTTAACTCCCCATTTAACAAGATACTATGAAAAAATAAACAATTACTATATTAAGACATGTGTTCAAAAATGTGTTTGAAACAATAAGATTTTGGGTGATTGAACTTATTCCCTCATGAAATTTTGTGTACGTCACTAGTTGGTTGATTGATTTGATGGGAGTTTAGAGTGGAAGCCGAATCACTGTAGTCCATTTAAATTTCTGAATCGCAGGTGCTCGCTCTAGGTACTAATTAGCGTGGAAGGCATAGTAGTATTTAGTTCCATGAGCTAGCTTTCATTTTTGAAAGATTTAGACTATATAGAGAGGGTAGAAGTGACACGAGAAAACGTAGAAGGATCTTACTAAGGGACATTTTCAGCAATACTTTAGGATAATGATGTAGTTCTACCTTAAACTGAAAAAAAAAGTTCTTATCAATATCTTATCAATGTTCGTATAAAAAACCTCCTACTATTGATAGTCTATATAGCCTCTTTGGATTCAACAATAAAATCATATTATAATAGTAATACTTTGTGATCAACGCTAATTTCTATTAGTTAACAATTGCCGCTCCATGGAAAAACGTCCAAAATAAGACATTCATCGATCAATAGGTGTCATTGAACTGAATGACTTGTGTGAATCTTAATACTTATAAGCGATCCTCATGCGATAAAATTCGATAAAACTAATTTTTTATGGTACAAAACATGTCATTCGTACATAATATTAACAGGGTAAATAATTAAAATGAAACTTTTTCCAAAATATACACTATTCAGCCTTTCATTACTACACTAGCATGAGGACAGTCCACCCTATCCTTAATAAGATACAACAACCTAAATGTCCTAAAATTATGATTACCTTTTAAATTTTAAACACTTTCAATTAATCTTTTCAGAGTTACACGCACTTCTATATGGGCACTATAAAGTTGCAACACTTTGCACCTTTTAGATCAAAATACCATTTTATTATTATTATTATTATTAAAAATGTCAAACCTTAAGTGAAATATTCAAATAAATATTTAGTCAAATTTCAACATTGTAGTTGTAATAAGGTATCCTCATGAAGCGAGATCGTTTGAAACTTACCGCCTCGGGGAATAGTCTGATATGAACTATGACATTTATCAGGGTGGTCCCGTGGGAAAATTTCACCTGTGAATAATCCGTGCCAAACTGATGTGGCTATTCGTCAGAAAAGATTTCTAGCGAACAAGAAAACTTTTTAAATAATGACAATAAAAAACAAAATGTTTGTTAATAAAATATCAAATAAAAGCAGCAGCTATATTGTCTAAACTTCAAGGTTCTGAGTGGTTTCGACTGGTTGCTGATGAATAATCACTTTGCTTGATCGTTTAGTTTAAATTATGTCGTCTCTTTTCAGCACCGAGACTATATGGGAGATGCACTTTCATTTTAACTTGGGACCCGAACGAAATGAGCTCCCAATGAGAATCGAACAAGACTATCGTACGAAGAAACTGCGTAAGCTAACCCCTAACTATTATGTTTAATTATTATAGTATCATCGGAAATGGAAATATTAACTTGTTTGTTTGTTTATAAAATTTAGCGTCATTTTCAAAAACTGAGTTTATATGAGACGTTGACCTACGGTTTAAAATGTGGAATCCAAATCATCGTAATGCATTTAATGATCTCCAACAAAGAATGGAACCCGCGACCACGTACTACAAAGGCGCGATTACTAGCCGCGATTACTAAACCAGCGGGGAGGGCAATAAACATTAAGTAGTGTGATGGAAATGATTCAGTATTATCTCGTACTTTCTCATTTCGTCTGTCATTGACAGCTAATCGCTGCATCTCGTACCTTAAGGGTCTTCACTACAGCGAAATTAACCTACCGCTAATTTTAGAGTTTTTCTGTAATATCTTCAAACCAAATAAACATATTCGAAAAGCAGAAACGTAGTGAACGAGACAATACGATTTTGCATGTGATACAGTTATCACAACTCATCTATCTGCCTTCTATTTGCAACTGTAGATAGATTTAGCTATTTATTGTGGGTTCTGTAAATAGCGGCATACTAAAAGCAGATAGGTTAATTGTGGTAAAGGTATTACATCAAAATCATATTGTCTAGTTCACTACGTTCCTGCTTTTCCATTTTTTAAATTTTTTTTTAGACATTACAGAAAAACTTTAAAACTATAGGTAGTTTAATTTCGCTGTAGTGAAGACCCTTAACACCCGTATCATCCTGTATCCTACGCGCAACATGTCTATGATTCGGCATAAAGTGGTTACGCATTCTCATATTCAACTAAATGCCGACATTTTTTTTCGTAGTAAACTTACTTATAGTTGCCAAATGCTCTAATACAATCATTTAAAAAACATAGTTTGTAAATAACCTGTAAAGTTACAAAATTTACAGTTACTTGAATATCATAACTTCATTCATTTCAAATAAACGACTATAAATAATATTGTAGGCTATTGAGTAGTAAATCTTTAAATAAATGTCGATTATGCTTACTTTATTTAAATTATCGTATAAATTGTTGATTTTATTTAAGTATCCCCTTCAGCTGTAAGGCTATATGAAACGTGAACCTACAGCTTAACGTGAAATCCGAACCGCATGAGCGCCATCGGGAGTCAAACTTGGGTCTCCCGTGCCTATTGATTGATTAAGGATGCTATTCAGTTATTCCTTGTGATTGGGAGACAGTTCTTTGACCTTGTCTGGAATCTAAAAAATGGGTAAAATTGATTCAGATTAACTTAGATCAACAAATGAGGAAGAACATTAGAAACTGAGAAGCGAATATTCTTTCTGGAATTGGAATAAAAGAATAAACAATTATAATATAAAATAAAAGCATATGACATAGTTGAATTGTATGGTCGGCTTAGAAGTAATATGTGCGTAAGAGTGAGTGTCACCATCCAAAAAGATAAACAACAAATGGGCCTACAGTCTGCTAGTTAACAGTGCATTTTACTACACATACATTTTTAAATTCAAAAACAACTAATTTCAGTAAAATTAAGAATGGCAGTTATTATTATTGACAACGAACAGTTTATAGGACCATTCTGCTCAGTGCATTGTAGACAGCTAGGGATGCGCACGAGTCGAGATTTAAGCCTGTCTCGAGTCGACTCGAGAAAATGTTGTCTCGACTCGAAAATATGTTTTTGTCTCGAATCGTGTCTCGACTCGACAGTTTCTGTCTCGACTCAACTCGAATTCGAGTCGAGACAAAATATACGAATTAAAATATACGCACACATCAGCCAGAACATTATGACTACCTACCTAATTGTCAGTATGTCTATCTTTGGCACGGATAACAACGGCGAATGCCCTTGGCATGGACGCAATGATCCCTTGTAGGTCGCTGGAGAGAGTTGGCACCAGATGTGCACACACAGGTCACCTAATTCCCGTAAATTCCGGGGAGGAGGGCGATGCGCTCTGACGTCACGTTCAACCACATCTCAGATGTGTTCGATTGGGTTCAAATCCGGCGAGTTGGGGGGCTAACACCACTTGGAACTCGCCCCTGTGTTTCTCGAACCACTCTATCACACTCCTGGCCTTGTGACATGTTGCATTATCTTGTCGAAAAATGCCACTACCCTTGGGAAACATGGTCGTCATGAAGGCGTGTACGTAGTTTGCAAGCAGTGTGCGATACGCCTTGGCCGTCATGGTGCTTTACTCGAGCTCCACTAGACACATGGATACATAAGCATAACCTTGGCCCATATGGTTGGGGGGAGCAAAACATTCGTGCACAAACACACACACACACACACACACACATATATATATATATATATATATATATATATATATACAGGTGGCGGATCCAGGATATGATCAAGGGAGGGGCTAAACCATAGTTTGCCGTTTTACCTAGTGTAAAGCAGGATTGAAGCCCATTTTATCCAGTGTAAACTTGAGCGTCAAGGGGGGGCTACAGCCCCTATTGCCCTCCCCTTGTATCCGCCACTGTATATATATATATAATTCTCAACCTTCGCCGACCCACTTCTGGATGAAGGTTTCTCCAATATTTTTTCAAGCGTATCTATTTTCGGCAGTTCGTTTCCACGTTACTCCACACTGTTTCCTAATTTCGTCACACCATATTGTATTACAACGTTTTCTGGATCGTTTTCGTTCCCTTAGGATCCCTCAAGAATTGCTTTTGTCCACCTATCGTCAGTTGCAATATGACCAGCTCACTGACACTTGAGTCCTTTTATTTTCGCGATGATATTGGTCACTCCTATCATCTTCCTTATCAATGTATTTCTTTTTCTATCTCTCCGAGTTATTCCAAGCATACATCTATCCATGCTTCTTTGAGTTGTATATGCTCTCTCCCTTTGGAAGTTTAAGAAAGAGCATTATACATTTACAACTGATCACAGAAAGTTGTGAATTCAACCAAGCGTAGATTTTAATTCCTATTTTAGATTGGAAGCAGCAACATATTTCAAATTATTGCCTTTGGTATAAAAAACAATTATAAAGTTTGAATTTGCGGTGGCAGCTACATGGCATGAGTGTGAACTGCGATTCTTCTTTTCTTTCATTATTAAGAGAGTTTTATTTATTGACTTTAAGATTCACAAGCTGTAATTAGACGTATATAATATACATTACTCACTTGTGCACGTTAAACTTTTCTTTGTTTCGACAAAAATATATTCACAAATTTCCACTTGGGTAGGTAGTCTTCGACCTTAAATTGTCACTTTTTGAAACCAACCATACCTTTACTTCTAATGTTTTAACCAAATATTTAGTACCGTAGTTTCGAGAAAACCTCCTGATTTTGGATCACAATTGTGTAGTCGGAGTGTGTGAATGATAGAAATACTACTCAGGCAGATATCCAGCCTAACTTTACGTCAGTTTTTGAGGATGAGACCTAAAATTAAGCCTTTGCCTCTGTGCTTAAAATTGTTTTAGTCAATAGCCGGAACGTCTTTTCCCTAGAATAATTTCGCGGAACACAATGACGCAGAACAAAAAGTTCTACATTAGTTCTTTATCGTGCTTTAATAAGGTATTAATCTGCTTAAAATATGACAATAATAAACTGAAAAGGTACAAATTTGGAGCGAGACAAGTACAGCACAGGATCTGAATTCGGACACCACACTGACTTACTGGAGCGCAGAGCTGGTGCGTTCTGGCCCATTTTAAGCCCCGCTTAGCCAATCTTTCCATGATCTTTGCCCAATACCTCATATTGCACTGAGCCTTAAATGTTGTTAAGGAATTACCTGCAACAAGCTATCAGCACAACATCCACATATTAATTTAGGCCTACCGCAGCTCGTTAATAGTGTTTCTTTCAGAAAAAATCTCCAAAGAGGGTATTTTAAAAGTAAAGAGGGGAATTATAGTTAAACATGTTTCTTGATATCCTGATTTTCTCTGAAAATTTGCCTGAAGGGTATTTTGCACTTGACTGTGGGTGTGTATAAAGGGAGCGTGGAGTATACTTAGCGCCCGTAGATTTAGCGCCCACATATAATATCGTATACTTAGCGTCCAGAAAATATTTGATGCTTATCAGTGTGCTAGGGTTGACCAAAGAGAGAACTAGTTTATATGTATAAATGTAATTTCGTACTCATATCATCTATCCCCATTCCCTCTCTTTTGACGACTAAAGAACAAGGATTTTTCACTTGAAAGATCCTGCTATTCTTGCTGCACAATTGTCATGTTACTTTTAAAACCCCTTAGGCAAGTTGAAAGAAATGTGTTCTTTTCTTCCTCTTCTGTTCACCACCATCAGCTCTAACACTGACTTTTCATGTACATCTGTAATTACGTACAATTTAATTACGACTTAAGAGCATTACCATATCACCTATGAGATGGATGTGAATTCATGTGCAAGTGTTATTTTAAAATTTATATAGTTTTAAATAATAATAATTACACGCACCTTAATGCAAATACTACTGCATGGAAAACAGCAATTATTTATGCACATTGCATAACTTCATTTCCTATCGTAAATACAGGGTGTCAAAAAATTCAACTGCCAAAATTTGCTGGGTAATTCTTTATATCAAATGAAAATAAAACGTTCTAATAAACATGTGTCATAAAACGACTCCTTTCAGTGTTATAAGCCGCTCTAAACGCAACTAATCACATTTTAAACCCTAGTTTGAAAATAATGGAACACATTGCAACTAGTCAAAGAAATTCGGCAAGAACTAATATTTCCTCTATCTAAATATCCATACAAGGATACACTTTTAACCCTAGAACTACCAGGTGGGTCCATTGCACTCGTACGCATACTTTCTTTAATAATTACTAAGACTTAGTAAGTATTGAGATTCTATGACATTTCCCTGGTTGTGTTCTTGTATTATGTTATTAAGTTTTTTTTTTTCTCGTGAGTCAAGTGATAGTTTTTAAAATGTATAGCATTGGGTACCGAGTGGGTTCATTAAACTCGAGCCTTATTGAAGAAATATGATAATAGATTCAGTATAGATTGAGATTGTGGCTCGTAGCGGAGCTAACGTTCTGATAATCTTCTAACTGTCCCAATGAAGTCAGATATAACATATTGCAACTTTATGTGTTATTATGTACTTTGATTGATTTAATTATTTGCAATTTTGCTTATTTTAGTAGCAGCGTTTCTTTATTTATTCACTTATATAAGTCCCTTGTCAGAAGCATAATAGTTGCTTTTGTCTATCAAACTGTATTAATTTTTCCATTGTATGCAGTTACGTATCCAGGGGGAGTTTCCGGGGATCTGGACTCCCAAGCCCCAAAATTTTAAAAAGTTGTTAGAATAAAACCTAAATTTGCGCTTTCAGTCTCCACATTGACAAAAAAGAGTTTTCCAGAGTAGAACACTGACCCCCCGAATAGAAACCCTGGCTTTGCCACTGATTGTATGTAAAGTTTTGTTTTTGTTAGTGTGTTTTGATATTGCACGTGGTAGACTAACAGATCACTAACAATACACGTCACTATTGATGGTAGAGGAGGTAAATCAATAAGCAATGAAGAAACTGCTTCCCGACAGACGATAAGATATTAGCAGACTTATATACAAATGCAACTGAAGTTTCTTGTTCAGGTATCGATATTGAAATGAGACGTTGGGTGTTTTCTTATCCAGTGGATGGGTTAGAAGTTTGAAGCGTAGCACCTATAGCTAATGCAAAAAGCACGCGCTAATGCAGAAAGCAAACTCCGGAGAAAAGCGATCCTACAAGGGCTGCCTTAAGTTTTGATGACAACATCGGCGCTATTAGAATACCTGATGACGAACTATTCCTAATTCGTGAAGATGCAGATTCTTCACACACTCTGCAATATAATTTTATTCTTACATATAATATGACTGTAGATGAACAACTTCTCATTTTTGGGGGTGCGCTGTCTCTATTGACAATATATAACCAGTAAGATCAGCAATTTTACAATTGCAAAACACAATGCACAACTATCCTGAAGTGGTCACTTCTAGAGCGGAGGAAAAAACTCAAAGTTATCATATATTACAACACAACAAAATCAGACGTTCACACTAACAATCATATGGCTCTCTGTTACATCGCAAAACAATGAACAAAATGGCCTATGACAGTATTTTACATAACTGATGTAAGTGGACCCAACACTTATGGTATTGTGTCATCAAAGCGTAATTTCAAACGAGAAACAAACATTAAAAAGTTCGAAATGCCGTAAATTCTTTCTGGTTAGCAGTTCGCCAACGTTGAGAAGAAATCACGGAGAATAGAAGCTTCCCAGCATACTGAAGAGGAACAGCCTAAGAAAGTCTCTCCAGCAAAGAGGGAACACAAAACAAGAACTTTCTGCCGCAAATGCAAGCTATATGAATGTACTGACATGTAACATTTTCCAAGTGTAACACTCCGATTTTGATAAAATTTGGCAGGTAGATATTACACATGAAATAAAGGAATACGTGTTTTTTTTTCTTTTCTGGGGAAATTGTTTTAAGGGGTAAAAGCACCCACAAAAAATTTGGAGAAATTTGAGGAACGAAAGACAAGAAGAAGTTAGCCGAAGTGAACGGAATTTTGCAAGATATTATAACCTGTGCCTTTCGGGACTCAAATTTCAAAATTTTGCTTCAGGGCTTTTGCCCCCTAAAACTGTTTTTCCGCTGAAAAGAAAAAAAAACATGTATTTGTTTACCTGTTAAGTTTTATCAAATTCGGAGTGTTACACTTGAAAAGCGTTACATGTGAGAACAGCAAAATTGTATGAGAAGAGTCTTTGAGAAATTATACTGTAACTCGTTACAATCCAATAAAACAATTACCTTGACTAATTAATTTTTAAATTTTGTTACGCAGAAATAAGTTTCCTTCTTGCAAATTTCAATATTATATTTCTGAATAGTTTTTACTTCATAATAAAACCTTCCTTTTGCGAAAAAAGGAAAGGTTTGTATATAGATTTACGTCCCAAGGTTTTGCCGGGTAGGCTAAAGAAGACTTGAATTTACTGATTATAGTGGAATCCGAACCACTTTGTTCATTCAATGCTCTCCCACCAGGAATCGAACCTTGAACCTCATACGCCAAAGGCTTGCGTGCTTGCCACTAGACCAGCGGGGAGGGATAAAACAAACAAATATTGGAATATGTAAATTAAATTCACAACCAAACGTGGCTAGTGAGGGAAGTCGTAAGCCAAAGCGTTCCAGACAACTCACACGAACACGAAGTACATACTGCAGCAGTTGGGATTGGCGAATTTTTACAGGGAGAATGAGAAAGTCCGATTTCTATGGAATGGTGAACGGATTTGTTTTCCTTCTCTCTGACAAGGGTCAGAAAGGATGGATTACTTACAGCAAATCGTACCAGAAGAAACTGAAGAATTCTTAATTTATTTTGATCAACATTACGTATCAGGTAGTCTCTGGAATATCCGACTTTCATCTTATGGTGATCTTACAATTCGATTTCTTTGCTAGCCTCTTTTGTTTCTTCGCAGCATACCCGTTCATATAGCAACATTACAGAAAGAGACACGAACGAGTAAATTGACAGAAGCTTCGAATTTGAAATTCCAAAAGGTTGAACCTGTCCATCCTTCCTTGTGGATGGACATTGCAAAAGGAAGAGGCCATGGTTTGAACTGCATCGAACAAGAGTAGCGAGATGAATTACCGAAGAAGACGGTAAAATGGAAGACGACTAGCCTTCAAAGGCGCTTGTTCAACTTAGTGATGGATTATTCTCAATGAAACACCATACTCGTTCAATTTCTGATTGGAATTGATTACTACATAAGGCTGTAACTTTAGGGTATAATGTGTACAATAAGGTTTGTAGAGCGATTAACTTATTGTTCGTAAAGTAACGTTCTTTTTATTATAGAACGTTACGTTGTTTTTCAGTGTTTGTAGTGTATGATATCAATTGCTTAACTAAGTAGATTTATATTATGCATAAAGTTGTGAAATATGTATGAGACTTAATGCGGCCAGTTTGTTAAATGTTTTTTTTTTTCTGAAACTGTGTAATACCATATGATAATTTGACTTTTTTTCTTTTTTACAAGGGAAGTATGAATGAGCTCATGTCGAAACCTACCGTAAAATTTCACTCAGAGGAAGGAAGTCCCACAGAAAGACCACATACAAAAAAGCGGCACACACAATAAATATGCCTGTACCTTTTTACCAAATGCACGTATCTTAAAACTATTGCTACCATTGTTTTTCTGCTTAAATACTAGCCCAAAATCATGAATCATATTACCCTATTTACAAAACTTGACCTGAATTCAAGATGTCGGATTTCAAGATGGCTGCTGTCAAGGTACACCTTACCGTACGATTCCCCTTAGGTATAGTATGTACCCACACCGTTGTTATGGCCTTTTTATTATTAACAGGCCGTTTACAAGGGGTGGTACTGAACGTATTGTGTAATTGTCGACATGGATACGCGACATTTCAATCTGCCATTTTGGTTAATTCAACTTCAAAAACGCAGCTGCTTTTTTGTGTGTGGTCTTTCTGTAAGACTTCCTTCCTCTGAGTGAAATTTTACGGTAGGTTTCGATATGAGCTCATTCATACTTCCCTTGTTAGTATCGAACCCGATGTTGTTATATAGTCAAAGTTACCATATGTCAGGTTTTTACCGGGACAGTCCCGGTTTGGAAGCTCTTGAAATGAAATGAAATCTTTGTATTTTACATGCCACGATTAAGGAGATAGGAGTAGGATAGAGGAGACGGTGATTGTGAGAATGAATGAAATGGTGGGATGAAGATAGTGACAGGAAACGAGAGAACTCCGAGTTTATCCATACACGCAGCGTCTGACTACCACAAAGCCCATTTGACGCAAGATGGGATCAAACCAGGGACCCCATGAACCAGATGTGAGTGTTTCTACCACTGAACCACCGTGGCCTCCATGAAGACTCTTATCCCGGTGTCTCGCCAGTTTACATTTTGTCCCGGTTTTCAGTGGTGAGAATATGTTCACCGTTTTTTGTATGCCTTATCCTCATTGCGGTATTCTAGATTACGTCTGTTTTACATAGTTTTCACATTAAAAGCTACATATGTAATCTTAGTTTATAGTACATTTAAATATTGGTAGAGCATTGCATACCACTGCGTACAGTTAAGCAATCTTTGGATCTAATATGCTTGTTACTTTCCTAATCATCATCATTGATACATCCAATAGTAATTAAATAAAAATGTCTCTTAAACTGCTTCTGTTGATGAAAAGTGGTGGCAAATAATGCGCTTTGTCGAATATTAGTAACAAATTGTCTCTCAGCCCCCGTTCTTCCAGACATCTTGTATCATAATTTATGTAAAGTTATAATAACTTATAGTTTTGGGTATATAAAAAAAAACTACTGCCCTCCTAAAATTTTCTCCGCCTCCCCCCAAGACGTTAAAGCTGGCGTCGCTATTGGTCGGTCATAGCGCCAGGGAATTATAGTTTGGTTACTAGTTATTGATAATTATGTCCATAAACTTCCTTTGAGGTCCCGCTGGCTCAGTGGTAGAGCGTTCACATTTGGTGCCTGGGGTTCCTAATCGATCCCAGCTCGCTCTAAATTGGTCTTTGTGGTGGACAAACACCACGTGCTTGGTTTTCTAGGTTTTTTTTCGTTTTCTCTCACATTCTGTATTCCACTATTTCATTCATTCGCATCTTACCATAATCGTCGGATTTAAAACTCAAAGATTTCATTTCATTAACTTCCCTTCACATTTTCTCCAGGCTTAGGACTGGTTACATTCCTTACAGGAATATAGGCGTGTTTAGAAGGTTTTTTTTTTTTTTTAGCGAACCTTGCCATGCTATTTTGATTGTTGTTTTAACCAATCAAAAACATTTTCTTTATATTTATGTATTAATTTTCTTAAAATAATTTGCAGGTATTACCCTTGTCAGTGATGATATGCACAGGAAACTTGCTTTCATTTCTTACCCTATTCGCATACTGTCTCTGACTACCTTTCTGCGTGTCACCCTCTCCCCCGGAGCTTATGATTCATTGAAGCGTCATAATCAGTGCTATCGGCTGGTGTCTCTGTCTCTGTCTCTCTCTCTCTCTCCCTCTTCATAACAGGTTTACTTAGTGGACGCTAAGTACACGGAATATGGATGTAAGAAAATAATAGGAATTAACGATCTGTGGAAAGAGTGGTAAAATAAACTGGACATCCCTGATTGTGAGATAAAATCAATATAAAATTCCTTCGGTGAGCCAGAAATACTGGGCGCTACATATACGGAACCAAAGGGAGAAGCCCCGACTCACCCTCTGAAAGAAATACTGCTGATCAATAATACAAGGAAATCACAATATTAGGAAATCCAAATATTAGCCAGTAAATATCACATTTATAATTTTGATTTAATAAGTTAATATTTCACTTACCACTAAATGTAATGATATGGAAACTGGATTTGAACTGTTAATGGGGCTGCAGTCGCCTTCCTCGAAATATTGCTTCTGAATCAAATTTGTCGATAATCTGAGAAACGTTAATGTCGTAAGACCTTTCTATGCACAACACAACTAAACTACGAAATTTTTCTTGGCCAATAGTGCTACGAACGTATGTTTTTAGCCGTCTCAGGCACGAAAAGGAACGTTCACTGGTTGCGGAACTGACAGGCACGGTTAGAAAAGTCTTATAAACTTGGTTCAAGTTTGGGAAGCATTCGTAAAGGTTCAATTTTTAAAACAAATTTAGAAGCGATGAAAAATCATTTTCAATCTATCTCTCTGCACACAAGTTGGAGAAAACTGTTAACTCTGATGTCAGCTCAACTTTGGGGATTGTGTAGGTGTTGCTGACAATTGTGATACTTACTGCTGATGGCTTGTGTTGATTCAACACGTCGTGGAGGGAATGAAGAACCTGTATATCATTTTCTTTGAACTTTTATTGCTAATATCTGCCACAATGATGTCAATAACGGAATAATACACTTTGCGTCTGTAATATTCAGCTGCTGTCTCACACTCGAAGAAATATCACCATCCATCCAATGCTCGTGGGATTTGTCTTCGCGGAACGTTCGGTGCACTGCATCCTATGGTTTCTGCAATTTCTTCTGTTTCTGCCCACAGCGTTTTGAAAATTTTCTCATTCCGTAAGGACTGAAGGCTGCAGATATTGGCTTGCGACAAATTTTTTACAGTAGAAAAATTGGTACGTGTATTCTGTAAGTGCATGGACAGTTGATTCGTGTATTCAAGAACATGTCTCATCAGTTTAAGACGAAACAAAAATAAAAAATCATGAACATTTCTTAACAGGGAATGCGCATCTGGACCGTAAATTTGATAGTGATCTGCTATTTCCTCTAAAGTTTCAACTACAGGTCCAAAATTTTCTAAAACTGCACGAATAGCTTCCGATTTACAGTTCCATCTAGTGTCGCTCAAAGATTGTAATGTTACCAAATACTTTTTCTCTTTGAGGTTGAATATTTTCAAAAAATAGCGTGCTTTCTTGAGGGCTCTTCTATGAAGGAATGCAACTGCTCAGAACACCAAACATGTTTCGAATCGTAGACAGTTTTCCGCACACATCAACAATACATAAGTTCAAAATGTGAGCGTAACAATTAATATAAATGGCTAAATAGTTCACGTTCCTGATCCTCTTTGCAACGCCAGAGTACTGACCACGCATAGCGGCTGCACCATCGTAACATTGTCCTCGGATGTAATCTACATTCAGACCCAATGATATTAACACATTTGTTAACAGTTTGGACAAACTTTCGCCGTGATTTTTCTGTATTATAAAACCCGATAAAACTTTCGTGAACATTTAATGTTTCATCACAGTATCGCAAAACAAAAGATACTTGTTCGCTTCAAACCTTGAGTTTCATCCATGATGACACCATATATACCTGCAGTCTTCACACGATGGATTATTTTTCTCAGCACATACTCGCACATTAAATCTAGAAATTGATTTTGGTATTCGGGAATAACGTATCTAAATGTTTTCTCTTTGTTAACATAATACCGAAAAATCACGTCATTGTCTTTGGATCTTAGCGATAAGAGTTCTAGTAAATTACCTTTATTTTCACTTTCGTTATTTTCCTTATGGTCTCTAAGAGGAACACATTGGCGAGCACAATACAAAATACTATTTAGAAGTGCTTCCAAATATATTCTATTGCCATTAACTATTTGGTTCGTCTGCAAATCTAATTTACGCGCAACTGATCCGTGCAATAGTGCGTTTCAGAATTCCGCAGCCTTAGAAATGCAAGTCTTATGAGCGTTACTTGCCTCATGAATACCGAATTTATCTACGACCTTCTTCCAGTTACGGAAACCCTCTTTAGTAAAACTGTCTTCAGATTTCGGAATATCTTCGGAGAATGCGCGACAATAAAAGCAAAAAGCACTATCTCGAGAAATGTTATATTCTAACCAACTAAATTTCCTATACCAGTGGTCGAAATGAGACGGTATGCGGTGGTATGCCATACTGCCTCTGGTTTTTCAGTAATGAGGACATACCGTCTGTGGTTTTTCAGTGATCAAGACAATATTTAAATAGCCGGTATGTTGAGTCAAAATCATAATAAAACATACCGCCTCTGCTTTGTTTTCCACTTAGAACACTGGCCTATACCACTCAGATCGGAACTGGCGGCCATTTTTATTGGGGTACGTTTTCAATTGCGGTTGGAAGGGTCCTAGACCTACTGCCAGAAATGTCTTTGCCTTTTCACAACCTTTGACTGGATCTTCTGAAACTTCATCTTGTGACACTGTTTCTACAGTAATACCGACATTTTAATTCTTATCTTCTGAGACTTCATCTTCTGACACTGTTTTCACACTAGCACTTGAATTCTTATCTTCTGAAACACAAGAAGCAGATTGTTTAGTCACTATTTCATTATCTCCGCTGGCACTGTCAATATTGCTAAGTTTCGGCTTCTTAAAATATTCCAACATTTTTTTTTTTTTTTTGGAGCACTGCATATTAGTCACAGCAACTTCCTGTGAAACTTGAGAAATCTTCAAATACCCTAGATAAAATATAAAAAATGAAACCACTATACACCGATACACGTGAAGGCTATATATACAGAAAAAAAAAAACTTTCGAACGAACTGCTCACTGCCAAGGATACTGATTTCTCTGTAACTCTGGGAGGGGGGAACATTCAGACGTGGGTTTGTATATTCATAAAAAAATACATATAATACAAAATGCATATAAATATACATATTCAAAAAATACATGGGGGCCCATATGAGCTTTGGGGGGCCCGGCCCCCCAGAATCGGCGCCCTTGCTCACTGCAAACACAAACTCCAGAATAAATCAAGTGTATTATTTTTGGTTTGGGTGCCAGGGTGACTATTAGTAAAAATAGCTCACCTAATTCCAATTGTAAGGTACACTGGCGAATATTTGCTGTTTTTCTAGAGGCGTGGCCGATATTACCCCAAATTAATTTAAACCAGTAAACACAATTCCATAAATCTCCCATCCTTCCTTGATCATTTGCCAAAAACCGCATGAAAATCGGACTTCAGTCAGAAATTCTAGACCCAAATGAAATTCGTGAGTTTGAAAAAAAACACCCCGTATATGGTCTATTATGTACTATATGAAAGGTGTCTTTAGTTGTTTCTATAACTATTCTCTGAACTTATAGCTGTAATTGTTTTAATTGTGACAAAAAGTGTCAGCTTCATTGTGTGATGAAAAGTAATTTATAGTAACACCCCGCAAAAGACGCAAGAGGTATTGGACTCAAGGGAAAATAAGTAAATAGATAAATAAATAAATAAATAAATAAATTTGCTGTTCTTGAAATAGGTAACACTAGCAGCGTTCACCCCGCTTCGCTGCGGTCACCCCGGAACGCAATAAACTTTGTTACTTAGATAATTTTTACTTTTTCGCTTTCAAGTGATATGATAAAAACCATAGAAGATTGCAGTAAATGTTAACATTATATCGCCTGTCATTTATGTTAACCCGCCCCGCTTCGCTGCGGTCACCCCCGAACGCAATAAACTTTGTTACTTAGATAATTTTTACTTTTTCGCTTTCAAGTGATATGATAAAAACCATTATAACGCCTGTCATTTATGTTAACCCGCCGAGTGACACGGTCATGCGGGTTGCATATACATACGTTTATTTTTATACCTATGATGAACTAACAAAGGATTTGTACGTAATGGACACCTGAATGGTCAATTATCTCAAGACACTGGTAATTGAAATTTAAAGTGATATGATAAAAACCATCTAGGGTCCAAATCCTAATAACCCCCCAAAAATAAAAGAAATTGGTTCAGCCGTATTAGCGTGATGAGCGGACAAAGGATTTGTACGTTCTCTTTTATATATATAGATTTTATTCGTTACATTTTATGATTTTCGTTTTCACAATATGAAGTGTCGTACGCTATCGTAAGTGGTAATATTCAATATGTTTTACACCGAATCTACCTTACACCTAAATTTCCCCACACCGAATTTTCCGTACACCGAATTTTTCTACACCGAGTTTTCTTACACCGAATTTTCCTAGACCCATTCGTCTTATCGGGAGCAGGAAAATTCGGTGTAGGAAATTTCGGTGTAAGAAAATTCGGTGTAAGAAAATTCGGTGTAGGAAAATTCGGTGTACAGAAAATTCGGTGTAAAGAAAGATTCGTTGTAGTAGACCGTAAGATTTATTAAAAACTCGACTTTGAGGATAAATGAGTTTATTAGTTTGAAGTTCAAATTTTGTGTAGTACGTACTTTTACTATCTACTATCATTTTTACTGTTTACTGTCTACTTTATATTGCTTTATATTGAATTGTGTTCCTGAAATTATTGGAATTCTAGATTTCGAGGGATTTTAACATTTTATGGCCCTTTACATGACGAGAAATTTGTCCTCCAATCAGACATTTTAGTCCTCAAAGTCCTCCAATCAGACACTTTAGTTTGTTTACCTTAAGGCAAACAAACTAAGGTGTCTGATTGGAGGAGAAGTCAACTATTTGTACAACTATTATCTGATAAACCCATCCTGCTTTATATTGCCCGTTCCACTAAGACTTTTTTGATCAATATATTTTTGCATCTTACATATGTATATACAGAGTGATTCTTTGAAAACTCACGGATTTCATTTGGCTCTAGAATTTCTAACTGAAGTCAGATTTTCATGCGGTTTGCTGCAAATCATCAAGAAGGGATGAGAGATTTATAGGACTATGTTTAATGGTTTAAATTCATCCGGGGTAATATAGAGCAGGCCGCAAGAAAAACAGCAAATATTCGCCATTGTACGTTACAGTTCGAAAGAGATATTGGATATTTGAAGCGAAATCACATGTTGAATAGAGATTTCTTGGGTGACATAGAGTCGGTACCTGACATCTTTCACAACATCCGCCACCGAGGTCGGTTGCTTCCCTGTCTTCCTCAGAAGCGATCCTGTTTCCTCCAATTTATTCACTAACGACCATATTATGTTCCTGTCTGGGGCAGAACGTGAGGCAAAGTTGCGTGTAAATGCCCTTTGCGTAGCAACAACAGATCCCATTCTCCAAAAACTTTTTAACGATAAAATCACGTTGTTTCAAAGAGTACATTATTGTAACTATGTCCTGATCATATTGATACAGTAGCACAGCATAATTCTCAATACAACGGCCCAGTTTCTTGTTTCTTATTGACCGTCGCGAGGTTGCCATCTAACGAAGAAACTCAAATCTCCACACCGCACCTCACCTAATTCCAATTCGATACAGTGGCGAATATTTTCTGTTTTTCTAGAGGCGTGGCCGATATTACCCCAAATGAATTTAAACCAGTAAACATAGTTCCATAAATCTCCCAACATTCCTTGATCATTTGCCACAAACCGCATGAAAATCGGCCTTCAGTTAGAAATTCTAGACCCAAATGAAATCCATGAGTTTTAAAAGAATCACCTTGTATATGTTCTATGATGTACTATAGGAAAGGTGTTTTTCGTTGTTCCTATAACTATTCTCTGAACTTATAATTGTTTTATTTCTGACAAAAAGTGTCAGCTTCATTGTGTGATGAAAAGTAGTTTATAGTAATACCCCGCGAAAGACATGCAAGAGGTAGTGGACTGAAGGCAAAAAATAAATAAATAAATAAATAAATAAATAAATAATATAATAATAAATTTGCTTTTCTTGAAATAGGAAATAACATTTTATTTGTTACATTTTATGGTTTTCGTTTTCACAATATGAAGTGTCGTAAATTATCGCAAGTGGTAATATTCAATATGTATTACACCGAATCTACCTTACACCTAAATTTCCCCACACCCAGTTTTTTGTACACCGAATTTTCTGTACACCGAATTTTCCTACACCGAGTTTTCTTACACCGAATTTTCCTACACCGAATTTTCCTAGACCCCTTCTTATCACCACCGTCTCCCTTAGCCTCGAGCCATAATAGCGGGTCGTTAAACTAGAAAGAAAACAAAAGTTTTTTTTTTTTTTTTTCCTTTACCCCATTTTGAATCGGAACGTATATATTTGTTTGCATCATATGTTAAATGTGGCTTTCGTGTTGCGTAAAGCTTAAGATTTAAGAGGGAAAAAAAACCCTCTAACTAATCAACTCAGCTTTGCATTTTTTCCTAGCTCTACCTTACTCGCATAATATAAATGGAGGGTGTCCAATATACAATGCAACCTGGAGTTTGAGATAGTAGAACTTTTGAATTTGAAGCGATACACAAATAATGATTATACCATAAAGAAGCCTTGTTCATGCATATATTTTTAAACTAAGAAGCAACGATTGAAGTACACTAGGAACCACGCAGTGTCGGTAGATGCAACCAAAGTTTTTTTTTTTTTTTTTTTTTTTTTTTTTTTTTTTTTGCAAAACATGTAAATTGACAAATAATTTATACGTATGGATGTTCTGTCATTAATTTTCAGTTTGTTTAGTTGGAGTAGCTTGGAAACCATGGAGCAGAAAAAAGAATTTATCATTTACACCGATAACTATTCGGATGAGGTCTCTGTAAGGGTTACTAAGGAAAACGTGGTTCTCATAAATTAACATTTTGAATTATCAACTCTGCTGATGTTTCAGTGCATTAAAAGGTGTGTTTAAGGGTCTGTCTACATTATGCACTTCCTGAAAAGAACGGAAAAGAAACTAGTATTTTTTTTCAAAGGGGAAGTGTCAATTATTAAATGAAAATGACAAAATGGAAAAACGCAGGATATGGAAAATCATTGTATTTTATTTTACTTTAGTATAAAATCTATCACGTATAGTGTGGAGAAGAACATTCGTATTTCATTATTCACTGGGATGATGAACATTTGGTGTGTTATCAGTAGAAAATTTGAATTATATTTTCAGAAATAAGACAAAGTATCATGCCGTCAATATAGACGATAGCTATTGTGACTGGATTCTAAGTTTCGGCCTCGATGGTAACCCGTAACTATTGACTACAATAATCTTCTGAACAATCTTCTACGATAAATTCAGTTTTTATTTAAATAAATTAATTTTAAATTTTATTCCTCTGTTAGGTAGAAATTCCTAAGTTTAGACTTATTTAAATCATTTATGCACATAGAACACAGTCAATGCATTTGTTTAAACAAAATACCAGAAACGCCTATTGTGATTAGTACTTATATAGGCCTGTAATAAATCAAATATACAGGAAGCTACTTACAATTCAATAAATAGCTATTATTATGAACAATTGCCCTACTGTTCTGAATTATACATCATATATAAGTTATATAGTAATTAAGAAGTTATAAATTCGTATAATAATAATAATATTGTTCTTTGGTGAGTGTGACCATGGTTAGAAATGAATCACGTAGCCTCCGGCGGAAAATAGACAAAAATACACTACTCCAGGCCTTCAAACTTCCTCAGAGGGACGGAAGGAGAATATATGAAAGTCAACTTTACCAAGAAAAAAATACCTTCACGTACCACATTTTTTCTTTTTTAAACTTAAGAATGCTTAGTTCAATTTCAGTACAATTTCCTGAAGCAAGGTATCTACTTGATGAATTATTTTATACTAACTGAAATACCCGTTCTTTGCATGGAGAAGATAAGATTTATACAATATATCATATTTAAAGGTAAAGAAATCAATGAAATAAATAAATAAAGCAATATATAAGCATAATATAAGTGCAATATAGAAATGCCGAAGAGCAACGCCGACCAGCTGCCATGTTCGTTCTTGCCTAAACTTGGATTTGAGTGGCATTAGGACTGTCACCGGTGGCATGGAAGACACGGCTTCGACTGCCGGCGGGAACTCATGTGGTTCGGATTCCACATTAAGTTGTAGAACCACGTTTCATATAGCCTAGCTGCTGAAAGGGACGCTAAACTAAGAATCCAATTCAATTTTAATCCTAATTCTCAACCAGTTTCTCTACTCCAGCATATAAATGCCAGTTTATAATTTCCCATTTGGAACCACAGGAGAATGAAATTGACCACCCTACAACTACCTAACTAGTTTAGAATAATAAGTGGCCTAAATTCTGCCTTCGACACCAGCAAATTTTGCTAAATGGGGGCAAGATTATTCACTCACATAAAAAATTATTTTTTAATTAGTATATTATTATACAATTGATTAATATGTATTTCTCAAACTCAGAGGAACAATTGCTCTCCTGTCTTCCTCAAACGATGACCCTGCTTCAGATAGATAACTCAGACGTACTGACTAACAACTATACTCGTATTACGTACTGGAATTTAGGAAAAAAATAGTAGTAGCAAAAAAAAAAGCCCAATAGGCCTATCAAAGTCAGTGTATAATGGTGCTTCCAGAAGATTTTGGGAGGACGATTCCCATCATGCATCCAATCTGCTGACTTCGGCTGAAATTTAATTGATCTTTAAATCCGTATGTACCACACAAAATAAATGCACAAGATTGAGCCTTATACCTTATCCATAACTTTTTGTTTAACCACTGCATCCTGAAGAAAATTTTCTAAACCAAACTAAAAATAATGTGTAACAACTTTTCTTTTTTTTATCGTTGTGTTTCCAAATTTCATTTTAATTATTGCAAAAAGTCCCTATCTGACAGGATTGTCTTTCGACCACTGTTGTGCTTTGCAGACGTCGTTTGCCCATGAATTGTGTATGCCCTCATGACATTGGACACAGTGCCTTTCGATAACCCCACAATGTTCGCCACTGTTGCGACTAAAGCTCCAACCAGACGGGCACCAAGGATCATGCCTCTTTGAAAGTCTGTCAGGTCACCCACTTTACCGCCCCACTTTCACACCACGACACTCACAGGTGAACTGGTTACTGCTGATGGAAGAGGAAGGTCCACATGACACATTGAAAACAAAAAACGATCAATACGTGCCCCCCCCCCCTTGACGCTCAGGTTTACACTGGATAAAATAGGCTTCAATCCTGCTTTACACTGGATAAAACGGCAAACTATGGTTTAACCCCTCCCTTAATCATATCCTGGATCCGCCACTGTATATATATATATATATATATATATATATATATATATATATATATATATATATATATATATATATATATATATATATATATATATATTACCTGGCGATACACATAGTTGATGGAAAAATGATCCCAATAAAGTCCTTCAAATTGGAAGCATTTCATATGTTAATGGACCAAAGGCAATCACTGGTAGTGATCAGTCTTTGAAAAAGACGAAATTCGTTGGGTTAAGTTCTGATCCCTTGAGCCCCTATTCTACAACTGCTTCAGGTTTTAAAAAAATGTTATTATTTACCTTCTTTACCTTCATTTTTAACATTCCCTCGTAAATAGCAGGTTGTGTGTGTTTCTTCACCCGCCTTATTTTTCATACTTTCATTCTGACTGCCATGATTAATCCGATTGGGTAGAAAAGTGTGATTAACGAACCAAACTCATCATCATTAAAACGCCTAACACGTATTTGAGACTTTCAAGGTTTCCAATTTTGAAAACGCTCCTGCATACACTATAAATCATTACTGGGCAGCTTCTATATCACATAATCATTAAGGAATCATACTTAGGTACAGGGCCGTGCCGTGGAAAATCAGCGCCCGGGGCGAGAGTATACGACGGCGCTCCCATACATATATTCCAAACAATTTTTCGTATCTTTTTTCCTTTTTTCTCCCGAATTTTTCGCCCCCTTACTTCGGCGCCCGGGGCCATCACCCCGCTCGCTTCCCCTACGGTACGGCCCTGCTTAGGTATATAATGACTTTCTTAACTATTACTGACAAGTAATAAGTGAAAACCTGTTCTGACTCCTATTAAGAAGTTTGGATTGCGAACGGAGCTTAGAAGAGAACTTTTAACAAATCTATTTCTTTGCAAACTGACAACAGTATGGCTTTAACAGAGCGCTAATACTGTTTTGGGAATGTTTACTCTTTTCCAACACTTTTTTCCTTCTTGCTCGTTAGACGGCTCTTGCAATCAGCGCCCGAGGCGACGTTTTAACTAGCCCCTCCCCTTTCTGCAAATACCCATTGGGGTCTCAATTGTGCTTAACAATGTGACTAAGTGTTAAGCAGAATCAATTTCGAAAATGTAACATTTAACATAGTTCTTATTCATGTTTTGTGAGTGTCATAACAGAAAAGCTCCTTTCACAACCAGCTGAGATCACAGGCAGTCCAATAGCAATTTTTATCCTCTTCTATACTTTAGAGTTTCATGATTTACTTCTCAAGCGTTCATCCACCACAAATTCTATTTGGTAGAACTTAGGTCGAACCATAGACCATTCGCACCAGAGGTGAGCGCTTTGCAGCTGAGCCACCGCGCACTGCCTTATATACAGCATAGGGGCAATGTTGCACTTACGATTAGATAAGTCTGTTGAGCTTCTTCTAAATGGTTCTTCCGACATTTTTTTTTTTTTTTAATAAAGAGTGTTGCTACTTTCCATGTTGGAGTGTTGCTCCATGTTTGAAGCCGTACAAAGCTTTCTTCTCTTAGCTTCTTGTTGAAGGTGGAAATTATCGAAAAAAGAAGGAAGAAAGGTAAAAAGAAGGTTGATTATTTTATGTTGGTTTCCAAAAGGGTAGTTGCTAATCTGTATAAAATTTAGTTTCAAGAATCTTTTTCTTCTTTTTTTCGGTTATGACTAGCAGAATACCCGTTCTTCGCATGAAAGGCGGAAATTTTGGCACCGGAAATTTTGACACGGTAATTTTGGCACCGGTAATTTTGGCACCAAGAAACGAAGCAAACGGAAATTTTGGCACCATTTATAATAGAAGTACAGAAAATGTGAGAAAATACTCTGAATGTAATAGATATTTAAATTCACATGTTATTAACTAGGATTGTTCCAGCGCGACGAATCAAACCAGTGACGAATGTACAGTCAGCAACAAAATTTCTTTCTCTTCTGTAAAATTTATTTTGCTTATAACTTTGAAATTGATGGACTGATTTGAGTAGTTTTCTGAAATTTACCGAAAACTATATCTGCTTTAAGTTGCTGAATATTTCACTCAAATCTGTCCGTCCATTCGAGAGATATTCGCGGAAGAAATTTTAACATAGGAAAAGAATTTTGTTACTGACAGTACAGACACCGGTAAAGATACTATTGGCAGTTTCATTATATATTCAAAGCAAGTTAAAATTCCCCTCTAATGGGTTTGTATTTTACTTTCAAGTGCAAACAGTAAAAGCTAATTGGAACCATGGAAATTGAAGTACAGAGAAAGAAAATTAGAAAATACTCTGGATATAATAGATGTTAATGTACCAATTTATTTTGCAGAAGAGATTACAGCGAGATTCTTTCCTTCGAAACTTCCGGCTCCCCTCTCACGCATATCCCAAAGCCTCATGAAAAGGTGCAATGTTTTACAATTGGGATTATTGTGAACCATATATCATTGCAAATCATGTTATTGAAATTCATTTATTGATTTGTTAATTTTTCTTGCGTAAGTGTGTATTTAAGTTTTCTTAGTTAAGAGTTCAATAATTTTGACTTGCTTTGAATACCTAATGAAGCTACCAATATTACCTTTTACTGGTGTTTGTACATTTGTCGCTGGTTTCATTATTCGTGCTGATACAGTTCTAGTCATTAACATGTGAACGTAAATATCTATTATATCCAGAGTATTTTCTATTTTTTTTTTTCTCTGTACTTCAATTTCCATGGTTCGAATCAGCTGTTACTGTTTGCACTTGAAAGTAAAATACAAACTCAGTGCAGTGAACATAGTGCAGTCTTCAGCAACTCAAAGAAGATACAGTTTTCCATAAATTACAGAAAACTTCTCAAATCAGTCCATCAATTCCAAAGTTAAAGGCAAATACATTTTACAGAAGAGAAAGAAATTTTGTCGCTGACTGTACATTCGTCACTGGTTTGATTCGTCGCGCTGGAACAATCCTAGTTAATAACATGTGAATTTAAATATCTATTACATTCAGAGTATTTTCTCACATTTTCTGTACTTCTATTATAAATGGTGCCAAAATTACCGGTGCCAAAATTACCGTGTCAAAACTACTGGTGCCAAAATTTCCGGTGCCAAAATTACCGCGCACCTCTTCGCATAGGGAGAATGCGTTTCAATTCGGATCTCCTTCGTGGCTAAGCGTATGCGCCCTTGGCGTGGGAGACCCGGGTTCGATTCCCGGTGGGAGCTCATGAGGTTCGGATTCCACATCAATCAGTAGGTCCATGCCTCATATAGCCTCGCTGCTGAACGGGACGTAAAACTCAAAATCAACTCAACGTTTCAATTCGGTAGGGATGAGCACGAGTCGAGTCGAGACAGAATTTTCCTGAGAAAATTCGAGTCGAGACACAGCTCTTCCAATAGAAAACTGTACGTTTTTCGAGTCGAGACATCACTTTTACAGTACATTTTCGAGACGAGACAGCCTCAAATCTTGTATCGTGCGCATCCCTACAATTCGGATATAAAGGGCAATAAAACTGTCACCAATCAACTTAGGGATCCCAAAAGCTAGGAATTCGACACTAATATCTGTCAATTCCAACTATTTTTACATGTTACCGTCTCCCCTTAGGAGTACTAATGGGGGATGCTTTTGGGATTTAAACGGCATCGGAAGTGTCACTGTTCGTCCCGAAAACTATGGATTGGACATTAATGTGGTAATTTACGATCATTTATATATATATATATATATATATATATATATATATATATACAGTGGTGCTATTCAGCCGGTTCGCCAGAACTGGTTGTTAAAATATTTCGAGTTCGCAGAACCGTTTGTTAGAACCAAACATGAAGTAATTTTCACCCAGTTATATCCAGGAACAGAAAATTTTAGTTTAAGCATCTTTGTTTCTAGAAATTCTTACATCTACATGGTTAAACATATGATCTCTCAAAACAAGGTATAACCGTTTATTTCTTAATCTCAAAAGCTCAGGTATCAAGAATCAGAACTAAGATCACATGAGTGTAGTGGTGAGGGTAATTTATATATGAAACGCATACGTATCATTATCAATAATAAATTGTTGGTCCATTGCTCGATTAAGATCTTCTCAACATTTTTTGAGAACCATCTATCTTGGCTAATCCATCTCCAAGATATTCGCAGTGCTACCTAGCCTAATTTCGTCACACTACATTGTATTAGGATGCTGTGCAGGTCTGTACATGGCGCTTGCGGTACCCAATAAATATTTTTGTTTGGTCTATCTTGTATAGTTTGTTTCATAAGAGAGTAATATATATCCTTTCACTCTCTCTCTCTTTCAATACTATATACAGTATATATGAGAGAGAGAGAAAACCGGTTGTTAAGAAATAAGAATAGCACCACTATATATATATATATATATATATATATATATATATATATACCCATCCCCTGCTCCAAGTTGCACCTTCAAAGTGAAAAGATCCCAGGCTCAACCTCATTTATGTTGAAAATTGATTGAGATTGTTGGGGTGGTTCAAAAGTTATTAAGTTACGAAAATTGTCACTTTCAATTTTATAGGCGTATATATAGACAAAACAGTGTTTAAGAAGTAACTATTTGGTTTGAATAGTCGGTATTAAATAGATATCTCAGTAAAGAAAAAGTGAAATGTGCTAATGTAGATACTTTAATTGGTAAAAGTGCAATTTTTGATATTATAATTTCATTGGTATTTACATTTGTTGGAAATAAATACAGATTTGAAGTTAATATGTGTTTTATGCGTTTGTAAAATTTTAGTTACAAGACTTGTAATAATAAAATTTAAATTTTTACCGATGTCACTTCCCTCGGGAGCCGCTACTGCTCCCACTTTGTTACTCTTATTAGACTAACTGAATGACTAGCGAATTTATTACTGAATTTTCCTCTAATATTTCCTCATTCTTAATATCTATGTTAATGCAAGTCAAATAAGTGGACTTCGATGAACAATTTTTGTTTCCTTATAAACTTGCATATCTACAGTCTATTTTTTTTACATAGTCTCAGGACCCATATTTTAATAAAGTAGAGAATAAATAATAAATATGAAACAAACTTGCTTTGCTTTTAGTGTAAAATGTTCACCCCTTCTAAAAGAAGTCCTGCTCCCATAGGAAAAAAATGCTGGCTATTCTGGTGCGTATGTTACAGAGCAAAAGATAAACAGAAATATATCTTCAGTAACAAATGCTTATATTATCCTTTAAAAATGCGCTTTTAGTGAAAAATAATCAACACATTGAAACAAATTCCAAGAAAGGTGTTTACAAAGAAAACTATTTTGTACTCAATGAAGCGCGAACGGTTGAATTGATTCATTTCATTGACCACATGTTAGGTTCTCTTTCTCTCTCACACACACACCACACACACACACTCACTCACTCCCTTCCTCTCTCTCTCTCTCACACGCGAACATTATGTATGCTAGACAACCCCTCCCCTGCATGGAGCTACCGTAAGATTCGATTCCCGCTTCACTTCTTCATTGTCTTTGCACAATTGCGCCCTCTACTTCTATGACCTTGAACTGAATCGTCTTTCCTTATGCAAAATCAGTATCCCGCCAAGGATTTTCATTCGCTAATGTCACAAGAATATATTCTTAAAATGTTGGTAGCTCTGAGAGTAGTTACTATTTTTAAACACAATTTCAAAATTGCCATATAGAAATTTAGAAGTTGTTAAACGCTCTTTCGTCGCACAACCAAATAGAATTATTTGATTGGTTGAGAACATGTGGGGTAATATCCAGCAATTGGAAACACTTCAAAGTCGAGAGGCGACCGGTTGCAAAAGTAAGAAAACATCATTTTTAATTAATTAATTTTCGATGTAGATAATAAAACAAACTTTAGTGATATTAAAAGCAAGTTCAGATAGCCAACATATTCAAACCTTGATGCACTAAAGACAACAGTTTTAAAAATATAAGCTTTTTTCTCATTTTAGGGGATTCAGTGACCTTGATTTTTTGAAAAGTATATATTTTTTTAAAATTATCTTACGTTATTATTAACGGAATGGAGCGCAATTTTTTTCTAAGATTCTCTGTGTAAAACCCTAGCATATTCTTCAAATCCGGTTAAAAAATAACAAATAGTTTGCCCGCAGTAAATTTTTAAAGTTGATTTTTATCATTTTTGACTTAGTGCGAGAAGCCCATGTAAGGTATACAAACCAACATAGACTTCACTTCTGAAAAAAAGTCAACTTTTTTATTTGTGAATCGATACTATAGTAGATAATTCTTAGTACAATAATAACACCCTAAAATGAACTTTCCGCAACAAAACATTCAAATTAATTAACTAATTAATTAGTATTTTGCGGAAAAAAGGTCAATGGAAGATTGAGGTATATTTCACCAACAAACTCACGGTTTTCCATACATGTTACAGAAACATTTTCTTTGACTTCAAGGAAAACAATTTATTAAGCTAGGACATGAGAAAAGTTGACGAAAATATATTTCTTTTTTATCTACTACTCGGGGACGAAGCGACCGGTTGAAGCTATAGATAGATAGATAGATAGATAGATAGATAGATAGGGAGAGAGAGAGTTATTATTATGTAATTAACTTCCATTCATCTAATCCTCGCTAAGCTACTTTTTTTTCGTTACCTATGTCTTAACCATGGTGACAGCATTTAGCGAAAACTTGAAATTTAATATGAATTTTTCGAACCAATTCATAGCAGGACACAGAAAAGCAACGAACCTTTCTAGTTTATACGGAAGCTCTTCTAGCTCTTTAAGTAAATAATACGGCTTACATTAGCAATGCATACAGAGTGCATTATACTCACAGGTAACTAAATCACGTCATTGCACGAAAAAGGAAACACATTATTCATAATGAATATCTACAATCTAGCAAAAACTGTTCCAGTGAACACAACTAAGTTTATGGATATTCATTAGGAATTACAGAAACTTTGGGCATAATCATAAAATTGTACCTGTAGACAGGAGTTCGTCCACCTCCTCGAATCTGCATAACAGCTACGTCCTTAGAAGTTGTGAAATCAAGTTTCCTTAAGAAGCGCTCTTTAACATAAAACAGAAGATTTCCATGAACAGCATATGCAGGACGCTCCCTTTCAAGCTGAAGTACAAGATAAAGAAATCTTAAATTAAAAAATCGCAAATAAGAAGTTTAATTTTATTACTATTAAATAAAATTCGAAAACAACCTCTAAACTTTATTAAAATATATAATAATATTAATAGATCAACTCTAGAATATGTACATGAAATTTGAAAGTAAATGCATTACTTTTATATGTAAGAAGTACATACAACAGCTGATAAGAATTAAAATGGATTTTTATCTAAATGTAAGTACAATAATGTACTTACCTACGCCGCTCCTTCAACATCTATTCCTGAAATACTGTATTAGCTCAAATATAGTACGATTTCAAGATTGTGAGATGATTTCAATGGAAAAATAAAAATACATATGAAAAATACAGGGTGTCCCAGTGAATTTTGGCGGTTTTTGAAACGTTACCGTTGTGAATCTCACGGTAGTGGTGGGAAGCTATACAGTTTAAACCCTTCACATCAAAGCGACATATTTATCTCATTTCTTTAAAGTGTTCTAAATTTGTTTCCTGGGCTATTTAAAATGTTCCAATTTTTGTGTGTTGTATGTTAAGAAGTTTCAGGGATTATTTAAAAGGAACTGAATATAAATACAAATTGCTCTATAATAGTTTGAAATTTAGCCCCTGGTTTTGTATAATTTTTACTAGCTACTCATGGATTTATGAAGCATATAGAAAACACTACTATAACATAGACAAACGTTATAATTTGCTAACACTATATAGAAGGATAAATAGGTTTTTAAAAAATTATCAAGATAAGCTTAAGCTTATTTGTTTAAAAAAAATTCTTTATTGGCCATAACAGACATATTTATCCCAAGTCATAATAAGTTGATTTGATTTGATGTGATTTTGGGTTTAACACCCCTTTCAGCGGCGAGGCTATATGAGACGTGGACCTGCTGATTAACATGGAATCCGAACTACATGAGCTACCGCCGGGAATTGAGCCATTAACTAGTAACCGTTAAAGTGAGAAACTTGTGATGGCGATTTTTGGAATCTACATGTCTGCTTAAGCTAAAATATTTCAAAACATAGAGGGCTAACATAAATGATTCATTCGTTTTGAAAAGGCTTTATTTTCAGAAGTATTACACGAACACACATCAAAGATATATGAAAAGAACTACAAATTCACCAAGTTTGTATTATGTTGCAGCACGAGTCAATTATCTTTCCGATCGGGTATGGCAGTATGAGGTTAGTACCTGTCGAAAATGGAGGGAAACCAAGAAAAAAGACGTCGAAGTATCGTCTGAACGTGTGTCGTGTCACCAAAGGGCACATATTGGTGAAGATTTGTAGAGGGTGTATAAACTTGGTGAGTGTAATACACCCTGTTTCAAAAAGAATATACGTATTACGAAGAATTATTTTGTCCAAACTATCGATCGCTGCGCCTCGGCTCGGCTATTGGAGAAACGAATACATAGTCTAGTTAGCCATTAGATGTCAGTTGTCTTCTGTTTTGCTCGTTAGCCGTCATATGTTTAAAATGGCTACTCTGCAGCAGAAATTATTTTGTGTTCTCGAGTTTGCGAAGTGAAATTCCGTGATTACAGTGCAAAGACGTTTCAAGTTGAGGTACCAAATTGATCCTCCGAATGGGTGGAACATTCGCAGATGGTATCGACAGTTTGTAGATACAGGATGTGTATGTAAAGGAAAGAGTTCTGGCCACCCTCGTGTTCCTGAAGAAAATGTTGCACGAATTCAAACTGCTTTCCAACGTAGTCCTTCAAAATCAACTCGTCGTGCCAGTCAGGAGTTACAAGTGCCGACAACAACAATTTGGCGTGTTTTGAGACGTCGGTTGGTTATGAAGCCGTACAAGTTACAGCTGTTACAAGCTCTGCGTCCTGATGACAAACGCAAACGTGTGGCATTTTGTAACGAGATTCTCGATGCTATTGACAATGATAACACTTTTGCACAACGCATCGTGTTCAGTGACGAAGCGACTTTCCGTGTTAGAGGTCAGGTAAACAAACAAAATGTTCGAATTTGGGGGTACAGAACCCACATTCATTCATTGAACATGTACGAGATTCGCCCAAAGTCAATGTGTTTTGTGCTATATCCCAATCATCTGTTTACGGCCCATTCTTCTTTAATGGAAACACGGTTAACAGTCAGCAGTATCTCGCTATGTTACAAAACTGGTTGTTTCAGAGGCTGCATGAAGATAACTTCATTTTTCAACAAGACGGGGCACCCTCTCCCTGGAGTCGACAAGGGCGTGAATATCTGAATGAAACTCTAACGAACCACTGGATTGGTCGTCAAGGAGCTGGCCACTTAGCATATCTCAGCTGGCCTCCACGGTCACCGGATTTGAAACCTTGTGACTTCTTCCTGTGGGGTTTCGTTAAAGAGAACGTTTATGTACCACTACTCCCACAGAACCTGGAAGAGTTGAAGAACCGGATCCGTACAGCCATAACATCAGTGAGGCAGGACATGCCTGCCCGAGTATGGGAGGAATTTGAGTATCGATGTGATATTGCTCGTGTCGCTGATGGAGAACATATTGAACATCTGTTATTTGAACTTGAGAGGTTCGTAAATATGTGTGTAAAATTTCATATTCGTATGTCTTAAAGTTTAATAAATATATGCATTCGAAATACGTATATTCTTTTTGAAACAGGGTGTACTTCTGAAAATATCACCTTTTCAAAATGAATGAATCATTTATGCTAAACCCTGTGTATTCTACCTGCCTTACAATTCTTATGGACCTGAAGAAGTTAAAGTATTCAGCATTCCTTCTAGTTTTAATAACCATGAGTTTGTGATAAATGGAGCAGTCCTAGGTCCGAACTTTTTGAAGATGACCGTACAGTTACTGTAACTTCCAGACTATGTTTACAAATAATTTAGATATTTTTTTTTTCATCAGTTGAACTGTGACGACAAAAACTAGAAATAACTATTTAAAGGATAACATTATCCAAGAAATCAATGCAATAAACCCGGCCACACTGCGTAAGGTCATGCAGAATTTTTCAAGCCTGCAGTTGTACTGTTTCCTTCTTGAACAAAGCACGAGTTTTGGATGGCCTCACTGACCAACAACTCACGGTTTCTACAACTGCAAGGAATGCTGAATAATTTAAGCAGTATAGCTAGCATCCGCACCATTTTCTTGATGTTCACATAGTGTCCTATAAAAAAACAGCACAATCCACTGGGGCATTCTGTATTACATATACACTTCGAAAATATTATATAATGGATAAATCATAAAGCTCTTTTTAAGATTTATCTTGGTCTTTCTTGCACCACCTTTAGTGGTTGCAGAAAGAATATGTAGATCGATTTGAATACCCCATAAAAGTGTAGTGAACACACACTAATAGCGAATTTTAGGTGTCAATCAAATGGAACCTTAGCATGAAATATTAATATTAATTATTTCTTATACACATCCGGCCTTGATGTGTCTAGCAATCTCAAAACTCCTACTTGTTTAAAAAACTCCTGTAAAGTTTTTTTCTTCTTCTTCTTCAAAGAACTATGGCAATCTGATTTCTTTAAAAATGTATTTGCAGTTACAAATACTGATATTTGAAACTGGCTTAACTTGGCCATGAAAAATACAACAGCCTCAGTGATTCTAAAAAGATTATAATAATGATACGAATATCGAAGGAACTAAATGTTTGCAGCAGTGAGACTCACCTTAAAAATGATCATTCCTGAATCATGTCCAGCTGCAAAAAGATTCAACGAAGGATGGGCTGCAACTACCCAAAACCTTTCGTGTTCTCTTCGAAATGTGTGCAAGCACGTTCTCTTGGTCATATCCCACACGCGAATGCTTTTATCTTCGGAGTTGGAGAGAATCAACTCTTGACGAGGATGGAAAAGCACACACGACACATTGTTGTAATGTCCTCGACATGTATCGACTTCCCAAGCCTGTAATCACGAAAAGAAATAGTTTAGATTTACATAACTTCTGGCATAATATTACTATGATTTTCACTGTGCTAAATACAATGCATTTAGCCACAAATTCAGTTAATCTCTGCAAACACTGAATGCGTCATATATCAATTTAATTTAGTGTACATTATCTTCCAAAAATTTGGAAACAACTTATGTAATACTCTAATACAGGAAAAAAAAACTGTTGTATATCTGTGATCTGTGTAAGTATTTGGTAGCAATACAGATAAAACAGCTGAAAAACAGTAATGATCTTCCGTTAGGGCAGCTACAAATCTGATTCCTGAGTAAAATCACGGGTCAGATGGTGTAGCTTAATGGGTGATGCGTGGATAGCATATCAGCTCCCAACCAATTACTTCTGACTTGACGGATTTTGCTGCCGGTGAAAACACGCAATCACAAACGGAAAATTAAAATGTAAAATAACCAAAACACTACGATAACACTCTTCTTTCCTATTTTTTTTCCAAGTTTGCCAATAAGAATGATAATCAAAATCAAACCCATAGATTGCTTTTGATCACCATGAGTATTGATTTCTATGTTGCAAAAATAGGTAACTTCGATAACAAATTATGATCATAGATAGATTGCATTTTGTTTATCCAATTTTTCATTTGCATTGCATTTTTTTTATCATTTTGTGTGTAGCAAACTGTAACGCGATACCACTTTTAAAAAACACTGTTACAAAATGCTTGTTATTACCTTCGCCTCATTCATCCTCCACAGTTTAATTTGTCGGTCATCTGCTCCGGACACAATCAGTGGCAGTGTAGGATGAAAGCAGGCCCAGTTCACTCCACGGTCATGACCTTCCAAGACATGTTTTACTACTGCATCGGCTTGTCCAAATAAGTCAGTAGCGCCTGGGTTTTTCAGGTGTTCTTCAAGCCCTCCCGGTCCCGGAGCCACATTTTTCTTCCGCAAACCTAAAAAGTACGTTGAATCCTGAAGCATGTTACATTTTATCTATTTATTTTATTTTATGATTTATTGACTAGTTCGACATGTACAAGCATTTACATAAACTCCTACATTCTACCACACTAAACTCAAAACCAACACACATGAACGAGTACGACAGAAGAGAAATTACAATATGAAGGTTTGGAAGTTCTTAAATCTACACCCAGCAAAAGGTATATTTAGCTACAAACTATATTTGGCTACAAATAAAGATTTACTGCGAAAGTTCTGCAACAGTTACAGTCGTCAGCAAAATAATACGTCAATGCACAGAAACAGACAGCAGATTAGTTCTCTCCGAACTCAGCATCACTTTCCACCTACAGATAGTCATCAAAGTAATGGAAACATGTCGAAAATGCAGTTTACCTGATTAATATGACGAGGTACTACCGCTACCCTGCAAAACAGCTTTGATTCTTCGTGGATTGATTGAGGAAATAATGTGGATGTCAGCAACGTGGCTATTTTCCCCCACATTCGTCATGGAAATGAGGACAGAAATCATGGATGGTTTCCAGGAGGGATGGCCACAAAATTCTGGTTCCGGCGGAACCGGTTCTCGGAGATCCGGTTCTGGAACTGGTTCCGGATCTGGATCCGAAAACCCGGTTCCAGAACCGGATCTTAGGAACCGGTTCCAGACCTGGATCCGAAAAACCGGTTCCAGAACCGGATCTTAGGAACCGGTTCCAGATCTGGATCTGAAAACCCGGTTCCAGATCTGGATCTTAGAAACCAGTTCCAGACCTGGATCCGAAAGCCCCCAAAGACCCGTAAAGGAGGCACAAAGTTCACCTTTAAAAAAATGCAGAGAGGACTATGCGCTTGTGCCTTCCTCGCCCAGACCCGCTTGTGCCCCCAGAAAAAAATTTTGGTCCACCAGTGGGTGTTTAGCCAAATGAGTTGGCCAGTTTGCCTGTTTAGCCAATGAGTTAGCCAGTTACCCAGTTTATTTAGCCAAATGAGACAAGCGGCCGCCGCCTGGTCACCTGCTTGTCGCTTCCACCATTTTATCCAGCACTGTTCACATCCTGCCAGCAGCTCGGGTTTAGCGTAGGGATGGTCACAAAGTTTCGGTTCCAGCAGAACCGGTCACGCGAGGAACCGGTTCTTGGAGATCCGGTTTTCAGAACCGGTTCTAGACGGATCCGAAAAACCGGTTCTAGACCTGAATCCGAAGAACCGGTTCCATTCAGACCCGAAAACGGTTCTACCAGGAACCGGTTCTGGCCATCCCTAGTTTCCAGAGCATCACTGTAGTACATCGTATGCAGCGCACCTCTCAGTCATGTCAGAAAAGACGGACGATATTTGCTCGAAAAAAAAAAATGAAATCTTTCAGTTTAACATCCCACGATTATACCCATTGGGCTAAGGGATGATTAAAGCAAATGAATAATGATGGAAGATTTGGTGGAATGATAATGTGGAAGGAAATGGGAGTACCCGAGAAAACCCACGGACACATGTTGTCCAGCATAAACTTACTTGGCAGGGGATCGAATCAGGGACCCCATGCAACAGAGGTAAGCGCTCTACCACTGAGTCACTATGCTCCTCTGATGTCTGCTCGGAGTCTGTGCTCTATAACTGATTACAGGTATTCAATAATGCTGACATCTCGAAACTGAGGGAGCCAGAGTTATTTTCTTTTTTCTTTCTGTCTTCCTTTTCTTCTTTTAGTTTAAAGTTTCATGATTATGCCCCGCAGTTAAGCGAGACTGTGACAATGAAATGGATTATTCTGCTGGAATGAAGACAGTGGTAGGAAACAAGAGAAAATACACGCACAAGGTGTTTTTGGCCACCACAAAGCTCACTGGGCGGGAGCTGGGATCGTACCGAGGATCCACACACCAAAAGTGAGCACTCTACCACTGAGCCTCTGCGGCTCATAGGGAAGGATAGTCCATTCCGATATCCACGCAACCATCATTGATTGGAAAACTACGTCATCGGCCGGAAACGAACATCTAATCTATAGGATGCACCAAAATGTCTACATTATCATTGGCAGCAATGTGTTCTGTGAGTATACTCACAGCATCCACGAGATACCAACAAACTGCAGAACACAGCACCATATAACTGCTACTATGTTTCACGTGTAAGACAGAAGCGTAAGCTCCCTTGGGTAGCCGCCATTCATAAACACGTCCTGTTGCTGAAAATAAAGTGAAAGAGGAATTATCGGACTATGTGTTTGCATGTTTTTGGTACGATTTGCTTCGCGACAAAGCGTTGTTTGCAGTAATTAATAGTTTGAGGATGCCAATCCAACCTTAAAAAAGATTCGATGCTGCTCAACACATGCTTACGTGGCCTTCAATCGAACCATAACTCCTCGCACCAGATGCGGGCGCTCTACCACCGAAGCACAGAACCCGCTCATTTTGCTGCGAGTTCTTCAGTCCGTTATGTCATTTCCCTTCCAATTCACTAACGAGCTACCTTACATGCATGTGTCGAACACTCGCGATGACAGGCCTATTTTGTATCATCACCGTCTATCACATCAATACATGCCTCCGTTCTATCTCGTCTGACGTACTATAGACAATCACCCAACATACCACTACAACGCCAGGCGCTGTACTTCAATTCTCAGTATTACAACCTTACACAATTTACGCGTTACAAACTGCAGGTGATTCTATTATTTCGATAACAACCTGTATATAACACATGCAACTATAACTTAAACATGTAATTAGAAGTACCGGATCTCCTACTATTGTGCTGCCAAAATGTCTTGAGCCGTGGCAAAAATGCGAACTAAAGCTCACACCCTCACACACGCACGCGTTGAGCCAATAAGGGTTCAGCTGTTGCTAAGCGAGAGAAAGTGAGTGGAATTCCTTCAGCCGATAGCAGCGCTTGCTACGAAAGACTAGGGATCAAATCAATGTGGTATATCTTTAATAATCAAATTCGTGTCTGCTGCACCAAAGGCAGGAACAAGAATTGGCGTCCAGAGAAAGAACTGTAAATTACTGAAAAGTGTACTGGGGAAAAACAGCTTTCGACTTACATCATACCTCAACTAATAAAATCGTACTTAAGTACAAGAATACTGTGAGTCCCCTTTCTATATTGGCCAAAGCTGCGATTCAATTTAAACAAAGTTGCAAGGAAATTTGGGTTTCAGGTTAGCTGCAATGAACCATAAAAACTGAAAATTATTTTCAGGATTATAATTTATATATCGGAATGGCGCAGTGGCTAAGGCAAAATGTGAACAGAAAAGGACATGAACACAGGAAGAAGGTTAATAGGAACCTCAAACCACGGAGAATAGAAATGAAATGAAATCTTTGAGTTTTACGTCCCACGGTTATGCCGGTTAGGCTAAAGGAGACGGTGATCATGAATGGATGGATGGAATGAAGAAAGTGGGAGGAAACGGGAGAACCCGAGAAAACCCACGCACACGGTGTTTGTCCACCACAAAGTTCACTTGGCGGGGACTGGGATCGAACTCGGGACCCCAAGCACCAGAGGTGAACGCTCTACCACTGAGCCACCGCGGCCCCCCACGGAGAATAGAAATCAACGTATTTGAAGACAAAGAAGAAAGACCCATGATTGAAGCTGGAGATAAAAATGAAAACGTGGAAGAAATATTTCGAAACGCTCTATGGAAGCGACAAGCAATTAGAAGAATTAGAAAACAAGGAAGAAGTAGAATAGGCAAGAGGAGACTTCATATTCAGATCCGAGTACGATAAGTATTACGAGACCTAGAACATGGGAAAGCTCCAGGTGTAGATGAGATACCAGTACAAATCATCAAAGTGTGGAACACGAAGTTCAGAACAGACTGTATAATTAACAACACTGAAGAAGGGTAGGCGTCTCCCAACTTCCGGACGAACAAGATAAAAGTTAAAACTAAGTCTTACGTCCCACGATTATGAGGTTGGGCTAAAGGAGACGATGATGATGAGAAATTAATGAAATGGTGTTACTCCACCACAAACTCCTGGTGCGAGCTGGGATCGAACTAGGGACGCCATACACTAGAGGTGAACGCTCTATTACTGAGCCATCACGGCCCCCCTGACGAGAAAGATTGTGGCAATACCAAAAGCAGTAGGTGCTGAGAAATGCGAGAATCACAGAACGATAAGTCTGCTTAGGCATGCTTCAAAAATCTCGACAAAATAATCTATAGACGACTGAAATCCAAGATACAAGAAGTACTACCAGGTGAGCAGTTTGAATTCCGAACGAAAATCGGAATGAAAAAAGCAATACTTGCATTAAGAGGACAGCTAGAAGAAATAATTCGAGTGGGACGAGCAATTTACGTGCCACTCATTGGTGGACCGTGTAAAAGCTTTCGGTAATGTACTTGTAGCATGGAACAAACTGTTCACGAGTCTGAAAGAAGTAGGAATAAACTATAAGAAGCGAAGAATAATATATAATCTGTACATAGAACAGAACGCAACAACTGGGATAGAGAGAGAGAGAGATAGAGAGAAAGAGAAAATACAGAAATTTTGAAGGGGCTTAGAAAGATGTTCACATTGTCTGCAATTTCGTTTAATCTCTACATTGAAGAAGCAATAAAAATGAAATCTTTGAGTTTTACGGCCGAATCTCTGATTTAAGCCGCTTATGCCAAAGGAGACAGTGATGACGAGAAATGAATGGAATGATGGAATGAATAAAGTGGCAGGAAACAGGAGAACCGTGAGAAAACCCAGGCAGACGATGTTTGTCCACCACAAAGTTTATTTGGAGCAAGATGGGATCGAACTAAGGATTCCATCCACCAGAGGTGAACACTCTATCACGGAACCACCGCGGCACCAAGAAGCAATAAAACAAATCAAGGATATTTACAACACAGAAATAAGTTTTCATGGGCAGAAAATACACTGCTCAGGTTTGCAGGCGATATCGTAATGTTGGCAGACAGTGAGAAAAAAATTAGAGAGAGAGATCTAAATGGTATGCAACAGGTATTTAGCAGCAAATTCAACATGCAGATCAACAAAAGTTATGTGATGTGCTAGAAAGCAAACAAGAAAAATGAAAATCAAAATAGATCACTCACCTGATGGAACTACAAGATTTCTGTTAAGAGGGCGTAAAATAACAAGCGATAATAGGTGTAAGCAAGATGTAAAATTCAGAACAGCTCAGGCGAGGAAGCCATTTGAAGAAAAATAGAAGTTTCTAACCGGAAGCATCGGCATAGAACTGAAGAAAAAGGGTTATGAAAGCATATGCATGGGATATGGCGCTGTATGGATGTGAGACACGGATATTAGAAAAAGAAAAACAGAGAATGAAAGCCTTTGAAACACTGAAAATCAGATGGACGGAAAGGTATCAAATGAGAGAGTATTGAAAATCGTAGAAGAAAAAGCAATATAGCGAAACATATTTCAAAAAGACGAAATAGGATGATTGGACATATTATAAGATATGGAAGAATCTCGCCCGTAGCTATGAGGGAAATTGCAGAAGGTAAAATACCGAGATGAAAGGCTACGATTGATATATACGGGTGTGAGAGATCCTAGGTTAGATTCGGGGGGAAGGGGGGGGGACATTCAGTCGAAAAAGTGTAAAAAAAACTTTTTCAGGTCAGCCATCCTGAATGAGTTTTCTTCATTCACGCTAGGCAAATAAATGCCGGGGTGGTACCTAACTTACAGGTCCCAGGCCGCTTTCTTCTTTTTTCCCGGATAGTGTGCTCGCCGGGGGACGTCATTCCTCAATACATGACGGGATATATGGTCATAGCTGTCGAAAGAACAGAAATCTAGATCCTAAATCCTGAAACATACGGATCACATAATACAAAACATAGGGAAGAAAAGCTACAAAGAAATGAGAAGTCAGGCACAGTATAGGTAAGGGTTGAAAGCTGCAACAAACCGAGAGATCGCTGATCTGAGATGATGATGTAAATATCGAACTCAAGCGTTTCAATATTGATTTTAGCTTAATATTATAAAAGCTGCATAGTAAACGTAAAATGGGTAGTATACAATCTGGACTTCAAAGTTTCCTTCAGTACGGCAAAAGATTTATCTTGTAAGATCTAAAATCTTGCCACATCTGTTGGGAACCACCGGGATATTTGACAATGCGATAGTTCATATATTAGAGTAACTAAGAATGAAGAAATTAAAATAAAACATATGAGAGATACAAAGGATCAAGATTCTGCAATTTATAAAAGCACCTAGGCATATCCAGTCACAACATAATGGTCAAAATTTCAAGAAAAACATGAAAACCACAAACAGACAGAAATGTATTTCACTCATCTTACATTATGATCAAACATCCATTGTTACATTGGATAAAGGCAACCTCGACAAGAATTGGAACAGTGTTACAGCTAGCTTCACTCAAGAATGCGAACCTCGATAATGATAACAGGTAACTTAATTATCCGGTTATACTCAACATAAATTACGATTAAGATTTAGATTTTTGTGCTTTCGGCACCTATGGCCATTTACCCCGTCACTTATGAGGAATGACGTTCCTCGGCAAGCACACTATCCAGGGAAAGAAGCGGCCTGGGACCCATAAGTTAGGTACCATCCCGGCATTTGCCTGGTGTGAATGAGGAAAACCCAGGACAACTTCACTGAACATGGTTGGCCTGAAAAAACTTTTTACACTTTTTCGACCGTGCCCCCCCCCCCCTGGAATCGATTCTGGGACCGCTCGCACCGAAGACGAGAGCGTTAGCGCCTACGCTACGTGGGGCCACTATGCTCAACGTAAGAGTATTACAAATTGTACGTAGTTACGTTCTGTGTATATGATGTTCGGGTTTGTGGATAACTGTCATTAAAATAAATAAATAAATAAGAAATAAACCTAGCGTTCGGAAAAGTGACCACCAACAGTTAAAACAGTTACTGTGTTTTGTAAAACAGAAAAAGTAAACAGTAAAAAGATCGTTAGAAACCAAAGTTCTTCAATTCAATGTCTGGCAAAAGATAGTAGGAGAGATATTTATTGAAGTGATATCAATAAAGCATAAAACAGATTACAAAAATATGTGAGTGGTTGTTACTTTTAACAAAGATGTGACAGACTTTATCTATATTAGAGTTTACACAAATTATTCAACCATTCCAAAGTTACTGACAAAAGTACATCTATGACATGGGTATATTCTTTTGCTGGCGACTGAACGAGATACGAAGGCATTCAAGTCTTTTCCAATCTGTAAAAGCTACAAGAGTGACAAAATACCCAAATTATGGCTGTAAAGAGTTGACATTAAATTTAAGATATGCAAAACAAAATCCTGATTCGTACAGTATAATAAAACACTATGCGCACTATTACACTAACTACAAAGCAGAGAAAAAGTAGCTTCCATTAAACTGATTTAATATCCAAATACTGAACATTAATACACATTTTCTAAACAATAGATATATACTTTATGATCAGTTGTGGTGCAATAATAGTTTTCCTTCCTATACGCAATACACTTAAAAGTTCAGTTTCGTTTCACAATGTGAAACTACGGAACACTTCCAAACTATATGAATTCACTACTCGAAGTAGTACATCAACAGGGTGTTTCAAAACAACCTAGACAACGTTTGGGAGGTGATTCCTGACACGATAAGAAAAAAGTATAGACCAACCTGGGTGCAGAAATCCCTCATTTCAGAGTTATTGCCTGTCGAAAATATGAAAAAAATAAGCTTTAAAGATCCATAGCTCCAATACTATGGGACCTACCGTAGACGAGTTAAAACTTCACTTAGGAACTAGTATGTGTCCTATTCAAATTTCCACCTTTCAGTATATTTTGGTATTTCCGCTACAATTTTTATAGAGGTAATTGGTGAGTACTTCAAATTATATGAACCAGCCAAACTCCCCTCTGTAAAAATTGTTGCGTGAGTATCTTAGGATTCTGAAACATATATTTTTGGACAACATACCTATTGGTTCTTAATTAAAGTCTTGACTCGACTACGGTAGGTCCCATAATATTGCAGATATGGACTTTTAAAGTTCATGTTTTCGGCAGCCTGTAACTCCGAAATGGCAGATTTTTTCACCCAGGTTGGTCTATACGTTTTGTTTTACCTTGGTGTCAGAAATCACATCTCAAATGTTGTCGGTGTTGTTTTCAAACACCCTGTATATCTACTGTTGCAAAAGAGTAACAAAATCAAAGACGCTGAATCCATATCAAAAAACCATTAGGCTTTACCCACTGTCCCTTACTGCTTTTGTTCTATGGCGATAAATGATGAAACCGGAATAATTTGAACCACTTCCGGTTCAAACAGAGAGTTAAATGAGGAGACAGAAGCTATTCTTGGGACGCTGAATCGATTGCAACAAACTGCTTCTCGATATGCTTTGCAGATTTTACTCTATGAAAATCAGATTTGAAACCACAAGTACTAGTAAATTTCAACCACTTTCGGTTTTGGTCAAAGGTTGAGGGCTGTGACGGTTTAAGTTCTCATGAGACCCTGAATCGTAACACGTTGTCGCTATTACAATTTTTGTTCAATGGCGATAAATGTTGAAACCGGAATTTATTAATTTGAACTATTTCCTGCTTGAATAAAGGGTTAACGGAGATGAAACCTATTCTTGGGACGCTGAATCGATTGCAAGAAACAGAATCTCGCTATCTTTTACCGTTTTTGCTCTGATACCGTCGGCAGACGGACAAAGTCGTTCTGTAAGACTTCCGATACTTAAGCACAGAATAGTTTGGAAGTATATGAAAACCGACTCCAAGAGTGAAAATGCATAAGAGATCTAGGAACGAGACAAACTGTCTACCTGCACGGTAAACTGGAGACGCAGGTTTTATCTGTTTTCTCACTTTATCCATATCGGTCCCAGCGTCTCCCACAGGGGACATAAAGTATGATGACATTATTATTGCTTTACAACTTGAAAATCCGAGTGGCAACACTGCAAACTATTTACAGGAGATGATCATAGATGGATCATCCCTTGTAAACAGTTTTCATTATTGTCACTCGGATTTTCAAGTTGTAAAGCAATAATAATGTCATCATACTTTATGTCCCCTGTGGGGGACTCCGGGACCGACATGGTTAAGTCTTTAATGTCTTTAATGACTTATTAAAGACATTAATGTCCTGATCATAGTCATTAATGTCTATGATCAGCCACACAGCTTTAGTTTATTGTTTAAAGGTTTCCTGTCAGCTCCGAAGATTTATTAAAAATTACTCTTCCGGTTAACGTGACAACAAAGCCACATATACTATCAATGAGAGTCGAACTCGGATACCAGACAGTTTTGGTCGGATATGTAGTTAACACAACAGTTCTCATCGAACTTCTGGTTTTTCAGATAGAAGTTCACTACTTAATAATTCAAGTAACTACTAAAACTGATTCACAGTAATAGATCAACATTGAAAATTGTGTGCCTGACCGCGAATTGAAACCCGGATCACCAAAGGCACGGACACTAACTAGTAAGACACATAGAAGCATACATAAGCAAGTAAAATACATCAACTGAACAGCGTATTTCCTATTTAGTAATTATGCGTATTTAAGAAAGGAAAACTATGCACGCAGAACACAACATAGCACGTGCAGTCATGTCCAAAATGACTGTCGCATATCTATAAAGGTCTTGTTGTGGAAATATAATTTGATTTTTAACAGTGTTACTATATGTGTAATCGGGAAATGTATATTTGTGATAAATTTTATAGGAAAAGAATTATAAATACGAAAATTATAATGAGTAAAGCAAAATGCTGCTAAAAACAAGGAATTTTTTTTTTTTTTTTTTTTTTTGTTATATTGTTCTTATTTACTGCTCTTTTGACATGAAATTTGTCACACACTTGTCTCTGCTGATTATACACATACTAATATTACAAGAAATACCGGACGAAATCGTTATCAAATTATATTCCTACAACAACATATTTATAGACATGCGACAATCATTTTGGACATGACTGTACATAGTAATCAACAGTAATTCACAAAATAATTTTCACACAAAATCCCACCATCCAGTATACACAAACCACAAGGTGCAAGTAGATACAAACAAATTCATGTACTACAACTACAATATACTTTTTAAAAAAAATAATAATAAAAAACGGAAGCACAAATATGCAGACAGGGTACACAGAAGTTTATTAGCATATTAAAGTTTCAAAAAGTTTTAGTAATCAGATTAAAAATAATAGCGGGAGATCTCTGTTTGGAATTCTGTGTAGAGTCTTCGACATAAAGTTATTTCTGTTCATTACTGTTACACTGACTTTTTTTTTTCTTTCTTTCTTAAATGATCCCTAATTCCAACGAGATGGCATCTATTATCGAATTGTATCTACCAACACCAAGCACCGTTCACCATTCCAAGATCTATTTACAATTTTATACATTGATAGTTATTGCGCAAAGAAGACATTTGTATTTCACATGAAAACCTTACTGATAAGCACCTAAAACCAGAATTATCACTGTTATAGTCCTAATGTTTCATTCTGACGCGTAAACATTCTCAAAATATAAACAATGGCAAATCTAGTCTAAACAATGGCAAATCTAATACACATCTAGTCTAAACTATATAACTTCTATCATGAACATGACAAAACAATCACGTTGAATCGCGACTTATTTTCAGACGCTTATCAGGTTAAGATTTTCGTGTGCATTCACAATTTATTGTACAAGTATCTACAATCAATGTTTATACAGCAGTGCCCTGGAAGACTCAGACTGATATGTAATATTTTCTCACATACTGTAAGCAAATGGCAGCACAAAAATGTACGGACCATTAACAAGAGAAAAAAAATACTTAAACAAGTAAAGTGAAAATCACAAATATTTTTTTCCTTTAATTTAGATTTGCTGACTTTTATTTATTTAAGGGATGTTCTGTTTCTTTCTTTTTTTTTTTTTTTTTTAAATTGTCTAAAGAAAATATTTCCCGTCCTTTTGTGAGACGTTGTACGAGAAGAAACCAGCAATGACTGTGAAAAGCTCACGTCAAATGACCAAACTAACCAGGACAAGAACCCAGTCAATCGGTACACGTAGTTGCTATAAGAGCCAATTTTGCCTTCGCCAGGGACTAAACTGAAAATTATGCACACTAAAAAGTTAACATGAAATTTTCACATACATAGAGTGAAAAACTGCACGACTGGATCGAAATTTGAACCTGAGTATCCAGCTTACAGTCCCGCTCATGCGTCAACCATTACACTACCCAGTTCACTCCCTGAACAGCCACACTTTTTATCACTTTTCGATTCTAAATGGAAGCGAACTGGCTAGTCTGATGGTTAATGCTTCGGCACAGAAAGCCGGCACTCGGGTTCGATTCTCGATCTAGTCGTGAATTTTCCACTCTTTGTATTTCACCGAATTCGCAATTATAGAAGAACTGGTGTGATATAAAATTTATTATATCTGAAATTTTCAGATCATTGATTCGTCTAGTACTTACTATCATCATTAACAATACCCCAAACACAGTCGTCTTTTATTTTTAGCTCGGAAATATTTTATAACTGGACAAATAGGTTGGTTAGGAGTTAATTGTTGGTTAATCCCTCTTCGTATCATGGTATCAAGTCGAGGCTGTATGGGACGTCAATTTACAGCTCAATGGGCGATCTTAACATGAGCTCGCACCTAGAATAGAACCCAGCTTCCTCTACGGCGAAAATGTTTAAGACAACTCTATAGTTATGAAGGAACTCAAAATCAAATGACCGCATTCACAGCTAGTTGTTAAAGAGCACTCCTTCAATATAAGCATTTTGACTCTGAATATTTTAGTTGAATGCTTCGAACGTTCCAAAGATCCTGGCCTGTAGTAATTATGACCTCACATTTCAGCTAGCGACGGAGTAAACGTAAAAAGAGTTACGATTAATCACGACAGAATATCTCAACTACGAGGTAAACATTAACAGTGGGTACAAAAACCGGTTTTCCGATTTTTAGAAAAACCGAAACCAATCAGCTTTTGGAAACTGAGGTCGGCAAATGGATAAATTAGATTTGACTTTGCTGTCTGGTTTGATTTGCGAAGTCCAGTCTCCAATCAGTGCCGTGCCTTCGGGCGAGGGTCCCGGAGCAAGGGGGCACAAAGTTCGGAAGGAAAAATTTTAGTCATGTTAAGAAAATGCATGTGCACATATATAAAATGGAAGGAAAAAGTAATGAAGTGTGCTTTAAATCAAGGAAAAGTCGTGTTAGTTTTTGAAAATTTTCTTACGTTTCGCGCCTGATCTATCAACTTCACTCATATGTGCGGGAACGCCGTCGTTTACTCTCGCTCCGGGCGCTGATTTTCCACGGCACGGCACTGTCTCCGATAACAAACAATCAATGCAGAAATGAAACAAGGGATCAAGAAATATTTGTTTACATTGGCATTTGCCATTTCTCTCTCGTAAACAAACTTGTAAACTGAAACTTCTACACGTATCGATACCCATTTCTGTGCTCTGCATATAATAAATATCCACAAATCTTATTACTTAGACTAAAGAAAAATAGACGATGAAATAACACCGACATAAAAAAATGAGAAGCAACTAAAATGAATAAATAAATAGACATCACCACAAAGCCCAAACGGTGTGAATACGTGACCTTCCATATCAAAGAACATACAAATACAACGTATCCCCATTGTGACAAGCTGATACAGTTTGCAACAATAGGAATAATCTTTTACTTAAAAAAAATTAGAGGTACATAAAATAGGTCTTTCTTGCAAATACAGTAAAGTGTAGTAACTACTTTTTTTTCAGACCAGGTTCCTTTCAAAACATAAATATAAAAAAAAGTAACAGTAACACTAGAAGCTGTCAATTTGTAGTAATAATACATTTGACTAAACTTCTTGTCACACCATTCTAAAGGCTGTGGTTATTAAAGTGCGTTGTCATAAAGTGTACAGAATGTGCAGGATTATTAAAACTCTCCATTACAGTTTGACAGCTAACAAGGATCTGTTAATCTTGAAAAAAAACAGAACCATTCCACACACGCAACCAAAAATAAAATCTAAATAAAGAAAGTGAAATAATTTGTAATTCTTTTTATACAATCAAGTAAACAGAGATGGCCACTTTTAGCATAGAAAGTATAATTTCTGATACAGTCTTTCCTTTTAACTCCACACAAGAATAAAAATAATTTGGATATTTGATATTGCAAGGTACGTCTTGCGACCTTGCTGATATTATATTCAAATATAAATGATATAATTTAAATATTGCTCTATTTAATAATTGTGTTTATTTATAAGTTAGAAATCCAGGCCTGGAGTATATTAATTTATTGGTATATATATCTATTCATTTATTTTATTATTATTAGTGTAAGGAAATATTTAATCAATTTATGTTGTATATTTATGTATATATATATTAGAGCATCATCCCCTATTATTTAAGAATTAACCATATTATTATTTACAGTTTAGCTAGTTCTATCGTTGCTTTTTTCCATGCTAACTTTTTCTCTTAGAAGCCTGTCGAGGAGGCTAGCTGCTAAATCCATTGTATTTCAGTCTCCCTTACTGGGAATTTTCCATTCTAGAAGTTGGCGCTAAAAAACTTTCTAAAGAATTTTTGTTGCTATTTTTTTTAGCAGGTCAAAACGTATAAAAAGGCTGCCTCCCCTATCTTCGTCGCTGTGCGTTTTGAGGATTCCTGAATGTAGGATCTTGGCCAGCCATTCCGCTGCACTGGAAGTGAATAGTGCAGTTTGGAGAGAGTCCCCTCTAGTTTAGTTACTGTATGTAAACAGAATAGTGATTCTACTACATTACAGATGCCCGCTTAAGCAATTGAGCTTTGGCCGTGAGGTAGGATATACAAATGATAGGGATTTAGGAAATAAGTTGTTATTTTTAGATGCTTAATCCTACGCCTATAACAGAGGCTATTGGATTACTATTGCTTGTTTAGAATGGGAGTATATAAGCTTCCTAAGGGTCTATGGCGGAGGTGAGTGACGCACGTATAGACTCGAGGTTTTGGTTCCGTCCTAGTGGTGGAGGAACATTTATTTTGAAATCCAAATGCGTTTGGTTCGATCCCTGCTTATGTAATTATAGCATATTTAGGTGCTTTAAGAGATTAGAGATTTCTCACTGCAACTTTCATTTAAGAGAGTGTTAGAGTAAGTATTTAACCAAATTCCTTTATTTCCTTGAGTGTAAGGAAATTTAGATAGAGCCGTGAGTAGAGGCTGACATCCTATCCCTAATACCAACCTACCCTATATAATTATTTGCTTAAGCTAGATAGAATCCTTTTGTGGACTTAACTTGGAGTCCCAGAGACAGGTTTAGGCCAGACAGTAACCTATGACTCAAGGTCCCGTCTTTAAAAGCAAGGAGTACGGTCCAGGAGTAACTGAATTCTGTAAACCGTATTTCCACAGGTCCCTGCTATAATAGAGAGTAATTTGATTAATAAGGAAATTAGGATTTCTAGAGTTTAGATTAAAATACTTCCTTTCTCCATTAGTTATTGGGGAAGGGTAAGAAGGAAAATAGAGTGCATATAGGGCGGAGTGGCGTCCTGAGTTAAAGTTAGTAACCTACCTTTAAATTAGAGTTTTCTATTTGTAAATAAACGAATAATCTCCTATTTAATTTCTCGAAATTTCATTTAATATTCTTTGATATGAGCCTAATACCCTAGACATTACGAGCAGATACTATCGTAAGGACGTAGATAGGAAGTTTTGAATATTTAGAAAGTAATTGGCTGTTATCGCTAATTATACGGAATTGATATTCATACTTGGAAGATTATTAGCTTAAGAGATAAGAATAGGATTTTTTTTTCTTCCAATATATACCTCTGATAGTAAGGTAATACCTTACATCTAGAGAAATTTCGAGTAAATGAAAACTTGAATTCAATTAATTAACGGATTTATCTCTGTACATTGAACTTTTATATTATTTTTCAGTCAATTTTTAAGAGCCTTTGTACTCACATTAGTAGGTTTTTGGGGTTTAGCTTCGTGTTCAGCAGTGAAACGTGGATCTACGCTTGATGTTGGATCCTAACCACATAAGCTACAGCTGGGAATTGAACCTGGCTCTCCCGCGCCGAAGATGAGTACGCTAACCATATACGAGTGCCGTTCCGAAAGTAACCTCCGATTGATCACTGTGCATTAAGTCGTGGAAGTAGCGCTATCATCTTTACACAAACATGCACGGTAAATCAGTCTGCATCCAGCTGTGGCAAAGTGAAGGTTGTCTGATCACTAGTTCCACTTTTGTAGTGTCTCAAAATGTGTGTTGCAATAGAAAACCCCGCCAAGTGAGAGGTACGAGCTGTTATACGTTTTCTTACAGCAAAACAATATCCGGCAACGGCTATACATCTTGAACTTTGTGCCGTGTATGGAGCAAGTGTGACGAGTAAAGTTGTTCGTGAATGGGTTCTTTCTTTTAAAAGTGAATGAACAAATATTCATGACGAAGAGAGGAGTGGAAGGCCATCAGTGATCAGGTCACTGATCAACTCGTTCAGAAATTTGATGAATAAGGTCGTGAAAACCGACGTTTCACAATCTCGGAGCTTTCCGATCGATTTCTACAAATTTCCAGGACTGTGTTATATGATCTCAGCGCTTTGGTAATGATGAGGAGCTGAAAGATGCGATCACAGGCGTGAGATTTTTATGCTGATAGAATTTCCAACCTAGTGCAGAGATAAGTGCTTGAATGTTTATGGAAACTATGTTGAAAAACAGAGCAAAGTAGTAGTTTTGAGATGTATATAGTAAATTATTCTTATTTACTTTGGTATTTCTCTTTTAACCAATCGGAGGTTACTTTCCGAATGGCCCTCGTATTACGATTACATTGTAGCGTATCTTTTCAATGTTACATATGTTCTGTCTTTACTGAATATAATACTTCATATTCCTGAAATGACAATTCAAATAATAAAAGTCTTCGCACCATTCTGCTGATAATATAGCTGTGGGATTCACATTACAACCTTCCTTTACATTCTAAATTTAGTCACCATTATTTGTAGGAACGGGAGATAACACAGGTTGGCAAGGGGGTATGTTAAGATAAGAATGCAAAAACGTTTGTGTTTCGTCAAGTAAAAGGCATGGTCCTTTTCCAAACCATCTGAACCGATTATTTACAAGATAATTTGGCTCTGTTCCTTCTTTTCAGAAGTATGGCCATCTCTATTCAGAAAGTTAAAACATATTTGCAGTGAAAATTCCTTGAAAGAAAAAAAAAAAATGATCCTTGCCCACTCCATTCCTCATGCTAATCTGCCGGCCCCTCCCTCTTCCCATGCAAAAAAAATATAAGTGAAAGTACTGTACCTTCCAGGGCACTGTTCATACCTTCAAGCTTGTTGGCTATACCTGAAATATCCCACACTCGAACCGTTTGGTCTAAAGAAGCGGAAACAACCAGATCCTCTGATGGGTGGAACTGGGCACACATCACATAGTGATTGTGACCAGTCAGCACGCAAATACAAGCTCGACTCTGCCAATTCCAGATTCTTATTGTTTGATCATCGGACGCACTGAGAATCCACGGGTACTCGTGGTGGAACACAGTGGTACGAATGTAATCTAAATGGCCCAGCAAAGTAAATATGCAGCGACGTTGTTTGTAGTTCCAAACCTACGAAAAATGAGAGATGAACAATATGTGTCAATACTTAAAAGATAGAACGCACGAAATATATTTTATAAATGTAAGTATTTGTTTGTATGTAAGGACGAATTACTTAACACTCTAATGCTCTATATTTGACACAAAATATTCAATTTTTAGAAAAAAGAAGTTCATGAACATTTATTTAGAAGAAACTGTAGTTCTGATATAGATCATTACAGGACGGTAACACCATGTCATGCTTCTAATAATTTCTAAATTTGCTTTTTTTTTCTTTCTGAAATGGCGGTGGAAGGTCTGTTTTTGAATATCAAATGAAAGAACGATCCAATATCATCAAAAAGAATTACCGGACATACATGTATATATAAATTCATAAATAAGTCAATAAACAAAAGCACAATCTTAAAACCAGCTCTGCTTACCAGTTAGTATATATATATGAGTTGAGTTGAGGTGATTTTAGTTTAGCGTCCCTTTTAGCAGCGAGGCCATATTAGCCACGAGGGAGTTCAATATAGTATATATATATATATATATATATATATATATATATATATATATATATATATATTAGAGTGGTCCTTAATTTTTGATTTTCTAATTTCTTTGGACTCACCCCCTAAAATGGTTCCATATGGGACTAAATTAAGGAAGGAGAAAAATTAACTTCATTGAATAATATTAAATGGTGCCCCAAGCGACCTAAAATTTTGAATCCGATTACAGAACATAATATATGGGAAAAATCTTGAATAAAATCTTGTAATTTAGAAACGTCTTAAGGGAACGCAAAAATACCCTGGATAATGGAACTAGAGGAAGAAACACACCTAATGTTGTATAGTATTGTTACAGCGGCCATCTTGAAGTTCGCCATCTTGGATTCAGATCAAAATTTTCAAATAGGAAGAGGGTCATGTGACATATCGTTTTGAGGTGGCGTTTTACCAGGAACACAAATCTGGCACTATTTTAAAGATAGCCTTAGTCGTCTAAGAATTATTACCTGTGAAAATATTTCTCTTTTTCACAATTAATAACTCTTACACAACTAAATGTAAAGACATGAGTTTGGCTCGAAAAGAACAAGAGGGATATGTGCGGCTTCATTAGAAAGAGGAACGCAAAAGAAAAATGCACTTCTGAAAATGATTTGTATGAATTTTACACCAAAATACACGGAGGTAAGCATTTCAAGAAATGAAGAGGAAAACCCAATTGAGTATGTAAGATAAAATGTAAATATGTACCTGTGTGCGCCCGGACCCTGCAAGAGATGTAAAAGGGGAAAAACTAATTTTAAAACTCCAAGACAGGTTGCTGCTCTTGATCGATACAAGTCCACTGATAGAACGAGAATACATATTCTGACAGCGACGGCAGAAACATTAGGCTATAATGTAAAGGAACTAGTAATAAATATGCATCGATGCTGAGAGAAAATCCGTAGCAAAGTTGCATAAGACCACAAAAACAATTTCGGAGTGCATCAAGTGCGTTAGTTGTGCAATGAGACGGAAAGCTACTGCCGAATTTGACTGGTAGAGAGACTATCGACGGGTTATCAATATTACAGGAGATGCTCATGAGAGGCTAATTGGTGTTCTCAGTTTGTCATCATGAAGAGGAGAACGAACATATTATTTCTACTACAGTTAATTAGCTTGAAGAATGGAACTTGGTAAAGTTCGTGCAGGCAGTTTGTTGTCACACTATTCCCTGTAATATGTGTCATGTGAACGGTGCTTTCATTCTGCTAGAGCAGATGCTCCAAAATGATCTTCTACACCTTCCTTGTAGACACCACATTTATGAATTGGTTTTAAAATGTGTATTTGACAAGTGTTGTGTTTCGTTTGCATCTGGACCGGACGTTCCCCTATTTAAGCATTTTCAGAACGATTGGTCTAAAATAGATTGTACTAACTTTATTCCAGAATTGATGATGATAATGACGTAAAGAACATTTCAGATGTAAGAAATGAAGTATTGAATTTTGCTATCAAACTTGTAGAAGCAGGACACCGCAGAGAAGATTACAGTAAATTTTTAGAACTGACATTCTTGGATGGCATACCTCCTCGAAGAGTTTTCTTTCGTTTGTCTGGAGCAATTCACCATGCAAGGTAGATGGGAAAAGCAATATACTGTTTAAAAATATTTCTCTTTCGCCAACATTTTCATTTAACGAAGCAAATAGAAACGGGTCTTCGGAGAGCATGAATTTTTCTGATACGACTATATGTCCAAGCTTGATTTAAATGTGATCAAGTATCCCATTCATCCTTACAAGACCTGCAATTTTTGAAAGCTTTGTACAGTTATAGGCAAATAGATAATTAATTATCTGAAGTGGCTCTTTCTAAATTTTGTCGGCATCTCTGGTACTTGAAGGAGGAATACGTAACATTGGAGTTTTTTGATGATGAAGTTAACATAGTGGAAAAACAAAAATTGGTTGAAAGAATTAAAACTGTAAGGAGAAACCGTGAAGCAGCAAAGAGGCTTGACGCAAGGATAATACCATAAAAATTCTTGCGAAAAGAGAAAGCAGTGATTTTTATACAACAAACAATTTTTCCCTCGTGAGATTTAAAATATCCAAAGGATTTCTTGAGTGTGATCCGATTTCATGGTCAGATAACAATGACTATCTTCAAGGAAAGACAATAGTTAAATTCATCTCCGTAATAAACGATGCAGCAAAAAGGGGAGTGAAACTAACAGAAGATTACAAAATCGTTTTTACGAAAAATGAGTATCAGAAACAGTTTCTTTTACACATAGTGAATTCTCATAGATAATCTTTTCCTAGATGCGACAAAAGTGAACTGTGTAGTATATAAGATTGAAAACCTATTGAAAACTTACCCCAAAGCTACAGTACTACATAAATAAGGGATATCTCAATTTCTTCCATGTTATATTTTTTCTTTTTCCTCATAATAGGCTATGAATTATCGTGATGGAAAAACTTATTGGTAGTTCATGGGGAAACAAAGATTTAACTTTCTCTAGCAGTTTGTTTCCAGTTTATGTAAAATACTTCCAAAATTCTTACAAATCTGTGGTCCATAACTACAATAAAATAACATTACATCGAAGCATTTCGTTTTTCACACGTAATAACTCTTACAAGGTTATTGGTAGCTTGAAAATAATACGAGATTTGTGCTTCTGGGAAAACGCCACCTCAAAATGATATGTAACATGACCCTCTTCCTATTTGAAAATTTTGACCTGAATTCAAGATGGCGGACTTCAAGATGACCGCCATAATAATGCTATACAAAATTAGGTTGGTCATTTTCTCTAGTTCCATTATCCAATATATATTTCCATTCCCTTAAGACGTTTGTAAATTACAAGAGTTTATTCCAGCTTTTCCCCATATACTATGTATTGTAAACGCATTCAAAATTTTAGGTCGTTTGGGGCACCATTTAAAATTATTCAATGGATCTAATTTTTCTCCTGGCTTAATTTTGTCCCATATGGAACCATTTTAGGGGGTGAGTCCAAGGAAATTCCTAAATTTATTTTTTCCCATATAAATAAGGACCATCCTAATATATATATATATATATATATATATACTCTACTATATACACTACTACTGAAAAGTTTTCGAATACCCCAGATTTTTGTAAGCATCTACTGTGATCATATTAATTTGACAAGAGAACTTTACCACCCTGCGTCAAAGGTACTCCTGCCTAAAGCATAGAATTTGACAAAAGTTGAATCGAGATCTGAGAGGTACTACAGATGATAGGTCAAATTATAATTCTTAAAACTCAAGCCAAATAAAGACATTTTATATAGATATTACATAGAATAAACAAAACTGAGGAAGGTGAGGCAACATATACTACTTTTATTTATAAATGTAGACATAGAGCGTGAATGCAGTGTCAGAAATTTTAAAGAAAAAGTAGTTTTTCAAAGGAGGTGGGCGGATAAGGGCCATTTTTTGCCCATCAGACAACTGAAAAATGAAGTGTCCGATTCCGACAAGTTTGCAATGTATTTGTATACTAGAAGATATGTTGCATATGTAAACATAATAGATACGTGATAAAGAAAATAGTAAGTCATAGAAATGAGTGCCCAAAAAGAGTTCGTTTCAGCGTTTTGCGACATTTTGGTAATGTTTGCTGTCTTTGATGGAGGCTTTTAGGAAGAAGGAGTCGATGAACCAAAATAAATCTGACTCGTCATAATATAACGCTGTGTAACCTTTGATATGAGTACTAATTGATTTTGGTTCAGTGTGTCCTTCTACCTATTAGAGAACAAAATGTATTGCGCGAGAGTATAGAGCGATGACTACCGTTTATACGCTGTAATGTACGAGTTCAACTGGAGACTTCAGCTCTGATGTTATTTACCGATTGTGACTGAAAATACATGCTCAGCATGTCAATAAAATATATGAAGAAAATGTATTGTTTGCGCGGATGTGTGTGTAGGGCAGCAAAACTAGAGACAGCATGTTATGGAGTATTGAGAAAGCGTGTCATTTCTGAAAGTGGTATGAGTAAAAGTGCGAGCAGGAAAACCAGTCGCAGAATGGCATGAATTTCTGCAATATATATATATATATATATATATATATATATATATATATATATATATATCTCGAAGAATCATACATACCACGCGTCAATGAAGTACCTATGGGAATTCATTGATACGCTATATTGCAATACTAAGGGAAAGATGAAAAACAACAAAACAACGACCAACAATAACTACCTGATGTGTCCGATCCAAGTTAATACATACCCATACCCACAAACACCCCCATCCCCATATATATATATATATATATATATATATATATAGCCAATCTTACACTCACGAGCACTTAAGTGACGAAGGAATGTACTCTCTGTACATACGAGGTACATCATGACGATGCTTCTGTTCTCCGAGTTCAGTTACGATCACGACACATAAGATTTAAAACCTATAATATTTGGATCAAAACAGAGCAAAACAACATCGCACACATACAGTGGTACTGTCAATGTAAAGTAGGCGCACGGCTCGTCAGATGTTGTGCGCATGTTGCTTCCGTACTATGGTTTCTGGCTTACTGGCGCCACAATACCACCGCAGTTAAGAAACCAAGTCTAGAATATACTCATACACTACAAGATGGCGCCTGCAGGATGGTCCAGTGGCGATTCGGATGACGACAGCAAGCACGATGCCTAATCTGCAAACTAGCTACAAGTGTCTCCAGCTGTCTGATTATTATCTATGCTTGATTATTTCCGATGTAATATATTGATCTCATAGTCGTAGTAGACTTCATTCTTCTTATTCTTGCCGTTAGTGTTCTATTTACTATTGCTTTCTCGGATTACAACTCATGACATTAGTGTTTACGTTCCTTCATTAACACACGACTTACCTCTTTATTTATTTTTTTTACCTCTCACTTATAGCGCTTTCCGTTAAAATATATTTGTTTTCTTATTTTTATGAGGTATACTATTGAAAACCATGCATTTCACATCTCGGGCCTGATGGGCGAAAAATGGCCCTTATCAGCCCACCTCCTTTTCCAGTCTAAGCTTCTGCATATGTTAACGTTTAAAACGGCAAAAACACTATGCTCTGGAAAGTGCTTACGACGGTCAATACACATCCTTTTTCTGGTCAACTGTTGCTCAGTGGAAGCGTATATGTAATACTCGTTCTTACTATTTCAACGAGCAACAATGGAGCATACAAACCATCGTAAACACGCTTTTCAAAGCATTGTACTTTTGGCGTTTTAAACGTTAGCATATCAACAAACTATAAAGAACTGCAAAATTTGGAAAACTAAATTTTCTTTAAAATTTCTGGCATTGCATTCACCCTCTATGATTACACTATTCAAACAAAACTAATATCTTGCATCACCTTCCACACTTTTGTTTCTACTATCAAATATCTATGTAACATTGTCTCTTTTTTTTTTTTTTTTTTTTGTTTGTTTGTTTCAATTTTAAGGAATTATAATTTGACATATCATTTGCAGCACCTCTCAGACCTCGATACAATTATCATAAAATCTTTTGCTATAGGCAGGAATACCTCTGATACACAGCAGCAAAGTTCTCGTGCCAAAATAATATGATCACAGTAGATGCTTACAAAAATCCAGGATGACCGAAAACATTTGAACAGCATATTTTACATACACACACACATATATATATATATATATATATATATATATATATATATATATATATATATATATAACGTCCCATAATGCTCCGTAAATGAAAGGAAAAAATGAAATTTTTGAGTTTTACGTCCCACGGATATGCCGGTTAGGCTAAAGGAGACGGTGATGATGAGAGATGAATGAAATAGTGGAATGAACAAAGTGGGAGGAAACGGGAGAACCCCGAGAAAACCTACGCACACGGTGTTTGTCCACCACAAAGTTCACTTGGCGGGAGCAGGGTTTGAACCCGAGACCCCAAGCACCAGAGGTGAACGCTCTACCACTGAGCCACCGCGGCCCCCTTGTAAATGAAAGGAGACGCACAAATGCAAGAGTATGATTGTGAAATATTTTACGTAATAAAGATTACGGGAATACCCGGAGAAAAGATGTATGTTAAAGTACGAAACAGATGCACACTGCTGAATAAAGAAAACAGACTTATCCAAACATGTGCCTTTCTTAACCTTGGACACAATGCAGTTTCCATAGAGACTTCTACCTTTCTCGGTTGATAAGAACTTCTGCTAAATACTTCTTACAATCCAAATCAGCAACTGGACTGGTGGTGTTAACATACGAAATAGGTATATGAGTAGCATGTACCAAAATTTTTTACCAACGTCGGAAGGACAAGTTTCCGTTGAAACTGTAATGAGATCAAAGTAAAACAAGACACATTTCTGGATAAGTCTATTTTCTTTCTTTCCGCGAGAAAATATGCTGCTATAACAAGTTCATACGGGGCACGGTGGCTTAGTGGTAGAGTGCTCCAGCACATGTAATTTTGTGCATCATGCCTGTGGATTTTCTCATGGTTTTTCCCTTTCGTTCCACATTCTCATTCCACCAATTATTTCCTGATTATCCCTCTCCTTTACCCACAAGGGATAATCGTAAGATGTTCAATTTCATTTGAATACGAAACGACAGAACTCTCCTTCGAGACTAATCCATAGGTCTATATCTCGTATAGCCTTGATACAAAGAAAAAAAAAGTTTAACAACCGAATCAGGCATCTTTGACTGCCACTGAGCATTACCAAAGTGTCACTGTGTTCCCCAGAAATGACAATTATTAGAGAGGGAAATATTACTATTCTACACAATGGTAGCAATAAAACTTTTTTTTTTGTAATGTTTAATCCTTTTACGATCTTGGATTTTTGAGGTAAATTTCAGACTTTCAGTCAGTCAACCAGGTACTGCTTCATTGCTATTCATCGTAGGATCATGGTTCATACCCCGTTTTCTTCGCAACAGAGCAACCTTTCTAACGGTACTGCTCGCCTGTCCGTATCATACACCTAAAACGGGAAAATCGAGGAAAACAGGGAGATTTTTCGAAAATAACTTTTTTCAAACTTTTGCGCCCCTCTGAACCGGCTCTGGGTTGACGTAGGTATCTCAAAATCACTGGAAAAGTACGTAGTTCAGTACACAATATGTGCTCAAAATTTCAACGTGATATACTGAATATGCACTTTCCAATGCTAATGAAAATATATATAGGAGGTCTCGTGAAATTGTGAAAAAAAAAAAAAAAAAAAAACATTTCAATTATCCAACAGGTAGAAATTAAAAAAAAAAAAAATCACATGTAAATTAGATCAATTGTTATATTTAGAATAGAATGAATGTCCATATAATTAAATGGGTAACTATCTCGTTTCAAAATTGTATACGATTTTCTTCGTGTTTTCGTATGTAGCTCACCAGTACTAAGCAACGACCATAAGGAAAGTGTAAAAATGATCTGCATCAGAAAATCAGTGTTTGTGAGTATACGTCTCCAAGATGGAAATATCTACGGAAAGGAATATATATATAACAGTAAAAATATCAATTACACTTTCATTTGCCATCTTCCGTTTCTCTTTGTTCTGCTTGTCTGGAATTTTCTGTAGCTCATTCATCTTCAAGGATGCGGACCAGGGCCGGATTAACCCATCTGGAGGCCCGGGGCTAGAAAAAACATGTGGCCCCTGCAGGGTTTGAAAAAAAACTCGGGTTTTTTTGAAAAAGCCCAACCCACCTGGGCCCATATGGGTTTTTTCGGGTTTAATCGGGTTTTTTCGAAATATTTCAATGTCTTTGCGGTAAAAGAGTTAAAATGCGATTTATATTTCAAAATTGTCATTGTCACAACTTGCAACAATTTTCTACTTACGGCTGTTTTGAAAAAAATGGCCGCCATTTTGAAATTTTACATTCGATCGCCGAGAAAATCTATACAGCAAATTTAGCACATCTCGTGCTTCCACCGTCAAAATTTAAACTTAAAAGACTGAAAATTGCGCTTCGTAGCGTGGATACTCGCTGTTTTGAAAAAATGACCACCATTTTGATATTTTACGTTGGTATGCCGCCAAAATCTATACAGGAAATTTAGAGTGTCTAGTGCTTGTATTCTGAAAATTTTAACTTAAAAGGCCAAATGTTGTACCCAGTAGTGTCTGTGGTAGAGGCAGACAAACGAGTTGAATTGATTTTGTGTTTAACGTCCCTTTCAGCAGCGAGGCTATATGAGAGCCCACTGGGACAAACCCTGGCCCCTACTGACTTCGCCTAACGCTTTTTTGTGAAAATACAGTAGGATACGTTTCATAATTTTAGTCATATTTTATTTTATTATGATGGTTGTATCCTTATGATTCTTTTTAGATAGCCAGTTGAGATGTTGATCAGAGTAGAGGCCCTTATCCACCTGAAAGGCCGGGGCTACAATGCTCCTAAGCCCCTCCCTTAATCCGGCCCTGATGCGGTCTGAATCATTACCTAGGCAACACTAACATCAGCCATGTCCTTTTTTGATAGCGCAGAAGATAGTCTTGTCTGAGCATCTGTCATCAGTCTAGTAGCCTATTTCCATTTCCTTCTGTAATGTTTTATCCATATTACTTAATTTCTTCAGAGACTATTCAATCTTTGAAGCTTCCTTTCATATAGCTTCTTGCTTCGCGTTTCTTAACGCACTTTCTTCTCTGGAAATCTCTGCTACTGCGGTCTCTTTGCATCTCCACTCTTCTAAGTAATTTTTATACTTTCTTCAGGCGTTCTGCATGGCACCTATTAATTGCTTTGTAACAGGTAGGTTACTTTCACAAGTGGAAGTAGTAATGCCACAAAAATGTAAGAGTTTTGTTAAAAAGTATGAAATATATGAGTTTACAGGAAGAGATGCAAATATATAGGAAAAACAGGAGCATTGGAAAGCCTCAAAATTTCAACGTGATATTCTGAATACTAAGGGCGGGATTTTATTTTTTATTTACTTATTTTTTGAAAATCTCGTATATTTATACGACGTGATGTAAAAATTTCCTAAAACAAGACTATTTGTCTCTGGATCATGGTTCATACCTCATTCTCTTCAGAATAAAGCAACGTTTCAAAGGGAACCCTCTTGTCCTTGGGCGCCACCAAGTTGACTATCTGGTTCCAAAACGCATCTGAGGTGTTCTTTGGTCCATATCTGACTTGACCAATAAAAACACCCCGAATTAAACGGTACGTGACGTTTGGGTGCCGCCGTTTGGGCCCCGCCGTTTGGGCGCGAAGCCATTTGGGCGCCAGACGTTTGGGCGCGAGTTAAAAAGTCGTTATGTTAGGCGCTGAGTACAAAGTTCGAATCAAGATATCACAAGGTGTCTACTGTAGTGGAAGTCCTTGAATTATACTGGATTTTGTTTTACATACTAGAAATACTGGAATTTCAAAATTATAAAAACTGAATTAACAATTAAATTTTGTAAATTTAAGTTTCAACGAAAGTTAAGTGTGCTTTTTATTTGATAACTTTTCAAGCCAAATGTAAGTCGACCAGACTACATATGATTGACTGCATTACATACATAGTGAGCCTATTCCATTAAAAAACTTAAAGCAGGCCTTCTACTGTAGTTACGCAATAAGTGTGAATGTCAAACACATTTCTAGTGGCTAAATGACCAATATATGTACACTTAACTATTATTTTTCACTTTGAAATCGTTGTTTTTTTTTCTTTCGCCACTTTCTTTAATGCAGATTAAATGCTTACAATGGGACGAAAAAAACGTGTGTTAAGTTTTGATTTTTATATTGGAATGTTAATAAAAAAAAAAAGTGATACCAGAAATACGGCATACTACAGTTCCTAAACTCAATGTGTTAGACATCCTGTATGCAAAATATGTCTTACACACCATGTATGCAAAATATCTTTCCCTCAACTCGATTAGGATATAGGATTTTTAGATTTCTGGGCTCTCGGCATCTAAGGCCATTTAGCCCGTCACGTTTGAGGGAGCACACTATCCAGGGAAAGGGAAGGAAGAAAGGATTGGGGAAGGAAGGAAGCGGCCTGGACCTATAAATTAGGTACCACCCCGGCATTTGCCTGATGTGAATGAAGAAAACCCAGGAAAACCTCATTCAGGGTGGCTGGCCTGAAAGAGCGTGTCACACTTTTTCGACCGAGTGCCCTCACCGGGAATCGAACCCGGGACCGATCGCACCGAAGGCGAGAGTGTTAGCGACTACGCTGCAATCTTTTATTGGTAGTTCTTTATTGGACTTAAGGAAGAGAAGAGTTTGGCAAACGTAATACGAAAGAAAACAAATTTTAATATTCATAAATATGTAATTATTAACTTTCTTTAAAAAAATACAAAAATTAAATCAATATGTTTTAATTAACATTAAGAAAATTAACAGTTCGTCTGATTCCTTTATTTCCTAGCTTTCTTATATAATACAAAAATTAGATCAGAAGTACAAGAATCGTGAACAAGCGAAAAATCAATCCATCACGAGGTTAGGCAACAAATGCCACAAACGCATTAAACCATTTAATTTAGATGAATAAATAAGAGAGAAAATAGATAGATAAATGAGGTGAGATAAAGATAGAAGTGTAGGAAATGTATACATCTTGATTGGCGCTTAGTTTTCAGTGCCTAGCTTACTTTATATGTCGTAAATTGTGATTTTTACTATGTACCTCGCGCCCAAACGTCTGGCGCCTAAACGGCTTTGCGCCCAAACGGCAGCGCCAAAACGTCCGCGCCCAAATGGCGGCGCCCAAACGTCCTGTCCCGGAATTAAATGCCTTCTATAGGACCTAAGTAAGTGGTTAAAGACAACACTGAATTATGGTACGAAAACGTACCATGGTTCGTAGCAGGTTAAACAGAACAAAGAAAAGTAACTGTCCAAATATTATTTTACATTTCTACTCGGATACAATTCACTAAAATGATAATAATAAATGAAACAAATCTTTGCAAATATTCTTTATGTAAAAAGCTGTACCTTAATTTTGTAGTCATCGCCACCAGAGACAAACAACGGCTGTTGGTTATGAAAACAGATACCTCGTACAGGTCCTTCGTGTTCATCATACTTATCCAACAGAGTACACATGCGATAATCCCACAGCTGAATGACTCCATTGTGCAAGCTGAAAGAGGACATAAATCATCACAAATTTCTCCCATTCAAATTGTACATTTCTGGTTTATATATATAAAATCGAAACAAATACTGTAGATCAGGGTTTCTCAACCTGGGGGTCGCGAAGATAAGTGGAAGAGAGAACTATAATTAGAATCTAATACTGAAAAATATTTTTAAATATTATTTTGAATTTTGTACTGTTAGGCATATTTTTATTTTTATACATACTGTTAAGAATAACAAAAAATAGGTCTACTAACCATTTTCAACAAGTGCAGAGTTGTTTAAAACTCAATTTAAATGAAATAGGTACGATATTAAACTAATGAGAACTGCATATTAAAATACCAGAAAAATACAAATGCAACAAAACTTGGACATTGAAATATAATTAAAATTGAAAGCTAATGAGATACTTGAGCACGGTGTGATAAATCAACAATGGATAAATTATTCTGTCGGCAAGAACAAGGATTGCTTTTGTTTAGGATCCTTTGTTGTTCTTTGCAGAATTGTACACTTATGTGTGTGTGAGTGAATAGTCTTATTTCCAGCAAGCTGGCCACAATGAAGGCAGATTTTTGTTGTGGGATTTTATTTGTTTCCTAAATTTTAAATGTAAACAAGTTGCTTTTAACAGATTTTGGTGATACTGAACACATACATAACAATGTACGAAATTTACAACAATATGAGGTAACTCTAGATGGCGGTCTCTTGAAAATTAAAATATTCAATAACTTTTTTACAACTGTCCAACTTTTTTTTTAAACCAAAATTAGAAATCACTTTATTTTTTTTATCATATGACCCAAAATTAAGGGAGTCATGAAGTTTTAAAATATTCAAACGGACTCCATTTTGAAACAGTATGACGGATAGTATTCGATATTTGTAATATGAATGAACTGACCAAATTTAGTTTTAATCCATTCGCTTTTAGAGAAGTTACTGTATCCACTATATACAAGAAATAAGATTCTACTGTTATAGAAATAGATGGATATCATGAGATCTCCGCAATAGGTATATTAAAAATTCCACACATGCCTATTATAAACTACAAATTACAAGGGGGGTCGCTGGCAAGAGGATGTGATAAAATGGGGGTCGTGATAGGAATTAGGTTGAGAACCACTGCCCTAGGCCCTTACGTCCCTCAGATCTGTGTTTACAGGGAAATCTATTTTTCCTTCATTCTGCCACAGAGTACGATGACCATTTGGAGCAGAGATATTCACAATCTGGACGCTGCAGTGAAGTAAACATGTAATGGCCATATACAGAAAGGTAAATGAAATAAATATCTGGCTTATTGTGTGATACAGAATTGATGTTTGTACGAAGTGTAGAATACCAAGGTTAAAATACATATACAGAAGGGCAACTTCTGGAGTAAATCCTTCTCGTTGTAGTGGTTAGCATAACGGAGTTGGGTGCTGAACTTCGTCTTAGCATACGCTCGAGACCTGTTAACGAAACACACACACACATACATATAACAACGAATCTGCGTTGTTTTATTGAAAAGTGTATGGATGCAAGAAAATTATAAATATGTCAAAGCTGTGTAATATAGTACATTACATCCTATATACTAAACCAAATCATAAAACCTTCTTTAATCTCTAATGTATACTCTTGTGCCGAAAGTAACACAAAAAGTGTTCATCTCGTTCTTCAGTATTTCGCGCAATGGGAATTATTATGTAACAAAATAAACGGTCACTAAATCATATCTATAGATTCAACCGCAACCAATGAGAATAATCTGATTGGCTTGTAGAAAATACATATTGTGATTGAAATGCGAGAACACATTTATCTTGTAGTGCAAATGGAATAATTTCTGAAGTAATATAACAGAGTTATTGTACCGAAATATCTGAATTATAGACACCAAAGAACATGATAGTTAATTAAAGAAAATAATCATCAAAGAATCAGGCAAGGAAGAGAAAGTAACGGGAAAAATCACCAATATGAATTATGTTTACTACTTTGCGGCATAATCAAGTGCTTAGTGTACAGAGTTACCACGTGTGAGATAAGGGTTGGAATTCTATCCCATCTTTTTTTTTTTTTTTTTTTTTCGTTTAGTTTTGCCATTTGATTAAAACATTGTTGAAGAACAGTTGAAAAATGTATACGCATTCGAGATATTGTCCATTACTAACACTAAGCAAATAGTGTCATATTAAGGAAATACCTAGAGAGAGGCAAAGAAAATATGAAAATCAAAAGTCCAAAATATGAAAATATACAAATATAAATATAGAAGATAAATTAGTAGATTTACACAATTATTTCAATAAAAGCTGAAATTAATAAATTTAAACGAAATTTCTAGTTTGATGTCCCATGATCATACATCTTTAGGCTGAAGAAGACGTCTGAGTAATGAAAATGAATGATTATTAACACTTTGTGCATTAAGAATGTGGGAGCAATCGTGAAAACCCCGAGAAAACCCATTGGACTGATAATGCCTGATACTACTGTTACTAGGTTACCTAACGTTTTCGAAAAACACACTAATTCAGATTAGGTTTCTAAATATCATTAACTCTTACAACAAATTGTGTACGCCTTCCATACGTATCACTGTTACCATTGAAATTAACAATTAACACTATCTCCAATTACACTATTTATTCAGTACTCTTTTCCAACTTACGAATAGAACTCCAACTTTCTTTTACGCACTTTCTATATTCACCTCTTCTACAAAAGCATTCAAATACTATTATTTAACCGTCTACGTAACCATTAAACAACAAACTTCTTTTTAAATCAATAATTATTTATTTGTCTTTTTAACAAATAAATTCAGTGGCACTCTAAACAAGGTCTTTCTTGCATTGTACATTTTTGACCCACTTATTCAACATTTCTACCATCTTCAATGCCCACCGCACTCACGTGGCCGAACTCTGAAGCTCGGACCAGAGGTAATCACTTCCACTGAACCACCGTGGCCCTCAATATGAGGACAGAAATTGTCCCTAGACGCCATCTGAATTCATCTCTGATTTTAGCATTCGGTGGCAAAGAATCAAAGACTAAATATTTTCACACCCAGTATAATTTTCAAATCTGGGAACATTGTATTATCCTTGTAACTATCTTTCCAGACATAATAACGGTAGCACGTTTTTCTAATGAATATCTCTTTAATGCCATTTGTCGATTGACTTGAAAGGACAGACTTGAGCCTGGAAGCACAACATGACCATAGCTTAAACGTATCAGATGTACAGCCTTGTTTAATAAAATCTGCCTCTCTCCCGAGTCTGAAATACTCTGTATCGTTATCCAAAGATAAAATTCAATCAAAGGCAAATCTTCTTTAACCAAGCCAAAGTATTAAAATGAGCCACATACGGTTGCAAGAAAAATGGGTGGCTAGTATTTTCTTTATAATTATTAGTATTTTTTTTATTACATAATGCATTCTGAATATTTCTCAATTTTTTTTTTACTAGTGTACACATATAACATTTCTGGTTAATGAAGTTTCTAGAAAAAAAAAATAGTATATACAAAAGTACTAATACATTTAGAGAAACATCAAAATTAACATATTTAAAACAGCAAACAGTAAAAATTAAACATAATTTTGGTACTATATAAACCGACAATTGTAGAAACGAAGGATAACACATGATGATTAATAAGTGTTTCAGTCCTCTATACTTAGATTTTGCCATAATCCCAGTCACACAATAATAAACAAAAATATCATTTTATACTGTATATGTCTTTGAAGTAGCAATTATTAACATTCAGAAAATGTTTATATTTATTTTAGATAAAAAATTTCGTCTAGCTTGGGTGAAGATGGGAAGGAGTTTAATATGCTAATGGCATTGCCTCTTTGTATGGCTAGGCTTATCCTTTGTGTCAAAAAGTAACCACTTCTAGGATCTCCTGATTTATTAATTAATTTTGATCCTAATTCCTTTAAAAACATTCTGGCTTCTTTGCTAAAAACGCCCATTGTTTCCGTGGCAAACGCAATAAAAATGTGATCTTCTTTAAGTTTTGAATATTTAGAATGTTTCCGCATACACGCTGTCTCTGCTGCACTTCCCGCTTCTTCACTAGTTGACGTTAAGTAAGATGGGGCAAAAGTATCTACACATGTTACATCCCATACTAGACATTGACCCCTTTTCCAAGGTGTCAAAGTAATTCCATCTGGCCGCTTATTGTCATTCCGATACATTCCTGGTGGCTCTAAAATGTTAGGACAGTCTATACTGGTGAGGGTTCGTTTTATTATTTGATTTAATTCACTGTGACGTGAAATTCTCCCTCCACTTTTGATGCAACTTAATGCGTGTAAGCCTTTCTCATCCATCCGACTTTGACACGCACATGTGAATTCATAGCAAATACTAAGTCCTAGGCGTAAAGCTACACATATTTGAAAAATATTTGTTTCTAAAAATGTTCCGATGTTTTTAGAGGGTGTGGCTTGCAACCATGCTCCAGACTCTTTTTGACGTAGTGCTTTGAGGCGAGCTGAATCAATGTCATTTTGCGAAACTACCTCGTTTTCAGCTATCTCGTTGATTACAATTTCATTCCATTTTCTTTGCGACTCCTTTACAACCGGAACTGTGTTGTAAATGCCTGTCCATATTTCTAATGCCTCTGTCAGATGAGGAATCTTCACTTCGTCAACTGGAATATTAAGAACTTTGGAGACGAGCGACAACACCCCATTAGTACTATTAGTATTATTTATTTATTTTAACAATGATGAACTTAACATATTTAACATTACTAGCCATCGTCTTCATGAATCGGTCGGTGAAAGAAGTGACCACATGTGTTTCCGAGCAATTGTTTTATCATTGATACCTTCGAACATTGAGATAACTCATACCCTACACATCCTCTCGTCAATAACTTCTGAACGAGACGATTCGACTAATTTTTAATTCAGGTGTGTGTTTGTTTTTTGAGAGAGAATTTGATTTTTTTTGTACAACACCGAGTTCAATTTATTCGCAAGTTATTGTCAAATCAATACCCAGGCTGTGTTTACTCTTTTGCGGGTAACAAAAAGTTGAAACTGAATTTATCTTAGCTTGAAGTGCCATATTACGAATAGGACAATAAGAACCGTGATAGATTAATTACAAGTTAACTAGTTGGTAACATGTTTACATTTAAGTTCAAAAACCAGCTATCTGCATTTGTTTGCTGATCTGGATATAACGGAGTAAATACCATATAAACATAATTGGTAAATCATAAAGTATCCTCCTTTTCACTCTAATGTATATTCTTTTAGAAGCGTTATGTTTAGTGATGTATGCGAAATATTGAGGATTTATGAAACAATATTCTCTCTTTATTATGCTGTAATGTATTCCTTTAATTATATAAGCAATTATTTGTAATGGACCCGTTTGGTCTCCATTATAGAACAAGATTATTTTCCTTTTAATACGCCCTTATTGTTTATCTTTACCATTACCAAAAACTTATTAGTTATTGTTATTCGGATATTGCATTTGTGCCATTATTTTTGTTTATTACGTTGTATAAGTTAATGTTGGATTATAATTAATCTGCGCCATCGGTGTACTGGCGTTAATGGCCGCGAAATTGAAGCCAATTGTATTCCTTTTCCTCTGTTGAATTGAGATTTTCTGCTGTTTATATTATTAGTGATTGAAATAAAAATTGGTGTGTGTGTGTAACAAAGTCGTTCAGAAGGAAAGAAACTTAAATATGTCGTATTAGATCCAATAGTCCGGAATCCATGAGGATTCCGTAATTGGATTATCTTCTCTCTCCTGTTTATTAGTAACATCTTTCGCATCAGGAAGAATAAAATGAAATGAAATGAAATTTTGAGTTTTACGTCCCACAGTTATGCCGGTTAGGCTAAAGGAGACGGTGATAATGAGTAATGAATGAAATGGTGGAATGAAGAAAGTGGGAGGAAACGGGAGAACCCCGAGAAAACCCACGCACACGGTGTTTGTCCACCACAAAGTTCACTTGGCGGGAGCAGGGTTTGAACCCCAGACCCCTAGCACCAGAGGTGAAAGCTCTACCACTGAGCCACCGCGGCCCCCGAAGAATAAAATATCTTGCACACATAATTCGGATGTATGTATACATATGATAGTGTACTCATATAATGCATTATTGTGCTTGCCATGTTGAATTATTCATTTAGCTTTCTATGATGAAATGAACATCCCTGTGCTATATGCAATGGTCAGTATAAAAGTAATATAATGTGTATTGATATATATGTTTTGATGAAACACGGCGATTTAAAGGATTAAATATGCATTGGAATATGATGACGTAATTAAAAATGTTAATTATGTGTATTAGTGGATGAGTCATCTAAAACAAGAATACTGTTATTACTTAGATGCTAATGTGAATAAGTTTGGAGATATGTATGAATGTGTACACTATTATAATCTACTGGTATAACCGTGTTAACTGTAGCCGATATGATGAGATGACAGCAGTTGTGTGCTATATACAGTGACGTTAATAAAAACGGCTCAATATTCTATAGTTGTATTTGATTTCCATCGTTATCTTATGGAACGCACTGTGTATTCATTCCTGATGTACTTTATTCAATTCTAGTTTCCTGTTTCCTTTCCTTGTTAGCCTGTCCTACGTTCAAGGTTTGAAAAAACCCGGGCTTTTTTGAAAAAGCCCAACCCACCTGGGCCCATATGGGTACTTTCGGGCTTAATTGGGTTTTTTCGGGTTTAATCGGGTTTTTTCGAAATATTTCAATGTCTTTGGGGTAAAATTGTTAAAATGTGATTTATATTTGTAATTTATATTTCAAGATTGTCATTCTCACAACTTGCAACAATTTTCTACTCACTGCTGTTTTGAAAAAATGGCCACCATTTTGAAATTTTACATTCGATCGCCGAGAAAATCTATAATGCAAATTTAGCATATCTTGTGCTTCCACCGTTGAAATTTCAACTTAAAAGACTGAAAATTGCGCTTCGTAGCGCAGATACTCGCTGTTTTGAAAAAATGGCCGCTATTTTGATATTTTTCGTTGGTATGCCGCCAAAATCTACAGGAAATTTAGTGTGTCTCTTCTTATACTGTGAAAAATTTAACTTAGAAGGCCGAAAGTTGTACCCTGTAGTGTGTGTGGTAGAGGCAGACAAACGAGTTGAGTTGATTTTGTGTTTAACGTCCCTTTCAGCAGCGAGGCTATATGAGACGGGACCTACTGATTAAAGTGGAATTCGAACCACATGAGCTCTCTCCGGGAAGCAACCCCGGGTCACCCACGCCGAAGACGCGTACAGTAACCGCTTAGCCATGAAGGAGCTCGGCAGACAAACGAACAAATGTAGATCAAGTCATCCAGAAGCCTGACTAATGTTCGCCAAATATGAATACCAAAAGGGGTCTATTAACTTAAAACAAAGATACAATTAATGAAATTAACATCTTCCAGCGTAAATAAACCTGCCATATTTTCTCCATGAGAATACGGGACACCTCAGATCCCACCCCTCAACTTTCCAACCCAATGAATTGAACTATAGTTTGGTTATGAACAAAAGTATAATAGACCGCGGTGGCTCAGTGGTAGAGTGTTCACCTCTGGTGCATGGGGTCCCTAGTTCGATCCCAGCTCGCGCCAAGTGAGCTTTGTGGTGGACAAACACCTTGTGCGTGGGTTTTCTCGGGATTCTCACGTTTCCTCCCACTTTCTTCATTGCGTCATTTCATTTATTTCTCCTTATCACCGTCACCTTGAGCATAGCAGTCATAACCGTGAGACTAAAAGTAAAAGATTTCTTTTCTTTTTTTTTTTTTTTTTTTTTCAAGAATATAACAGGCGAAAGTTCACTAAGTAGCAGCTGCTTTTCTCTGTTCGTACCCTGCAATTAATTGTATAGACTGAAGATGCCTAAAAACTTATGATGTGCTATAAAAATGCTTTACAGGAAATCAATATGCAAATTATTTAAATCAGAGGTACAATCTACCTTCAATATTCTTCGCGCGTTTAGCATTATTTATTTATATGGATGTATTTGCCAAAATTACGTTCGTCAGTTTGATCTGATGAAAAGCTGATTTTTCTCCTGTGTCGTGTGTAATTGACAGGACCAGATTTACATTTTTCTAAGACCTGGACCAAAGCACAATTCTGAGCCCCTGTGTTACTGGAGAAAAGGTCAGCCATCTTCCCCCGTGTTTGTAAATGTAGAAACACTCAAAGCCATTTTATTTTTTTTTTTTTAATGTTCCGGAGAGTATCCGAGTTTCCATCAAGTTCAATGGAAAAAGTAACATTCCATATTTCGCTCGCTATCAAGTCGAACAGGGTGGTGTAATAACTTCCTCGAAACTGTTACATGCAACAGCGTACTGTACATTCACTAGTTACAGGATTCCCAGCCAATGTCAGAATTTTTTATTTTTCACTTTTCGAATAAGCTGATATTGATAACAGAAATGGAACGGAGTTAAAATACGGGACATTTCCCTGTCCCGACTAAATTTACGGGGACGCGGGACACTCGGGCCCAAAAACGGGACTGCTCCGTTTTTTACGGGACGTATGGCAGGCTTAAGCGTAAAATAAATAGTTTTATTATTGAAGTATTCATTCCGATCTTTCTGCGTTTAATTCGGGAATTTCTCGAGCACTTCTTTCACGGCGTGTACATCAAAACTTCCACTAGTGCGGAAATTTGAACTCAGCACTTGAAATAGTAAGCGTTACATAGGCTTCGTAACCCCGAGCATAAGCTTCTTAAATTTGAAAAGAATTTTCACGCTATTGCTGGTGTTGATTCTACAGAATGCTTATTTGAAGAGTAGCAACAAATGACTGAACTAAACTGTTATTGTTCAACCAAATTTTAGTTGAAAAAATTTGTGTTTTACATCAAAGGTAAGAAATAATACTAATAGTTTTACTAATGTATTTACATATGTACTATTAGTACCGGCACATATGACCTTAAACCCGTCAAACGTATGAGTGATAACGTCCCTCGGTGTCGCCGAGTCGACGAGCACACTATTCACGGAAAATATTTTCTAAAGTGCAAAATTGCTTATTTTACTTCAAAAGGCCATAACCATAATCCATACATTAATTTGTTCTATAACTACCTCAAGCTAAGGTAAGTTTTTTAAAATTTATTTAGCACATTCATAGCTTTATAAAGGTCTTATGTTGAATGTTGTTGTATACCCTAACGTGAAAACCTCTAATTCGCCCAAGGAAAGTCTAAAATCTGATAAAAATCACTTACAATGTGATTACCTTAGTTGTACCAATAATATACTAACAAATAGGTCAAAAACCCAGGTGGGTTTTAAAGTGGGTTTTTTCAGGTGGGTGCAACCCGAAAAAACCCGCCGGGTTTTTTCGGGCTGGACCCACTCGGGCAAACCCTGCCTACGTTGGCAACGAATCAGCACTCGGAAGTCCGATGCTTTAATGTTAACCATAACACTTATTGTGGGATTGCCTGCGCCGTACTAGAACGGTGGAAGAAAGGGCACTACATATTAGCTTGTGGCATTGAATGAGGGTTTCTAGCATTGCAAGACAAATTTAAGAGGGAAGAGGCGGTGGCTCAGTGGCAGAGCTCTCAACTCTGGTACGTCAGTTCTCTAGGCTTCTTCCATTTCCCTCACACTCTTCATTCTACAATTTCGTTTATTATCATCGTCCCTTAGCCTTGGAGCATAACAGTGAGATGTTAAAAAAAGATTAATTTCACTTATTCCCTTGGTAAGTAAAACTGCATCACGGATTGTATGATCGTACATGAAACAGATTCTTTTTTTTACTACTATTAATTTCGACGAAAATACCCTCTTTGTATCAATCCTAACCTATTCGAAGCGTATAAATAAAGCTCAGATAACATGTACAGGACAAGTTGAGGCACACCACTGCAAATAATCTTTGAAAAATTATAATTCTTTCACTAATATCCTTTTTAACTTACAAAAGATTTTCACTGGGCGACATGAGGTTACCTCACATACGGTAGCATAGATAAAACCACAATAAGTACATGTTAACATAAAATTCTGTCTTATCTTCGTATAAATACAGCGTTCGGACACATGCAGTAAATTCATAGTGCAAAAAACGAAAACCCATCTGTGCTAGTGGGCTATTTTAAAAATCATATGCAATCAGGGTAGGGCGGCGAAGCTGGCAGAACTGCGCGGTAGCGCGCCAGCGGCGGTGGGTATGCGCGCAAAAACTAGGGTAGTGAAAACCCACTGGTTTTCGCAGTGATATGTATCCCTACAGCCTTGTAACTGTTTCCCACTAGTAAAGGTACATTTGTAAAATAAAATACAGCTTTTGTATACTGTGCAGATATACTACGCTATTAAAAAACCTAATTTAATACAGTCCTTTTTCATATGCTTTTAATTATTTGAATGGTAGTATATTTGTGTGTGTGTGTGTGTTCAAGTGACAGTCTGTTTCTTGTGTGTTTTTTTTTTCTTTTTTACTTTCTAACTTTTTTTCTTTTGCTATTGTTAGCTATATCCTTTGATTATTCAATTTTGTGTCATGTTTAGGTGGTAGATAAGGCTACATATAGCCTTAACCTCGACATGTAAAATAAGTCAAAATAATTAAATAAATGAAAATAGCACTTGTAATAATTCTACAATTGTAACCGTACCCTTGTAAACATAAAATACACTTGTATTACTTAGCTACTTTTTAATTTTTCCACTTTCCGAAATTTACTTCTTATAAACATGTCGTTCCATGGATAATACTGAATTTCACCTGTATTTTTTTATTTTTTTTTAATGTGGCGTGCCTAAACTTGACCTGCACTAAATGTTCTATTTACGTATTGTTTACGCGTAGACCCACCACGTGAGCTCTCTCGGAGGAGTCTGTATTTTGCCTGACCGAAACGAGTAATAAAGTAAAGTAACATGGTTAAAACATTGCACAAAATCAATAAATTTTGTTCTCGTTGTTTAATACTGTTGCCTCGACTCATTTAATCTATATCTACTTTGTAATATTAATAATAATAATAAATAAACAATGGCTATATAATTTTTATCGAAATCACAATTCTGGTTAACTGCCGGGTAGTAGGTCTACAGAAATATGAAAAAGACGTAAAATTTACAGGAAAGAAATGGTGAATCGGCTATTATTATTATTATTATTATTATTATTATTATTTAATTCACACGAAGTTAATAATCTTAATACGTTATTTTGACATGTTAAAAGCTGCATTTTGTTGGCACTATTTTATATGAAGGCATGCTAACATCAGACATTAGGGTGTAACGATGCAGTTACTTCTCCATATTGAAGGGCGGCAGTTCCAAGTGACTGATCTGACGCTTCGATATTCAATTTTATAAAAACAAATGCTGGTGAGGAACACAAGGTTTGTAAAGTTATGATTATTGAAATTGAGCAGAAAGTATGATAAATATAGGAAGATCTTAAAAAATACAAAGAAATAGAAAAATAGTCACATATTTAAATGTTTATACCGTCGCGATGGTGTGACTGTAATTGCAGCTAATGATATATAAAAGGAACTGACTGATTCTAACCTAACCTTCTGTTTTTAGATACCCTCGTTTACGCGTATACTCACAGTCGCTAACCCGCCTAATCCCTTCCCAAGGGACGCATCCCGCGCAGGCCCACCAGCTTTGCCTTTCTCTGACTTGGTTAGATACCACTTTTGCTTTTCAATGGCCACCTAGCACAGGAAGGTTTTTTATAATGTAGTTTTTGTGACGTATCATTGGACGGATTCTAATAAATGATAAATTTTTAACGTGTTTAAACCTGAACATATCAGACCCATTTTATGGCACAAAAGCCGGTCTTCTAATGTCTATCCTACTAATGAGGATTACCCTACACTCATCCTATATTAACTGTGTGCAATGTGGAGCCACCTACTGACAGATCCTTTGCAAACTCTGGAAGGGCAAAAGTGTAATGAAATTTCAAATTCTATTAAGCACTTGTTTTTGCTCACGGAATCTTAGTCAATGCACATGAGCAGATTGATTTTATTATACTTCCATGTACCGGTTAAAAATATATTTCCTTCATTTATTCATATTAAAAAAGATATTTGAATCTCCTATAAAGAATATTCGACCAATAAAAATAACTAAAAATTTACCAACGTTTTGTGAAGTTATGAACTCATTACAATTATTGCTTTGATGTTAAGTGAAGTCCTGTCAATAAACTGAATTTACCTGGCAAGAATCCAGGGCCTTTTGGGATGAAAAGATAAACCCTTTACTCGGGCAGACTTAGTTTCAAATTTCGTCAGCATCTTCGCTGCAACTCCTTTACTTTACTTATGAAAAATAATCCATTAAACGAAGACTGGAAACACAATTACAATATTGCACCTCACCACTTTAACTTGTTCCACGTATCACTATCGGTCACTAGTCTTCATTTGTTTTCATTCCCATCAGTGGGTGCTCAACAATAAAAAAAATGATCATCCAATATTTTGGACCATTCAGTGTAAGGTACATTTTTTTTTTTTTTTTTGAGTGAAATAAATACTGGATAATAAGAAACGATGTAATGAGGAAACATTGAGTGTTAGGTTGTAAAAGTAAAAAAAAAAAAAAAAAAGTATTTTCTAAACTGTCATTATAAATTAACAGATAAAGAAATCTACTATCACATACAACTAACGAAATTATGAGATGTTTAGTTTAATATCCCATTATCAGTGACGACGCCAGCTTTAATTTCTTCGGAAGGCAAATTTAGAAGCATAGGAATTTAGAACTGAAAGGATAGTTTTATATTATTTGACTATATTACAATATGTATATAACATTGTTTTGTTATGCTTTCTAGATAATTCTAGGTTTGATTTATTTTAAGTAAAATGTTCAATGAACAATGAATTGTACCTATATGTAAAGATTCTAGGGGACTTATGTAGACTCGTTCTGAAGTGTGCTTAGTGCCATACTAAAGAGTTCGATTAACATATGTTTCCTGCAGTAGTCAAACTTTTAGTATGACGCTAGTCACACGTCAGAACGACCGTGCATTAGGTGGTAGGAGTCTGAGGGAAGACAAGTGTAGCCATGGGGAGAGCACTCCCTTGATGTTTTCTAGTAACGTAGGTAAAGTTTGTCAAAGTGTCGTAGCCAGAATTCGAAAGCAAGGGGGCTGAAGCAGTCTTGAGGGGCCAACCTGACTCTACGCTTTCATATCCATTGTTGCTATTTAACCTTTATACACTGGCCAGGAACTTTGAACGAAATCATACACTCTCACACTGGGACCTAGTAACCTCCTAATTATCACAGAATAATGATTTATACCTCGTTGGAAACCTTACGGAGCAGATTCCAACGAGATATCACGGGTGGAATTCCCGTTCTAATCGTAGAAGAAGAGGAAGAAGAAAGGCCATTAAAAATTTCAAAAATACGGAAAAAATAGAATTTGGGAGGCCTGGCAAGCCATACATTCACCCAATGCTGACAAAATGATTCTGATGTATATGCAATATCTTGTGATAATAGTATAAAAATGGTTGCTATTGCTGCAATCCAAAGCGAGGTCAAAATTCAGAACATAATTCCTATAAAACGCCCTGTATATCATTTTGAAGGGCCATTACAGACCTTCGCATTGGCACCCTGGTGACTCCCTCCTAATCATGATTGATACATCGTTGGAAAGGTTACCGTCAAGTGCGGTTTCTTGAGACTTAAGGGTAAAAAATGAAATGAAATCTATGAGTTTTACGTCCCACATTATATGCCGGTTAGGCTAAAGGAGACGGTGATGATGAGTAATGAATGAAATGGTGGAATGAAGAAAGTGGGAGGAAACGGGAGACCCCCGAGAAAACCCACGCACACGGTGTTTGTCCACCACAAAGTTCACTTGGCGGGAGCAGGGTTTGAACCCCAGACTCCTAGCACCAGAGGTGAAGCTCTACCACTGAGCCACCGCGGCCCCAGACTTAAGGGTAACTTGAGACAAAATGATATGTTCTTTTCAAATGGCTGTGTTGGCTACATTGTTTTGAGTTGAAGCATTTTCTGACACCGGTCTACTTTTGAAAGGTGCTGAAGAAAAGTATAAGTAATAATTACCCAGTTATTATTTTACAATTAAGATTTATATGGAAATGTAAATGAGCTTTTGGGGAATCTATTTTGATTGTCTTTCTAACTGTCCATTATTTTCGTAAGGGATTTGTTGAAGTTCGAAATGTTTTTGACTAGAGCCTACCCTAATGTGTTTAATAGATGACTGAATATTCAACTGTCCAGTGTGATCAGGCCTTTTTCATACTTAATCAAATTTCTCCGAAGTGGGTTGATGAGGAGTAACTTGAGACAAAAAAAAGGGGGGTAAAATGAGACACTTGAGTGTTTTTAATTGGGAAGTAAATAACTAATTAGAAGAAAATCGAGGTATAATTCCATGTATAAAAATTAGTTTTGTTGATTTTAACCCTAATGTAACACAATCCTATTACTACCTCCTCTAATAGCGGCACTTCTTTTTCGTTTCAGGTCTATTCTTAACGAATTGCCACGAAAGTATATACGGAAAGCTGGCAGCAGATCTTATCGGATCTATTCAGAAGACCAGGCGAGACTATGGAGAAAGCTCTCGCGGCTTTAAAGGGAGGTGCTTCATTGAGGCAAGCTGCAGAAAAATACGGGGTTAGCAAAAACTCTCTTCATCACAAGTATAAGGGTAAGCATGCGGGAAAATATGGACGACCATGTGTTTTTAATCCTGATCAAGAGAACACAATGAGAGAATTGGCAATTGGCAGGTGAGTGGGAGTTTCCCTTAACAAAGTTTGATGTGCGTCTCATTGTGAAGGGGTATCTTGACCGGAAAGGAGTTGTGGAATCACGTTTTAAAAACAATCTTCCAGGCTCAGACTGGGTTGACTCATTTTTGGAACATTTCGAAGAACTCACTCAGAGACTTTGTCAAAACATTAAAAGATCCAGGACTGCACTTACTAATGAAGTTTTAGACAGCTATTTCGACGAACTTGAAGCTACAGTGAGAGACGTGGATCCACAACTCATTGTGAATTACGATGAGAGTAATGTTTCTGACGACTCTGGAAGGAAAAGGGTTCTTATCAGGAGAAAGTGTAGGCATCCTGATAACAACATTTGTTTTTTCCGGATATTGATGACGAAAACGAGTTAATTTGGAACATATTGTCTCTTAAGGTTTTCCCCTCCAAAGTCTCAAGAAGAAGATGCTTTTTTGAGATTGCTGCATAAAGATCTGCGTGTATTTTTTGTATTTTTCTTTCCCTTGTATATGTAGTTCTTTCAATAAAACGTTTTTCCTGCTTTCTACTGTGTCTCAAATAACGCTTAGGATACATAACTTGCGACATTGATTGATTTCTCGTGCTTAATAACACAATTTTGATTCTTATCTCAAGTTTCCCCGCCTTGCTGGGTAACTTGAGACATGTAGTTTTTTTTTTTTTTTTTTTGTACCTGTAAAAAATCTAGAAGTATAACTTAAAATATTCTGATTTTCTTTTAAATATCGTATGCACACCGGAAATCTGATTATGTCAGTTTTAGTATAGATCGTACAGTTTATAAAAAGTTACTTAGAATATTTTTAGTGTCTCAAGTAACCGCATTTGACGGTATGTACAGGGACGTCATTTAGAGGGGCAGGGAGGGGCATTTGCTCCCCCTGAGTTTGAGATTTATATAGATTTTATCAATAGAATAGTAGTAAGTCAGTGAAAAACGCGAAATTTTACTTATATCAAGGGGTCTTGCCCCCTCCCCCAAGCCAAATCTGAAATGACGCTGCTGGTTATGGAACACAGATTGCAACGAGGCAACAAGAATTATGCTGCTAGATCAATTCAGTGGAGGGAAAAATCTTGTCTTACATGGAACCGCCCAGAAAATAGTTGTAATTTACACCAAAAAACTAAGAATTAAAAAAATTTTCCAACTTTGCCCCTCTTTTACTCTCCCATATAAACAACAAGTAGTTTTGCAGGGTATTAGCGTGCATCTTTTTGTAACTGTACCCCCAATTGAGGAATGACCCATAAACTGTTGCACAAAAAAAAAAAAAAAAAAAAAAAATACGAAATTTACCCTCTCCGACATGGTATTTTCCACATACATAAAATGCATATCGGAAAGAAGCTCCCTTTCAGGAAGACTTTCATACCAAAATTATCTTCCGGCCTTATATTGTATTGTATTTATTTTGATCCTTTTTCATACAAATTGTTCACAACGTGAACGTATGAGTTGGACATGTCATAAGAACATTGAATGTGTACATATGTATAGATTTAAATCTACATGCAATATTAAAATAGTGTGATTTTATGTAAAACAAAAAAGGTAAAATTTTTCATTATTCTAATTTACATACATCGATATAAAACAACATAACAGTTAATAAAACCTTACATTATAGATATACAAAATAAGGTAAACGCACCGGATTTCGGCAGGTTAAGGACCTTTTTCAAAATCAATTGCTTATTGTGGCCATAATATTGGTCGGTGTTGGCCCATTTTTTTCCTTGAAATGTACAGTCTCTACTAATACTAAAAGTCACTTCAAGGCTCAAATGCTAATGTTAAATTTTTTTTATGAAACTGGAACTCGCCAATGGAACCCGAATTCGACACACTTCACCTGGTTTCGACAGTTGCGGTATCTGAATTCGACACCTTCAATTATATCCATGTAAAACATTAAGTCGGCATTATTAGTAGTAGTAATCTCTTCTCAGCTTCAAATATTGTTTTATTATTATGCAGAAATTATCAGACGGGCAAAAGAACACAACTTAAATTTTCTGGACTGAGTAGTTACTTCGATGATACTCAATTCGACATGCTGGAACCTGATTTCGACATTCCATATCGAACTGAGGTTACAACTATCGGAGAATTATGCAACAAATAGCTTTATGAAAGACTTTGAACATACTTGTACGTTTAGATATTCAGTTAAAATTATATTTGCACTACTGAACATGAATTCGATAACCGTGTCGAAATCCGGTTCACGTTACGAATAAAGGCCCGTGTTTTCGACAACCCCCGTTCATGTTACATCACAACCTTTGTCCTCACAGAAGAAAACAAAACGCACTGATTGAAACTCCTTTACAACATTAAAGTACCACTATTTGCTTGAAGCAAACCTAACTTTAATAAAAGTCTTACGAAAATAACCTGCCGTCTTATGATTTTCTTAAGATTATGTGTTTTTTCTCGAAGAGTGTATCATACACACAACCATGTACTTCTTTTCTCCATGCGTATGACTCATCTACTGTAACCGCACTTTTGACACGAGAAAATACACTCCCATAATGTTGCCACTTCTATTCACGATCGCAGGGATGACATCTTACGCTTATTTCACAACATTTAAGCACAGGTATGTCGAATTCGGGTGCCTGTCGAATTCAGGCGCGTTTACCTTATATATACTTTAAACATTATTTACTACAGGCGAGATATTCTACAGAATAGAAACAGTGCTCGACTAGGTAGGACTTGACTGCTTTATTAAAACCAGATGTTTTGTTTTTTAAAGTGGAAGGAAGCTTGTTATAAATATTCACTGCCATAGGAAATGTACTATTCTTATGTATTTTTAAACGTGAGGACTCTACATGAAGGTCAGACGCTTGTCTTGTATTATGCATATGAATATCTGAGTTCAACCGGAAGCTGCTTGTATCTATCTGTATATCTTTTCTTACAAATTTTAGAAGTTCATATATATATGAACAAACTCCATAGCTCTGGATAAGTAGCTTAACAAACACAGTTCTGACCAGAGCAGAATGAAATATATTAAAAACTATACTTACAATGTGTTACAGTTTCAAGGACCTAACGTCCTCTTCATCAGACACCAACACTCAGATATATATAAACATGGAAGAGGTAAGATTTCAAGAAATTTAAATAGAGGTTTACAAGAATTTCGGGGTTTATTCCGGTCATAAACCTTAAAGCTCTTTTAATTAGGGGCTGAGTTATTAAGGTTTAAAGTCGACGCAGTAGTTCCGTCCTTCGGCGTTTAAAGGTTAAATTACAGCTATTAAGTTCCCGAACTAGAATTGAAAGTAGAAATAATCGAAAACTACACATAAAAAGTTAGAGGTCAGTAATGTGAGGACTAGTTCGGGAGAGTAATACTCCCGGAAGTACGAATTAAGTACACGGTTCTGATTGGTTGGCGTTGTTAGGTATCATACTTAAAGTGGAAATCAAACACTTGCTGCTGTCGGCCCTCGTGGCCGAGCATACTAGCTCTACGGGCTAGTAATAGAAAACGCTTTTGCTGTGGGTTCAAACCGGCCGAAGGATTTTTTAAAAATATTCATAACATTCTTTTTATTAAAATTAAGATGAAAATAATATTTCAAAAAGTGGTTTACTTACTTTTGTGCAGATAAGTAGTTGTACTAGTAGTAGTAGCAAGGGCGCCGATCCTGGAGGGGCCTGGGCCCTGCCAAAGATCATGTGGGTCCCTGTATTTTTATGAATATGAATTTTTATATGTATTTTTCTTGTTATATGCATTTTTTTATGAGTGGGCCCCCAAAGTTACAGAGAAATTGGCGCCCTTGAGTAGTAGTAGGAGGAGGAGAAGAAGGAACGGGTTAGAAGCCCCGCAGGGCTCGTTTTGTTCCACCTTGACCCCATGATACAAATTACCAACTTTAAACAGCTAATTAGGGTAGCGCGCGAATAAAAGTACTTCCGGTAGTATTAAATCCCGAGCGGGTCGTATAATGTGACATATCGTCGACACCGTCAAAAACTGTCGTATCTCAGTTTTCTAAACTTTTCAGGAGAGCGATTTTTAGGTTTTCACACAACTTTGAACTGCTATAATAACTCAAAATCTATTTTACCGAAAGGAGAGAAAATTTACCAAGTTATAACTTAAATCATAAGAAATCAGTGTAGAAAGTTTTATGGAATTTGCCTGTAAAAGCTTGTGGAAAATTTGGCGGGAAAAAGATACGACAGTTTGTGACGATGGTAATCCTGTCTTGTATGAAAGATACGACGCATATTTTTTATACCGAGAACTACATTAATAGATGAACAATCGGAATATATTGCACTTTTATTGAAAAACTTCGTGTTTATTACTCAAAATAATTTAACAAATGCTTCCTGAGATTCTTGAGGGTAAAACGAAATTCCTGAGAACACACAAGAATCACAATATTAAGAGCACACTAACCATAACATAAAATAATGCTATCAAGTTGTCATTGCCAGAATATAAAATCTTGCAAAGTAATTTGCAAATTGCATGCATTGATATTGCACTTGAGAAGGATGGCTAATGTGGTAAGTTTCTGTAAAATGTTCAGGGTTTCGAATGATTGGAGCTGGACCCGGACACAATGATAACGAGTCCTCGTAGGCGTGGGAGACCCGGGTTCGATTCCCGACGGGAGCTCATGTGGTTCGGATTCCACGTTAATCAGTAGGTCAAATCTCATATAGCCTCGCTGCTGAAAGGGACGTTAAAAATCAATCAATCAAAACGAGTCCTCGTACTTCTCTGGATCGATAATTTTTGACAAGTCTGCAAAACTGGTCAACTATCCAACTTCTATCTGGTGGATTCAATCTGCGTTCTTTTCAGGGAAATAGTTATGTAAGTGTCTTCAAAATGACTTGTCTTAAACTGAATGCAGTTTGGATAGTCTTTGTTCACTTTCACTTCGCGCATTTACGTCCAATTGATTGGATCTCCATTTTCGTCACGTCTAACTGACAGAATACAAAGACATTGGGACAAACATCTAGTCTCATACATCGCTTCTGTCAACACAATGAACGGTATATGGGTTATTTTTCTTTGCCAGTTTAACAATCGGTTCAAGTTGCGAGGGTACAAAATTACTGCCACAGTGCTTAATAGATGTGCTTATAGCACTGTGGACTGAATCTCCCTCATTTTGTCCATGCCTAGATTCAAAGAATCGGAGAGAAATTTCTCTGATGTTCTTGCGTGTTTGCACCGCATACCCCATCATAGCAACCAACCTGAACTCCTACTAGGTCCATCCTGTATTTCTCTAACTCATTCGTTACGGATTTTAACGCGCCTCCCTATAAAGAATTCTAATATTCCATGTTCCAAATCTCATGTCCATTTTCTTTTTTTGATGTCGTGCCAAGTTATCAGACTTGGTCCGAGACTTCTGTGATTGTTTTTGAAAAAGTATCTCTTTTTTTTTCTATTACAGGATGAGTTTGTTAGGCTCACCTAAACCCCCAAGCTGGAGGGCCACTCCTTGTCTTCCCACGACTGCTTATTCAGTATCTTCGCAGCTAACCTCTATATCTAAAGGCCTTCTCCTCGATCCGCTACCTGGGGCTGCGGTGACTCAGCGGTAGAGCGTTCATCTCTGGTTCATGGGCTCGCGGGTTCCAACCCTGCTCCCGCCAAGTGAACTTTGTGGTGGACAAACAGCGTGTGCGTGGGTTTTCTCGGAGTTCTCCCGTTTCCTCCCACTTTCTTCATTCCATCATTTCATTCATTTCTCATAATCACCGTCTCCTTTAGCCTGATCGGCATAAGCGTGGGACGTAAAACTCAAAAATGTCATGTCATGTCGATCCGCAACCTGAGAACGCCCCATGCCGTGTAAAAATATATGTATACAGCCCCGCATTGATCAAGTATAACATTCTAGCTTATAAGTTTATTTGCTTCGGCTGTTCCGAGCTTAAGATATAAGTAAAAATACATTAGGAACAAATGATAAAGAAACTAAGTCTACCTGATGGATAACAATAAGAAATGATATGAAAAGCAATGAGTTTTATCAGTACGGGACTGTATACCTACTTTTGGGCCACTTTGTATATATAAACAAATTGCTTTGAGTATAGGCGTATCTGTCCAGTTGCGAAAGATCTGTTGCTCACAAACTGTCGTAACTCAAGATACGACTGTTTGTGAAAATGGTTTATATGCTTCATCTTAAGATACGACACAGTGACGTCATCACCACCGTCAAAACAACGCACATTACAGATGTGTCGTTTTGGGAAATTGTGGAAGTCAGTGTATACAACTACATAGTAAAATATCTCAATTTTCGATTTTTTTGAGATACGACACTTTGTGACACTGTCGACGATATAATGCATTATGTATGACCAGTTCGGTATTAAAAAAAAAAAAGAAAAGAAAAGAAAAAAGATAGAGTCTACTCCCATCTATTTTACATTTATAGATCGGAATTTCCGGTGTGTAAATTAAAACATTTTACAGGGGAGAAAAAGTGTACATCTGAGAAAATTATCATGAGGAAATCAAAACTTATGTGAGATATCTAGCGTAACAAAGGCGGATTTGCCCATCATCCCCCTTGGTAATTTGCATTGCTTACTGTTAATGCATTTTTCTAAGACAAATTTTGGAGAAAAAACAGCTATAAGAATTTTTGTATAAATTGAATTATATTAAAAATTGAATAAAAAATGAATACGTAATTGTTTTAGGAATATATGAGGGAATTAATACAAAAGTAAAATAGGTGAATAAATTATACTGTAGTTACAATTTGGACAATCCGTATTCAGCTATAACTCTATACTCTGAGTGAGTGAGTGAGTATGAGTGAGTGTGTGTGTGTGTGTGTGTGTGTGTGTGTGTGTGTAAAAGTTTTAAATGTTAGTTAAATGACCAAAACCAATAACAAATAATTAATGACTGTAGACTATAGATGATTATCTACTTTATTTTTCTTACATTGTATACAAGGAACAAAACAATAGGGTGGGGGACAGCAGTGGCTCAGTGGTAGAGCGTTCACACTGGTTCGATCCCAGCTCGCACCAAGTGAAATTCGTAGTGGACAAACACCTGCGTGGTCTTCTGGGGGTTCTTCCACTTTCTTCATTCCACCATTTCATTCATTCATCATCATTAACACTGTCTCCTTTAGCCTATCCAGCATAATTGTGGCACGTAAAACTCAAAGATTTCTCAAAAAACGATAGAATCTACTTACTTGGCTTTAAAAAGCTATAATCGACTATTCTTAATTGCACTGAACTTCTGCAGAACTTTCATGATATCTATCTTTTCAGTTCGTTTCTTTTCAAATGCTAGACCAGCGTTTCCCAACCTTTTCCAACTTGCGGCACACTACAGGTGTAACTTGAATTCTCGCGGCACACTCATAGATATTATTATTATTTGTAAATATAAAATACCGTAGTGTTTTTTTCTGGTTACTGATCTTCTCACAGAGAAGAAAGCTTGATCACTAGTTTTTCCCCGTGGTAAATCATTATGTTTGTTTTTCATTTTAATTTAAAAATAGAAAATAATTGCAATGAAATATAGTACTCTCGTTTTTAAAATTATACTTTATTTTCCGAAAACTGTATCCAACCTTTCGCTAAGAGGGAAGATAACAAAATAACGAACGAACGAATATCTTGTACTTTTAAAACACAACTGTAGATATTTGTATGCATGTTTGCTTTTTCGGAAGGATTGAGTTGATATTTTAAAATTTCAAGTTAGGAAATAGTCTGCAACAATGAAGAAGCAATAATGGTCATAAAAATGATCAAATACTTTTTTCAATATTAAAAATGTGAAGAAAAGTAGCTCAGTACGAAACTTATAATTTATTAACATGATAAAGATACGTTACAATTTTTAAATATTATATGAAAGTTAGAATTGTACAATAATATTAGTAGTGTAAGAATTCTTCAATACTATCTATTAAAGGTTACTGAGTCGTCCAGTTCAAAACCGGCTCTTGTCCATTTACAGAAAATCTAGGGAAACTGAGAAAAACTGTAGGATCTGTATATTTTACATAACTGAAAATACTTGAGTGTGTTCATGTGAATAACTTGAATATATTCAACTATATCCAGTTCTACAAAACAACTGTTCTCTCAGTTTTCTGAGATTTTCTGTAAATGGACAAGAGCCGGTTTTGAACTGGAAGACTCAATTGTTTAATAATAATATATAAAGGTTACAATTTTTCAAAAATAAGTAAAATGAGTTGGTGCAGGAAGCAAAGTTAATTTGCAACTTGAGCTTGATGCTCTTTCATAATCTTCAATTATGAATAGTTGATAAACACACCCTCACATCGTGTTCCGTAGTTAACGGTTTTGACCTGTTCTTACTTGATTGTGTTCATTGCAGAAAATCCTAGAAAAGGGAATGAGAGAACTTTCACAGTCTTTGTAGAATAGCTGGATATTCTCTCCGGAGAGAAATCCAGAATAATGCCGTGAGTGCTGGAGCTTCAAACCCCGGTCATTCCTCACATCGTCCAATTCACTTCCTTGCTGGACATTTAATTCGGCTGACTGTGGGACAGAAGGCGCAAAGAGGTAACTCATCCAGTCAAATGAAGTCACCTGTAGTGCAGAAAAACATCTCAACATTGGTATACAACAATGATAATGTGTCTGAAATGAGTGTTGAGAGGTTTGTGTCAATTTTACAGCACTTTGTAAGCTCAAACGTGTCACATTTGTTTTGTTTTCTTATTCTGTCCTTCAAGAGTGAGAGTTTCTCTCTAAATGAGCAAATTTTGTGACTTGAGGTTAGGATATTTTTTTCCTCCATGATTTTGTTGAGCGCATTCAATGTTTGGAATATCTCGGCAAGAAAAGCAACTTTATTGCACCAAGAATCATTACTAAGGAAATCGGCATACTCACTTTCTCCTGACAGAAAGAATAGAAGAACTTGTTCTTTAAGTGCATAAAATCCTGACAATAAGCGACCACGAGACAACCACCTTGATTTCCTCGCGGCACATCAGCGACCCATTCGCGGCACACTGGTTAGGAAACGCTGTGCTAGACACCAGATTAGCCAATAGTTTCTGACTCATGGAAAGTCTTTCTAGGCTATTTATGCGGATCAACACAGAAAACGAAGATTCACATAACGCCGTACTGTATGCAAATGTCCGGAGTAAGCAAGTAGCGTATAAGTATCTTCATAAGCCATTTTAACCTTATAGATTTCACTGAATGTGTCAGAAGAACTACATTTACTAACATATGCCTTTGCAACATCAAGTTCTTCTTTAGACACTATAGTAATTCCTAATGATGATAAGTAGTTGTTTTTCAGAAGCTCGAGATTTTCTGCTGAAGTAACTGCGTCCAACAAAGCATTATTACTGTGGAATCGCCTGTTCATATTTATAAGAACTAAATCAATCGACTCATAGAACACCTGTCGTAAAAAGTCCCCAACTTCTGTATTCCTTGCACCAGTTGTTTCTGTTACAACAAAATCCTATAATCGTGTGTTTATTTTTCTTTTCCTTGAAAGGCGTTGACAAGCTTCTTCAATATGGGTATCTTCTATCACGCGATTTGCTTCACCTACAATATCTCGAAACGTTTCATCATTTCGAATATTGTTCAATATTTCCACAGCAGCATCAACTAGATTTCTTGCGGTATTTAAACTTGCATCATGTGACTGGAGAATTTTATCAATAGGATGAAGAATTTCAAGTATTTTTCCATCAATAATAAACAAAATCGAAACTGTAACTTCCCGACAATCAAAAGAAGTTCACTCAGACAACACGTAATTACGTGTACCGCACATGTGTACTATCCATGTGTAAGCCGTACATGTGCATTTGTGTGGATCATGCACGCATACATAACCTGTGCTTAAGCCGTACATGTAAATTTGCGTGGATGAAGCACACATACATAACCCATGTATGTGCACATGTACTTTTGCGTGGGCTATGCACACGTACATAACTCGTGATTAAGTCGTACATGTGCACATGTGCATTTGCATGGATGAAGCACTTTTATGTACCGTAACCCGTGCCTAAGCCGTTATGTTTACATGTGCATTTGCGTGGATGAAACACACGTTCATAACCCGTGCTGAAGCCAGGCCCGTAGCCAACCCAAAAACTTAGGGGGGGGGGGGCGACCCAACCATATGAATAAGAATAATAAGAATAATTTATTGTCGTTAAACAACATGATGTTGTAACAGACAACGTCAAAATTTAAGTTTGCGTACATGTAATATTTACAATTTTAATTAATCAATACAATATTTTATATTTTACCTAGTACTACTTTTCTATTCTAATCCTGAAACTTCTTCCTGAAATTCTGAAATACTATATATACACTTTTCTAAGAGCCACTTTTTACAAAAACATTTAAAATTTTTTATCTCCATTTCTCTCACTCTGAGTGGCAACAGATTATACAATTTCATCCCTATATATTTATAACTATTTTGAGTTTTGCACAGCCGCACATGGGGAATATTTATTTCATTTTTGCGCCTTGTATTGTGTGAGTGAACACTACTTCGAGTAACATAATTTGTACAGTTTTCTTTGATATACATAAGGCACGATAATATGTACAAGGATGGGATGGTCATTATTCCAAAATCTTTAAAAAAAATGTCTGCAAGATTCTCTCTCTGGAATTCCTGTTATCGTTCTTATCGCTCTTTTTTGCCACTTAAATACTGTTTGTGCCCCGGAAGAATTACCCCATAATAGTATGCCATACGAAAGATGAGAGTGAAAGAAAGCATAATATGCAGTGATTAATAGACTTTTACTTACAGATATTTTTAATTTACGTAACACATATACTGCCCTTGATAATTTTTTACAAAGTTGCATAGTATGCATATTCCAGTTTAATTTCGTATCTAAGTATATCCCTAATAGATTAACTGAGGAGCATTCTTTTCTATCAGTTGTGGAGCTGCTGAGATGAAAGTATAACTTCTCTGTTTTATTATGATTCAAATGTAATTTATTGTGGAACAACCAAACAGTAGATTTATCTATTGCTTTATTATTTTTTGTGTGTATTGCGTTGATATTATTATCTTTCGTTATAAATGTAGTGTCATCGGCATACATAACAGTGGTTTCTAATACGTAGTCAGGTAAATCGTTAATATATACCAGAAATAGAAAAGGTCCAATGACACTTCCCTGTGGCACTCCTGTTAATATATCAAGTACGTTTGACTGTTTATTTTGTACACACACAACTTGTTTTCTACTTTCAAGATAAGACCTGATCAATAGGAGCTCAGTTCCTCTGATCCCATAATACTGTAATTTCTGAATCAATATTTCATGTGAAACAGTATCAAAAGCCTTACTTAAATCTAATAATGTTGCGCAAGCGAATGAACTGTTTTCAAAGGCATCAATTATCTCAGATACAACTTTTTCAACAGCTTTGATTGTGGACATACCTTTCCGAAATCCATATTGTGCACAGTTAATGAGTTTGTTATTTTCAAAGTACAGAGTTAGTTGTTCTTTCATGCAATGTTCAATAATTTTTGATACAATTGGTACGAGAGATATTGGTCTATAGTTTTTGTCCCTATATTGCTGGGACAGTTTTTGTCCCTTTTTTTATGTATGGGAATAGTAACCGCAATCTTAAGACAATCTGGGAACACTCCTTCTACTAGTATCCAATTAATTAAGTGTGTAAGGGGTTCCACTATTACGTCTATAATGTTTTTAATTGTACTATTAGTAAACCCATAATAATCCTCGCTACCAGATGTCTTAAACTTACGAACCACTGACAAAATTGCTTCAGGTGTTACGTTTGTCCATTTAAATGTCAAGTTACTAGTATGATTTCTATATGAACTTAGAATACTTTTAAAGTCTATAACACCGTTTTCTGTGGACTTAGAGATATTGCTTGTATTACCATTTACATACTTAGCACTACTTACAAAGAATTCATTAAAAGTGTCAGGGGATATTGATATTAAATCATTTTCTTTTCGTACCCCTATTTCCCTGTTTATAATTGTCCACCCTGCTTTACATTTATTTGTATGGTTTACAATAAAATTGTCGTTTGCCTTAATTTTTGCCGCACTTATTTCCTTTCTGTAGTGTCTTTTAGCTCTGATAGTTCATCACCACATTATAGTTCTTTTGCAAGCCTACTGTAAAACTTTTAGGGGCCCAGCAAAAATTTAGGGGGGGCAGCCCCCCTGGATACGGGCCTGGCTGAAGCCGTTATGTGAACATGTGCATTTGCGTGGATGAAGCGCATTTAAATAGGCTACTGCACATGTGTATGACACGTCCATAATACAGTGCAAGTGTATACTTTTACTTTCATTCTCCTAGTATTTAAAACATGCAATATGGCTTTGAAAGTTTTTTTCCCCTCCAGGCGGTGTTATAGAGACTTTTCGACGAATGACAGCTGAATGACTGTAAAAACTCCGTAACGTTTGTTGGGCTAGGATATAAGATCAACAGGTGAGCACTGTACTGATGTAACTACTGTCAGACAGTTCAAAATTAGTTTTGTGACCGATTACAGCAGAACATGTTTCGTTATTTGTTAGATAGCAAATATGTCAAATATACTACCTAAAGCTTTGTTCATTGCAAATAATAAACTCTAAAAGTAAAATTCTCACTGACAATTATTAGTTACTTCTGATATACTTGGAAGGTGATGTCTTTGGTGTTATAGGTGGTTTTACTGCGTAAGGCACCAAATATATAAACTTTTTTTTCATTGCATCTCGAATATGCTTTAACATCACCTCTGCACTACGAGGAAATAACCTGTGTCCTACATGTAAGTCATCTGGACTGCGCACGTGAAGATGTTGAATAGGACCTGTGACGCTTATGTGCATCACATGTACTGTACTGTACATGCGTGCATTTATACAGATGATGCACATGTTGCATACATGCAATTGTACATGTACTATACGGGTACTGTACGTGCATTGTGCTGTCTGGGCACTAGTTTCTACTAATTCATCCCCAATGAAATTCCCGTTCTTAACCAACTTGAACACCTCCAATATTTCCATATAATTGTCACGAATTATTTGTATTACCCGCAAATGTCCCGACCAACGTTATTCTAAAACACGAACAAGATTCCGATCTTCATACAAATTGGCAATTTTACTCCTTTTAAGGAAAATATATAACACGATACGCTGATCAAAATGCTGTTTAAGAGAAATATCATTCACATGTTTGATTACTGCTAAATGCATCTGTGATTGAAACAATGTTTGTAAGGAATATCACGTCTTAGTCGTTGCTGTATTAGTGCTTTCACCCTACTTAATTTACATATTTTACTTAGCACAAAGAATCCAAGCTATTCAAGAATAAGTGGGAAATATTGATGCTGGCAAAGCTGTTCAAACTATTTCCTTAATTTGAATTTGTCGATCGATTCTGTAAGTCATTTGATCACATATTCCTTAACATAGCGATTTGAAATAGATACAAAAAATAATAAAGATTGAAAAATTAACTAGCTTCATTTATCACACATTATATTTATAAACTTGTGAAATAAGAACGTTATAATATTTTCGTGATGTATTGAAATTGAAGTATACAATCTATTTCGAAAAGCAACCGAGATTTTATTCGATCATTCATTTTCAAATGAAATAAAATCTTTCCGCCTTATGCAGAGTCGTTTTGACGTATGATTAGCGTCATACTAAATGCCTGACAACTGCAGGAAACATAGTTAGTCGAACTCTTTAGTATGGCACTCATCACTCGTCAAACGACTCTGCATAAGGCCCTTTAAGTTTTATATCCCACAGTTATGCCGGTTAGATTAAAGGAGAGGGTGATGATGAGAGATGAGAAATAGTGGAATGAAGAAAGTGGGAGGAAACGGGAAAACCCACGAGCACGGTGTTTGTCCACCACAAAGTCCACTCGGCGCGAGCTGAGATCGAACCAGGGACCAAGTACCGGAGGTGAACGCCACTCATTTTCAGCACCAAGAGGTAGACCTAGTGTTTAACGTAGAATCTGAATGGCACATACTCGTACTGGGAATTGAATTCTGGTACCGGTGCAGAAGACACATTTGCTAACTGTATATCCACGAGAAAGCTCCACAATATACGTGAAATTCCACAAGTCGGGCTAGGACCCAATATACTGAAATCCAGTTGAGCTTTCTTCGTCTTAAAGCCGCCACTGGTGCTTACATTCACAGTAACATCTCAGAGGTTTAGATCAATTTACAATGTTATTCAAGAATACCTATTCACTCCTTAAATGCTTGAGAAAAAAGAAGTTATGTATATTAGCACACATCAGGGGCCTATTTCTCATAACTACTACCCTTATGATACTAGTGTAAAGCTACTAAAAATAAAATGTTTTACAATTGCATACACTATAAAATCATGACAAATTACAGGTGTCAGCATTAGTATTTAGAAATGACTTTTATTATTACCCTAGTGTCCCTGATTCATGAATTTTCTTTGACTTCTGAAACACATATTACAAGGCTTGAGAAATACGTCCCAAGTTTTATTAAATTTTGAAATAGTAAATTGTATTAATTAAGTATGTCTCATCCTTCTTAATAATTTGTATGTGAGCGTCACAAAGAAAGTATCGAATGTATACCGTATCGCATGGACTGCGGAGTTATCTCGTCCTTGAAACAATATGAGTCAGTTTTTTCCCCGAGGCATGTAAGTTCCTGGCACCCTCATTGTGTAGATCACGCAAAGCCAGCAGCAGCTTTACCTACTAACCCACCTTCTCTCTTCTCCCGTCGACTGTAAGGAGGACGCGCCATACAAAGGTGGCATTACATCAAAATTTATAGGACGAATTGAAGTCTATTTAAAGCAGTGTTGACAGAAATAACTTAAAAATTGACACTTGACAGATAAAATTTAGCAAATTATTTAATATCCTTTTGATTAAATTCTGTACGCCAGAGATTGATAATGTAAATGAGTTTGAAGAATTTGTTGAATTCGGAGTCTCAACAGAATCTCAAAAGAAATGTTCAGTCTGACATGGAACAAATGATCCTTCGCACTAAAGGTTGGTTCCGTGCCATTAAGTCACAGTGCTCCCTCGTTCATACTTTATGAATAGTCTGCACACTATTGAGCGCGTTTACATATTTTTTGGAAACTACTTCATATCACACACGTATATTTCTGAATCCAAGACACTTTTTTTCTTTTGTGTGTGTGTGTGTGATTTCATGCCCAAAAATGTGAAGTCGTCTTGCTTTGTGACACATGATCTGGAGTTTTTCTTTCCACGAGCTTTCATGAAGCTCGAATTTCATTCTCTTCCTCTCCTACCGCTTTCGTCTGAAACGTTCACTGATTCAGTGAACCTTTCCAATGAGCAAGCAAGACTAAGGGAGTTCTGGATCTTATTTCATTTTCAGTGTAGTTTTTTTTCATAAGTTCTAAAAATATAGCCATATGTACTTTTTTTCTTGGTTAAAAAGAAAAAAACAGAGAGAGGTCGTATTGGATTCAGAAATATTCAGTGCAACATATATATTTATAGATTAGAACCAACGAATCACGAAGTGGGAATGGAAGATGAATTACTCAAACGAAAAGTCAAAAGCATCACTCATACTTGAAAACATAAATAAAAGCTCTTTAACTAACAGAGCAGAGAAAAATTAAGATACAGGAATATAAACCATCGAGTGGGCACGATTCTGGAACAATTTATGTGACGTCCATCTGAAATGCCTCACAGTTACTTTTTTTTCTAATCCTTCCTATCTGATGAAGACTTTAGCGAAAGTGCTGCGATTACGTTATTGTTCTTGTTATGTATACAGAGTCCGCTAGAAAAATGTATACATTCTTTGGTATCCTGTATCAGGATACTGGCATTGACAATTGTTCTGAAAGTTAAGTATGTTGTAGTACGGTTTTTCGCTCAATAGATGTCGGTACTGTCAGCACGGTTAATGAGATAAGAAAATGGCAGGTGCACACTTGACGTCCGAGCAGCGTAAGTACGTTTAGAAGTATCTTATCAGGTTTGGGTATGCCATTGAAGTGCTGCGTCAGTGGAGAGGGGAGTTTGGAACTGAATCACCAACCCGCCTAACAATCAAACGCATTGTTGACAAGTTTGAGACGCAGGGAACGACGTCGCTGCAACTAAAGTGGTCAACGTATCAATGGAGACCGATGCACATGCCTCCGTAACCTTCGAGCGTTCCAAGCATCGGCCAACATTTTGAACATATAAACTTCATATGAATATCATATGCTTACTTGAAGACTTGTGACACGTGTTAGAACAATAATTAAATGCAGTGGTATAAAGCTAGAATTTTTGGTAGGTATACTCTCGATCACTTTCAAAAGTATAGCGTATACCTACCCCAATATACGCTCATTCTTTCGTAAATTCAAGGTGAGTATACACTGGATTTACACAATTTTAGGTGGGTATACGCCGTATACATCCCATTACATCCCTGATTAAATGTAATTAAGAAACATGATATATAGTTTATTTTTTCCTTAGACAGTGTATATATTTTTCTAATGGACTCTGTAGTCGCCTCGCCTTTCTCTTTTACGCTGTAGGTTTTCCGTCTCATCTAGCCTTGCAGCTGCAAGTAACTTTCTCAAAGTTCAGTCTAAACAACCAAGCAAGGAATTAAATGAAGTCGAAGGCACTTCCTTCTTTCATGTTGGTTATAAAATCGTGAAGTCTCATTTGCTATTTTTACTAAGTAGAACGCATTAATTGAATTATTTTATTAGTCCCACAGTTTTAAACACTGATATTATTATTAGTGTATTTTAATATTGTAAATTAAACTGCTAGGAGAGCTCTTATAAAAAGTCAAATGAAATGAAAATTCTAGTTTAAGGTGCCCCGTTTATGCCCTTCAAGCTAAACGAGACGGATGATTAATTAAACAATTGGTGGAATGAGCAAGTGGAAGGAAAGAGAAAAACTCTTAGAAGACCAATGGACAAAATGTTGTCCACCAATCTTACTTGGCTGGGAATCAAACAAAGGACCCCTAACACCAGAGATGAGCGCTCTACCACAGTCAACCTTATACAAATTCAATAAGAGGTAAGAAAAAGAATATAATACGAAGAGGATGAAGAATTACATATACAAGCAATATACAGGGTGTTTCAACTTTTGGGATGGGATTCCTCACATCAAGATAAGCCAAAAAGTATAGACCAACCTAGGTACAGAGATGCTTCCTTTCGGAGTTAGAGGCTACCGAAAACATGAAAAAATGAACTTTACTTACGGGTCCATAACTCCAATACTATGGGATCTACCGTAGTCGTGTCAAGACTTCACTTAGGAACTAACATGTGCACTATCCAAAAATACATGTTTCAGAATCCTATGGTACTCATGCAACAATTTTTATAGAGGCAATTTGGCTACGGGCATATGATTTGAAGTACTCACCAACTATCCCTGTAAAAATTGTGGAAATATCGCAGGATCCTGAAAGTTGGATAGGGCATATACTAATTCTTAAGTGAAATATTGATCCGACTACGGTAGGTTCCATAGTTTTGGAACTATGAGCCTTTAAAGTTCTTTTTTTTTTTTTTTTTTTCGTGTTTTCGGCATCCTAGAATTTAGAAAGTAAGCATTTTAAAACGATAACTATCTGTTACTTATAGTACCTGGTTCGTAAACTCAGACACTTGCAATATTCCTTCGTTGTAAAATTTTTTTATTTCATATTAATTCTGCTCAATTTTCATATTTGTATATTCACCGAGAAGTTGGAACCCGCACTGTTGTATCATCCTCTTCCTTCCCATCATCATCATAGGTACTCATTCTGCCATTATTAGCAGGTCACTTGCTGCAACTTCCATGCTCCACGGTCTTCCGCTAACCTCTTCGTCTTCACTGACAATTTTTCTGTTTTGATATCGTCTATTAATTGTAGTCTCCTTTCCCCCTCCCTCTCTTTCCTGCTACCATACCTTCTAGCATGTCGGTCATGATATAATTCCTCCTTAGCCAATGTCCCAACCAGTTTCCCTTACTCTTCTTAATAATATCTAACATTGTTCTTTTCTCCCCTACTATTTCTAACACAGTCTCTCATTCGTTTTCCGCTCGACCCAGCTTATTCGCTCCATTCTTCTCCACACCCACATTTCCGACATACAATATAGTATTCCACACGAAACGTTTTATACGTCTTTTTCTCAACTCTTTATTCAAGGTCCCACAAAATTGTATTTTCTTCTTCCTAAAGACTTCTTTCGAAATTCCCATCCTTGCTTTTCTTTCACGTTCACATTTCATATCATTACTAATAACACTACCCACGTATCCAGAACTAGGCACCTGATCTATAGTAGTATAGTATAGAATATTTTTTTTTTTAAAAAAAAGAAAAGGCTCTGTGCACAAAAACATCATTATAGACTTTGCTGGTATCAATATTCCGCACATTACTAAAACCGAACGATAAATGACAGCGCCTACTAACTTTGCCTTTATAATAGTAAAGGATGATGAAATTCTGTTTTCGGTCAGTTTCGTCATTCCACTATTGTTGGCTTAGAATATAATGAACACTCCTAGTGATAATATACAGGGTGTTTCAAAAAGAACTCCCTAGTTTTAAGTATAAATTTAATTCGGAAATGAATGAAAACTTACATCAATGAGTACATATCATGAAAGAGAATTCCTTCAAATTTTGTTTAATGTTGGTAGACTTCAACGTGGGATCTATTTGTACACTACCGGTTTCCTTGAAAGACTTTAGCCAATGACTGATAGTTTTTGCTGTAGGTGGTTCACCACCATACTGACGTCTAAAATTACGTTGCACTGCTATAACTGACTCAGTTTTCACAAGCCAAATAACACACTGCGCTTTCTGTTGCGGAGTACACATTGTTGCTGAGTTACTCTGCACTGCACGCCTGCCTGGACTGAACTGAACTGAACTGAGGAAACAGAGAAAAAAAACACCACTGGTGCCGTCTCAAGGTTAGGCAGACCTGCCAACTGCAGGAGAGCCAAACTTGGAGAGTTGATGAATCAAACACCACAAACTAGAATAGTGTATGTCACTTTGTACAGATTCTAGGACACATTAAAACCAGAGAGTTCTTTTTCAAACACACTGTTACATTATAATAAGTTTACATAAAGTAATGCTTCTATGTAGTATAAGGTATTGTTGCTGCCGCTGGAGTCACTGGCTGATAGAGTCTGTCTTAAAATGGAATTTATCTAATTATTAAGCGGTTCATGATTTTTAAATTCTGAAATTTCACGACACATTCTATGGGAATTTTATGTATGTATCTATGTTTTAGTTTTTTTCTCTCCTTATGTACACGAATACTTCACCTATTCATTGTCTATATTTCTTTACCGATTTTGACGTTGTTTCTCTCTCCTTCGATTACGTCATGTACTTTCCAGTAAATACATACTTTTTTTTTCTTGTACTCCTGATTACTTTCTCATACTTCTCACTTGGATCCTATTTTATTACTTATCATACTTATTACCACTAGCGGATCCAGAAGGATCGTTTGGGAGGGGCGGTTCGCTTCCTGGAAGATGAGCGTATCCTTAAGGTGACCAGGATTTTAATTTGCACTAATGGGACTCATATGAATTCGGAGCTGGGAGAAGGGGGGGGGGTGTAAACCTGATACCCAGATTCCATTTGGGGCCCCGAACTTGTTTTTTTTTTCTTTCTTTAACAGAAGTACATTTTTCTGTAGATTTGCATTAAATATGCACTTTCGTTTTGGAGGCGCAGTGATGTCATGATTCACTTCACACATGGTTAGCACAATATAAAGATTCATTGTCTTGCACAGCCCTTGCACAAAAGAAAATACTGTATTGACGACGACATTCATTTTAACGAAAGACTGTACAATTTGCTCTAATCATTTATATTTTGAATGACAATTCCGGGACAATAGTTGAAAAAAAAAAGGCTCGGTCTACGCAAAAATAGATAACAAAAGTAAACATGCATAAAGAATAATACAAAATTCATCTATCCCTATATGTGTGTGGGGTCTACGAAACACAGTACGCTTACAACAACAATAAAGTAAGAGTCTATATTATACTAGCCTTCGGCCCCAGATTTCCAATTTGTTCCGCATACGGCCTCGCACAATACAGCAAATGCCACTGGGAGCCCTTCTGCGACACACTTCCCACCATAAAGGTCAGAAGGCCGACTTACTGCCCACAGTGTTACCAGCCCAACCACGAGGAGGCAGGGACAGTCACTCATAGATGGAAATTGGCCAGAAAAGAAAGGAAGACCTTAAAGAAAATGAGCGACCACGGGGCCAAAGTACTATTAAGTACCACACATTTTGATTAGACACTGCTGGGCTTATCACGTAGATTGGATTAGTCGGGAATAGACCATATTAGTATTTCCCAATGATTAATGCTGGAATATATATATATATATATATATATATATATATATATATATATATATATATATATATATATATATGACCTTTGGAGGGGGCGGTCGCCCCCTCCGCCCTCCCCGTGGATCCGCCAGTGCTTATTACTCTATTTCCTTCATAACTAACTAACTTTATGGCCTATGGAATCCGAATGTTCAATGTCGCGTTCACAAAACCTCTCCATTGACTTCTATTCTTAGCCAATTGGATCGTTTCTACTTTATATTCCATCCATATTTCTGCGACATCAATCTTAATATTGTCCTTTCATCTGCGCCTAGATCTTCCTAATGGTCGTTTTCCGATTGTAGGGGCACGAGTTTTTCGCACTAAAAATTTGAAAATTTCGCGTTTTGTTTTTCATATGTCGCGTTTTATCGCATTTTCCAAATAAAGTTTCGCATTTTGTAGCTCTTGTGGAAAAGGTATTCCCCGATACTTTTACAATTGTTCCTTTTATTCATAGATCACTACAGACACAAACCATTAATTACCTAGAAACAAAATACACTGAATATTTCACTTGACATTGTAAATTTCACTTATAGAAAATTATATTTTTTTAAATCAAACTGAAGGAAGATCAATAAATAAAATTACTATGAGTAGGAAAGTTTTCGATGGTGATAACGCGCAATATGTTCTCTATAGTCGTGTCCGAATTGCCCAAAATGTACCGTTCATGCCACGTTCTACTGTTCCGTCAGCGGAAAACCAGCGTTATTAAAATAATGAAAACGCATTTTTAAAATTTCGCGTATTGTTATCAATTTCGCGTTTTATCGCGCAACGGAAACCAATGAAAATACACACAAAATATCATAAAACGTCAAGAAATTGAAAATTACTTAATTCTGACGCATTTCGTTTTATCGTGCATTGTGAAAAACTCGTGCCTCTACCGATTGGTCTTCCAGTTAAGATTTTGAAAGCTTCCTACTTTTTTCCATCCTGGCTAAACGACTTGCCCACCTGAGTCTCCTAGATTTGATGACCCAAACAATGTCATAGGAAATCTATGTAACACAATCTAACGTTCACTGGCATTTGATAATTATATCGTTTGAGTATTTATTTATTTATTACGGTCTAGTCTTAGGATCCTTCACATCGAATTCCAATTCTTCATTACATTTTCCCCCCAAACGGACCACAATAGGAGGTAAGGTAATTAACAGGTTAAGGTTAAGGTAATTAACAACGTGAAATCGAATTGTTACCTGCTATCTTTATCTAAAATCATAAAACCAGTTTATGAATATGGCGAAAGACGTACCGTGACATTGGTAAACATTCAACTCTAGTACTACGAGTACCTGGTTCGATCTCATGTGAAGTGAGTTTATGGTGGACAGCACGCCCATGAGGTTTATTAGGGTTCTGTTGTTTCCTACAGTTATCTTTATTCCACTATAAATCTACCACCGAGAAAGCAAGTCTTGTATAATTCTGCTCCTGCCATATAACTATCGGTCAATAGAATATACAGGTATGTCATATTTTGCCGATCTTTAGCCTTCCTACGCATCACTATAGATTAAGTTAACTTCCCATTTCATTAGAACAGAAGCATGTCTCACAGACTCCTCGAAATAAGGTATTTCCTATGTTAGTTCTTCTGTTGGCAGGCATTTACGAAATGTGTGCCAAAAGTACGTACTGTTTACAGTAACCAATCATGTTTAATATTTGGGTCAGACCTTTCCGTCACTTTCCAACATAATTTCCATTCACCTCCACGCACCGTCAGTCTGTAAATGAAATGAAATTAAATTTTTGAGTATTACGTCCCATGTTATGCCAGCTTACGCTAAAGGAGACGATGAAGATCAGAAATGAGACACGATGGAATGAAGAAGTGGAAGGAAACGGGAGAACACCGAGGAGCAAACGGTGTTTGTCCACCACAAAGTTCACTTGCGGGAGCAGGGTTTGAACCCGGAAACCCATGCACCAGAAGTGAACGGTCTACCACTGAGCCACCCCGTCACAGTCTGTGTATTCACCTTTCATAAGCATCTGTGAAGTCATTTTCGATTGTGTGATTGAGACATTGGTATATGGCACTTCCAAGAGAACTTCTGGATGGAAAAGACTGCCCCGCAAGGAATTCTTGAGCTTGGGAAACAGCCAGAAATCACTGGGAGCAAGATCTGGGGAAATGAGTGAGTGTATAAGAGATTCGATCTGTTTGTGCTGCAAAAAGTCGAAGATAATAGGATCTGTGTAGCAGTGCATTGTCCAAGTGGAGGAAAAACCCTGAATTTGCGAACTGTGGTTGGTAAGGAATCTCTTCTCAATAAGTTGATCACTGTACTGCCATGTGAAATAAAACTAAATCTCTCAGTTCAACATTCTACGGTTATTTCCTTTAGAATAAGGGAGACAGATGATTAAGGCAAGTGAATGAAGGAATAACTGGTGGAATAAGAATGTGGGAAGAAATGGGAGTACCCCGAGAAAACCCACAAAGTTAGTTGTCCGAGGATCGAACCAGAGGCCTCACGCAAAAGAGGTAAGAGCTCTACCACTGAGTCATCGTTCCTCTTTGTACTGTCAAGTAATCGTATGTCTTTTCGGTACAGGATCAGCTAGAATTACTCCACTTTTATCCCAGAATATAACACAGAGAACTTTTTCGTTTGTGGGAACCGAACGCATTTTTTTTTTTGGCTGGGGGTGAGGAGGAATGTGTCCACTGTTTTGAGTGTCCTTTTGTTTCGGGATTGAACGAGAGAACAAATACAGTGATCACAGACACAAACAGTTGTCCATCTGCAGCATTGTTTCTTGTCAGCAGGTTACCGGCTATTGTCTTGTGGGAAGTCTTCACATCGTTCAATTTCTTAGCTTCAGTTGGTCAGTCAGTATGCGTTCCACTGAGCCAAACGCGAGTCCTGTTAAGTTGTAGATGTCCCCCCATTACCAGATTCCCAACACTGGCAAGTTTTTAATGGTTGTCACATAATTTGGGCGTCCAATTTTTGGTAAATAATCCGTTGATTTCCCCGCCCCCTCCCCGCCACTCTCCTCCTGAATTCTCACACTCACTTCCGAACATTAATATCTGTAAGTGCAGTCTCCCAACACATACCCTTCAGCTGCCGATAAATATCTATATCCGTTTCACCTTGTGTAGTCAAAACTTTATGACACTCGTTGCTCCTACAGTGAAATTCAATACCTAGGTATGTCACAACAGTATCCAAAAAGGTTTCTCTTCAGTGACGTCCCTGGAACAAACTACTGCGATTAGAAGTCTGCAATCTGGCACAGTTATGTTTTAAAAAATAAAGTTCAACCTTCTGCAATTTGACAAATGCTTTCATATGTTTTGAATCTACATCAAATTAGCATGTACAGGATGTCTACTAAAATTCCAAAATGAAATTTCGTGACTTTTTCGTGACCTTTTCTTTACCAAATCATAAAATTTCCTAACAATTTCAAGAGCGAATTTGGCCGAATTTTCATCCATGCGATAGAAACGTACTTTGCTTGCGATTTGGTAGCGTTTAAAGCCGACCATAGACATTTTTGGTGGTGAACTTTAACGTTATATAGAACAAAATTTTCCAATCTGTACTTACATTTGAAGTAATAATAATAATAATAATAAAAAAAAAAAAAAAAACAAAAGCTAAATTTCGTGACTTTTTCGTGACTTTCATGACCATTTTCTGATTTCGTGACCGATAGACACCCTGATGTACTTTTGCTACGCATCTCGTACGACTTCAATAATCATTCACTAGCAAAACATAAATCGTCTATTTTAGCCTGCAGAGTATAATCGTGGAACATTAGACTAAAAGATTTAATTTAATCTCCTTACTGTTTCAAATAATTTATGTAAAGGCTATTCATACGTACATATATTTTTGAATATGTCGCGGCAGAACATTGCGGCGCAGTTTGTGAGCCGTTGCTGTAATTTATTAACTTTGGAAATATTGCAGTTCTTTAGAGAACTATGAAATGAAATGAAATCTTTGAGTTTTACGTCCCACGATTATGCCGGTTAGGCTAAAGGTGACGTTGATTATGAGAAATGAGTGAAATGGTGGAATGAAGAAAGTGGGAGGAAACGGGAGAACCCCGAGAAAACCCACGCACTCGGTGTTTGTCCACCACAAAGTTCACTTGGCGGGAGCAGGGTTTGAACCCGGGACCCCATGCACCAGAGGTGAACACTCTACCACTGAGCCACCGCGGCCCCTTAGAGAACTATGGTTTTCATAGGACCGTAAAAACAAAAATGAAAAAATGAAATGAAATCTTTAGGTTTTACCACCCACGATTATGCCGGCTAGGCTAAAGGAGACGATAGTGATGCGAAATGAATGAAATGGTGGAATGAAGAAAGTGGGAGGAAACGGGAAAACCCCGAGAAAACTCCCCACACGGTGTTAGTCCACCACAAAACGCACTTGGCGCGAGCTGGGATCGAACCAAGGACCGAACCAAGGACCCTATGCACCAGAGGTGAACGCTCTACCACTAAGCCACCGCGGCCTCTGACCGGACGAATAGTGTGTTGAACTATATAACATATAAATATACAGATGATGATCAGAAAAATGGAAACACCTGAACGAAATTGCAACTTACCAGATTAATATGGTGTCAGGGCACCTTTCGCCTTCAGAACAGCCTTGATGCGATGTGAGATGGAGGCATAGAGGTCGTGAATGGTAGCAAGTGGAATTTTACACCATTCCTCGTGCAGGGCATCGGCCAGTTCTGTGAGAGAGGATGGAGGTGGAAATCGTCGCCGGAGTCGTGTTTTCAAGACGGACCACAGATGTTGAATTATGTTGAGATCTGGGGATTGGGCGGGCCAGGGGAGGTGTTGAACTTCATCCCGATGTTCCTCAAACCACGCTGCAACAACACCAGCTGTGTGAATGGGTGCATCATCATCCTGGAAGATCGCGTCATTGTCCGGGAACAACATCCGGACCATAGGATGCAAGTGGTCTCCTAAAATTGCGACATAATCGTTGGCAGTGATTCGTCCGCTAAGTGTGACCACAGGACCCAATGAAAACCATGATATGGCGGCCCACAGCATCACCGAGCCGCCGCCATGTTTCACAGTTGGGCGGAGACACTGCAGATCGTAAGCTTCTTTGGGCGTTCTCCACACATAAACACGGCCCGTGGTTGGGAATAGGGTGAAGGATGACTCATCCGACCATATCACACGTTTCCAGTCCTCAACGGTCCAAGTTGCATGGTCGCGGCACCATTTGCGGCGTGCGAAAGCGTTATTCCCTGATGAGCGGTTTGGCCCGTACAACACGACCCTGTAAGTTCATGTCATGTAATTCGCGGCGGACTGTGATTGTCGAAACAGGGTGGGGGAGGTGCTGATTGAGTTCCTCCGTCACTTGCTCCGCAGTGGCACAACGGTTCTGCGTGACAATGCGCTTTAATACCAGGCGTGACCTGTCACTCATGATTTTCTTCCGCCCACTGTTCCGCTTCCCCGATGTGGTTTTCCCGTGTGTTGTGTAGGCCGTCATCACCTTCGACACTGTCCCACGCGACACACCTAACACAGTAGTCACTGCCGTCACACTCACTCCACATAACCGCGCACCAACAATTTGCCCTGTTTGAAAATCTGAGAGGTCTCCCATTTTACACTACCTCCGTCTGCTGCAGCCACTGGACACTGCTGTTCCACCGCGCCTGACGTAGTATGGAGACCGAACTAACACACCACCACCAGCGGTCCGGCGCTGATGGCGCCACGACACCACTGCCAACCCATACATCTGACGTGTTGCCAACTACAGGTGTTTCAATTTTTCTGATCACCATCTGTATATGCTGTTTTAAAAAATCCCGAGTGAGTATTAAATGTGGATTTAGGACTGATCGAACATTAAATTAATGTATTTTCCTGTATTTATGTAATTAATGTAACGCACTTATGTAATAGATTCTTAAAATTAATTTATTTTAATGGCCTTTTAATTTATTTTAATCAATTTTCATAATGACGAAATAGCCAGAATGTGGAAATAATGCCAAAATGAAACGGTTGTGAAACACGATCGAATAAAGCTTGAATTACGTTTGCTTCACCAATATCCTCAGAAAAATATTTCCTACAATTCTCAGCCACTGAATCGGATCAGATATTTCTTGCGTCAGGGAAACACAAAACAAAAGAAAGACTGGATAAATATTATTATATTAATCTTGAAAAGCAGTAAAATCTTGAAAAGCATTAATAGCTTGCAGAATTTTCGTTGGAGAAACAGAATTTTTTTTAAAAAAATGAAATCTTTCGGTTTAACGTCCCACGATTATGCCCTTTTAGGCTAATGGAGACAGTGATTAAGGTAAGTGAATAATAATGGAAGAATTATTGGAATAAGAAAGAGGGAGGAAACGGGAGTACCCCGACAAAACCCACGGACACGATATTGTCCACCACAAACTTATTTGGCCAGGAATCAAACCACGGACCTCACGCACAAGGTGATCGATATACAACTAAGCTATCCTGCCCCCGTAACTGAGAATAAAAGTTTCAAAAAGTACGTCAATGTGACGCCCACGATTGCATGAAAAACAAGAAGAAAGAAATACGGAGAAGTTTCTCTTTCTACCTATAACTATCAAGTCTGAAGCCGCAAGTAGAAAATAGACTGAAATAGTGTGACGTCACATCCTTTTCGTTGCTATGGTGATCGCCATTTTATTTTCTATAGAAACACGAGCGAAGGCTGAGAAATAACGTAAAAAAGGTTATGTATTATGTGCCTGATTGTAAACATTAAAGCGATAGCGATTTTTTACATTTCCCATAAATGAAGCAGAAAAAGGAGATGGTAAGTAATATTTAGTTTCATAGAGAGAAAATTATAGGCCTAAATTGACAAGTATTAAAATGAAATAAGTGCAAGTTTACATTCCCTCGGAAATGTTCTTTTTCATGTCGTACTTTTGTTATTATTATTATTATTATTTTCCATTTTGATATTTACAATATCTGTCAAAGTGCATCCACCTTATTCACTGTAAGTTTAAATTTTTCACTCAGTTGTATCGATATTACATACAGTGTTCCAAGCACGAAGAATTACTGTTTTAACAGTTGTTTAAAAATATGTGCAGAACCACTCATGACTAGTTGTTTCTTGTTGTACCTTTTCCCACCAACTTCACTTCGTCCTCAAAGTATTTGAACATTCTAAATAATTTCACAGTCATTGTTCGTATGCACATGAAACTACACAAAACCTCATACTTCAACTCACGTTTGTGTAGAAAAAAAATTGGCGATCACCATGCTAACGGAGAGGAAATGACGTCACTACTATTTAAGTCTATTGACCCACAGGAGTAACAGAAACTTTCAAACGTAAGACATATTTAAAATATGCCAAAATACAACAATGAACAATGCTGATGTATAGAAATTCTTATCAAGAATTTGCCAGGAGATTTTCAGTTTCTAGCACTTTGCTGATATGTACATTGAACACGCCATTCTTACCTTCTGTAAACAGATGTAACTTTTGTGCAGTCTACTCGATCATGGTTGGTCTTCAGTGATACGATGCTCAATCATTCGTAACTGAAACTATACAACCGATATTTGAACTTTATTCATTGTAATAAATCAATGTCAAAACATGATCTGTAAATCAAAATTTTAATCATGCATTCATTCAACATTTCTCCAACAGTAAATAAAATTTATTCAATTCTTCACACAATTTCACTTGATTCAATTATATTAATTTAAATATTTCTTACACTTGTGTATTGATCATTTTCGGTCGAAGTGGACCTTGCTATCGCTAACGTCGTTGTAAGCGATATGGTCGACCACACAGCAGCACTCAAACATCAATTTGGATGCCGCAGAGCTCAGACTATGCAGTTTCAATCTCTACGAGTGTTGGAGCATAGTGCAGTTCTGTACATTTACGTAACCATCAGATGAACATGGGCTTCATCACTCATGAATACTGGGTTATCTGTATCTTCCGTAATAGCCTCCATTGTGCCACAAAATTCTCTGTGCTGCACAAAATCCGTTTTACTTAGCTGCTGGACAATCATTATTTTGTAGGGGTGAAATTTAAGATCATCATCTAAGATGCGATGAAGCGAACGACGTGACATACCCAGTGATACAGCCTGTCGCCAGCGGATCGTTTTGGACTAGCAAGAACTGCCCTTTTCACTGTCTACGTTTTCCGAGTTCGAACTGAACGGGGAGGACCTGGTGGTTTCTTTTTCATCACAGATCCAGTACTTCTGAACATTGCAAACCATCGGACTATAGTGTTTCGATCTGGGACTGTACCTCGATATCTGACATTAAACTTTCGACGGAAAATACATTGAACCGTGACCACAGAATCATTGTTTCTAAAGAACTGCTCGACCGCGAACACAAGATGCTCAACGCTCCATAGCAATTGAAACTGCATTGTCTGAGCTGTCTGCCAACGGTTGTCAAATTCAATACCCCTACTCGTTGCCTAATACTAGAGATTTAAAAAACATGCGTTTCCTCTGCTCCACCCTGTATATATGTATTACACACAACGCTAACATTTTTAACACAACGTAAACAAAAATTAAAATAATAAATTCGACATATTTCAAATTATCTACTTACCAATTCTTTAAGCCGATTTCCACTTCGCATCCGAATGTTCTTAAGTATAAATAAAGCAGATTAAAATATAAATAAAGAAAAATCATTGAAAAATCAACGAAATTAAGGACATGGAAAAAATTAAGTGCATCACATATCGAGACAATTGTATTAAATAGACAAAGCAAAACTGAAGCAGGTACTACAACGCTAGGTACCATTTAGTACAAATAATTATATCTTTACAATTTTATATTGCTAATAGTACTCCTGATTTTCACTTTTTTTTTCTTTCTTTCAGATTACACGGTTGAAATTTTATCCCAGTGGTGAGATGATCATTCACAGCAAACATAACTTAAAATCATTACCTTTTTTGTTACAATTACAAATAAATCAAAATGGCTCGTTTTTTAAAAAAAAAAAAAAGTTTCAACAAAACAATGAAATTTTGATAAATCGCACCCAAAACAGAAATTTTTACAGTGAAATTCTCAATCTTTTTTTATACACATTATCAAAACGTAAGAGCTGCATCCTGCAACTGAAGAAGGGATAAAACAATTCATTCCACATGTATTGGTGTACTAGAACATTACATACCGTACTTTTATTCACATTATTATATTAATTGTTTGTTTTTTTTTCAAAAAGAAAAGGACAATAGCATGCCTGTACAATTAACAGAGAATATACTTTCTCACATTGTTAGAACATGGTTAACTACACAGAAATTCCATCATATACATATTTTTTCTTGTCACAGTTATAGAAGAGGTAAATGTTGATTATTTGAAATTCATACATAACACATTTGCACAAACGCTGCATATATATATATACACACACACACACAAACATATACAAATACACACACACACATATACATGTCACACTACATCCATTCAACGAAGCCTTTATGTACAGTTTTACTTTAATATCAACTCTCTCGTCATCACTCTTATAAACTGGGTATTACACAATGACAAACTTTTTTTCTTCTTTCTAATAATTATTTGTAGCTGTATTTAACTTGAGTCAGGATCAGTAACTTGGTTCCTATATCGGTAATTTCTCCTAGATCTGTCCAGTCTATTTTTAAATCGTTTAAAAACTACCCAACTAGGATTGGAACTATTATTATCTTCGTTCCTGGTGCCATTTTCACTGTGATGATTGTAGTTATCCTCTGAATTATTTTCATTCCCATTTGTTTCTACAGTTCGTGAGTTGGTCACACAAGATTCTACACTGCTACAAGGCAAAATCACAATCCCACTATCCGGCGTTCCAGCCCCTTGGGAGTTGTTGCATTGTTTCCCGTTCGGCGTGACAGCAATATCTAGCATCGTATTATTACCGTTACTATTTTCCTTCAGATCCTTCTCTACTACGGCTTCGTCTCCTGCTTGTTTGACACAACCATTTTCACGATTCAACTGTTTCGAGTCACTATGATTCCGTGACTCAGGAGTTAAGGCATCTTTACTGACTGAGGAATTAGGAACTTTTTCATTGGTACTATCAGAGCCACTACTCGATTCGGCATCGGGCACTTCGATTGATATTTTTTCCCGCTTTTGGCGCAACCATCGAATTCTCCACTCAGCTACACGATCTTGAATCGTTTGCACTTGTTTTGACAAAATGGTGGAGCTATTGTTTGTGTCGACATTGTTAGACATTGAGCCACTAGTACTCGGCGTGTCAATTGTTGAATTTCCCGTGTCGGAGTCGGAATCATCATCATCTACATATTTTTTACTTAGTTTTCTTGTCTTCCGTGGCCGTTTGGAGTTGTCATTCGAACTGTCACTATGCGACGAAAGGTGTCGTTTCCTCTTTTTTCGTTCGTATTTCTTACTATTACTACACTTAACTTTTAGATCAGTCTCTACAGAAGAATCGGAACTGTTCCTGTCACTTCCTTCATTGCTCTTATCATCACTAGAATCAGAACTACTATCATCATCCTCATCGTCGTCGTCATCATCATCATCATCATCACTGTCGTCACTATCTTCTTCCTTTTTCTTTTTGGAAGTTTCACCATCGTCGCTGTTACTATTTGTTTCCACCGTTTTACGAGTCGGAGGGAAAAAGTCTGGTAAGCGGGGAGCATAGCGACGCTTCCTTTTCACGGAGCGACGCGGCTTCTCGAGTTGCTCGTTGTTCAACTTGGCGCGAGCCAATCGCATCAACTGAGCACGCTTCTTCGCTATTAATTGTGCGATTCTATTTGGACTGTCTCCTAATTGTTGGCTAGTTTCTTCATTATTTTCTGAAACGAAATTGCAAACAATTAATGTGTTAAAGCTTTACTTATGATAAGCTTGTAATATATCTTATAATGAAAATAAAACATAAACTTGCTTCATACAATTGTATTTAAGACAGTTCTAGCAAGATAGGCGTGTAATAAAAATGGTATTTGTTTCAAATATTTCACTTAAAAGCTTATTTTTTAAATTCATTATTTAAAAAAATGAAATCTTTAAGTTTAACGTCCCACGGCTATGCTAAAGGAGACGGTGATAATGAGAAATGAGTGAAATGGTGGAATGAAGAAAGTGGGAGGAAACGGGAGAATCCCGGGAAAACCTACGAGCATGGTATTTGTCCACCACAAAGTCCACACGGCGCGAGCTGAGATCGAACCAGGGATCCCAAGCACCGGAGGTGAACGTTCTACCACTGAGCCACCGCGCCCCCAATTCATTATTTAAGTTTTAGCACTAGTGCGTTTAGTTTTCTCTAGTATTTTTGACGGATTTTAACCCCAAGCAATTCATTTCTTTCGTCAGCATCAAAGAAAATACGTGCCATGTTTCTTTAAAATCGGATAAATTTTATTACAAGAGTCGTGGAACATACAAGACACTAATTGCATGTTGAGCTGAAGTAGAAGTATGCTTACGCTCGCTTCAACAATTTACTTTGCTGAAGGCTTTTATTTTAGAAAAGCAACTAGAATACAGAACTTATAGAATTTCCTTTGGCAACTACACGTTTATTCAACTGCTGGAAACAATTCTACAAACCATTCTTCGAAACCACTTCCTGGTATTTCCTGTATTGACTAGAATATAGGACTTGCTTGAAAACGCTCGGTACATTCTTAAATATGCGTTTATTTTCAATCCCTTTACCAGAGTTTACAGCAAAAAATGAGGCGTTAGAACAACACAAAATGACTACCAATTTACCGTGTTACTTGTGCGTTAATTTAACACCAAAGACATCGCCTTCCGAGCACATTAGAAGTAACTAGTAATTGTCAGTGAGAATTTGAAATGGATTTTATTGTTTGCAATGAGCAAAGCTTCACGCAGTATATTTGACATTTATGCCAAGCAACGAATAACGTAATATGTTTCGCAGTAATCAGTCACTAAAATAGTTTTGTAAACCTATGATTTATCTGACAACAATTACACGAGTACCAGTGCTACCATCTGTTATTCTTATATCCTAGCACATAAAAATAGATAACAACAGATGGCAGAACTATTACTTATGTAACTATTGTCACACAATTCATAGGTTTACAAAACTATTTTAGTGACCGCTAAGAGAGGACATAACTATTTTTTTTTCTTTAAGTTGTGCTGCGACCAAGGAGAAAAGCCATAAAAAGCCATTGCTCATTGCTAGCGACTTTTGGAGACTATCACCCTCTTTTAAACCGTAGGTGTCAATTTCATTATAAAGCTCTTATATATATATATATATAGCGATTATTAACTATCTCGTATATATAATCGTTTCGAAACCGAGAACAATTTCAAATTTTTTCTAAGTATATTAGGCTTACTTTATTGTCTTCAACGCCAGTTCATGAAATGATGTAACCGATCACGATGATGGCTCATGAGCATTCAGTCTATCAGTTCCACCAAGCGCCAATGCTTATGGCTTTCTAAATCTAAATTCGTTGCTTCGTAATTCAAATAGCTCTTCCACAAGCCTTATGATTCTGGACCAACATTAACAATTCTATGCACCCACCTGGAAAAGCACAACTGCTTTTCCGCCATTCGCAATAAATAAGTGCAGGATGAATTTTAAAGTGATCCAAATTAAACGAAGCAATTACCTCATGATACGCCTCCATAATGGCTTACTTGAAATATTTCAAGAGGATATAGTGGCTCAGTGATAAAGCGACTTCTAGTGCGAGAAGTACCCAGCTTGATCCCCGACCACGCGACTTTGTGATGTTAAGCTTGTTTGTGTGTTTTCTCGAGGTTCTACTTGTTTCTCCCACATTGTCATTCCAACAATTCTTTCATCATTCACCTTTTTGATCATTTGACTCATTTAGTCTAAAGGGCATACGCGTGAAATGTAAAACTAGCAATTTCAGTTTTGAAATATTTTAAGAGCTGCTTCTGACAAAATTGACATCAAATTTAAATAAACTCACGCGAAGAGTGAAAAAATGACTTACTGGACAGGGACCTCTAACATACCGTGCCGATAACGCATCAGCACAGTGTGACAAGAGTCTCGGGTTCCAGTCTCGGTCCAGTCAACCACTTTTTCACTCTTTGCGTTAGAATTCGCACCTATAGAGGATTTGGTGTATAAACTTAAAAAGATGGTAGTTTCTTCTTTCATTAGTATATATTAAATAAACTGGTTACGGAATGTAGCTTTCAAGTTAGTTACAAATCAATACTGTAAAACACTTTAAGAATTTTAATAATTATTATTTTAAAAAATATCCGTGCTGGGATTTGTTAGGCTGCCTGTCAACGTACTGGGATGGTGTTTCATATTTGGTATGACCAACAGGAACATTTTTTTTTTTTTTTTTTAAATTGATTTGATTTCAGTTTGACGTCACTTTCAGTAGAAAGGGTATATGGGATGTGGATCTACTACTTACGGTGAGATCCGAACCACATGATTTCCCGCGCGGAATTGAATCCGAGTTTCCCGCATTAAACGTGTATACTAGAGGAACATTGGGAGGGAATAAATAATTTTAAAAAAAGAAGAAAAAAAACACACATGCCAATGTCAAAAGCAAATATTCTGTTGTATTTCAAGCATATCCAAACACCTAGGTGTGTTTAAACAGAGGATTAAGATCAAAATCAGTCGCAAAACCACATTACAAACTGACAGTAACATTTTTCAGCATATCCAAACACCTAGGTGTGTTTAAACAGAGGATTAAGATCAAAATCAGTCGCAAAACCACATTACAAACTGACAGTAACATTTTTCAGTTACGCTGAGAAGCATAAATCGTGAAAATGAACTGAAATTTTTAGTTTAATGTCCCACAGATACGCCCTAAAGGATTAAGGAGATGAATGGTTAATGCTAGTGAATGATTGTGAAAGAATTGATGGAATCAGAATGTGAAAGGTACACCAGATCCTCCATAGGTACGAATTCCGTAAAACCAAAGAATGAAAAAGTGACCGACATTCGAACCCGGGACCTCTGACACATCATGGCGATGCGTTAACCACTACGCCACCCAGTCCTCTTTCCAGAACAACCAAACACTCTCTCACACTGGAGATCGGTGTTCTCGTCTCGGACCACACGAGTTGTACCACAGATCCCTACTGTGATTGCACAATCCTCTGCCCATATACCGAGCACCTTATGTTATGACGTTGAAGAATCGATTGTTTTCTCTTTTCATTAGTATATATGAAAATCACAACCGTCATAAGGTGCTCGATATATGGACAAAGGATTGTGCAATCACAGCAGGGGTCTATGGTACAACCCACGTGATCGAAGATGACAGCACCGACCTCGAGAGTGAGAGACTGGCTGTTCTGGGAAGCGGTCTGAGTGGCGTAGTGGTCAACATATCCAATGGTGTCCACCACCCCTCATATCCATGACGCAACCCCCCCCCCCACCTCAATTGTCTATCCGTAGGTGTTCTTCCATGAAAAAAAAAATCTTTTCGATTAATTTTTACACCCCCTCAAACATATTTATATAGATTTTTACCCCCCGCCCCAAATATTTCAATGACGCAGTTTGCGTCATAGCCCCCCTTTGTGGGCACCCTTGACATATTGCCACGATGTACCGGAAATTCCGGGTTCGAGTTTCGGTCCAGTCAGTCACTTTTTCACTCTTTGTGTGTTAAGGTAGCATAGTTTTAGATTATCTTTTGTGGATGCTTATATAAGCAAAGACGCTTTGTTTATACAAAATAAATAAATTTTATTATAAAACTCAATGTCTACTAAACAACAAAACATCTGTCAACGTAGCACAACGCTATACGTAATATATTTTCTGTACTTCAGAAATTCTCCTGTTTTTTATCACACCTATTAATGTAAAATTAGAATCTGAACTCGGAACTAATGATTAAAATTCACTTAACATCACTGATGTATATATTAATGTTTTCTACGTGGCCCCGCGTAGCGTAGTCTCTAACGTTTTCACCTTCGGTGCGAGCGGTCCCGGGTTCGATTCCCGGTGGGGTCAATCGGTCGAAAAAGTGTAACACGCTTTTTCAGGCCAGCCACCCTGAATGAGGTTTTCCTGGATTTTCCTCATTCACACCAGGTAAAGGTGGTACCTATCTTACAGCTCCCAGGCCGCTTCCCTCCTTCCCCTTCCTCGGATACTGTGCTCGCCGAGGGACCTCATCCCTCATGTACGTGACGGACTAAATGCCAAGAGCCCAGAAATCTAAATCCCTAAAACCAATATTTTCTAAGTAAAGAATTGTGCATAATGTATTACTTTCCTATTAATATGACTCTATTACAACGGTATATATTTAAAAAATTAAATATTAAAAAAAAAAATGTATGAAAGAGGACAATAGTCCGTAAAGCATGATGAAGAAATTGAATTGAACACCACATTCACATGAAGTTTTACAGCGCTATTATGTTAACAAGTGTTGTCTTGTTAGGATTAGGATTTGGAATTAGATTTCTGGGCGTTCGACATCTATGCCCATGTTAGCCCGTCATGGGCTGACGGATGACGTCAATTGACGATCATACTATCTGAGGAATTGAGGAAGGAATGAAATGGTCTGGGACTATTATGTTAGAAACCATCCTGGCATTTACCTGCAGTGAATGAAGAAAACTCACGAAAATCTCATTCAGGACAGCTGGCCTAAAAACCTTTCATACTTCTTCGACTGAGTGTCCGCACTTGGAATCGAACCCAAGACCGTTCACACCAGAGACGATAGTGTTACGTGGGACCTCAAACGTTTTCTTGTAATTTAACAATAACTTATGTATTATCTGTGGGGGTGCTATAGGACAATTGAATGGGTGAGTTGAAAAAGGAACACATTCCAAAAACCTCAACTTTCAAACACTAGGTGGAAACATGAACGAGTTGTTCGATTTTTCACTCATACGTTCCCGTAGACTTCATTAAAGAGGACTTAAAATTAATGAATGCATTCCCTGTTCCTCTCAAGCGTTGTAGATACATATACAATGAATCTAACCATCCCAGTTTAGCTTGTCTATTTTCTGGAATGTGTACCTTTTTCAACTCACTCATTCAATTGGGAGGTGATTCCTATAACGAAGGTAAGACGAAAAGTATAGCGCAACCTGGGTGCACAAATGCTTCCTTTCGGAGTTATAGGCCGCCGAAAATATTAAAAAAAATATAAAGGACCATACCTCCAAAACTATGGGGCCTACTCTGATAGGGTTAAGACTTCACTTAGAAACTAGTATGTGCCCTATCCAAATATTTAAGTTTCAGAATCCTGCGGTACTTCCGAAACAATTTTTATACAGGTACTTGGTGAGCACTTCAAATTAAATGCTCGTAGCCGAACTCACTCCATAAACATTGTTGCATGAGCACCGCAGAATTTTGAAACATATATTCTTGGATAGGCACATATTAATTCCCGAGTGAAGTCTTGACCCGACTACGGTAGGTCTCATACTTTTGAAGCTATGGACCTTTAAAGTTCATTTTTTCATGTTTTCGTCAGCCTATAACTCCGAAAGGAAGCATTTGGGAACCCAGGTTGGTCTATAAGTTTTGTCTTTTCTCGCGATCCAAACTTTGTCGGTGTTGTTCTGAAAAACCCTCTCACTCTCTCTCTCTCTCTCTCTCTCTCTCTCTATATATATATATATATATATATATATATATATATATATATATATATATATATATATATATATATATACGAGAGAGTAGATGGATAGATATAACTCTTTTAAGAAACAAACCCTACAAATAGACAAAAGCTTTTTTCTATTTTTTAACTAAATAGCACAAGTGACAAATAGAGACGTACACAGCATCCTAATACAAGGTGACCCCACGAAATTAGGTAGCACTGCGAATATCTAGGACACGAATTATCCAAGATAGATGGTTGTCAAAAAGTATTAGAAAGATCTTAATCCAGCAATGGATTGACAGTTGTTGATAATGGTATATATGCGTTTCAAATATAAATAACTCTCACCACTACACTCATGTGATCCCAGTTTTCATTCTTGATATCTGAGCTTTTGGGTTAAGAAATAAACCGCTTATTCCTTGTTCTGAAAGATTATACCCTGTAACCGTAAGAATTTCTAAAAACAAAGGCCGTTAAACTAAAATTTACTCTTCCAGGGTATAACTGGATAAAATTTACTGTTATGTGTGGATATAACAAACGGTTCTGCTAACTCGGAATATTTAAAAAACCGGTTATTGCGAACTGGCTGAATAACAGCATCGCTATATATATATATATATATATATATATATATATATAGGGTGTTTCAAAACAACACCGACAACGTTTGAGAGATGATTCCTGACCGCAAGATAAGACAAAATGTATAGACCAACCTGGGTGCACAAATGCTTCCTTTCAGGGTTATAGGCTGACGAAAACATGAAAAAATGAACTTTAAAGATCCGTAGCTTCAAAACTATGGCACCTACCGTAGTCGGGTCAAGATTTCACTTAGGAACTCATATGTGCGCTATCTAAAAATACATATTTCAGAATCCTAAGGTACTCACGGAACAATCGTTATGGAGGCAGTTTGGCTACGGGCATTTAATTTGAAGTACTCACCAACTACCTGTACAAAAATTGTTGCGGAAGCAAAGCAAGATTCTGAAACATTGATATTTGGACATGGTACATACTAGTTCCTACATAAAATCTTGACCCAACTGCGGTAGGTCCCTTAGTATTGGAGCTATGGACTTTTAAAGTTCATTTTTTCCTATTTTCGGCAGCTTATAACTCCGAAAGGAAGCATTTGTACATCAGATTAGTCTATACTTTTCGTCTTATCTTGGTATCAGGAATCACCTTCCAAACGTCGTCGGTGTTGTTTTCAAACATCCTGTATATATTAGTAATTTTATTCATATTTCTTCATTTAGCTCACTCTTTTTATCACTTCATTTGGTTCATACTTTTGTTAATAATGGCAACGATCTAAATAGACAAAATTCGAAGAATAGACTTACGTTATTTCTATTTAATTACACTGACTCTCAACGCTTATACAAAAAGTCAATACTGGCAGGAAACCTTCTTACCTCGAATTCTCGTAAAGCAAAAAAACTGATATTTCAACAAGCTTTTCATCCTGCAGTTTACGTTGGAACATAACTATGATGAGAGAAATTGTTTAATTTTTTAGGTCAAAAGTGTGGACTGCTCTAATTGTTACCCGTTATCTTCAAAAATGTATTCAATCTGTATATATTTGAATTTACCACTTTACAAAGACCTGAAGTAAATAGGTTTCCACTTATAGAAATATATTTCTTGTGTTATTACTAGTAATTGCGGTAAAAATGCACACAACGATTAAGTAATTTCTACCAATTATTTCTAGATATTCAAAATATTGAAAATAAGTCCTGGAGAGCAGTTACCATTAACTTGGCCGTTTTCTTCACGGTTGTTATTGCTTCTTCTGGAATCTAATGCTTCAATGTAAGCTGCAGCTAGTGCCTGGAGCTCATTTGGATTATCATCTGAAACAAGAAATTATAACTATTTCACTCATCTGATTTTTTTATAATGTATTTCAAGATTTAATGAACATTAGTGTAAAATGACAATTAGCTGTTGCAGGACAATTGCTTCAAATATTAAAACTATACATTCAGATGGCCATTAAAGGAACTAAATTGAAGCATGATTATAAGTATTAAACACTTAAATGCATCTAATTATTTAATACCACAGAATTTAACCCTCAGGCACTGGTAAAAAGTTCCCACGCTTGGATAAATTTTTAACTTCAATCTTTAATATTAATTTCAAAACGCTAAATTGAATAGAACTATTTTAAGACATATATATCAACGGGATTGCGAGAGAAGTGATCTCGAAGTTGACATATGAACAAATATAAACATCGTGAATTTGATTTTTTCCCTCGTGACCCCTTGGATGGGTATGTTTGAAAATAGTGTATTGAAATTAAATAAAATGATATCTTTCAGTTTTACGTCCCTGGTTATGCCGGCTAGGCTAAAGGAGACGGTGATGATGACAAATGAAGAAAATGGTTGAATAAAGAAAGTGGGAGGAAATGGGAAAACCCCGAGAAAAGCTCACTTGCGCGAACTGGGATCGAACCAAGGACTCACGCACCAGAGGAGAACACACTATCACTGAGCCACCGTGACCCCAATAGTTTTATTGAATTCAGGATCCTGAAATTAATATAAAAACCACAACTAGAGATTTATGCAAGCGTGGGCCCTTTCTACCAGTTGCAGGAACGTTAGCTTTTTTTTTTTTTTTTTTAAACAAATAAACACTGCTGTTTCAAGAAAAATCTCAGTTTAACGTCCCACGATTGTGCCCTTTCAGCTAAAGGAGACAATGATTAAAGTAAATGAATGATGATAAAATTGGTGGAATTAGAATATGGGAGGAAATGGAAGTAACCCGAGAAAACCCATGGAAACGATGTTGTCCACTACAAATTTTACTTGGCCGGGGATTGAACCAGAGACCCCACATACCAGAAGTAAGCACCCTACCACTGAGGCACCGTGCTGCCTTATTGCTGTTTTAATCACATCTAATGGTTTATATTATATAATGAAAAAAAAAAAAGAAAACTTTGCCGGTATGGTTAAGCTTACCAATGATATTTATTCAGGAAAACACAATCGCCCGTATCTTCCCGGTAAACTATAAATGGGCTCAAGTGAGTTCAACATGTGGAGTGGATTATTCCATCAGCAAAGTCAGAGCTAAAAAAAATCTTCTCAGATCTATAAGTTTCAGGTAGGATACATGTGTAATTTCGAGCTACCAGTGAATGTGACAATTACTTATGAATTGGAAACTTCTTTAGTTATTGTAAACTATCCACTAACGTAGTATTCTTATTTTTTAGTTTTTTTCAGCATGTTAGCGGTAAACCAAACTATATCAGTAATATATATATATATATATATATATATATATATATATATATATATATATATATATATATATATATATATATATATATATATATACAATTAACAACATAATAAATGAGTGAAACCGGAACATTCTGTATTTGAAGCTATTATATAGGGTGTTACATAAATGCATTACAATATTTTGGGGACAGATTCCTCACATCAAAATAAGAAAAAAGTTCATATGGATCTATGCTCAAAAGTGCATAGTTTCGGAGTTATAGGGTGCAGGAAACGTGAAACAAGTGAACTTTAAAAGTTCATAGCTCCACTACTATGGGACCTATCGTAGTCAAGGCATCAATGGGTTACTGGTATGTGAACTATCCAAATATCCATCTTTCAAAACTTCCGGTACTTGCACAATCCTTATTAGAGAGGTTGTTTGGGAGTACTTGATCACTCTCCACCTACCTCTCTAAAAATTGGGTGTGCAAGTACTGGAGCATTCTTAAACATGGATATTTGGATAGTTCATATACCAGTTCCTCAGTGATGTATTGACCCCATTACTATAGATCTCATAGTAGTGGAGCTATGAACTTATTTTACTTATACAGGGTGTCTACTAAAATTCCAAAATGAAATTTCGTGACTTTTTCGTGACCTTTTCTTCACCAAATCATAAAATTTCCTAACATCTTCAAGAGCAAATTTGGGTGTGAATTAGGCCGAATTTTCATCCATGCGATAGAAACGTACTTTGCTTGCGATTTGGTAGCGTCTAAAGCCGACCATAGACACTTTTCGTTTTATAGAACGAAATTTTTACGTTTTATAGAACGAAAGTTTCCAATCTCTACTTACATTTGTACAGTTTAAAAAAAATCGTGACCCAAAAGCTAAGTTTCGTGACTTTTTCGTAATTTTCATGACCGTTTTCTGATTTCGTGACTTTTTCGTGATATTCGTGACTTTCATGACCGATAGACACCCTATTATATCATGTTTTCGGTACCCTATAACTCCGAAACTATCCACTTTTGAGCACAGGTCCATATGAACTTTTTTTTCTTTCTTATTTTGATATGAGGAACCTCTTCCCCTAAATACTGTGACACGTTTATATAACACCCTGTATTTGTTAATGAACTATCCATCAAAGCATGGTTTCAGTTTTGTTCTCATGTTGTAAAAACTGTGGAAAACCAATTCTTCATCTTCTTTACTTAAAGGAACGAATTATTAATCTACTCTTGACAAGATGTGGACTACTACACGAACTAAAAACCAACAGCTTTTTCAACACGAAAAGAATGGCAGTAATTTACATTAGTAATGTTTTACTGTATGTACATTTTTAATAAACAAGTCTTGCGACGGAACTTCGAACTTCCTTGCTTAGAAATATAAATAAAAATCAATTACGTATATTGTTTAGGTAGGGTAAAATTGCAGTGTTGGGTCAAATACAAATGATAATTCAGTTTCTTACTCTAAATAATGTGTCTTCACGCATGCAGTAACGTGTTCAAACACGATAAACCTTGAACGCTGTTGCGATTTGTACTACCATCACGTTACTCATTATAAAGAAACAGCAACATATTTGAAAATGAAATGAAATCTTTTACGTTCCACGGTTATGCCGGCTAGGATACAAGAGACGGTGATGATGAGAAATGAATGAAATGGTGGAACGAACAAAGTGGGAGAAAGCGGGACAACCCCGAGAAAACCCACGCACACGATGTTCGTCCAGCACAAAGCTCACCTGGCGCGAGCTGGGACCAAACCAAGGACCGCATGCACCAGAGGTGAACGCTTCACCACTAAGCCACCGCGTCCCCAGCAACATATTTGATATTTCAAGCACAAGAAATTATGTCTAAGGAGACACTGAAATCGTGACTATACAACGGGGTAGCGGAAAATTTTAATTATTTCGCAGAAGTTATTGAGTGATCTTTATGTAACCTGGCCTGTGTAGACATTAGACGTTATAAATATGATTTAAAGTTATTAATGTACATCATTAGTTTCTTTACAGGTGGCGCTACTTGTAGTAAAGTGGAAGATGGAGAAGATAGAAGCTCGTGGCACGATTAACTTTCTGCATTTGAAGACTTACAGCGCTCGGCGAATTCATGATGAAATTAAGCTTGTATATGATGGTAATTGCCCATTCTATGTCACTGTTGTGAGGTGGAAGAGAAATTTCCAAATAGGCCACTGTCACCTACAGTTGAGCTAAGACCTAGACGTCCACCAATCACGGACAATGATGGCACAGTGAGGAAAATCGAAGAGCTGATCCTGGAAGCTCGATTAACAACCATCTACAACATCATGAAGCAAAGTGGACTTAATTAGGGCAGTGCGTGAAAAATGATTCATGAAAAATTACACATGTCTAAGATGTCAGCACGTTGGACTCTGTGTCTGCCAACTTTTCTTCAGAGAAAAACAAGGAGTGACATGTCGAATCACTTGCTGAATCTTTTCGAGCAAGATGAGGAAAATTTTCTTGCTCATCCAATATCTATGGGCGAATGTTAGACCTATCTATATGATCCTGAGATAAAAGGGATGAGTAAAGAATGGAAACACTCCTCTTCACCTTCCCCTAAAAAGGCAAAAGTGCAAAAGTCTGCCGGTAAGGTCATACTCTCAGTTTTCTGGAACTGTTGTGGGATCATCCTTACATGCTGCCTTCAGAAGAGTGGTACTATCACTGGCACATATCAGTGCTTACTTCTGAGGAAGTTACGGGATGTAATTAAGGAAAAACGTCACGGAATGAACACCAAAGGTATTCGTCTCCTTGCGGACAATGCAATTACTCATGCATCCCAACCAGCGTCAGCCGGAGCTGCTAGATATAGCTTTGAAATATTGCCGCATCCGCCCTATTCCCCTGATCTGGCACCAAGTTCTTCCTGTTCCCACAGATGAAGAATCTACTTCCGAGTCGCCATATTGACCACACAGATAACGTCATAATGGGGGGAACAATGGTTTTTCACGTAATCCACAGAGATCCTCAATGACGGCCTTCGACAGTTCAATAAACAATGAGGAAAATGTCTAGCTCTTCACGGAGAGTATGTAGAGAAATCTTAAGAAAGGACCAACACTCCGTCTCTATTAGTACATGGTTTAATCCGTTAAGAAGATAAAATCCATGTAATAACTATTGAAAACTAGTACACAGGAAATAAAGTACAGAAAGTGTGTGCACATACGGATCGAAGTATACAGTCTTTAATAATTACGAACTTCCTGAATACCTGAAAATTACTTTCGTCAGTCTTGGTTTGGCTTCCTTTGTTTCAATCTAACGTGTTTCGTTTCTTTCTTTCGAAATGAATTTCATACTGAACATGATACGTTGTACAGATAAAATTTAAGAAGACATCTACTAAGTACTTTTTTCTTTTTTTTTTTTTTTAAAAAAAAAAGAACTAAAAAATTCCCAATAACCAAGTAATGTACTTTGATGCAGTGAACTTTGAGAAATAGCATGTGAAACATTTTGATTACATTTTGGTGTAATTATATTCGAAAGGAAGAGTCCATTATATCATGCTAATATATATATATATATATATATATATATATATATATATATATATATATATATATATACTGATTACCAGTTGAATTAGACAGCAGGACAGTTGCAGAAAACGCCCTGCAGAGGCTCCACCTGCCTGCAAATGAAACGCATCGCGTGTGTACTGCTGCCGTGTGCTCCCTCTCTAGGTATCCGTGTAAGTGCAGTGTGTGATGGGTCAGACGACTGGGTGGCTCTATTTTGGAAGTGGCTGCGGCACTCGGATTTTCAAAGGCAACTGTGTAAAGAGTGTATCGTGAGTACCTGGCTTCCGGTAAAACCGCACCCACACGGGCAAACTGCCGCGATCAGAAGCGTGTCAACGACAAAGGTAGGCGTCGACTGGCCTGCATCGTAACAGCCGATAGATGGGCCACAGAACATATTTGAAACGGCCACAGTGCCTGAAATCGCAGAGAAGTTCAATGCAGGATAACAACGCCATGTTAGCAGCCACACAATCACCAACCACCTACTCGCCATGGGGTACAGATGCCATCTTCCTACGCGAATGCCCCTTCCAACCGCACAACACAGGAAACAACGTCTAGTATGGGCAAAGGAACACCGCCACTGGACCGTGGAAATGTAAGAGATGAGTTACGTTTCACATTGGTACATGCCGATGGACTGGTACGGGTGCGTCGCCAACCGCACTATGCTATGGATTCATCGTGCCAGCAGGAACTGTGCACGCCGGTGGTGGTGATATTCTCATTTGGGGCATGTTTACGTTGACTGAAGTGGGTCCCCTAACACGTGTGACACGGTCCCTCACAGGTGAACGCTACCGCGATCTTCTGGATGACCAGGTCCTATCATTTCCTCGGCTGCAACACCTGGATGGTGACCTCATCTTTCAGCAGGACAATGCGCCAACCCACCGCTCTAGGATGGTATCAGACTGGTTTGATGAGCACTCCTCTGATCTGGCAACACTTCCCTGGCCATCACGGTCACCGGACCTCAATCTCATCGAACACATCTGGAACACTACAGAACGACGCCTTCGGGCTGTGAACCCTCTTCCAATCAACCTGCGGGATCTATGGGAGAGTCTGCAGCAGATATGGATTGAGATGCTACAACACTTCAAGCGCCTCGTGAAGTCTATGCTGCGGCTGGTAACCGCCGTTATGAGAGCAAGAGGTGGTGCTACGCGGTATTACGTAGGTGTCTCTAATTCAACTGGTGAACAGGTATATGTTCTAGAATGAATCTACTTTGACAATGACTGAAATCTCACCGGAATTTCCAGAGTCGGAATCTGAGCCTGAGGATGGCAGCTGATCCTGAATGGTCTCTTCGTAGTTGGTGGTATACCCTTCAGAATTCGTGGTGTCATCTGTGCTCCAGCCTTCAATCTCACGTTGCACCAATGAATCGAAGAAAGCCATCATTCGGGGATCTTCCTGAGTAGACTGATGACTATAGTCATGAGACATGAACTGTGACAAAAAAGAAAGAAATTTAACTTGATGTTCTGCTAGGCTGAAAATACACATACAATGTATTATAATTACTTACTCTCTAAAATTATTTTTGATTTGTTTCTCGGTGAAATACCGACAATCGTGCAGAACACTGTTTTCAAACTTTCTCAAGTGAGGACTACTTTATTAGTCCGAATGGTTCTACGACCCACTCTACTCTTGCTCCTTTCAAAGAAAATATATATGTAAGTTAGATAACTCGTTTAATTTTAAAGATCGGTATCAGAATTTTCGTATACAACTAACTTCACTGTTGAGTAAAGCGAGATTATCTAATACACTGGAATTAACATTTATAAGTTCGTACAAAATTTCTGATTTTCATGATTTTTCATAATATTTGAATAATAAAATAAATATTTATAAAAATACATGTTCTCATAAAAAATTAACAAAAAATACAACAAATCATATTAAAAATAAAAAATTCTTTAAAGGATATGGTTCTTTTTTTAAAAAATGAAAAAAAAAAAAACAAAACAATAATTAATGTGTATATTACTTATCCCAATCTTTTAAGTTTTACCTCCCATGGTTATGCCGGCTAGGCTAAAGGAGACGGTGATGAGAAATGAATGAAATGGTGGAATGAAGAAAGTGGGAGGAAACGGAAGAAACCCGATGAAACGCACGCACACGGTATTCGCCCACCATAAAGCTCATTTGGCGCAAGCTGGGATCGAACTAAAGACCCCATGCACTAGAGATGAACGCTCTACCATTGAGTCACCACGGCCCTTAATACTTCTCCAGTTTGTGGTAATTGGGCTGCTTGAAAAATAACTATGTAGTAACGTAGGCTAATGAGTTACGCAGTTAAAAGTATGACGTTTGTTTAGTGCAAGGAGCTTGTATGATAAGAGTTGGTAATAATAGTGCTTGAGTTGATCAATCAAATAGTTTCTGAGATTCCTTTGTCTCCCGGACGGATGGACACACAGATAGAGAATGTAAATATACTTAGTCTGCCCATAAATACTGTTACAAAGAAAAAACTCACCATCAGCAATAAGAGAAAAGGAAATTTAATATGCATACAGTATATGAAGCATACATAGTGTGACAACAGTTTGCACCAATCATATTTCAAAATGTCCGCCGTTAGCACGCACGCAGGTTCGGAGTCTGGCGGGCCACTCGCCTATGGCAGCACGCACTGTCTCCAAGGAAACTGATGCCATTGCAGCTAGTAAAGAGCACTTCAATCTGGCAACTGTAGGAGACGCTTCTTGGGGAAAATATCTTCAAGCACTGTCCCGGTTTGTAATCCCTGAGGGGGTTAAGGTCGGGGCTGCTAGAGGGCCAGCCCTCAGTCAGGCACGTTGTAAGCTAGCCACTCTTGGTTGAGTTTGCCTTGCGAGCAGGAGCTGAGTATTGTTAGAAAGTCCATATGGGTATTCTGAAGAAAGTGGTGATCAAGTCCTTCACTATAGGCTAAAGCACAGTGTTTTGGCACACCCGGGCACTAGTTTTCAATCCTTTCACACAAAAATGAAGACGTGTGGTGCCAGCATAGCTCACTTCCCATCACACCATGACGGACGCGGGGTCATGGGCTCTCTGCACTTTCGGAACTTTGTTCCTGGTTTCCTGAGCTGATGATGCATACACCATATCATTTTGGCGATTGAAACACACTTCGATAGTGAACAACTTTTAAACAGTGAACAAAATCTGTCTGCTGATTTTGCGCGTACCGCTGAAGCAGGCGTTTACTTTTACGCTTCCTTTGCTCCATCAGACGCGGTATCAGAAAGTGTTCCGTTGACCGTCGTTAAGCTCGAATACCAAGATCGTCCCTGAGTAGCCTGGACATCGTTCGCTTGGAGATGTTAATCTCATGGGCCATTACTGTCTGCTTCCGTACAGGATTTTTCCTTCACAGTTTCTGGAGTCCTTGTACTTCGTGGTCTGCCAGCTCTCGAGCGATCGTGAACAGACCCAGTATTAAGGAATCGCTGGATGGTGCGGTACATAAACATGCAACTGATGTTAAGCTTTATTTAGTGTGTTAAAAATTTCACTCATTGCTTTTCCAACTTTGTATAGTGCTATCACTGCGTCCCTATTTTCGTACTCACTCCATTCCTTCCTGCCTATATGGGTTATGTGTATCCCTTTCTACAGCAGCACTCTCAATGTATTCGCACTTTCCACCGCCAGGTTTGTTCTTTCTACTCACAACATGCAGCCTCTAGCACTTTTGTTAACAGAATTTATGAGTAGACTACGTATAAAGGAGTTTTATTAAACCGAACTTCTTAAAAACAGTTTCTCGCTATCTCTTTTGCTCTTATAGCTGTCCACAGACAGGTGAACATAACCGATCTATAAGACTTTCCATGTAATAATAATAATAATAATAATAATAATAATAATAATAATAATAATAATAATAATAATAATAATAAGCGGCGCAAATCTGTCTTCAACATTGAGGGAGACGGGTAAGACCGTTTTCATTTTTTTTAATCTAATTTAATTTAATTTTTTAATTAATTTATTTATTTATTTAAGCTACGTTCAAAATATTTACGAAGTTGAAAAATAATGGTGTGGAGGACCAGGGTAGCAGAATTGTCTTCAACATTGGGAGGCGGGCAGATTTGAGGCTTATTCTGGGAGGGAGAGAGAGAGAGAGAGAGATGAGACTTATATTATAGTAGATGAATCAATTTGTGAGATGAACCTATTGTATATTATCTGGGGACATCAATTTCATCTCACTTTCCTTTGTGGCAGTCGGACACAAATCATCACATTTCTTTTTTTTTTTTTTTTTTTTTTTTAAACTTTTAAAATTGGATTACTGGCGGGGACAGTCTCCCAGTTACATGATTGGGGGACATATCCTTCTCATCCGCCCAGGATTTGCGCCAGTAACAATAATAATAATAATAATAATAATAATAATAATAATAATAATAATAATAATAATAATAATGATAATATTCAAAACATTAATTACTTACTTGGCCACTGCGCAGAACCAAACTGATATATTCTTCATGCGTATAAACCTTTCTTTCCTTTTCACTGCTAGCGGCTTCTTTCGCAAGCCCTCCAGACGACTGAGGTAGAGGAAATGGACTCCAAAACTGAAATAAATACACAATTTCTCTTTTACTATTCACGAACTGAATTATTCTCTTAAATTTGCACGACCTCTACATATACAAATTATATTAACTCTTCACTTATCCTAAGAATGATCCTTACATGGACAAATTCGTCTCTCCGTCGTTCGTATACAATTCCAATTAATACTTCCAAAGAACTGGATAGCTTCCACAATCAACTATAATGACAGTGATGTCACCAGGAATTTACTTTGGGGCGAAATACTGCTCCAGATGCTTCTAAGCTAAATATGTCAACCTTTCAGATTAATTCATGTAGCTGATTTCATTTTAATAATAGTAGTGTAGTAGTAGTAGTACAAAGGCATAAAATGATAATAATGAATGAAATATTGGAATTTAAAAGTGAAAGGAAACGGGAGAATACAGAGAAAATCCATATAACACAGTATTAGTCCACCAACAAAGCCCACTTGGCGCGAGCTGGGATCGAACCAGGGACACCAAGTACCAGAGATGAGAGCTCTATCACTGAGCTACCGCAGCCTTTTGTGTAGTAATAGTAGTACTATTGTAGTAATTATAGTAGCAGGGCCGTATTTAGCATTTTTGTCTTCCTGGGCCATTAAAAAATTGCAGTCCCTTTAATATTAAATAAATACCGGTGTAGAAAATTTGAGATAGTTAAATGGAAAAAAAATATACGTATACAATGAAAAAAATACAGTAATATATAAATAACGATTTACGAATAATATACCGTTCAAAAATATAACAAGTAGAGAAAAATTGCTCATTCATTGATTGGATCTGAACATTTTGAATATACAATGAAACGGAAGACTGATCAACACGTGCAATTTTCATTGGTGTTAATGTCTACTATGTATTCCCCACCTGCAGACGCATTTTGATGGGCAATCTTCACAAGGAAATTGAAGTTGATTTCATTCTATATACTATGCCCTTCCACCATTTGAATCGTCTCTGTACATTGCATACGACCTAAATCTTCGCTGATTTATTGAATGACTGTCAGCACACATGCACATGTGAACTAAGCAGTTCAAGTTCTACAAACTATGCTGAGTTCGATCAAGATTAGATTCTTCAATCGCGTTTTAGTGAAATTTCTTAATTTAACTACGTCAAAACTCAAAATTTGATAGCCAACAATTCGAAAACAAAATCACATGATATCTCCTACGCGTACTAAGTTTGACAATATGCTGACAGATGAGTCTCTTCGGAACTCAACTTTAATGATCAGTAGCTCGGGAACCAAAGGTCTGCACCAGTGATCGAAGTGAGACGGTATGCGGTGGTATGACATACCGCCTCTGGTTTTTCAGTAATGAGGACATACCGTCTCTGGTTTTTCAGTGATCAAGACAATATTTAAATAGCCGGTATGTTGAGTTGAGTTGAGTTGAGTTGATTTTAGTTTAGCGTCCCGTTCAGCAGCGAGGCTATATGAGACGTGGACCTACTGATTAACGTGGAATCCGAACCACATGAGCTCCCGCCGGGAAACGAACCCGGGTCTCCCACGCCAAAGGCGCGTACGCTAACCGCTTATCCACGAGGGAGCTCAGCCGGTATGTTGAGTCAAAATCATAATAAAACATACCGTCTCTGCTTTCTTTCTACTTCGAACACTGGTCTGCACACCATAATATTTCATACTAAGTTCTCATGAATATTATGCTCGTCAAAGTTACCAATTATACCAAGTTCAGTCAAGATTTGATGAGCGCCATCAACTACGTTTTACTGAAATATCTTGATTTCATTAAGTGAAAACAAAATCCAGATGGCTAATAACTTTGGAGCCGAAAGACTCTATAATCTTCCAACATAGCGAGCTTCAACTTCGTTCTCGATCTTGTAACAGGAAGTGATTACGCCACTGCATGCTGTGCCCTTGCACTTTTAATCTTTTCAAATAATCCTTTTTACCTAATCAATACCTTCTTCTTAAGAGCCCAGATCCTCGAATAATCGCTATTCGCATACCTTTTCATAGCATACGCATTACTTTTATTCTTACACGTTGCATCTTATTCTTTCGGCTTCTTTTGCCGTCACCAATTTTTACGTTCAACGGTTATGCCGGCTAGACTAAAGGAGACTGTAATGATGAGGAATGAATAAAGTGGGAGGAAAAGGGAGAACTCCAAGAAAACACACGCACACGGTATTTTACCACTACAAAGTTCACTTGGCACGAGCTGGGATCGAACCAAGGACCCTACGCACCAGAGGTGAACGCTCCCCCACTGAGCCATCGCTTCCCCCCTCCCGTCACCAATTTGTCATGCTCTCAAACATGACTAATACTCCTGTATTGTTACAAAAATATTTCATATTTTAGTTTAATAGTTAAAAGAGAATTCTTCTTAATTGAATATGCAATAAGCAAACCTATAATCGAATAAATGAGAATCTCTCCAAGACTTTATACATGGCAATTTATATTTTACTTTACCTTTATTAACTTCTCCACTCCAGATGATGCAATAAGAAAATTAGCATGATTGAATCGGACTTGATTCACAATTGATCTATGACCTTTCAAAATCATATGCGCTGTATCAACCCACGCTGTAATAAGAGAACAATAAAACAAGTAAGGATCGGTAAACAACATACATCTATATCATTATTACTTCAAAAGATGAACATTCTAATATAAGCTACAGACGAATAACAAAGTCAGGTTAAATTACAGGGTATCTCACAACTCTTTCCCTGATTACAAACATTTATAAGGCATAGAATAAGACACACAGACAAATACTTTTTTTTTTATCTTGAATTGCATGTAACTTATTAAAGTTTTTGTGTACAGTCGGTATCAAACATGCGCGCCCCCCACTAGATCAGAGGATAGGGCTATTTCAGTAAAGGAAGGAAACAACTCAACTGAACTGAACTGAACTGAAATGAAAATGGAATCTTTCAGTTTAACGTCCCACGATTATGCCCACGTTTAGGCTAACGGAGACGGACGTTTAAGGCAAGTAGAATGATGATGGAAGAATTGATGGAGTGAGAAAGTGGGAGGAAACGGGAGTACCTCGACAAAACTCATGGACACGATGTTGTTCACAAACTTACTTGACCAGAGATCGAACTAGGGACCCCATGCGCCAAAGATAAGCATCTACCACTGAGCCACCGTGCCCCCGATATAACTGAATTCTCTCTCTTTGGATTTCATCTGCAGACATTATAAATAAAAGGATGAATATAACAGGTATACTAAAGTAGACTCTAGCTATTATTTTTTAAAGTGTTTATAAAGATGTGTCATAACACAAAATGTAATGAAGGAAAATGATTGTGATTTTTGCTTTATTCTCATATGCAATGCCCAAATTACGAAGAGCGGGATATACGTACTTTTAAAATGGAATACGACCTACTAGTCGGGATCGTATCTGAAGCGTTTTTTTTTTTTTTTTTTCTCCCAAAAAGATTTGCACCATAGACCAAGTACATTGAAATCGAGCACGACAGCCACACAGAAATGAAATATTAAGGTCAGCATTCCATGCTTATACCCTCTAAAATAAAGTAGATGATGAAACAGAACCTTCAATTTTAACGTTTTACACAACCGCTCTTAGGGTACAAAACAGAGTTAATAAACGCAAATACGCCGAAATGAATCGAACTCAGAAGCACCCGCCGTGCAAGACTGTGGAACACCGTAGCTCCTATAGCCAAGCCGAAACTGTCCAAACAAAGCGATCTTTAATTCTTAGACGATGAGCTATTAGACTACTAAATTTCGTTCGGATCTGTCCAGTAGTTACCGAGAAGTAAAGTACCACACACACACATAACTCGGAATGAGACTCTTAAGTTCCTGTATGCTTACACCGGGAGCTAATAACAACAGAATTTGAGGAAGTATGAAAACAAACAGAGAAAAGAAACTGACTACCCTATTACTTATGTAGAAATTGCCGTAACAAGTTCAGGAACTAAACTGTTGCATCATTATACATGTTAACTTAAAGATGGGATACATGTTTTAAAATTGTCGAAATTTTCGATGAGAACTCTCAACTGCCTCAGCGACATTTTCTTAAGCATCGACCGCAAACGCCTAAAAACTTCACATGACTTTAATCATTATAGTACATCGTTATAGTATAGAAGTATAAAGAAACACATTTCTTCTATTATACAAATGAATGGTTATAGTAAAAATAAAACATTCTTAACTGAACAACTACGTAAGAAACTTTCCTTGAAATTGCTCAAAACTTTCCAGATTGGTGCCCACGAAAGTTTGAGTGGTTCTGTGGAAGTTCCGAGTGTTCCTATTTATAAACACAACTACGCACACCTTACTATGGGGTAGAGACCTGCACGGGCTGGGCCTGGCCCGAGGTCCGAAGCCCGGCCCGGCCCGCGAGCCGGGCTTGGGCGGGCCGACTCTGTTATTTCTTACGGCCGGGCCGGGCTTGGGCGGGCCGACACTGTTACTTCTTTGGGCCGGGCCGGGCTTCATTTCTCTTCAGGTTGGGCCGGGCTGAGGCCGATCAATTGCAATTCTTTAATAATTATTGACTTTTGTTAAACGATAATTGGAATAAAGCCAAACGTTGAAGAAGTGTGTCCGTGAAAAATGTTACAAAGAATACAATAGCTATTTACAGCTTGTGTTGCTTAGCGGCTCCACTTTCACTATAGAGGATTGCAGGCATTATGCGGTAAATTGAGCTCTGACCTTGACCTTAACTGAACTCAAAATATAAAAATAAGGGGTGGGAATGTTTTGCCTGTCGCTAAACAATATTGCCATCTTCACTTTATGCTAAAAATCAATTAAGTTAGATTTTTATTACAGGGAATGGAGTTTTTGTTCTCTCGATGACAGGCAAAGTTCTAGGAGGCAATGGTACCATTCGGGAGGCAAGCTTCAGGTTGTGAACCAGAGTTTAGAAAGTTTCTGAGGGTTAGGTCAAATTTAGTACTAAATTTTGAGAAAGATTCGGGCTCGAGCTAATTTTTAAAAAAAATATCGGGCCAAAAATTTTAAAATTTATCGGGCCCGGGCCGGGCTTGGGCCAAGAATTTTGACAAACTTATCGGGCCGGGCTGGGCTCGGGCCAAAAATCTCCAAAACTTTTCGGGCTCGGGCTGGGCCGGGCCTAGATACGTTCGGGCTGGATTGGGCTCGGGCCGAAAAATTCGGCCCGTGCAGGTCTCTACTATGGGGTACTACTGTTGCAGACGACAAAGACAACAGGGACATCACAAGTCACATGACGACGAGAGAACAGCAGCGCCACCGCCTTATCTGAAGCGCCTACATAACCAAAAGGATTTCAATGACAGCTTTCAGTCTCGGTGGTCACCCCTCCTTTAGCTTGCTCTGGAGCTTTAGGAAATATCTAAACCAAAGCACATAGTTTGCTTCAGAACTGTAGGCTTCTTTCCCTTCTTCCCACTTAGCTTGCTTCGGAGCTCAAACTTTTGACCTCCTTTCTGCTTGCTTCGGAGCATTAGGGATTCGTAACCCACTCCACTTAGCTTGCTCGGAGCTTTGTGGAGAACCTGCCCTAGGCTGCTCGGGTCTTGGATTACCTTTCTGTACCTTTATTAGAGAATTTACATTATTGTAGTATTTCTGTAAAATACTGTTTACAGAGGATTTCATAATAAAATCTGGTAGTAGGAAACGTTTCCGGACTGTAATTTGCTCTACCTACTCCTGCACAAGCAGAACTTTGCATATATATATATATATATATATATATATATATATATATATAATTCTACACCATTACGACTCATCCCATGTAATTTAATTAAGACTTTGATGTCCACTTTAAAAGTATGCTACTGAAGAAGTGGGAATTCCTATTGGAAACTTCGGAAAATATTAAAATAACACACGCATACCACGGATAGTCCAAGTAAATATCAGAAACTGTTTGATTATGTTGGATATGATAGAATGTGTGGAAAAAGAAGAAAACGAAGAGTGAAAATTACTGATGGCAATTCTTACGACCGAATAACAAAGGATCGTTAAGGCATGAAATCTAAAATTTGCTGTAATCACCTGCCTTGCTAGTGTTGGCAAAATATTAGTGAGGACCAGAGGGAGCACGGAACTACCAAAATACTTACCTTGTTTTAACAGTTTTCTAGTCGCACCATAGATACGACCTTCTGATAAATAAGTAAGGAAGATCTCTGACCGTTACATCGGCTAAGAGAAATAATGGACGGAAGAAAAGCTCAAAAGGACAAATAAAAACACTATGTAGAATACAAGTAGAGAGTTTCTGAAGAAGAGGTCACGATATTTTGCACATATCTGTGTGTACTGCTTATTCACAGTGTTACCTTATTCAAAATACCCACACAAGAAAACAAGAGAGCCAAGCAACCATGTTAGTAAGCACGAAGAACTCACTAAGCTGCTACTACCCAAAGAAGTACAACTTGCACTGGCAGGCAGAAAACTGGAGTTAGATTCTCTCCAAGGTCCAACAACCAGTTCTTTTTTCCAATATAGATATTTTAATTAATTAATTAATTAATTAATTAATTAATACAGTATAATCAAATAAATAAAATTAAAGAAATAATTTACAATCAACACAATCCATTATATAATAGGAATAATAACGTTTTCACTTCAAATTAATAGTTTTAAAATGGATCTGTAATAAAATATAAATAGCGCAGCGCAAACAATGATAAAATATTATTCACATGTATTACATTGTTTACAATGTAATATAAGCGGAATAATTGTACCTTTTATAACAATCAAATATCACTATAGAAATAAGCACCAATGAAACTATGTAATGTGTGACAGAACATTTACAAATATATTTTGAAAAGCTTATCAACAAAAGAGGTTCTTGTAAGACGCAGTTCAGCATAACATATGGATATATGCTTATGGATGCTGCACGATACGTTGCAGGATGTATTACAACGTAGGAATACAAATGGATACGAGGTTAAGAACATTTACATCTAATATATAACCTATAGAAGCAACTAACCATATGTTGTTATGCTGATCTGCGTCTTACAAAATCCTCTTCTGTTCTGCTGACCAATTCTCCAATACATAATTGCAGTGTTTTATCACACATTACAGTTTCGTTGATACTTGTTTCTATAGTGATATTCCGTACTACTGGTAAGTACTTCTGAACTTTTTAATTATATAGACTAAAATTAACTCTTATGAAACAGAGTGGCACACAAACACAACATCTGTTCGGAGAGCACAGGTGCGGTTTATAGGCCTCACATCCATTTAGATTGTAAGAAAGTTATTCTGTGTATTGAACTATGATAAAAATTCAGTTTGAAAATTGTTCATTTTTTACCTTTTCATTTATTTATTTATTTCGTTTCTGAAGAAAGATTGATTTAAAAGTGTTCCTAAAAGGTTAATTAAAATATTATGCATTTTTCTTAATAATATGAATCGTTCTATTTTCTAGTGAGACTATGGAAGCCTTGCACACAAATCGGGGGGAATTTTGAGTGGGCTCGTTGGCAATACTAGTATGTCGTATTTTCCATCGCTGATACGTTCTTTGAGTTTGTTGTGTACTTATTATTTCTCATTCCTATGTACAGGGTGTTTCAAAACAACACCTACAACGTTTGGGAGGTAATTCCTGACACCAAGATAAGACAAAAAGTATAAACCAGCCTGGGTGTACAAACGCTTCCTTTCGGAATTATGAAACATGAAATTCAAACGTCCATAGCTCCAAAACTATGAGACCTACCGAGTCGGGTCAAAACTTCCTTAGGAACTAATATATGCGCTATTCAAAAATACATGTTTCAGAATCCGAAGGTACTCACGCAACAATTTTTATAGAGAAAGTTTGGTTACGGGCATATAACTTGAAGTATTGCAGGATTCTGAAACTTGGATATTTGGATTGGGCACATACTAGTTCCTAAGTGAAGTCTTGACCCGACTACGGGAGGTCCCATAGTTTTGGAGCTATGGACCTTTAAAATTAATTTTTTTCATGTTTTCGGCAGCCTATAACTTCGAGGAAGCATTTGTACACCCAGGTTGGTCTATACTTTGTGTCTTATCTTGGTGTCTGGAATCACCTACTAAACGTTGTCGGTGTTGTTTTGAAACATTCTGTATACAACAAGAACAAAAATCTTAGCACATTCACTAAGCCTAAAGTTATAAGTAGAAAAAAATGTAGCCGGTACAATCTTTCTCAATTATTTTATAAAATGATGCATTAAAATTGTGTAAGAAATAAAAGGTTGTAGTTTATTGACGGATAGGTAGAGCAGTATGCCAATTCATTTGTGACCTCAGTCAGAATTATTATTACTTGTCCTAGAAATGTAAATTTCTTTAATTAAGGCACAACAACAAAACTTTATTATATCTAGTCCTACCATAAACACTGTCGCAACATTTCAGGATGACTGTACTTCCGCTCGTACAAGCGAGAGACGTCAAGAGCGATATCGTGAAGCATAAGTTATTGCTGGATGAGCTGAAGAAGTGTAAAGGTGTCAGTTGTACGTGTTCAAGATGGAATGAAGCGAGTATGAAAATCACCAGGGGAGATTTTCAAAACCCTCCAGAAGCTGCAAATTAGTAAAACAAACGTTTACCGCACTATCCAGCGCTTTGTTGAGACTGGAACTGTGAAAGATCGCCTGCAGCAAGGAAGACCATGCACAGTACGAACATCGGAACTAGTGAAAGCAGTGGCGGCGCGTGTCTGACGAAATCCAGTTATGAAATAAGTCAGTTATAGTTCGTAAGCTAAAGATATCGAAAATGTATGTGTCTCGCACGCAGCCTGAGACTCCATGTTTACAAACAACGCAAAGAACACCTGAAAAATGAACTGAAGTGCCAGAGGCTCCTAAAAGCAAAGCGCTCACTTAAGCGTTACGCAGCAAATGAGCACAGTGGAATCCTTTTCACTGATGAAAAGATTTTCAGTGTTGAGTAGACTTTCAATCTCCAAAAGGACAGGATATGTGCCACATCCTCTATAGAAACTTGTGAAACGGCTCCAAGAATCCAGAGGGGTCAGAATTCTTCCTCCGTCATGGTGTGAGCTACGAGGACACAAAGGAGCTCTGAAAAAGGGGGTCAAAATGTCAACCAAAGTGTATCAAGAGACAGTGCTTGAGATTCTAGTCAAAACCTCACCAACACCCTCCCTTTTTCATAGACAGAACTGGAGCTTCCAGCAGAACTCAGCCCCAACATACGAGGCACGGGCAATCTAGCAGGGGCTGGAGGCAAATGTTCCGGACTTCACTTTCACTTCAGATTGGCTTTCTGTAAGTCCGGACCTAAACCCTTTGGATTACAAAGTGTGGTTTAAGCTTCAGAAGATGGCTTGCAAGAAGAGACATCCCTTTTCGTGTCAATGTACTTAAAACTTTGGAACAATATTTATAGTAAGACTAGGGATATTCAGGAGAGAATTAAGAATACATTCTTTACTGATTACAGTACGACATTCTTACAGAAATATCCATTCTTACCTTTATTTTCAGACGGAGGTATTTTCCACATATAAAGATTAAAATCATCAGATCCCGATAGAACGTACTCATCGTTCTCTCCTGCAAAGCAACAACTTTTCATTGTACACGAATTGTAATAGCCTGGATGATCAAATTGACAAATATGATTAGTTGAATGTAACGCATACAACACAGGGGGTAGCCGTCTTCGCAGAGCCAGCACGTGAGTTCCTCTTCTGTTAAACCGTACGCTCATACAACTCTGGGAAGCATTGTGACCTCCATACCGCAAGAGAACTCTGAAAGAATACGAAAAATATTTTCATTGTAATATAGATACTTTGGATTTTTTTCTTGAAAACTACACCTAAAAATGGTAATTCTGCTCAATTAACATATAGTCATCAGATAGGATAAATTGGAATAGAGAAAGAAGGAAAAGCACAAAACGTTCTGGTTTAATTTTACAATTTTTAATTTCTATTTATTTATTTTATACCTAGTATATTAATCTAAAGCAAAACACAGCAAACAAAATAACCGAATTTATAACACTCACATATATGTTTTCTGAAGACAGATATTATGAATACTCATTTGAAATACAAGGTAACCAAAAAAGTGCTTGCCGATTTTGATGTCCCATTAATCATTCACTCACACAGAGGAAACAAAAATATGCACGTGCCTGCCAAGCGATCAGGAGTTACTTTTGACCATCCATCTTCAGTAACACAGGCAAGTTGCGCACATACAGTAGTCATAGCTCGTCCAGTGTCGAAGAGAAATGGAGGTATCGAAGCACCTTGTTAGCGATGTTTGTTGTATGATTTTAAAGTGGGCCTGTCACCTGCCGCATCAAGTCGCCGCATATATCAGGCATTTGGGAAGAATGGCGTGAACGAACGCACCGCCAGACACTGGTTCCAGAAATTCTGTTCGGGAGATGTGAACCTTCTGGATGAACCTCGCAGTGGACGACCACATGTGTTGAATGACGAGGCCCTGAAAACAGATATCGAGGACAGTGGTCTAAAGTGTGATGAACTTGCAGAAAGGTTCCATGGAACAGTCAGACTACACCTGCATGGGATAGGGAAGTCCAACAAGTTAAGCAAGTGGGTACTTCACACATTGTCGGTAGCCAACAAGGAACAACAGTGACTGTCTGTCCTTCCTCACTCGGCACCTGAGCACATTCATCTTTGATAACTTGCTCACTGGTGACGAAAAGTGGGTCCTCTATGACACTCCTAAGCGTACCAGACACTGGTTGTCGCCACGTGAGCATGTTCCTCACATCTCAAGACCACCTCTGCAACCACGCAAGGTATGCTGTTTGTATGGTGAAATTGTCGGTAAGTAGTGCACTACGAACTCCTTCCACTTGGCCAGATCATTACTGCTGACCTTTACTCTTCAGCAGATGCAAAGGATGAACCATGCATTGCGGCAGAAAGGGCCGACATTTATAAATTGCAAGGGTGCGCTCTTGCACAATAATGTCAAGCCACGTGTGGCAAAGACAACACAGGAGACCTTTTAGCAACTTCGCTGGAAGACACTACACCATGCGCCATATTCACCGGACCTTGCGCCAAAAGATTACCACCTGTTTCATTCCCTCGACAACTACCTCTGTGGGAGATTCTTTGCAAATGAGGGAGACCCGCTGAACGCACTCCGGACTCCTTTGCATTCACAACCGCCGAGTTTTACGACCAGGGTATTGTGCAGTAGCAGGATCGTTGGTAAAAGGTGTTGGATAATGATGGAGATTACTTCCAAACCTAAAGGAACGTACCGTCCACAGTATTTCTCTTTGTTTTTCACTGCTCTAGAACGGAAAGAACTTTTTTGGTTACTTTGTATTTCACAGCCTAATCTGACTTATTATTCTGGCAACCAATGATTATTAATTTTACTTATCTGTACGTTTCCTTACATAATCTTGTTCTCGCTGAAAATCTTTACAAATGTATATCTCTATATTTTCTATCAAACTTGCAGGAAAAAAAAACTATAGAAAATCTACAGAACACATTTATGGGTTCCATGATCCCAGCTAGTTGACTACAAATACAATTTATTATTTTTAGATACACTTAAATAAATAACCATTTTCCAGTTCCTATGAATAATAATTTGTATTTATAAGATTGCTCTCTGAGAACATTAAACATGTAAGTTTCGATTCCTACCGAGAGCCTATCAAGTTCTTTCGATTTCAGTTCTATCGAATTGACTTCTTATCAAGTTTATAACCTTTTTTCCTTCTTTAGTTTGATAGAATATATACACAGTAGATATACCTTTCCAAAAACTTTCAACGAATTCAGAATGTAAGGAAAAATAAAAAATATATTTAAAAAAAATTACTATCATTGGCTGCCAAAAGAAGAACTACGTATTAGGAATTAAATTTCTGGGCTCTCGGCATTTATGGCCGTTAGCCCGTCACATATGGAAGGATGACGTCCCTCGGTGATCACACTATCCGAGGAGAGGGAAGGAAGGAAGCGGCCTGGGACCTATATGTTAGGTACTATCCGGGCACTTGGTATGAATGAGGAAAATCTCATTCAGGATGGTTGCCTGAAAAAGCTTTTACACTTTTTCGACCGAGTGTCCCCACTGGGAATCGAACCCGGAATCGCTCGAGCGTTAGAGACTACGCTACGCGGGACCACAGCTAAAAGAAGTCCACTTAATTTTCGAAATATTGTAGATGATTATTTAAAATATCTGCCTTCAGGAACGTGAAAATGAACGGGTGTGGTCGAAAATGCTGACACTCCACAAGAACCAAAGTAACGGGAAAAAAAAAAAGAGTTAGAAGTTATAAATTAATAAGTAAAATCGCACCTTCTAACGACGTGCTTCAACTTACCTTTTTAATTGTTCTTTATTCGAGGATCTTATATAGGGCCTATGCTTAAGTTATTAATGACTATTGCAATGATTAAATTAATTTAAAAAAAAAAAACAATAAAAAGGTACAGTCTTATATTAATGAAAGGAGGAAACAACCGACTTAAACTTATTTTTACACACCAAATCCTCTGTAGGTGCGAATTCAATAACACACAAAGAATGTAAAAAGTGATTGATTGGACCGGGACTCGAACCCGGGATGTCGAGCATACACTGCTGATGCGTTAACCACAACGACACCCAGTCCGCTTTCCAGAACAGCCAAACACCCTTTCGCTCTTGTAAGTTGGTGCTCTCCACTCAGACCACATGGCACTCCATTCAAACCACAGGACTGTCCATGCACAGCAGCCAGTCTGTGGTATAAGCCATGTGGTCTGAGTGGAGAGTACCGATTACAGGAGTCAAAAGAGTGTTTGACTGTTCTGGGAAGTGGACTGGGTGGCGTAGTAGTTAACGCATCAGGAGAGATCCCGTATGTCAGAGATCCCGGATTCGATTTCCGATCCAGTCAACCACTTTTTACACTCTTTTTATATTAAGGTACAGTCCTTGTGAAAAATCTTACCACCCACCTTGCTTTAGGTCAATATTTCAGTAAACGAAGGTAGCAAATTCTAATACTTTAAGTCTAATTAAAAATCTCAATTTGTCAAAGATCCATATTGGCTTGATTTAATTCCGACTAGAATAACCAAGCTGGAAGCATCTGAAATGTTATGTTGGCGCAGAATCCTGCGCATATCATGGACCGAAAGGAAAAGGAATGAAGACGTACTAAAGGAAGCTAAAGAAAAAGGACAGATCTTGAAGATAATAGGAAAAAGAAGTAAAAGCATGCTAGGCCATCTTATTCAGCACTGTGATTGGATCACCGTGTAGATAGAGGGAAAGGCAGAAGGAAAACTAGGAAGACGAAGAACAAGGATTGAATATCTAGATGTAGTTACGAAGAAGAGACCGTATCAAAGTATAAAACAGCTCTCCCAAGAGAGAAAAAAGTTTTAAAATTTCCATGTTGCCCACCAACCTATGGTTGAGGTGAGAAAGAAAAAATAGATAAGAGTACAGGGTTTTTAAAAAGAAGTGGGTGGCTTTTTTTTAACTGAATTTTGAGTACAATACAATGAGGATTAAACAAGTATTTTGACCACAACTCTCAAATGTATGTTCTTTACGAATTATAATCAACTGGAGCCTATATATACTTACTGTCGAGGTTTCCTTACGTCCCACAGCCCAACGCCTTCTTTCGAATTAGCCGTTGTTACAAGCCTTGGTTCCACAGGATTAAACATCACAGCATGAAATGGTGAGGTATAGCTTGCAAGGCAAAACGGATCTGAAAAAGAATTAAATTATCTTTCTGTTTAACAAAATACAAATAGGACAAGTACTTCAAGGGTAAATTATACTACGTTACGTGTTTGGTTGGAATTGGGCTATTACACTTTTCTTATAATAGTAATCATCTCACACAGATACTGATCCTGACTTCGTTACTACTTGAATAAATTCAAAACACTTAGTTTTCGAGCCATGAAAGTCTCATCGTCAGAGTGTAAAGAGAGAAAAATATAACACTAGAAAGAACAACAAATCTTTAAGTCCTTTGTCATACACCACATTACACCGTAGGTAAAATAATATACACTATGCCAAACTCTACATAAGTTATATTTGAAAACATATCTTGGTACTACACACCATTATATAATAATATTAAAGAGTAGTGTATATATATTGATGAAAAATGAATTGAACTATAAGGAAAAGTCGCTGGGCCAAAGCGGACTCGAATTCCGATATTTCACTGTTAAATCGTTGCTTTATACTTTTAGGTACTTAAGTAACACGTCAAAAATATTAAAAAATAAATAAAAAATAAGTGATCTGTATAAATAAAGAAGTTTACATACAGTACTTAGTTTTGAAGTTATACTCTGTTACCTGAATTTCAAGATTTCGCAGTGAATAAACACGGAAAATGGTCTACCCGTCCATGGATTTTCTGTACATTTTATGACGCTTCAAGTATTTAAAATCAGTTTATTTACCTGTACCAATTGGTTCCCGAATATCGAAAATAAGCACCCTTCCATCATCACAGGCACTGGCGAAGACATTGTCATTCAAAGGATCTATGGACAAGCCGTATACTGGTTGTTCGTGGAGAAAGTAATCTATTGGTTCTCCTCTGAAATAGAAAACAAAATACGTACAAATTGTAAGTCGTAGTTTTAAAAATAAAATTGTTTGCACTCTATGAACAAGAAAGAAAGAAACGCACTTTAAACTTCAGAAGAAAGTGTCTTAACCTTGTACCACCGCAATTCCTTCTTTTGTGATTTCCTTCCTCGTTGGGAGATCATCAGCAAGAGTTTTTTATTTTTTCTGCTCCACTGTATCCCTACTGTACTATTGTAGTTTTACTTTTCTTAAGCTAGGTTGTCATGCTACAAGAATCTTGTAGCTGTCATTAAAAATCTTGCAACCCCACCTTTCTATTTACTATTTACACAATACAACTTTCTTAAAGCAAGAAATATATCTCCACCCGTGCAGCATTGCACTCTTGTGGACAAATAATGAAGAATCCGTCGTTTCGGAAGGGATTAAACTTTTTTTTCTTTATGTCAGTGGGAGGGCCATATCAGGTAGCAAGCAAGACGACCCAGAAAATTGAACATGGTTTGACTCCTTGCAAGATGAAAAAAAAAAAAAAAAAAAAAAAAATACGTGTCTCTTTCAAGATTATGTTTACATGGAGAAATATTGTAGAGTTGCAAGATTTTTTTTTTTTTTTTTTTTTAATGACAGATACAAGATTCTTGCAGCATGGCAACCTAGCGTTATAAAGAGCAACTTATGCAGACTATTCCGTAAACTTAATTTCGGCTTTTAATTATCCCTAATTATTGTCATTGTATTTAGCAGTTTCGTTGCTATTTTTATAAGACCTCGTTCAAATTATTAACTTATGTGGAATTCCACAATATGTCTTTTAAATTTGCTACTCTAATATAATTACTACTAAATTCACTTTCTGCAGTTGTTGTAAACACTATTTTTGATTGACAAATTAGAGCAACAATCCCAAAAGATACACTGTGGAATTTCTACGTAAGTTATTAATTTGAACAATATTATTTTTATGAAAACAGCAACTGGATTGTTAGATATTGTGACAAAAACTAAGGGTAATTAAAAACCGAAATTAAATCTTCGGAAAACTCTGTGTATAAAGTGTTCTTTACAAGAAAACTAAACCTATAATAGATGTAGAGGCAAGGATCCGGTGACGCAGAAAAAGAAACGTTCGTGACGATGTTCTCAGCAAGGAAGAAAATATACAATTAAAAATACAGAGGCACAAGGTAAGACACTTTTCTTATGAATATGCACCTTTGAACTTCATTTACATTAATAACAGGATGTCTACTAAAATTCCAAAATGAAATTTCGTGGCCTTTTCTTTACCAAATCATAAAATTTCCTAACATTTTCAAGAGCGAATTTGGGTACGCATTAGGCCGAATTTTCATCTATGTGATAGAAACGTACTTTGGTTGCGATTTGGTAGCGTCTAAAGCTGACCATAGACCTTTTTGGTGGTGAATTTTGACGTTTTATAGAACAAAACTTTCCAATCTGTACTTACATTTGTAGTAAAAAAAAAAAAAAAAAAAAAACCTAAATTTTGTGACTTTCACGACCGTTTCCTGATTTCGTGACCGATAGACACCCTGAATAATTAATTACCGGAATGCCTTGCATAATGCGGTAACTGGTTGTAACAAACATCCGCTATGCAAAGTCGCGTTGTTTCTGCTCTATTGCTCATCAAAAAAAGACAATAATGAGGTCAAATTCCCCCCCGCCCTTCGCATTACCATCATCACTTCGATTTTCCTATTTTGATACCATCTATCAACTGTACCGTTCCTCGTCTCTTATAATCAGAGTTGTTGAAATTTTTCCCAGCCCAAAAATCCACATTTAAAAAAAAAAAAAAAAAAAAAAAAAAAAAAAAAAAACCTCAAAAATCATACTTCAAAACTTGGATTAAAATAATAACCTTAATGTGATTATAGTTTCTTCAATCATGTTTCTTAGTACATGCTCAGTTTCAGAACTGACTTAAAATATGTGTTTTTCAAGAGATCATCACTACAACATTATATTATTGAAAAAAAATTGAACCATGCATAATGAATTTTGTTTGCGCTCGATTAAATTCGCTGTAAACGCATTCTATTACATAAAAATGCAAAATCCATAACAGAATCTTGTTAGTGTACACATCACGAGGAAATAGCTAAACTGTTTGTAAAGATTTTCTGGATGTAGTTATCACGTACCTCAAACTGGATTTTTATCCAGTTACTTTGATTAAAATGCTTATTGTAAGGTGAGGGGGAGGGGGAAGCAGTGTTAAAATCTATGCGAGAAATTGAGTATCTCACGATCCTGTCAGGTTAGGAAGATTAAACGAAGATCTTTAAAATGCATGAAACAATAGAAGTGTATGTATAAATAAAAACCGCGTTATCGCAAAACCAACACTGCTCTCAAAATCGCGTTACGCAAGGCATTTCAGTGTTTCATATTACATACCACAGTCTGAGGGTATTTGCCTGTTATGACTAAAGAAACGTCTAGAAGACCATTTTGATACCACAATGGAAGAATTGTAACTAATTCACTAAATTATAAATCTACGTTTATTTCCGTGCTAAAGTGAGAGAACAGCTCATTCTCTTCTATGTTAATATTTAAAGATTCTCCTGGTTCGAATTTTTGAGAAAAAAAAAAAAAGCGTTTCGTCTTGATCTGGGGCTTGGACCAGGGTACCCCTGACCAAAATTTGATAACTTTCGGTCCACTCGTCTGGTCCCCAGGCCGCACACAGACAGACAGACAAACACACAAACAAACTCTTTATGTTATTTATATTAGATAGATAATACAGTGGACCTTTGGTTAATGAGCTTCCTTCTTCACGAACATTTTTTTTTCGGACCACAAATATTTCGGGGTACGAACGCACATACACACCCTCAATCCACAATCCTACTCACTCAGTAATGCTTTCGCGCGTTTTCCATAAACAATATTTGTCAAAGTGCTGTATATAAAAACTATACTTAAAATAATAATAATAATCAAAATAATAATAATCATCCTCTTCTTCTTCTTCTTTCTACTCTTTTTCTGTTATTTTAGTCCTCACTTCTTATTTTTGTCTTTAATTCAGTATAATTTTGTTTTCGTTCTGTACTCTTCATCTCATATCTGTATATATTAAAAATGAAATATATACCATATTCTGGAGTTAGAATGAATTAATTCTTTTACATTAATTTCAATGGGAAATGTAATTTTGAAATGAAAAATGAAAATGAAATCTTTGAGTTTTACGTCCCACGGTTATGCCGGTTAGGCTAAAGGAGACGGTGAAGATGAGAAATGAATGAAATGGTGGAATGAAGAAAGTGGGAGGAAACGGGAGAACCCCGAGAAAACCCACGCACACGGTGTTTGTCCACCACAAAGTTAAATGTAATTTTGATTCGCAAACAGCATTACGAAGCGGATTAAGATCATGACCCGAGGGTCCACTGTATACGGTGTTCCACAAAATAAATAAAATAAAAAATACAGATATAAAAAAGTTACCAGATTACCCTCACACAAATAACAATATTTACCTTCTCTTTCACTGAAATTTGATTACAATTGCAGCTGAAGAAAATTTATACAACCAAATCCTCATTTACATTTTATAAAAGTATTTTATAATCGCCCAGTTTTCAGACGATATCTCACAAAGTAGTAAATCAAATAAATGAACCACTATATTTTATTAGATTAAAACAAACTACAAGTCGAAGGATTTCACATTCGACGAAACCAATAATACACTATGTGTATTAATAGATGCCATAAAACGTTCGTAGGATTTTCTAGACAGAGCATGGTCGCAGTTAATAATGAAATAGTACAGGGTTAGCATACACGATTCATTCATTTTGAAAAGGCTATTAGTACACGTACACACACAAAGATATATGAAAAGAATTACAAACTCACCAAGTTTGTATTGTGTATTCCACGTGGCAGCAAGAGCTCCTTCGTGGCTAAGCGGTTAGCATATGCGCCTTTCGCATGGGAGACCCAGGTTCGATTCCTGGCGGAAGCTCATGTGGTTCGGATTCCACGTTAATCAGTAGGTCCCGTCTCATAGAGCGTCGCTGCTGAAAGGGACGTTAAAATCAACTCAACTCCAGGTGGCAGCGCGACTCTATTATCTTTCCGATCGGGTGTGGAAATACGACGTTAGTACCTGTCGAAGATGGAGGGAAGGCAAGAAAAAAGATATCGTCTGGACGTGTGCCCTGTTATCAAAGGGGCATATATTGAAGGGGGTGTATAAACTTGGTGAGTTTGTGATTCTTTTCATATATCTTTCATATGTGTACATGTAATACTTTCAAAAATATAGCCTTTTCATAATTAGAGTTGCCAACTGGCCGGTTTTTCACCGGCCTGGCCGGATATATTGCTGTTATTTTCATTAAAGCCAGTGACCGGTCGAATCTCTTGCAAACCCCTTTATGACTGGTTTTCCAAATATGTATCTAGTTCGAAGTATAGAATTAAAAAGTAACTTTCGTTCTGTAAATCCAAAACTGTCACCTTTCACCATCTATCAAAGATTAACATATTTTGTTCATCCGTATGGACAATTTTAAAGAGATGATAGGAACTGTATTAGGGAAAATTTGAAATTGACTTGTAAGGAATTTTATACATTTATTGAGAGTGAAAAATGATTTTTTAAAGGAATTTCCTATCATTGAAGTATAAGTTTAAAGAATAAATTTCATTATCCAAGTCCAAAATTGTCACGTAAAAATTAATATACTTTTGTTCATCTGTTTCGATGATTTTACAGAAGTGGCAGTTACTGATAAATACAATAAAATGATCAATGCCGATTTCAGTTTTTCATTTATAGCACAGTGTATCTTTTAAGATTATTAGTGAAATGCACTGTTGTTCACGATAGTACATTTCCTTCCCATGGATGGGTCCAAACCACGGGCGCCATTTCAGACTTCGCTTGAAGGGAATGAATGCACCATCGACATAAGACTTTCACGTTTTGTAGTAGTATATTAGTAGACCAAGTATACGTATTCCTTAAACTCTTCGGAGGGAGGGGGAGTAATTGCCCCTCCTGCTTCCCCTGGTCCGAACAGAGATACTTCACACTTACATCTATATCATAGGGAATTTTGGGGGGTGCCGGTTTTTTTTATTTTCCAGAGTTGGCAACCCTATTCATAATGAATGAATCATTTATGTTAACCCTGGATTTTCAGTCTCGCAATTATAACTGAAAGAGGGAAAGAGAGACAGATGATAAATGCAAGCTAAATGACAATTTAAAAAAAATGATAAAATAATATAATGGAAGAAACGGAAAAAGAATTCAAAAAATCCCAGTAACACGACGTTGCTATCCAGAAATTCACAATGGAATCGAATAAGCAAACCTAACATAGACGAGAGCTCTAGAACTAATCCAACATGTTCCCAGCTCCACTTAGTAGCCGAAATACCAGCACAGAGTTTCACTTAACCATATCACCATCGCTTTCACGGATATCAACTTTCATCTACTGACATAAATAATTCAGTCGCTAGTAATACATACAGACAAATAAATAGATCATAGACATCTTACGTTTTTATGTCGTGTACAATAACCCTATCATCATTGCCAGCAGAGAAAATTTTGCTGTTTATACTATCATATCCTAAGCAAAAAATGTTGCTTATGTGCTGAGCCCGCATGGCAACAGGTGAACCAGTTCCTTGGATTGCTTGTTCCACTTTCCATAGCAATACTCGTCTGTCATCTCCGCCTGAAAAGAAAATCAAACATACTTCTTAGTTCAGTAGTTAACGTATTATAATAAGGCACTAAACTCTATGTATATTTTTTTTTTCTTCAAATAATGTTCAATCCGCTCTTATACAGCAGGGGTGGACAAACTGATTTAGCTATCTACCTTAGTTTGTGAAAATCTTTGGTAATCTACCACAATCCTTAGGCTATCTACAGAAGTACATATGTGCAACTGTCACCAGCACTACACTTAAATTTCCACTGGCACTACATTCCTGTAAGTCATTTTAGAAGGAAAGTTGCAGTTATATTTCTTGTTTGAAATAAAGTCGTTAAGTTTTACGTCCCACGGTTCTGCCGGCTAGGCTAAAGGAGACGCTGGCGATGACAAATAAATGAGATGGTACAATGAAATAAAGTGGGAGGAAACGGATGAACCCGAGGTAACCCCCACACACGGTGTTTATCCACCACAAAGTTCACTTGGGCAGGAGCTGGGATCAAACCAAGGACTTCATGCACCAGAGGTTAACGCTCTACCACTGAGCCACCGCGATCCCTGTTATATTTCTTGTTTTGCAAAGTGAAGTAATGCTTTTCTAAATTGATTTTCTTTATCAGAGCAACACACGCGTTGCATAAGACACTCATTTATCTTCTGAAGTAACAAAAGAAATATTGCTTCCATTCTTCATGAAAATGGTACATTTTCACCCTTTTATTCGAAATAATTTTATCTTTTAGTGAAATTCATTTAAAAATAAATAAAAAGATCACAATGTGTGATTCATTTACAGGTAATATCACTTTTTCTGAAAAGTTTCGCAATCTCCCTGATATTCAGTGACTATACAGTCGACTGTTTGGCTAGCCCTGCTGTACAATACAAACATTTTTCAACAACGGACCAAAGTCCAGGGATTGTACTGATGGGACGTAAAAATATGAGACAGAAGTATACTATGTGGTTCCGTTTAGAAGCAGAAGAAAAACCTAATTTACTGTAACTATACGTACCCTAATCGAACAGGTTAACTGCAAAAGAAGTTTCAACATAGAAGCAACACTTCTAAACGGCCTAAAACTCCTTACGTACGTAGCCAGCAAATGAAATGCCCAGTTAAAATATCAGAACAACCGACAAATTTAAGTACAGTGTTTTCAATAACTTAAAGGGAATTTTACTTTCCCTCTCTATCTACATTAAAGACAACAGTGCTCGAAGTGTTTCATTCATGCTAACATTTTTGACAAAAGAATGCCTACGGGATGATTACATATTTTGGCTCACAACTTTACTTTGTTACAATCTCACATTTTTTCACAAAACACAAGGTACGGCATCTAATATTAATATCATTGTAATACGGACTTTAGGATCATTTATGCTTGTGCGAATTGTTAGAAAAGAAATCTTAATAGTTCTACGTCCGACGTGTAAATGTTAACAAAAATCATTACAGGAACTTACACAGAAAGATTACAGAATAATCACTGGTGTACGTTCAATATGTGTTCACTGTATTGTTCGTCTATATAGCAAGTAATCCAGACACTTGATCAAATCGAAATGAATGTGTCCGAGTTACTCGTGAAATGTCATACGGCTGAAAAGTTCGTTGCTGAAGATGATGTCTCAGCCAGATTTTTATACTACATACACTGCTATAAGGAAACTCTATAACAGTAAAAGAGAAAGGGGTGTAACCATTGCACTGGACTCGTCGTTCAATCAAATGACCAGGGAGTTGCATATTGTGATCAAATATTACTCAGCATTGATTATAATACTAATTAATATTCATCCAACAAGACAAGCGACCCGTATACCTCACGACAACTGTATGAAGCACTTCTTTCGGAGCGTCTGTGAAGGTTACGGTCACTTCATTCTATTATTCTCACGGTTTACCTCTCAAATCGTTATTTAAAAATAAAATAAAATAAATAAATAAATAAAGCGAGAGAGAATCCCCTTCGAAAATGAGAAATCTTCTTCATACTGGTCCAAAGCTCAAATGCACAACTTCATATGCATATCAGGAACGTCGCTCGATTATGAATTGACAGATTTCCCAGTTATTTGGCTAGCACGAATTCGTTGATTTTTTCAGGTATTCCAGGTAACAATTTACGAATTTCCAGATCTATACATATAATGTAAAGAAGCAACTATATTTTTCCAGACCAAGGTTCCTCACTTACTAAGTATATACGTATTATATATCTTAATACGTACATGTATATAATGTGTACATGTAAATACAGAAGTTTTACAAAACAAACTAATTAATTTTATAAAATATCCCCTACTAAAGACAGAAATTGTTTCTGAAAAGTAAAAATCCATTCCCACGCTTTTTCTGGTTTTTATGAATTCCCTGCCTTTTCCAAGTTTTCCAAGTTGGTGCGAATCCCGACCGAGGTTAAGGGAGAAAGGAAGTGATAATCAAGGTTGCAAAAAACATGGTTTTTATTGAAAAAACCAAAAAACCTGCTTTTTTTTTGTTTGTTTGTTTGTTTAAATAATTTGCTCTATGTATTTATGTCACATATGGACAGAAAAGTTTGTTTCACCTTGGTGTTATTATGCAACAACCGGGTTATGCTGGAAGGGGTCACATAAGCTTAACCACTTAACGTAAAGGACGAGTATACTCGTCTTTTTTTTATTTTTATCGAAAACAAAACGACGAGAATGCTCGTCCATTTATCAGTTCTTCTTTTTAAAAGGTTGAATATACACGTTTTCTAATGTTTCTTTATGTTTCCATCAGATAGTGCTGCTGAAGAATCATTTACGAGTCTTGCAAATTAACAATGAACACTATCACCACCATTTATAATGTTCTTGTGTGAATATTGTAATAAAGTAATAAAAAAAATTACATTAAAAATGGAACAACTTTCGGTTGAAAATCTGTACGTTAAGAGGTTAAAGCGGAGTCCAAACCGTTTGTCGACTTACATCCGAAACAAATTGTCCTCCATTTGAACTCGAAACCGGGACTTATTGGCCACAAATGCGATACGTCTGCCGACTCACTCAAGAAGGACTCCTGATTCGTTATACTGATTTTTACATACTTTTAACATAACTGTCTAATTGTCAAGAGTCATATGAGAAGGACAAAAAGATAAACAGTTGCACAAGTGAAACCATTATACAGAATTACATATGGACAATTTCAAAATACTGCAGAGTACAGAAGAACTATTTGGTCTAGGAATTAATTCGTGCGGGTGGACAAGAGATGGCGCAACGAACGGAGCGTCCCACAGTTCCGTGTATCCACACATGTGTTGCAAACCCCTGTCATCGCGTATCGTTCGTAGTATAGGGCAGTGGATTAAAGCGTCAACAACACCAGTTTGTAGTTAAGTGAACATGGCGCAATTTGTGCCTGATAAAGTGTTTTTGCGGGGTGTCCTGCTGCATTACTTTAACAAGCAGAAAAGTGCGACTGAAAGTCATCGTATTTTGGTGGAAGTGTATGGTGACCATGCTCTAGCTGAGCGAACGTGTCAGAAGTGGTTTGCACGGTTTAGAAGTGGTGATTTCGGCTTGGCAGACCAAGAGCGAGCTGGACAGCCAAAAAAATTTCAAGACGAAGAATTGACAGCATTGCTCGAGCAGGATTTGTGTCAAACGCAGGAACAACTTGCAGCAGCATTAGGCGTTGATCAAACAACAGTCTCCAAACGCTTGAAAGCCATGGGAATGATTCGAAAGATGTCACATTGGGTTCCACATGAATTGAAAGACAGAGACGTTGAAAGACGAAAAACCATTTGCGAATTGCTGCTTCAACGACAGAGCAGAAAGGGGTTTCTGCATCGAATTATTACGGGTGATGAGAAGTGGATCCATTACGAGAACCCTAAACGAAAAAAGGCCTGGGTGAAACCAGGTGAACCAGGTCCATCACAACCAAAACGAGATATTCACTGTGCAAAGGTTATGCTGTGCATATGGTGGGATATGAAAGGTGTGGTGTACTATGAGCTGCTGCTACCGGGTGAAACTATGAATGGAGAACGTTATCGACGACAATTAATGCGTTTGAAGCAAGCTCTGGCCAGAACACGACCAGAATGGGAGAACAGACATGATAAACTTATTGTTCAACATGATAACGCTCGCCCACATGTCGCAAAACCGGTCAAAACCTATTTAGAAAATGTCGGATGGGAAGTTTTACCCCACCTGCCGTATTCACCAGACGTTGCTCCTTCGGACTACTACTTGTTCGATTGCATGAACAACGATTTGATTGGACAGCGGTTTACTTCTTCAGAAGATATCGAAACATGGGTCTCTGACTGGATCGCTTCCAAGGATGAGGACTTCTTTCGCCACGGAATCCGTACATTGCCTGACAGATGGGCGAAAGTGGTGGCTAGCGATGGACAATATTTTTCTTAAGGTATTTATGTATTTTGTGTTTGTACTACAGCTTCAATGTGTGCGTACCAACCGCACGAATTAATTCCTAGACCAAATAATTAAGTCGAAGTTAGTTCATTACGACTTTTATTAGTCCAAGAAATACGACTTAATTTGCATATTAGTAAGAAAAGTGAATAAAGATAAGATTTGAGTCCACTTTAGCTCTGACCCATTTATATATAAATAGATACCAAAGATACTTCTGATTTCAGTAAATGGCTCTCGTGGGGTTTGTATGACCGCCCCCCCCCCCCCAAAAAAAGGTACGGTATTTCGATGTATTTTATCAATAGTAAACAATATTTAGAATTTTTCTTTGATTGCAATTGCATAATAATAATAATAAACAAAAAAAATCATAAAAGAAACATTCATAAACTTATATAAAAAAAGTTGCTTTTGTAGTATAATCTTTTTGAGTAATGAATGGGGAATTTAGGTCTGAATTTAATACGAATGATATGCGGGAGTGACACGCGATAACGCACAAATGTGTGTTCATCAAGATTTTACGAACACTTACTCTTTTCCAATTATTTTTCGGTTTTTTTTTTTTTTTTTTTTTTGTTTTTTGTTTAAACCAGCCAACCCTGGTGATAATAATGATTGAATGAATATAAATGGGAGTAAACTCACGTATGCTTGTCCAGCACAAAGTTCACTTGACGCAGGCTGACGTCAAACCAGGAACCCCACGCGCCAGAGGTGAGTGCTCTACCATTGAGCTACCTCTCTTGGAGGCGAGATAGTGTGGTGGGAAAAGCCTATATACTAGTGAGGTTGATCGTGCATGATGATCTGTGCACCATATACACAGCATTTAAGTCCGATTGTAGTTCGAACCCCTTATTAACTCCTGTCCTTCGTAACCTCGACGCTGGATGAGGACGCCAAATAAAATAGATAAAAAAAAATAAATAAAATAAAATAACAACTCTAACTCGAAAAACTTCTGCTGCACTTGCATTTGAAATGGATACCACATATTTGTCCACAGAATCCGTGCACTTGTTGTCTGATAGACGGCGTAAACTGCGTGAGTGACTGATTTCTTGTGAGTGCTACCAAGATGTTCCCTAACCAGTAGCAAATTCTAGGCCTACTCTTACGAAGTTTGTGCACAACTTCGGCTACTCACTGTATAAATGTTTTCAAAATAGACAATCACCTCTCTGGACAGATGTTCCATGGACCGGGAATTCTGTCATGTCATTTTACATCACAGTTTCGAAATTCTTATGAAATTACCAGTAAGTGTGGTAAACTTCAATACTTCAATCACGACCTCTTACTGCTTAGCTGAAGTAAAATATGTTGTTCTGTTCTTTCACGTCGGCCACAAAAATCTTCGAGCACAGTAATCCTTCAGAGGCTGATAGAGTTAGCAATCTAAGACAGTTCACAAGTGTATTTGGGTTAGATAGTTTTGTGTGGAATGAAGTAATACGCTGTAAATTATTCATTGTTACAAGTACTATGTTTACTTAACAGAAAAGTTTATCCTGTCCATTTTTCTAAACCATAGACACCGTCACGTACTTCATAATAAAAGGAAAATTGTACGCACGACTTAACACACCTACAAAAGAGAATGCCACACTCAAATTAGAAAATGAAATGAAATGAAATCTTTAGTTTTACGTCCCACGGTTATGCCGGCCAGGCTAAAGGAGATGGTGATTATGAGAAATGAATGAAATGGTGGAATGAAGAAAGTGGGAGGAAACGAGAGAACCCCGAGAAAACCCACGAGCACGGTGTTTGTCCACCACAAAGTCCACACAGCGCGAGCTGGGATCGAACCAGAGACCCCAAGCACCGGATGTGAACGCTCTACCACTGAGCCACCGCCCCCCCCCCACTCAAATTAGCCCATTCGTTCCAACGTTATTGAGAAAGTTTTATCTGTTGAAGTCTATAGTCCCTCTTCAACGCCGAGGCTATGGGAAGTGTGGACCTACAGTTTAAGATGCAATCCGTACCACTGTTAGGATTAGGAATTAGATTTCGGCATCTATGACCATGTTAGCTCATCAGGTACGAAGCATGATATACCTCGGCGATCACACTGACCGGTGCTTGGGGAATTGGGAAGGAATAGGATTTGGGACGTAAAAGTACTAGTACGAAAGAGTTTTTGGAAATTCGACTTGGGAGAAGGAATAGGGGTTACAATAATAACTAAATAACTCTATGACCTGTGAAACCCGGAGATTCAATGCCGCGTTCACAAAAGCTTTCTACTCACTTCTATCCTTAACCAATTGAATCCAGTTCCTATTTTGTATTCCTATTTCTGTGAGATCCATCTTAATATTGCCCTCCCAACTACGCCTAGGTCTTCCTAATGGTTGTTTTCCGACTGGATTTCTAGTTAAAACTTTGAAAGCGTTCCTATTTTCTTCCATTCTGGCTACTTGACCTACCTACCTAAGATTCCTAGACTTGATCGCCCTAATAATGTTTGGTAAAACGGTATAAATTATGTAATTGCTCATTACCGCCATTCCCCATTCCCGTTCCCTTTGGGTTTGAATATTCGTCTCAGCATCTTGTTCTCAAATACTTTCAGTCTACGTTCTTCCCTCAGAGTAAACGACCATGTTTCGTAACTATACAGAATAACCGGCATGATTATCGTTTTATATATTTTAAGCTTCAAATAAGTCGACATAGCTATTTCGCAACAAAAGATTTTGAACTGAATAATAACGCGACTTCCCTGCTTTTAGTCGACATTTAAATTCTTCGTTTATATGTTTTTGATCTAATAATAATAATAATAATAATAATAATAATAATAATAATAATAATAATAATAATAATAATAGTAATAATAATAATAATAACAGTATGTCCATATCTTGGAATCACCTAAGTTTACGAGACATCAAACTCGGTATTTATAGTTTTCATTTTAAATGATCAAACATGTGTTTAAGGGTTTTTTGATATTTGACACAGAAAGAGAGATAAAGAAGCTGGAGGCTGAGTCAACTACACTCTTCAATCGTTCGGTCGAACATAAGTTTGTTGATAATGCACAACGTGTGCCACGAATAGCCACACATCAAAGGATATAAATGCAATGTTGATTAAACCTTGTTCTCCTCGTGCGAAGAACGAGAACTTCTGGTATAGTACACAATCCTACAGCATACGGTGTAATTTACCTAGGTATTAGTACACAATCCTACAGCATACGGTGTAATTTACCTAGGTATTAGTACACAATCCTAGAGCATGTGGTGTAATTTACCTAGGTATTAGTACACAATCCTAGAGCATACGGTGTAATTTACCTAGGTATTAGTACACACTCCTAGAGCATACGGTGTAATTTACCTAGGTATTAGTACACAATCCTAGAGCATACGGTGTAATTTACCTAGGTAGGCTTTTTTGTACCATAGTGTTGCCCTCTACACTGAAGGTGACGTTGAGAGATGAATAACGAAATAAACAGTAAAAGAAAAATGTGTCACACACACCAAGCGAGATTCGAACCTGCAACAAGTAGGTCTTACCATTATCATTCAAACGCCTTCAATCACGCCAACCCTCTCATGTGACGTAAGGTTTAACATTTTGGTTTAACGTGTACTTTGTACCATGAGTAACTAATTTTACTGAACACTGTCAGACTTTGGTTTACAGGTATTCTACATTTAGGCTTTCAGTTAAGACGAAGGAATGTGATTTAAATAATTTCTTCGGGGAAGCTTTCCTCATGAAATGTACTTGTATGACCAACATCACCAGCTCACGAGAGTTTAAAACGGGTTCATGTTTACTATGGGGTCTTTTCATATTACCAAACATATTTACTCAATATGTTATCACCCCCGTTTCAATAACGATGGATTTTTTTAGTTTAACGTCCCGTTCAGCAGCGAGGCTATATGAAACGTGGACCTACTGATTAATCTGAATCACATGAGCTCCCGCCGGGAATCGAACCCGGGTCTGCCACGCCATAGGTGCGTACGCTAACCGCTCAACCACGAAGGAGCTCCGGTTTCAATAAAGAATGCGAAAATCAGTGCATCTTGAGATCATTATTCTATAAGCAGCAATGAGAGAGAGAAAAAAAACTCTTACCCTTATTCATCTCACTTAAACAGAAGTTTCATCTCACTTCAATTGATCGTCACTTTGGGCGGAGACAGATTTGACATTGCTTTCCTGTGTACTATATTTATTTAAACCGGTCATCCACCATAATTTGGAAAGACCTACATAAGTTTATCGGCATATCAGAAAAAAAAAATCAATACCTGACTCGAAAATAAAAGGTGGCGCAATTAAAAGTAGACCGCATTCCCTTTGAATGCGAATGCAATATTTCGACTTCTGACATTGAGTAAACAGCTACAACAATAGACAGTTTATGCAATTATCGATTGTTATTTCTTCAACAATAGATAATATACAACATTCGACATAAATGAACTATCGATTGTTAGCACTCTTCGGTCAGCATTTCAGTTTATTTCATCAGTGAAGTTAGACGTTTCTGTTTGCGGTCAGCAAAATGACTTTCTCGATAGAAGAAAGAATTGAAATTGTGGCAGCATATGTGAAGAGCAAGGTCTATGAAACTAATCCACACACAATACAGGAACTGAAAGATAATTTTAGCCATGAAGTTGCCGCCATCGGTATCCGAACTTTACGCCGGGTGTATCTGAATATGCTTACACGTGCAGAGCTGTGTATTGATGTCGCAGGGGATTACTTTCAACATCTTCTATAAATGTATTTTTCTCTCTATTTTCAATTCTAAATAAACAATAAGTCCTGTTCAGCTCCTCGTTTCTTAATTACACCGCATTTCCTTTATTCTTACAGGGCTACTTTTATCTGCGCCACCCTGTATTTGACAATTAAGAGTCTTCATCCCGGCGAAATTAAAATACCGCTAATTTTACAGTAATTATGTGATATCTTCAAATAGATAAAAGATAAATGTGGAACAAGAGCGCCCTAGACAATATTATTTTACATAAGAAACTGTTATCACGATTCACTTATATGCTTTCGATTTCGAGCCATTTTGAAAATCGGCATTTATTTTCGCGTTTCTAAACAGCTGAAATCGGAAAGTCTCTAGGTGACTTGTGATAACGGTACCTCACGCAAAATAATATTGTCTAGGGCTCTCTTGTTCCATATTTCAATTATCTTTTATCTATTGGAAGATATCACATAATTACTGTAAAATTAGCGGTATTTTAATTTCGCCGGGATGAAGACTCTTAAGAAATTAGTTCGACAGTGTGTATTTCATAAGGTCCAGCTTATTAATGGAAAAATTCCATTTGAAAGTTTATTGATGTTCAACACCCGTTTTTCGCACCGAGACAATACGAGACATGGACCTACAGTTTAACATCAAGTCCAAACCACTGTAATTCTTAAGTGCTCTATTTACGTAAATCAAACCGTGCACCGAAGAATGGGCGCCAGTCACTTGACCAGCGGCGACATCTATGTACTAGAATTTTTATCTCAACCAATGAACTCCGCCAGGATCACAAGGACGAGGCAACCAAACAGCGTCCTTGCCATATAGCTACGCGCGCATGCAAATAGGGTTTTACCAAGATGAGTAAACATTCCCCCTGAGAATGGATATAACCTTAAACATGAGCGTTTAATAATAGTTTGGGTAGTTTGTCTTCAGCGACATTTAACGTTTAAAAAAAAAAAAAAAAAAAAAAAAACCTATTCACTACACGAGTAAACTTTTCTTTCCTTGCTGAACTTTATGCTAAGCATTCCCAATGATCGTTGGCTGACTTGGGAGCACAGAGGCTATATGAGACGTAAAACTTACGGAATTTCAACAACCACATGAGCTCACGCCGGGACTTTACTGATGAACGTGTTTTAATATTTGTCACACTCTACTACGAGTATCCTTTTCCATCGAATGTTCCACGGAAAACAACTGCTAAGAAATTCAAGTTACCAACCGTCCGAAATTTTACCAGACAGCTCGGTTTCTGATCTTCTTGTCCGGTGTGCAGTATGACCACAAAAAAACTGGACGTTAAATATCATCCGGTAATTTTTCCTCTTAGTACTCCTATTCTCTGTTCTATTCAGATTATTTTGGAGTGACGAAAGAAACTTTTGTCGATGAACATGGTTAGCAGAGCTTATAATTCACTTTGATATCGATCTGTCGTGGGCGGAATTTGCTGAAGAGTTGAAGGCAGAAAAATTTACTGAACTTATCAAAACAATTTGCCTGTTGTTCTGTATGGTTGCGAAACATGGTCGCTTACTCTGAGGGAAGAACATAGACTGAAAGTATTTGAGAACAGGATCCTGAGAAGAATATTCGGACCCAAGAGGAACGAGAATGGGGAATGGCGGAAGCTTCATAACGAGGAACTACATAGTTTATACGGTTTACCCAACATTGTTAGGGTCGTCAAGTCTAGGAGGCTTAGGTGGGCAGGTCATGTAGCTAGAATGGAAGAAAGTAGAAACGCTTTTAAAGTCTTGACTGGTAGACCCATAGGAAAACGACCATTAGGAAGACCTAGGCGCAGATGGGAGGATAATATTAAGATGGATCTCGCAGAGATAGGAATACAAAGTAGAAACTGGATCCAATTAGCTAAGAATAGAAGTCAGTGGAGAGCTTTTGTGAACGCGGCACTGAACCTCCGGGTTCCATAGGCCATAGAGTTAGTTAGTTAGTTAGTTATCAAAACAATCAATAAAAGTACATTTTCAAAAGTGTAACTATCACTGCTTCATTTTCAGCTACATTTTTCAAATTAAATAATGCATTCAGATCCAGTAAAAGTATGTAGGCATTATGAGACGCCCCAGTGAAGGTGTTAAGATTTATTTTTAAGTATATTTAATGCATGCTATGATTATATTGCCAATTATATTTGTTTTTCTGTTTTAAATACGATGTATTATTGATGGCAGACTACAAGAAATACACGTGCCGACTCAACCAAAACTGGAACAAGCAAATTTAATAAATGCTTCAAAAAAAAAAGTTATTAAATTCGAACTCCGAATGGGTCAATTTTATGTGAAATAACCATTTTCAGATTGATTCACATTTTTGACGAGCAATGATGTTACAATCTCAAGAGTATACATACTCCAGGAGGGTGTCCGGTATTTCCATTTCCAAAACTTGAAAACTCAATAAGGAATGTAAATGATGCATCTTATAAGAATCCCAATGATGATCGCGATTTGACACATAGGATCTACCTCCATATCTTTTACTATGATCATTTCTAAATCACTACCTCCCCATCCCATTCTGTTCCTTCTTAAATAAAATTTATATTCGTGCAAATTGGTAATAGCCCACATATATCATGGCTACGTTTTTATCTTTTTGGAGACTAATCCCTCAATGATTTAAACGGATTTATTGTTAATAGGTTACCCTTTTGTTAGGTACGTTTGTACATTTACTTATTTCGCAACCCACAACGAAGGCAGGTAACACAGAGGCGCAGGGGAGGACGTTATTAGAAATCACTGACCTTTAAAATGTCCTAAGAAAGAACGTATTAGGCAGTCTTGGGAAGTAACGTAACGCAAGTAACGCGTTACTTTTTAAGTAACGTTTGCTAGTAACGCGTTACATTTTTTCCAAAGTAACTGTAACGGTAACGCGTTACAAATTTTTAAGTAACGTACCTAGTTTGCGTTACTTCTTCGCGTTACATTTCGGATGAGTAACTACAATATATGTATATTTTTTTCGGAAACAAATGTTTCTTTCCTGTAAGTGAATTTCTCAGAATGGAACAATGGAGCATGAACGATGTCAGTGATCGACAATTTCTGCATTGTTCGCCTTTTCCCGTTTCGCCTTATGACCTCTAGCAATGAAATTAGCATGTCAAACCTGTTATCACTTTTCATCTTAATACAAGGCAGAACGGGAAATCTCGATGTGCATTTTCCCGTTTCGCCTTACGAACTTTACGTTGGTAGGCTTGCAAATACATTCATAGATACAATTTGATTTGTTTATTTACATAACAAAATATAGTGCCATTTGCTGCTTTTGGAAGATGAGGACAGTCTCAGGGAAATCACGTGTATTGATTGCAAGCACCTGGAAGATTTTGTCTTAGATTTTGACAGCTCCAAATCAATACATTCAGTGAGTGAACTATGAGTGCAATGGTACTGGTAGTCTATTTTACTTTGAATGGTGTTGTTTTTATAAAGATGGAGAACGAAAATATTTTATCGTTCGAACATTTGAAGGAAAACTTTTTCTTAAAAGCTGAAGATGATGGTGAACAGCAGTGGCGTATTTACGGGTGGGACTTCCGGACTTAACCCCCCCCCCCCGAAATCTTACTTACTATAGTAAAGTATACAAATATATTGAAGAATTTTCACATTTTCAGGCAAAGCCCCACCGAAACAAAATCGTAAGTACGCCACAGCTGAACAGAATTTAAAAGTAAAGTGGTGTCCCGGCGGGAAATATTTACCAACAATTAGGGTGCCATAATGAACGACATTCAGTAAGGGTTTAATATGAATAAACGGTGTTCTGATGAGTAGGCCTACTTTATTGATGTAATGTTGATGGTATGTAATATTAGGGTTCTTTTAGATCAGTTTGCATATCCTAAAGTCCCGTTGATTATAGAGTTTGAAATAACTAGCTTTAAAAAGCATGTATCGATTTTAGAGTTATTGGCAATTTTGATTCACCCCCAGTTCATGTGTTCTCATTTTATTAGTTGTAGTGTAATGTTTCTCCATATTCTGTATTTTTAATTTTACATAGCAACATTGTTATTAATTATTATTATATAATTAGTTTAGCAGAATAATAATAAGCAACCATTTTTTCTAACGCATAGGGATGGGCACGAGTCAAGCTAAAACTCGACTCTAATCCAAGTCGAGTCAAAAGTAATATTCTCGAGTCGAGTTCTGAAACGATTCACTGTTTTTGGCGTCGAGTTTCGAGTTTGATAAGTGGCTCGCTCGTTTTAACTCGTTTTGAAATCATGGGCTGATTACACTGGAAAGCGAAAGCCATGAGAAATATAAGCTAAGCAGTAATATGGAATACTTTTAGTGTTGCTTACGAGAGGGGACACTTCTCGCATCTCGTCTCGTCTCGATAGCGAGACTACAAGAATTTTTTTTATAACAAGCTTAGCTCGGATTGGCTTAACTAAGCCGATGGTTCGAGCCGGCTCGCTTGGGGTGAACCATCGGCTCGAGCTGGCTTGGTTGGGATAAGCCATCTGCTCGGTTCGACTCAACTGAGCGAAGGGCTCTAGGCGACTCGGTTGGGTGAGTTGTTGGCTCAGCTCACTTCTCGGTTTGAGTCGATAGTGAATGAGCTGTGAGCCGATCTGCTCGAGTCGTTGACAATTCTAAACCCGGGCCGAGCAGTTTTGAAGATATGCCCAGTGCCCTATAACTTTTAACAACGTTTGGCTCGAGCCCGAATACTCAACCTAGACCCTCAACCCAAATTCAGAAGCTGGTGAACAATGTCCTTTACTCCTAGACTTCACGACTGCCGAGGTTGGCAATCAACTACTTTTTCAGTATTCATATATAAACCGCCTATCTTTCATGTTTATACACAGTGTTGTTGTTATAATAATAATAATAATAATAATAATAATAATAATAATAATAATAATAATAGCGGTAGTAATAGCAGTACGGAAAACTGAAGTAATAAGATTTTTCCACATATTCAAAGTTTCGGACCTAAAAGTAACGCGTTACTTTCGAAGTAAAGTAACAGTTACTTTTTTGAGGCAAGTAACGCGTTACATTTTAAGAGAAAGTAAAGTAACTTGTAACGCGTTACATTTTTACAAGTAACTTACCCAACACTGGTATTAGGCACATAATTTATGCGATGTATTAATTATTAAACTGTGCTATAAGGTGCATACGGTATTTTAAAACTCAAAATATAAGGGGTACAAGGTGAGATTTTGAGTATACAATGTATTGCTTCTCTTATTGAGGTTTACCATTGTGAAGACCGTAAAAGTATTACTTATTTCAGGCTTTGTGCCGCAGAGCAGGTCCAAGATGTTAATACTTAGGTAAGGTTACATATTTCTGAACCTATTCTCCGGGACTTAATCCCTGGTTCTACCAAATAGAAAATTTACAGGTAAAATGGCGGGGTTTATGTTCCAAAGTTGGTGGTCCGTTTCTAGCACAATTTTGAAAATTTACCAAGAAATGGATAATTTTCTCGAACCAGGCAGATGCAAAACTTCGGAATAAATCAAAATGAGCAGCCGATGATGTGAATCATTTTTCGTGAAGGAATGAGAGTGTGAATATAAGTAATTTTTGCCAATGCACAGGATACTGAAATGAATTTTGAACGTATTGTATGTATAACTATTTGCTGAAACGGAAGGCGGCAGAATACAAGAATGCAAATTGGGTAGAAATAGACGGCGGAAATTTTCGGTTCGTACGTTAGTAATGGACATTTGCGATGGATGTTAGGTGGTTATAAACTCTAACTTACCCTGAAAATGTACGAAACCTGCTAAAATTTGGTAGAATCAACCTGAAATCTCTAACTTAATCTAAAAATGTAAGAAATCTTGTCAATATATGGTAGAATTGTCTGCTCGAGTAATGTCCCCTTTATTTCTGGTGTTCTCATTTTTTCTATGCCATAAATTTCGTTAATTCCCCTCTTTCGTCGCCTTATAAACAACGTTACGTTAGGTTGTTCGGCTTGCCATGATATAAGTAACTGCGGTTGAGCTTATCGGACTTTTAACCCCTTCCTAAAATTCCATGATCTTAGTATTTAAATGTTACGGAATTCTCCTTACAGCCAATGTACCGTACTTTCCTTATCAAAATATATGAAATACTATTAGTCAGTCGGTTTTTCTTTGCACTTTTTTCCTTGTGATGATATTATTATTGTCTTGACCCAGATTCAAACCCTGGAACTTAACCTAGGCAATCCTAATACTTTGTAACCGATTTTGAATTTATCCTTTGGCCGACCGATTGTGTATGTAAGCCTTTAACATCATATAATTAAGGAATATTCACAAAGGTTTACTTCAAGGTGACCAAAACTTTTACCTTCAAAAAACGGGACGCATACGAATCGGCAACGGGAAGGGGGGGGGGGCATTCCACATTGCATTTTGGGACTCAGCAGTGTTTTTAATTTACAAAATACACAAGTAGAAATGATAACACAGCGTTTCTAACTTAAGTACTACTCAAAGCATAGAACACTAAATTCCCTTTTGAACATTCAGAGGTTCCAGACACAGTTGAACCTTCCCAATAAGTGTTGGTACGGAAGAGTGTAGAATCTGCATTGGCCATTTATATTTTGAATAATAATTACGGGACACCTGGGTCATTTTGCGTAAAAACGGGACATTTAGGCGTCCCGTTTGAGAATCAGAAAGAAAACGGGACAACGGTTGAAAATAACGGACTGTCCCGGCTAACACGGGACGTCTGGTCACCTTGGTTTAGTTAGAAGTGAGTTCATCCGTTATCTCATTCGCAGTCATGGGTTAAATTTTAATTTATACACATGTATATTTATAGCAAAAACGATCGTGTAATTTTTGAATGTCTGTATCCGGAGTATACCTGCAAAAATTAACGGTATTTTAATTTTTGACCTTTGTACAATTTTTCGTGTTAAAATTCGATGGTGTTCATTTCGTTCCACATACACGATATAGGTGTTACAACCAAGAACTTCGTTGATACTTAAAGTTACAGAATACTTCACCGTCTACTTTTGATATCCGAAACTTAGTTACAGTAACCTATTAAAATTTTTCGTAAACTCAAGAGTACCAATAACAAGATTTTCTCTTGAGACCTTCCTTGCAGTCATTGCACAAAATATATTACGTACGTTTCATTAAAAAACTTATTATCTTAAAAAGCAAAACTAATCACTTCGCCACGACCATTTTTATTGTGCGAATTTTTGTTTTTATTTCGGTTCACTTCATCGTACTTTTATTACGCTAGTTGAGCGATGAACTTGACATCCTTTTAGTAGTTTCGTAGCTAATCCTATGAAACACTCTGAAGAAAGAACTCTAATAAACAAAAATAGTCTTTTGAACAAAAATAACTCAATATACAAGAATTGTTATACTTCTTTTTTTCTTCAACTGCATCGTCTTGTACGGTTCCAGTAGCGTTGCTAACACACGAAATAATAATAATAAAAAACATTTGGCATGACACGCATTACCAAATGCTATAAATGATATTTAATTGTATCGCATAAGCACTTCAAATATATCACAACATAATTTTCTCACCGGATGCTAGTAGTTCTCCTTCGTTAGAAAATTCAATGGCATTTACACATCCATAATGTGCAAGTAGATCCTTCCTGTACAAATTACTTGCAGTTCCTAATCTTTCTCTTAATAATATTTTCCTAATTTGTAATTTATCGTTATACTGTCTTCTCATAATATATCCTAAAGGATTTGAGGGTGCTGGTCGCGACATGACGTCCAAATATAACACAATGACAGAAAGTGTCACTGCTCTTCAGTCTCTTCTATCTCCTTTCCTACGTTTCCTACGATCTTGCCAGCTGCAGGAAGTACGGGGAACAGCGTCTGGAGTAAACCAACTGTAGAGCGAGTACACCTTATATCGATAGTGAAAAGAAGTAGTAAATAGATAGAGATCACTTTCTAGAAAATATAATTAAAAACTATTCAATTTTGTAGCAGAATTATTACAGCTATTAGTAACAAGGATTTGGTAATTCCCATCTTAAGTGCGAAAGCAAAAGACGATCGGAACTGAAAAATTCGCTTTTCTTTTTATGGAAATGCGGTACTGTTATTTTGGAAAGTGATTTTTCACCCTCCTCAAAAAGTACAAAATGTACCTTCAGACTCATTATCCAGGCCATAAAATTACATGAAATGTATCAGCTCTAGCGTATTAATTACCATGCGTATGTGAAAACTAGATTTCTAATAGTTATTTGAAAAAAATCTAAGAACGGAAAAGAAACCTTACTCGGCTTTACTGAAACTAATTAACTGTACGCGCTAATTGCCTACTTAACTAAACAATAATAAATGCAAAAATTTTTCTACAAAAATGTCTTGGTTCTCAGGAGTTAACCCCCTTCTTGGCAGCAAGACCTTGTGTAACGGCAAAGCCCATACGCGGAGGCCGGGTAGGGACATAGCTTCGTCTCTCAAAGGTTCCTTACTCTAGCGTTTCTCAAGCGCTGTGTCGCGATACATTGGTGTGTCGCGAGATTTCTAATATCTTCTAAAATCTTCCGCAAAGAAATTATCTTCAGAGGAAAATAAAAACTTTTCGCCAATCGTCTTATATTTCTGATGGCAATATATCTTTCTCATATTTCTGCTTAATAGTCATAAGTTTCTTTCATGTTAAATGTTTCTATTCAAGAGTCTTAAATAATTTGTGTGTGAGATTTGTATCTCATACTGGTTCCATAATTTTTAAAAATGTATGTATTTCTGTGTTTGCTTTCTTCTGCCTAGGAAAAAATCACATTCATGAGTGTTGCGAAAGTTTGACACTTATTTTGGTGAGCCCCAAAGGAAAAAAGGTTGAGAAACGCTGCCTTATTCCACCATCGGTCGTTCAGCCAGAAACTGTTAAGAGGCCTCATCCCAGCGAAATTAAAATACCGCTAATTACAATAATTATGTGATATCTTCAAATAGATAAAAGATAATCGAAAAGTGGAACAAGATCCCCTAGACAATATTATTGTACATGAGATCCCGTTATCATGACTCACTTATCTTCATTCGATTTCTAGCCATTTAGAAAATTGGCATTTATTTTCGCGTTTCTAAATGGCTGCAAACGGAAAGCTATTAGGTGACTCGTGATAACGGTACCTCATGCAAAATAATAATGTCTATGGCGGTCTTGTTCCACATTTTGGTTATATTTTATCTATTTGAATATATCAGATAATTACTGTAAAATTAGCGGTATTTTAATTTCGCAGTGATTAGATTAAACTTAATTTCGCCTGAATATAAGTAGTATTGTAAGCAATCATCTGTCATTTTCAAGAATAAATTAATAAATCATGACCAAAAATTTCAGAAATGTCTCCAGGGACTACCAATGGAGGAACTTCACCTGAAAGAAGTTTCATTACATGGTGGTGTGTTTCATCTTTGGCCAGATACTTTTTCCTTAAAAAAAAATGTTCGGGTTAATTTTTCACAAGGATTTCAGGACCGAAATTTGATTTTCTTTTTGAAGGCATAAACGGAGAATTAATGGTGATTTCCGAAGGTTTTCACTGGAAGGCTTTCAATACATAGGGGGAGTGAAAGGTAATACTGTAAAATACTGGTAATCCACATTGAGTAAGATCGGAAATATTTCTTCAAAGAGAAATTTAAGAGCTCTGGTGAAATTTCCCCTGAGCTGACCCTCTGGAACTATAACTGAAGGAATTAAATAAAAATAATAATTATAGATTAAAATATAAAATTATTGATATTGTCCTTAATGCAATGGGTTTATTGAGCATTGGTGAAATGTAACGGGATTTCTGACTCCAATATTACTTCTTAGTATGACATTGGAGATGAAGGAACAGAGCTGATAATGGATGTTGTTTGAATGTCGTTAGTCACGTGACATGAATCATAAGTGTCAATGGCCTCTTGATTTGGTACGGGTACGTACCCCATTTTCAAATTTTGGAAGGGAGTGTAGTCCATCTCCCTTAGATCTGGGAATTTGGTCCAAGTAAAAAGTGTATGGGTCTATGAGGTGTAAGTATACTCTCTCTAACAGGTGTTTAGAACCAGGTGACCCATGTGGTCCATCTCATTCCCTTCGATTGGTGTGAGAGTAGGCTCTCCTTGCGCCCCTTAAACCCTAAGATGAGTTTTTGTAGTATTGTACTTGGACAATGTTAAGCGTTTAAACTACGAGCCCCCTGCAACCACCTTCAGCTTCCTCCGTCAAGTGTTATGATATATGCATTTTATTGAAAATGACGTGATATGAACCCGATCCGCGCCAAGACCTATGTTGGAAAATTCATTTCAAACGATTCAGCAGTTTTCCCGTGATGATGAGACAGACAACGTTGATTTCATTTTTATAATACATTATTTTTGGCATTATTATATGCCTAGAATAAAGATCTAAATATGCACACTGGTGTTTATCTTGCTTTTGCAGGGCAACTAGTCAAAAAGTGATAAATTTAATTAGCGCAGCTATAACAACAGTAACGTTGAAATTTTCTGTTCTGGAATTCAATTGCAAATGACAATAAATATTTGAAAATGATGGGTAAGATCTAAGGTTACTAAATGAAGAAAACAGAACTTAAATGAAATAACACAAACAAATGGTAACAAAAGGACTCTGTTTCGTTCTATTTGATCATGTATACGATGTATCAGGAGGTACTGAAGGGTATTATACACAGCAAACATTTTTATACATATTTTTGCTTTCTACACACATACACAAAATATACAACTACAAGTGAATATTTTTAAAACTAGCAGCGTTCACCCCGCTTCGCTGCGGTCACCCCGGAACGCAATAAACTTTGTTACTTAGATAATTTTTACTTTTTCGCTTTCAAGTGATATGATAAAAACCATAGTAGATTGCAGTAAATGTTAACATTATATCGCCTGTCATTTATGTTAACCCGCCCCGCTTCGCTGCGGTCACCCCGGAACGCAATAAACTTTGTTACTTAGATAATTTTTACTTTTTCGCTTTCAAATTGCAGTAAATGTTAACATTATAGCGCCTGTCATTTATGTTAACCCGCCGAGTCACACGGTCATGCGGGTTGCATATAAATACGTTTATTTTTACCTATGATGAACTAATAACAAAGGATTTGTACGTATGGACACCTGAATGGTCAATTATCTCAAGACACTGGTAATTGAAAATTAAAGTGATATGATAAAAACCATCTAGGGTCCAAATCCTAACAACCCCCCAAAAATGAAAGAAATTGGTTCAGCCGTATTAGCGTGATGAGCGGACAAAGGATTTTGTACGTTCTCTTTTATATATATAGATAATTAATTTGTTACATATATAAGTATGCAAAGATAAAGCATAAATCAACAGATAAATGTCTTTTTTAAAATCCACCCATAATAAAAATCCACCCATAGCATGGATTAAAAGAAAGCTTAGTATAGTGTGCGAATACATGAGGAAGATACCTAGGATTACCCCCTGGCAAGAATTCATGCCTCTGGAGTAGAAAATTTTCATTCCTGGCATTCCTGGCATCCCATCCGTTTTGTTTCTGTTTCTGCACGTTTGTGTGTAACTAAGAAAATAGACCGAGCAAATTTGTTGGAATCGAACTTCTCAACTTTCGGTATAAATGATAAACTCCAACTTAAAATACTAGACCCACGTAAGTGACGTTGCTAGAGGGCACTAGGGGACACTTGTCCCCGTAAAAGTCCCATGTTCCCTCCAAATTGATTTTGATTTATTCATTTATCATTCGCTCTCTTTATTAATTATGATAATAATAATAATAATAATAATAATAATAATAATAATAATTATTATTATTATTATTATTATTATTATTATTATTATATAACTCATTAGCAGCGTTTAGGTGTAAGGGGAAATTATACCAAAACTTTATATACCGTGCACAGGCAGATCTAGTCTCTTAATGATGGGGGTCGTGAGTTTGTTTTGAGGGAACTTGTGATGATAATGCCTTAATTTCAATTTACATTTACAATTCATCCTAAATACATTTGCTCCCTTTCAGAAAATATACAGAGCCCCAGCAAATGCAACCTATCTCTCACCTGGAACGAAAAATGAACTTAAATCATGTTGTGGTGAATCAGCGAAGGAAGTTACCGTATTATTACAGAATTAAATTCAGCTGAGAAATCCAGTGTTATAGCTGATGAAACCCGTGATACTAGTATCAATGAACAGGTTAGTGTAGAGCTATATGTAAGATATGTTAAAGATGATAAACCAGTGAAGCATATTTTAAATTTGTAAAACGTAAAGAGTTAAATGCTACTGTGATATCAAAAGCTATTGTAAATGCCTTGCTTGATGTAAATTCTCATATTAGCCGGTCAGATATGAGAGATGATGGCCGTTGGCAACAACACTGCCAAAAGAAGAAAGGCACGGTGAAGGAAAGAAGGAGCCATGGACCATTATGTTAGGCACTATCCCAGCACGTGCCTGATATGAATGAGGAAAAATTCAGTCAAGATTGCTGGCCTGAAAAATCTTTTACAATTTTTCGAAGAATGTCTTAAACCGGAATCGAACCCAGGATAGCTCGCACCATCGATAAATTTGTGTTTTCTTTTTCTCTATTGCCAATAACGAAGTACAATTCACCTGGTACTACATATTTCCTCTCAAAAAATTAGTTCCCAAAAAGTCCAAAGGGTCCCCCTAAATCCACCTTTCAGGATACATAAGTTCAAATTCACAAACTTAATTGATTAACTTAATTGATGTTATAACATATTCGAAGCACTAGGTAGCTCTGGTGTAAAAATATCTCTGTTAGGGCTGGATCTATATGTCTAACTTTCTGAATGCAATTGTTAAAATTTCATCTTCCATACATTTCCGATAGAGACAGAAAAGTAATCCATCTCCCCGCGACATACGGTGACATCGGAAAATACAATTCCGTAGGAGGTAATAAGGTGCACTTTCCACATTGTGAATTTTCCTACCCTTGGGAAAATCTGCTCGTATGTATTTATGAGACGATTTATGAGATTTTACCTTCATAGGTTTATGACATATTACCCAACTTTAGACTTGTGACGTCAAAATATTTTATGATCTCATTACTCTCAGAGTTGACGAATGATCAAAAGATCTGGTTGTAACAATTCTTGAAAATTCGATAATCAGGATTATTTCCTCAATGCTCTTCAATAAACTTTTGTATACTTTTATCCGTATATACCTTATGATCCCAATAACACTCCACATCTCGTGTAAGTTGATAACGAAACATACGAGTCATGGATTGCTGATATCGTTTCTGGAACATATTGAAGGAGTCATGAACATAATGAAGAACGGCATTAGGGTTGAAAGGAAAGAATTTCTGACAGTCATGCCAATAACAACCATAAAACTCAAAAACAGGTTGAGTGCTATGACATTAATTGACCTTGTATTTCCCGAAATATTTTCCTCATCTCTTCTAGTGTTCTTAGGATTTATCCGTTCTTTGTGTACCATATAAAACATTTCATGTTTTTCCACTATATTTGGTCTTATGATGGAAATCCAACACCTGGGCTACAGGAATATTATTATCTGGTAAGTGCAAAGTACGATATGTTCGCATAACAATACCAGCGTCGATGAATGATGTAATGTGCGATTGCAAAGTTTGTTTTCTCTTCTCTAATATCACTGAATTCAATATCTACTTCTGTGACAGTCTAAACATAGTCTTCCAGATAAGACAAGAAATCACGTTGTACGTTAAACTCATCGCCACTTATCACGCGCTCATTACGCCACATATCTAGTCACTGTTGCTTTAACGTGCTTCGCGATTCAAGATCATCCTATTCTTTTGGAGGATACGTACCGACATAATTCCGGGACACTTACGCAATCGAGATCTGTGTCCCGGCGTCCCGAGAATATTTCTCGGTAACGCTAAACTGTGCCGTATTTAAGCGAAGAAGAAAGGAAGGAAATATTATAGTTTGATTTTTTTTCATAAGATTAGGTATATAATTATTCTATTTAACTTGTATGGGAATTCAAAAGTTTAAAAAATTGAATACATAAAACAAATTTAATTAAATTCACGATTTAATTACTTTGGCATTGAACGAAGCATTCGTGCGAATAATTGAGTTGTTAGTTTGTTAAAAAATAATAGAAATCAAGTAAAAATTTAACGAAAGAAGTTCTTTGAAGATAAACTCTAACAGAACATATTGCCAATGAATTAACCGTACAAGATACAACACAAACAGACAAAACATGTGAAAGGGAATATCATACCTTGAATAAGCTAGAACAGATTCTGAGTCACGAAACAACAGATTCTGAGAAATTAGAAAAGCAATTTTGTTTACCAGAGGGGAGGGGTGAATCATCTGCTCACATTTGCTTAACTAGGGAAGCGAAGGTCTACTTAAATGACTAAAAATGTGATTACGTAATACTTGAACAACTCTATCTTATGGGAGAAAGTAAATTAGTATATAACACTTCTTTCCATTTTAAGCATTTCAAAGAATCTTATAATTTACCAGCGTCTCGGATTTTTAGTTTTGAAATATGGCAACCCTATCATAGGATATCCAAATAAATATTTAGTTTGCATCATTTAGACACAGTTAAGGGGACCGCGCCAAGGTTGGACGACGACAAGGTTGGACGACGACAAGCCTGGACACTTTTTGTATCCAAGCTTGTCGTTGGCCAACCTTGTCAGCGACCCAAAATGAGATATGTCAAAGCATCTCGGGGTCGATCCCGACAAGCCTGGACACCTTCAGGAATGTGTCCAGGCTTGTCGTTAGCCAACTTTGTCGTCAGCGACCCAAAATGAGATGTGTCCAGGCTTGTCGGGATCGACCACGACAAGCTTGGACACCTCAGGAGTGTGTCCAGGCTTGTCGTCGTCCAACCTTGTCGTCAACGACCCAAAATGAGATGTGTCCAGGCTTGTCGGGATCGACCGCGACAAGCTTGGACACCCCAGGAATGTGTCCAGGCTTGTCGTCAACGATCCAATTTGAAATGTCTATTCCAACAAACTAGTTAAGGCGTTTCCAGTTCATACATACATGCCCTTCAATATAGAGTTGCATGGCTCGCATCTATATCACGGTGGTATAAAAATAACACTGCAGTATAATCAGAGAGAACAGCTACCCTCGTACACCCATACAAGTGAATAAACAGTTGTATTTGTCAGATCATTTAATTTAGAAAACGAACATCTGGTAGCTTAATGAATTAATACCAAGGTTCTTCGAGACCTTTCGTATTCACCGACCAAGTGACCAGAAATGATGGTTAGTTGTCTAATATTGAAGGATATGACGAACACAACTATATATCCATTTATGTATTAAGTGTCCAGGCTTGTCGTTGGCCAACCTTGTCGCCAGCGATCCAAAATCGATCCCGACAAGCCTGGACACCTCAGGAATGTGTCCAGGCTTGTCGTTGGCCAACTTTGTCGTCAGCGACCCAAAATGAGATGTGTCCAGGCTTGTCGGGATCGACCACGACAAGCTTGGACACCTCAGGAATTCGTTCGAGTCTGGCGCAAGAGGATAAATTGAGAAGTGTCCAAGCTTGTCGTTGTCCAAACTTGTCATCCAACCTTGTCGTTGTCCAACCTTGTCGGAAGCGACCAAAATTAAGTGTCCAGGCTTGTCATCGTCCAACCTTGTCTGCGTCCCCAGTTAAGCACTGGAAGAAAACGAACTAGTTCAGATATTGCTTCAGCATGCACTGCTAGCAGGGTAATCGACCGTCTTCTTATTAAAAAGCCCTGTTCAAAGTATTTATCACATCTGGTAATTCCTCTGTGGAAGTTGGAAGTATAAACCCTTCTTGAGTTTCTTCAAAAGTACTGTGAGAGAGAAGTTCCTCAGGAATCCACGCTTAGGAAGGAATACGTGAAAAATATATAAAAGAAACTCTTATATATCATCCTGGACACAGTTGAAAACATTAACTTCTGTCTATGAGTGAAAGAAATAATATATTGTTGCATGCGTTTCATAGCTATTGGTGTGCTGAATATTCTAGAAGTGGAACAGGTGGCAGAAATATTCCTTGTGGATGCTGAGCATTTGGAGAAGGTAAACCATCTAATAATCGCTAGATGAATTGAAAACTCAAAGCAGATACTATTCCTGGGAGGTGTTCCGTACAATAGGTTCCTCTTACTTGTAACAGATACAATTAAGAATGTGCTAAAGGCAGAAAAAGCCTTAAGCGTTCTAGATCCGAAAATGGTACTCATAATCTGCCTGCACAAGAACTTCATAGACTATGCGAAGAAATTTGATTAAGATACTCCAACGTAGTTCGGTTTGTGTCGAACAAAAAAATCTTGAAGTGCCCATTACGACGCAAAGTACTAAAATAAGCTGTAACAGATATCCCCTCGACGTCGCAGCTAATGGTGACCCAGCGGGTGATTTGGCTCACAGATGTTCAATATTACAGCTCCAATCTTAAAAGGTAGCTGGAGGTTTCGAAAGAAAAGTTGCATCTGTGAATGCTGTTAAGCAATTACTTCAAGATACAGAAGAACGATATTGTTTACAATTTCTGAGAATTTCGTGTTATTTGTGTCGTGCATTGGGCGATTGGAGGCAAATTATGTAAGCGTACATGACTCCCTTCAAACTATAGAAGGAGTAAAGACGAGGTTCTCAACAATGAGAGGACAAACAACAGAGTTAGTTAGACAAATTCAGAGCCACTTTAAAGAACAATTTTGGGTACTGAATTTTAACCACTTTAGCTTATGACTTGAGCAGTAACTGAAGATCAACTTTGGAACGCGTTAAGAAAGATTATATGCCTGCATATGTAGCATATTTTAGATTTGCTACAGTGACACCATGCTACGTGGGAAGTACATTCTTAAGCTACAAGACGGTGCTGGTAGATAATAGCTGAAGTTTCACAAAAGAAAACCTGAAGAGAATTTTTGGATTTCACAGCAATCTTTGAGACTAGCAGAATTAAGAATTCGTGAACACTCTTCTTTTGTATGCATATTTTAAAACATTTCCTCTCTACGACTAGTACTCAGTACATGTTCCGACAAAGATTTTGTATTCTTTTCTGAAAATTATCTGTTTCATTAATCGATAATTAATCCAAATTTTCAACAAATATGTAAATGAGACGGAATAGTAAATGTAACTGAGGATAACTGCACAATTTTTCTATTGTTTTTCTGCACATTCTCCATTAATGAAATTTTCATTTCATTTAATATAGATCTGAATCCCTGACAATATTTTGTGGAAGACCCTGAATTAAATCAACCATCAATCGACTATTTCCTACCCTAGGCCCAAATACCCTGAAATCCTCACACAGTTTCCCCAAAAGCCTCCTGTCCATACAAGGCCAACTAAGCCCATGCCAATCATTCCCATCAGTAGGCCATTTATCATTCAGTCAACTTTTATGAAAGGTTCAGACACTGTGAGTTCCTAATAAATGGCCTTCTCATATGCCTCATGTACCTACAAGATAAAACAATCCTTGTCAGTCATTCGCCGATAATAGTCCAACCATCAGCCAGCCAACTCCTATCTTATTCCCAAATTCCCTGAAATCCTAATACGCACCTTCCAAGAAAACTCTTGCCCTTACAAAACTTTAATATTTCTAACCATTCTCCCACATTTTCCAACCAACTTCTATCGTAGGTTCAAGTGCCCTTTGTATCATAATACACACAGTTCCCAAAAGTCTTTTTTTGCTCCTATAAGACCAAGTAAGCACGTGCCAACCATCTACCAAAACCTTCGTGGGTCCAAGTACCCTTATGTCCTAATACATCCCGTTTCTAGAAGTTTCATGTACCTACAATACTGTGACGTTGAAGCAGCTGTCTCTCTTATCCTGCTCGTTTATTTCCCACATATTTGGAGAACTGCTCACGCTAATTCTTAGCGGTTGTCACAAAAGGAGATTAAACTAAAATTTACACCAAGAAATACTTGTAATTAATGGGAACTTAATCTAGGGGAAGAATAAAGGCTCCTGTAAATATTAATTGAAATTTATTACATGGTTAATAAAGCAACTTTCAACTTACATTCTGCTGTGTTATGAATAAGTAACATCTTATTTATTATCTCTATTTCCTTGAGGATAGAAGACGAAATGCAATTATACGACTGCTGTTCTTAATCGTGAAAGCTTTACGGTAGATAGACACATCATTGTGAAGTGTGATATGACATCCTTATAAATGAAAATTGTTTGTAGTAATCTCTGTTACATACCTTGATTGGAGTCTTGTACAACTGTGTAACAAGTTGCTCTCTGATGATCTTCGCACTGTGAATTCGACCGTTTCGAGCACCCGATGACTGATCTCTCAATCGAAGCAGCTAACGGAATCCCCTACAAGAGGCCCTGAGGCCCTTTTAAGTATTCTCGGGGGACACACCCAAATCTTGTGATAATCAGACCATACTTTGCGTCAGTTCCCTAAATATGGAAACCTATTGCCCTTTTGCCTTCTCATTGGTTCTTAGTAAGTGCCGCACCCAGGATACGATGCATGATACATATACACGTGTACGGATGATTCAATGTCATGTATCACAGAATTTTCCAAACATCCGTAATACTGAATAATGTTCCTCTCATTATTGCGACGTTGAAGTTATGATTGGGTTTGTATCCTATTAGATTACCATCAATAACCTTCACTGAGTAAACTTCCTACAAAAATTGCGCAGTGGTGGCAATATCAGTTATCTTCATCGTTTTACGTATTTCCTTTCTTTTGTTGCTAACCCAAAAGCAACCGAAGAGGAGAAAGATATCTATTAATCCCAAAATTTCAACCTCAACCCGTGCCAACCATTTCTCAATAATGTCCGATATTGAACCAATCAGATTTCCCATAACTCATATCAAAGCACACCATTATTAACTATACATTTGAAAGAAACTGGTAGCCAATGGTAGACCTTACAAGAAAACCAAACTATGACGGACAACGTTGAGCCATGATGTTCAACCATTGATCTCTATGACAGTCAGTGGTGAGCAACGGTAAGCGAATCTGTCAAAAGAAATTGTTTGCCCCACCGTGGCAGAATCAGCAAAGGAAACTAATGTTGACAACGGTGAGACAATACCCTAAAAGAAAACTAATGTAACCAACGTTAAGCCAATAGACCAAAAGTATACTAATGTAGCCAACAGTGGGCCAATCTATCAAGAGTTAGTTATGTTTCCCCACGGTGGACCAATGTATCAAGAATTCTGTGTTCTATACAATAATATATGTATTATTTACAAGTATAGTATGTACTCTTGTCTCGATTCTCGAAAACGGTTTCTCATATTGTGTTAAAAGAAAACGAGTTATGTCTTTCATGCATGTTCTAATACGATACAACGGTAGTTCTCATTGATTCTCGAAAAGTTTTTTCATTTCTTCTCGTGTTAGAGAAATGTCTCAACCTATAATTGATATATTTAAAATATAAACAATAACAAGAATATAATAAAATGTAATTTTGTGGATGGGTGTGGTATGAAGGAGCTGGAAAAGAAAAAAATCAATAGCAATTAAATTATCTCAATATTTATTGATTTCTCTAAAATAAGCAGTACAACTTTGTATTATGTCTCTTCCGGTAACGTAATGCTTCAGTGATAGAGTGCCCCACCAGTACTACCAAGTGTCCACAGTACATGCCTAGGTCTTGATCTTAGTCGTAGCCTGGCAGACTTTGTGTCGAGTTGGACAGTTTTGTTTGGGAATTAATGCTTTATTATAGTGCGTGGGTTCGCATCTAGTTTGCGATAAATGGCTTTTCTGATGGATAACAACCTTTCGTATGTTTTCTTGGAGTTCTCGAGTTTCGTCCCACTTTCCTTTATTTCATCATTAGATTCAATAATGTTATACTGTATGGACCATTGCTTCAAACCTACTCAATGATATATGCCATGTAATGATCAAGCAATATGTGCTCAGGATTTCTCGGAAGTTTCCCGTTTCCTCCTACTTTCTTTCTTTATTCTATCATTACAAAGAATCATATAAATTCAAAGATACGTTGTTTCACATTTCTTAACACTACTACTTATCACTGTGAGTTGTAAAAACCTGTTCTACATCCACTTCTCCCTCCTCCTCCTTCTCATTCCAATAATTGTTTATCCGTATACTTTTTATAATCAAATTAAAAATCTTTATAATTATTATTCAACATTCAATTTACAAGGGTAAATTTCTTTTTCCATATTAATTAGACATTATGGGGCTTATGCACAGTCGTTCTGACGCGTGATTACTGCGATACTCAAGAGTTCAACTATCATGTTTACTGCAGTAGTCAGGCCTTTAGTATGTTCCTAATCATACATCAAAACGACTCTGCATAAGGCCCACTGCGTCCCTAAAATTCTTGTTTCGCACCAACTTAAAATTATTTTTCTTGTGGCATAATTTAATATTTTATTAGCCAGCCAGTCATTTCTTAATAATAATAATAATAATAATAATAATAATTATTATTATTATTAATAATAATAATAATAATAATAATAATAATAATAATAATAATAATAATAATAATAAATCAGATTCAAGAAACTTCAGAAATCAAATGAAAATAATAAGTACAGTAGGCTTTAACTTCATGGTGTTAAACAAAAGGTTTCCATCTAGCACTGTCCTACAAACATAAAAACATTAAGTAATCATGTCTATATTAAATAAAAGAGATGTGTTATTTTAGCAGTCTCGTTGTGATTATAAAATTTGATACTAACAAGGCAGGGTACCTCGGTGTAACACGCCGATTTTGATAAGATTGCACAGACATACAGATCATCAAAAAAGAAGCGACACGTATTTTTTTATCGGCCAACAAGCGTATTGAAAGGGTCAAATAGGGACATAAAAATGGGGTCAAAATGAGATTTTATGCAATATAGCGAGAACGAGAAGAGATATCGGGAAAGGTTAAATGTACGAAATACTACCCATAGTTGACGCAAGCCATTGAGGTAGAACTTACCCATGTGAAGAAAGCAGAACATCCGGAAATGGACCAATCACGTTTACAACATATTCATAATGTGCTACAGAAATGAGTGAAGAGGGTGGCAAGGAGCAGGAAGAAAGAAAACACGAAAATGGGAAATACGTGTTTTTGCTTTGAGTTCATACGTCACCCGTTTGGGAAAGGGACGCAGATTCATCTCAGTGCACGAAGATTCATCTCTACACGCAAGAAGGATGCAAACGCCGTTCGTATAGGCAGCCAGCAAGACAGTACTGCACAGCGGGTTGCATATAAGATCAAAACCTCAAGTTGAGTGGTAGAAACGACTAATAGATGAAGGAATACGAGGTCAGATGACGTAGCACATTATGACAGGTGCAGCTACTGTAAGGAAAGAAAGAGCAAGTTGACGTTGTACACAAAATCAGTTTTAACAGGGAGAGTATTGGACGCGGCGTATGCAATACGAGCTGGTTTGAGTATACAAAGTTGCCAAACGCGAGGTGTAGAGCCAGCAAAGTGTATGTGCATTTGTGTCTTTCACAGGTACTATTCTCAACAAGACAAGCAAGGCGACGTTTAACTGCTTGTGAGACCTAGTGGTGAACATTGGACAGTGTGGTAGCTGGAGTGGTATTTGATTGTTGTGTAACTGGTGGTGTGTGCTTGTGCGTATTTGTGCGTGTGTAACAAAATTCAGGTGAGGTGTAAGTGGGCTTGTGACGTTTGTGGTCGCAAGATGGTCTATGTGAATCCCCTGAATGTGGTGGATATGCTAGTGGAGGCATATCAGGCAACACAATATGTCCGGACACCACGAACGGTAACGGAAATGGAGCTCAAGGACTATATTTTTAACATCCTAGAAAGTTTCAAGACGAATGGGCACATGTATGTTGAGATTGAAGAAGACCTATTATGCAGCAATAGATCAGACATCCCAAGTATGGCAAGTGAAGATGAGATGGATGAGTGGGATGGCCCAACGACCTCCAACGTACATACAACTGGAGTCAAGAGCAGAGATATTGTGGACATGGGATACAAGCGGAAGGCAGTATCGTTTTGGAAACGAGGGAAAAAGAGAAAGATGTCCTGGAAATCTGTACAGAAACACTTCAAGCGTGTCAAATGCAGAACAGATCTATATAGATGGGAGAAACAGATCACAGAAGGTGGAACCAAACGTGAAAAGCTAAACGTGATAGACCGAACTGTGTATGAAAAATTTGCGACAGCAAAACAGCGGCATTTAATTGTCCATAACACAGACTTGCAACGTTGGGCGTTAGAAGCAAACCAAACAACAGCCGTTGCTAATTTCAAAGCTTCGAAGAAATGGTTATGGCGCTTTAAAACACGTCACGGTATCGTCTCACGCAAAGTTACAAAATTTGTAACACATAGCATTACAGCGAAGGCCACACAAGTGCACGAAAGCGCTAAAACCTTCGTCCAAAATGTACAATCACTCATTACTGCTCATGGCGAGGATAACGTATATAACACAGATCAGAGTGGCTTTGCTTTAGAATTTCACTCTGGACGCTCTCTGGCTTTGCGAGGCGAGAAGCATATTACAGCAACAATGCAATCTCTACCTGCCATCACACATAGCTACACAATACAGCCTGTTATATCTGCCAGTGGAAGATTGCTGTCGCCCATGCTCATAGTCTTGAAAGAACTTCATGGTACGTTTGGGCCACGGATTCAGCAAACAATGTTCCGCCCACAAAACTTATATATTTGTGCATCATCATCTGGGAAAGTGACAAAACAGATCGTTAAGACGTGGTTCCAATCAGTGTTCCTTCCACAAGTCAATGAGCAAACGGTACTGTTAGTCGACTCGTGGACGGGTTATGATCGATCCGACTTGGCAACAATAATGCCACAGGACAAGCAGTGCAACATTATGACCATACCTACACACACAACTGGGTTAATACAACCTCTGGATGTGTATGGTTTCAGAATTTGGAAGAACTTCGTACGCAAAGTATCTGATGCGGTACGCCTTCAGCAACTCAACATCAATCTATACAGCAGAGACAATATACTGAAACTTCAATCCCTTGTGCATAATCAACTTTCATCTCCACGGTACATACATCTATTCCAATACGCATGGTTTTGTTCTGAATATCTTTCATCACGACCAGATTATTTTCCAAATCCAGTGGAGTTTTGTTTTCATCAGTTGACGTCATTGGTCTGCGAAGAAGCAGAGTGCCAGAACCCATCCATCATCAAGTGTTCGTGGTGCAAATACTGTTTTTGTTTGGACGATTTCTTCCTGAAATATCATTTTTGTGCTACTTATCAGGAGTGAGCGTCTTGTTTTCAGCATACACCTCTGCTGACTTTTATGTTGTACGTACATATGTACGCGTATTTTCATGATATAATGTAGATACTCATGCGTAGAACTGATATTGCTGTTGCTCTTTATCTTACATGTGGACCACCTGCTATTACATTCTACTGTGCAATGCATTTTGTGTGTGTGTGTGTGTGTTACTAGCTACAAACATTCCCGTTTCCAATATGTATCTCACCGTTGCACAATGGGCCAGAATCAGAATCTGACTGGAAAAAATGTAGCTTTGGCAACTACGCCTAATCTACATTCGAACAGCACAGTTGTGTTAAGTAATAAATAAGGTTTCTTGCTGCGTATCAGTAAACACGGATAACAGCATATAGTGGCGGCAGCAGCACTTCAAAATTGATAGTTCTTTATCTGTTTTATAGCGCGCTGAATTGGGATAGTATGAACGTAAGGTTTGCGGTTTAATTGCGCTTGTGAAAAGGCAACGAACGATCGCAAAATAATCTATGAGTAAAGGTATGTATGTGTACTTGCTGTTTGACTAAAGTTTTGATTGATTGGTTTACGTTACTGTTCTGTAGAAGCATTTCTAGAGAGTCGAAGTATTCACGTATTGAAGAACTGCTATTGGAAATTGAAATTGAAATTTAAAAATGTATGTTCATGTCTGTATTGAGATCTTTCGTCATGGTGTAGTTTGATATATGTATTTCGAAATACAGTTGTGATCTACTGCCCGTTCTTGCCCGATTTTTATATTTATCGTCTTTTCAAAGTTAGGTGTAGCGAGCCGGATATGTTCTTCGTGACGTGAAGAACCTGTACGAGGTATTGCGTTCTAAACCATCAAAAGAAGCATTTTATAATTATGATACGAACAGTTATGGAATGTAAATTCTTTCTGTGGATGTTTTTCTCAGTGTGAGAGTGACTTTAAGTGCCTTCAAAGTGATTTCGAGAAGCGTTGGAAGCTGTGTAATAGAATGACTGATAAATTTTTATCCAAATATAATGATTGGTTGGAAGGGCATATTAAGTTCTCTGAAAAAGTATTTACTGGTTTCAAAACGATCTCTTGAAGCCAAGAGCATAGGCCTTTGACAAGCAAATCAGGCAGACCTAGTAAACTCTTCGAAGATCCGGAAACAAAGTCGAAGAAAAAAACTTGTACAACCACTCGTTACAAAGCATTCTGAATAAGAGCTGGTGTTGGCTGCCCAATGTTCATTGAGAGCTGTTGGAAAAAGAGATGCCGCGGATGTATTAGGAGAAATCACTCAAACGACACCTAAGGGAGCAACAAAAATCAAAAAAGGCTTATCATTGGCCAAAATTCTCTCAAACACTTATTCTCCGGATGAAGTCGTGGCACTTATTATAGAAAACAACTTAACAAAAAGACAGTATGCACATTTGAGACTAGGTGCAAAGGCAAAACATTGTGACATATATCTGTCGTATAAAGTGGTGTGGGAAGCAAAATTAAAGCGTTATCCCAGAGAAAAGAATATTATATATAGTAACTGACACGTCAGCCGAAGATAATTTACAAGCAATAGTAAATCAGACAATTGAGCGCATCGTGATTTTACATGAAGATTATATTAAACAGTGCATCAAAGATGGAGACATAAAGAAATTAGTGTGTGAGTGGGGTTGCGATAGAAGCAGTTGTCATAATGTATATAAGAAGAAAGTTGAAACAGAAGATAAATTGAACTAGTGGCTCAGATATTTTTACTATCTCCTTCGTTCCCTTACAGTTGTATTCAACATCAGAGGTTGACAAAGCAATTTTGTTGCAAAATCCCAAACCATCGTCGCCTAGATTTTGTCGACCCATTAAATTATTGTACCAGATAAGAGAACTGAACTGTCGAGAAAAGAGGTATGTTCAATGGAAACGCAAATACGTAATTTAAAGCCTACTAATGTACCAATTCAGGAGAAGGAAGTAAATGATATCCCTAAACTTGTGTTCACAATGGTGAATGGGAAGATGTGAAACTCTGTTACAGAAACTTCCTCCTCAAACGTACTCCTTGAAGGCACTTAAAGTCACTCTCACACTGAGAAAAACATCCACAGAAAGAATTTACATTCCATAACTGTTCGTATCATAATTATAAAATGCTTCGTTTGATGGTTTAGAACGCAATACCTCGTACAGGTTCTTCACGTCACGAAGAGCATATCCGGCTCGCTACACCTAACTTTGAAAAGACGATAAATATAAAAATCGGGCAAGAACGGGCAGTAGATCACAACTGTATTTCGAAATACATATATCAAACTACAACATGACGAAAGATCTCAATACAGACATGAACGTACATTTTTAAATTTCAATTTCAATTTCCAATAGCAGTTCTTTAATACGTGAATACTTCGACTCTCTTGAAATGCTTCTACAGAACAGTAACGTAAACCAATCAATCAAAACTTTAGTCAAACAGGAAGTACACATACATACCTTTACTCATAGATTATTTTGCGATCGTTCGTTGCCTTTTCACAAGCGCAATTAAACCGCAAACCTTACGTTCATACTATCCCAATTCAGCGCGCTATAAAACAAATAAAGAACTATCAATTTTGAAGTGCTGCTGCCGCCACTATATGCTGTTATCCGTGTTTACTGATACGCAGCAAGAAACCTTATTTATTACTTAACACAACTGTGCTGTTCGAATGTAGATTAGACGTAGTTGCCAAAACTACATTTTTTCCAGTCAGATTCTGATTCTGGCCCACTGTGCGTTGCTCCCATTGCACAATATATATGCAACCCACTGTGCAGTATTGTTTCACTGGCTGCCTATACGAACGGCATTTGCATCCTTCGTGCTTGTAGAGATGAATCTTCGTGCAGTGAGATAAATTTGCGTCTCTTTTGCATATGGATAACGTATGCACCCAAAGCAAAAACACGTATTTTCTATTTTCGTGTTTTCTTTCTTCCTGCTCCTTGCCACCCTCTTCACTCATTTCTGTAGCACATTATGAATATGTTGTACATGTTATTGGTCCATTTCCGGATGTTCTGCTTTCTTCACATGGGTAAGTTCTACCTCAATGGCTTGCGTCAACTATGGGTAGTATTTCGTACATTTAACCTTTCCCGATATCTCTTCTCGTTCTCGCTATATTGCATAAAATCTCATTTTGACCCCATTTTTATGCCCCCATTTGACCCTTTCAATACGCTTGTTGGCCGATAAAAAAATACGTGTCGCTTCTTTTTTGATGATCTGTATGTCTGTGCAATCTTATCAAAATCGGCGTGTTACACCGAGGTACCCTGCCTTGTATGTTTCAAAACAAACCATTCAGGTTTTCACGTATTCATAAATACGTTATCTAAATATTAGACCGTTGACCTGTCTACATTTCATTGTAGCTACTGCTTTTTACTTATGCTGATACACATTCCACCAAATTCTACTTTTGTCTGTTTCTTTTAGCCATAAAGGTATGTGTAATACTGAAACCTGCAATATTTTCCAGTGATTAAAATTTCAAATTTTGTACCATGCAAATGAAGTAACAATATATATATATATATATATATATATATATATATATATATATATATATATATATATATATATATATATATATATATATATATATATATATATACAGAGTGTCTAAGCAGGAAAGGACCATATTTGGGGAGTAATAGAATGGGTAATGACGAACAAAAGGCTTATATAAATTATTAATTCATTCCCCCTTCGTTTTCGAGATTTCAATAAAAAAAAACTATATTTTATACACATTCCTTTGAAGGCACACATCTCCGGAACTAATAAAGTTATCGGAGTAACTCAAAAAGAGGTAGGTAGCACTAATAATAAGCATTAGATACGTATGATATTCATTACACTCACAGATCGCAGTATCCCACACAAACTCCAGAAATCCAAAAATTTGTGAATCTGTATCCTCAAATCGGGATATCGAAACCTGATATCCTAGAATGTAATGAGGAAAAATAGCCAATTTCTACATCCAATGTACACTATAATAAATATTACATAAGTAACTAAAGTTGTGGTGTAATACGACTAATGTAGGACGTACAGCGCAGGCCGTATCCAGAGAGTCTAGGGGGCCAGGCCCCCTAAAATTTTCACGGTATGCTTGCAAATGTACTATAATAAATAGTGATGAACTATAATATTTTTGGATCGGGCCCCCCTACATTTTTGGGCTGGCTACCGGCCTGGTACAGCGTAAAAATGCATGAATAAAATACCGAACTATGGCGTAATTTGAAAATGTACTTTGTAACATATCAAAGGAAACGGAGGGTTGTACAACTAACAGAATTGGATATCAAGGGTATTACGAAATAATCATGCATCAATAACAATTCAATATGTTCTCATACGTTTGTAGTTTTTCTTGGTTGCCAAGAAGTGGCGGTGCTAAGAACTCCAATTGCGTGTTAGGACACAACAACGAATGAAAAAAGCAAACGAATGGAACTGGAAAACGTACAATAATATGTTGTTAAAGGTAACTTGCCATAGATTCTGAAGACGTCAGGACTAACTATCGCACGTACTAATGAACAGCTACAATAGTTTTATACGCATATCCAAATGAATGTATGTTTGAGCGGAACATTAATTATCGTTGTTCATAGTAAGGTGCATAAAAAATTGTGCATCTGAAATGCTAGTGTGATTTACATTATAAATAAGCCAGTGGTGAGTGACAATGGAGATATTAGGACAAGAAATGTGCTGACTTGGCGACACAGTGATTAAGAAACAAGTTTCATAGGAATAACAATGTGCTTTTTGTCTATGGTTTCTACAACGGTAGTTCAAGGCGTGCAGCTGAAGAATATAGGCGACCGTATCCTGGTCACAGAACACTAGATCGGCGAGTATTCTCGCATTTGTAGGGACGTTACGTAACACTGGCAGGCTTCGAAGTGCACAATTACTATCTAAACATCCCCGCCAGCACATCCCTGACAAAAAGTACAAAGAAAAGATTCTGGCATATTACCCTCCAAAACGGAATAGATGTGGTACAGTAGGACAAAACGAAACAAATAGTTGATTGATTTGTATTTACATTCTACATCAGCAACGGAGGAATATATAACGAGACCTCGTTTAAAAGAGGATTTGATCTTTGTAGTGCGTTCGACTCGGGACCTAATGAAGCAACAGTATGCACTCTGGTCATTAGACTAAGAAAAAAACTTTTAAAAACTAAAAAGGAAAAAAGCATAGGAGAATTACTGACTGTGACCTTGTGTTGATTTTGCATTGTGGTTTTAGAGCCCCTATTTACTAGTTCAAGTTTCAATGCCGAATTCTAACCCTTCTGCATTAGCGTGCCTCTTCACAATTCAACGTTAAACCTAATATGTTATTTAGAAGGTAGAAGAAACAAGGTTTAGATTATCGAAAGTTTATCTAGGGAGAATGTTGCAACGAGAACCCTATAAAAATATCTCAAGTTTACTCTGTATAAAGCTGTATTGTAAGTAGAGTATATTTCAAGTTTTCTTTAAAAAATAAATAATTCAGAATTTATTTTCTGAGTTTGATAGCTTCAGGAAAAATTCTTAATTTACAACTTATTTTACCTGAAGCATATCACTGGCCGATCTTGAGCGAAACGTCCCTCCATTACCAAGAAATAAAACATTCAAAAAGCGAAAAGGCAACGATACCCTACTTCAATAGAAACACTTGCGCCTATACCAACTAAAAGGACATGGATAACACAGATATCAGTTCCACTCCAAACACTGAACTTGGGAATGATATGGAAATGGATGATATAAAGGCTACCTCAATCGTGACTAACACTTGGATATACATATATGATTTTCCCTTAAACAGTTCAGCACCAAATATTGTATTAAACAAGTTAGTTTCCTGTTCATTAAAAGATACACTAAGTGCGAGCTATAGAAAGACTACAAACTCGTGCAAAATATTTATTCCCAGAGCAATCTAAATATGCTACTGATTTTTTTCTTTTAAAAAAACTGAGACCATCAAAGCAGTTATTTGCCATTTTCTACTAGATACCAGGTTACAGGACATCACTATGGATCTGAAAGGAAAAAACTATTCTGTCTTCACTGTCATGCAAATGACAACCCGAAACCGAAAGACCGGCACGGGAAAATATCTGTTCCGTTATTCATGGTTACCTTGAAGAAGGCTGTGTGTGCTACCAGTATCTTCAAAGGAGATCTACTGCTCTACATGATAGTTTGCATAGTACCACTTTACAAAAACATTACTTGCAATGCTTCAAATGTCAAAGAATTGGACATTCGAAAGCTACATACCAAGTCAAGCCTCGGTGCGTTAAATGTGCTGCCTCACATTGAACATGCGAATGTGCCAAGAAGGACAGAGACACACCAGCAAAATGTATTAATTGCAAGGGAGCTCATCCAGCCAATTTCTCAGGATGCCCACGCATTTAGCAAGATGAACTTCGAAATCTACAAATACAGTACAAGTACCTCTTCCCGTAAATTCTGCTTCTTCCCCTTCAAAATCAGAAACTACAAGCTTACAGCCATCAATAGACATCACCAGCACTTCACCAACCAAGACGTCATCCGGAGGCAAACTATCCTCTGAAGATCTAGCGACAACCATGACAGAACTTTAATTTCTCAAGAATCTTCAACTTTCCAATATAGCCTAGTACTCTTAATTCGAGCCTACAAACCGCGAGTTAAAGTCGCTCCTGATCCACTAAGTAAATTCATTTTTGTCATAGAACTCTTCACGGAACTTCTGTTATCAAGATCAACAATACCTTCTCAGATCCAACAGTAGGAAAAGCCTCCTCCAACTCAGTCACGACAATCATCTTCAACATGCATCGATCTGATACATCCAATTACTTTAGTCCCTAGTAACATATAGCCTGCACCATTCAAAAAATTTAACCTTCATCAAATTAAAAATATCTCTGTCTACAGAGAAGGTATTGGTTTCTACGGCCCGCCCATCCTCGGATGGGAATGAAACTCTTGGGGAAAAAATTGCGAAGACAGTACTTATGCATGAGCTATAAAAATATTAAAATATAATACGTAGACTATCGAGAAATGCTGTTGCATGTAATTTTTTTGTCCTACGTAGGCTGCAGAAAATACGTTCAGAGTTTCAAGATACACCACCAGCTACAATATCACATATATCCAAATTTTGGAAGCCTTTACAGCATTAATAACGCAAGTGAGACGGACATGGCAATGCTCATCAAGAGTACGTTATTGTCGAATACTATGACCATGATATAAGATATTTTAAAACAACAGAAGAAAGTCATAAGGAATTTGAAATTTAACTGTTTTCCAAAATGTTTCAATTGGATAAATTCATTGGATAAATATTACATCCAATCACGTGGATGATTTCAGTAAACGCAAAGATCGTAATACCGCGAGCAGCAATTTGATATTGCAAAGAGTTCCGGAGATATTAACCCTAGGAATTTCAACGTAGGGAAATGGAGTTTTTTGTTTAAAAAGGTTCTAACAATGTTATCACGCAATTGTTCCTTTTTAGTCGCTCGTAGTTACGGTTACTTAGATAATTTGCAATAATTATACTAAGTACATAAGTAGCTTAAAAAATAGCGTAATTGGTCCGACAAGTCCCTTCCCCTTAGGATGAGGTTACCAGAGCCGGCTCTACCATATGTGCAACCATAGGCGTAGCCACGGGGTGTGCCGGGTGTGGCCAGGCACGCCCAAATGGGCTGCTTTATCAAAGAGAATTAAAGGCAGATATTTCAATATAAGAAAAAATTAGCGGCCATTTTCTTTTTTTCAGGGCAAAATTATTAAAAGTACAAATTATCAGAAACATTAAACTTGCTGAATATAGCCTCGAATTCTACATCCCTTCCTCAAGTTACTCCAAAGTTCAGATGTAAATCTACTTTACGCTGTATCTAGTGCCAGATCGCTTCGCAATACTGTGCAATCCATGAGAAATTCGTCTCAGTTCATGGAGCTTTACAATGAAGCTATAAGATCTGTGATAGTCTGGAGATTTCAATTCCTCCAATGAAGGGCGAAAATTTCAGTCTTGACAAATCAAGTCAGCTTGCAGTATTTGTACGAAATAAAGAGGAGATGACAATTTCTTGTTCTTATTCTCTTTTTGATTCAGTTGTTTGGTGGTATTGATGAGAGGTTTAGTCAAGAAACTACTGGGTCCTCAGTGTCGAAGAGAATCGGATTGACTTGAATGTAAAGGATGAAGAAATACCCCTCTTAGCTAGAACATTCAAATTGTCAGGAGACGAGTTGGCAGCAGAAGTAAGACTTCTGAAAGTAAAATCGTCAGTACCTAAAGAACGTTCTTCTGTTATGCTACAAGAGTGGTTTCGGTGATTGGAAAAAGAAGATATTTACTGCATTCTACGGCGCTGTTATACCTCTTACAAAAGTAAATTAAGAGCAACTAAACCTTCCTCTTGATATTTGTTGAACAGGAAAGAGCTTCGTCTATTGATGTAGATGAAGTTACTGCTGAATTTAAGAACATTGTACCTTTTGACAGACGTCTCTTGTTACAGATTATCTGCATTTTGATATATTTGTTTAAAACATTTATGAATATTGTGCGTGTGTACAATTTCTATACAATTTGATTTTTTCCACTACATAGCTATATCCAGAAATTTTCAACTCTATCATTTAGTGATTTATATTCCTTTAAAAACATTAGTGAAATTAAAGAGCCAAGTGATTGTATTGTAAAGCTACAGAGTTATTAAAAAGGCACAAGACCTAATTTGTTTTCTTTGTGCACACCCAAATATTAAGTTCTAGCTACGCCTATGTGTGCAACACGTGCATTTGCACAGAGCACCAAAATGTGTTATAACTATATTATTTAAACTAAATATTTCTTGTTGGAAACAGACGTCATGATGATGATAGTTAAACTTACTAAGCTGACCTATTTGAACACTACATTCATAAATCATGTTTAGGTCGCATTAGTTTAAGATCACATGGACAGCGCTAAAGCCAAGGGGTGAAACAAATTCCAGCATGACTTGCTTGATTGTTGTCAAATACAAGAACTCCACTTTCCAATAGTAGCGAATACCTATTCCATTTAGTTTGTTATTACAGTTTTGATTTGAAAACTAGTCTTGTCAAATACAAGTTCCTTATCATTGAAGGTGAAAAGTTTTTTTTTTTTTTTTTTTTTAAATAACAGACAAAGAAGAAAAATCAAGAAATAAAAGAGCTAGTTGCACTGCAATTGCAAACTGATATAGTGAGATTGAAGTTAGATATTGAATTCTATAAAAAGGATTACCCTATTTCTTCTGCAGACGTGTTTGCTTTATCTTTCACTACCATAGGCCAAATAAATTATTATTAAAAGAAAAATAGAAATAATGAGGTTGTATTTGTAGTGTTTAGGTCCTTCTGAGTGCGAGCGTTTTTCCCTCCCCTTTGTTGTTCATGATAGGGTAGCATACTTAAAATCGTGGCTTTTAAGATTTGTTCTTTATGAAGAAAGGGGGTGACAAATTATATGTCATTGCACGGGACGACAAATTGCCTAAGACTGACCGTGCCTGTTGCCTAAAAGAACTTAGGATGACGACTAAGGTTTAAAACACGGATAGAGATTGTTATGACGAATTTCTAAGAAAGTTTTTAAATGGCTTGCTTTCCTCTGGTTCTATAACATTGCAGTAATAATTTTTTGGTAATTATAATTACTCTTTTGTCGAAATCTCCTTTCTTATTTCGTTAAAACAATGAAGCTAAAAAGTAATCCTAAATAATAGAAAATGTATACAGTATAAGTGGCTTGATTTTTATCTTGCTATTACGTGTACGTCATAAATGTAGATTATCCATATCAAGTATAGTAACGAAGTTGAGCAAATAAAATAAGTGATAACGGGTTAAAAGCTGTTTATTATCTACATTTTTATGTTGCTCCAATGGTAAAAGCAACTATCATTAACTAAATGGTAACTTTGTTTCATTACAATGTTTGATTTTTTTTTCTTAACACGAGAAATATTTTTTGTGTATGTTTGTAGCTTATGTGATTCCCCCCCTTCTCTCTTTCCCCTTGTATTCAACTCGGTTACGTGAAACAATCCCTTGCATTAGAAGGAAGGAGCAGATCATCCCATAAGTAATGCTGTATTCTTCACCGTAAGGAAAAGAACAATCTATCTGGAACACTATCGCTAGTCAGGAAAATAGTTTCCATCGGACTTCACAACACTCTATCACCTGTCAACTAGATCTTGAACCCCTCGCTCACTGTCCGTCGCACGTCATCCTCATCTTGCAGTGTTTTCCCGGAAAGGTAGTTTTGCAAGCTGCGAAAAAGACAAAAGTCTGTTGGTACAAGATCCAGTGAAAATGCCCGGGGGGCGGTATTCCAGCCACATTCCTTGATTTTAGCACATATCCCTCTTGCCCTCTTGCCTCATCATTGTGGATGAGCACACCTTTGCAATGAACAAGAGTCTAATGTTTCTCCAATGAAGTTTAAAGAGTCTAATGTGCAATGTTTCTCCAACAATAGAGTCCGTAGACGTTTAAGCTGCTTACAGTAGACATCCGCACAAATTGTCTAGTCGTGTGGAAAGAGCTCAAAATGGATTATACCACGGATATCCCACCAGACTCTACACATCACTTGCAACAGTGGAGATCATTTTGGCACAGTTCCTGCGCCACCCCCCCCTAGGTAACCACTGACATTTGTGTGTCGGGGAAGGATCCCCAGCCCCGGACACTATTGGAAAACAAAGCTTTTTGGAAAACCTTTTAATCTTAATATATGATAATAAACATAGTAAAGCACAATAGTATACCACACTGTTTTAATACTTTGTATAGCCAGAAACTATGCACAAAGAAGTGCAACACACTTGACATTGGATGTGAGGTAATGTTTCCAATTGGAAACTGGGGAGGTAGCCCCGGGACAGTTTACTTTATTGTTTGTTTCTGTCCACATGTCTGAATACTAAGGATGGCCAGAACCGGTTCCTGGTGGAACCGGTTTTCGGGTCTGAACGGATCCGGTTCTAGAAGATCCGGTTCCGGAACCGGTTTTTCGGATCCAGGTCTGGAACCGGTTCTTCGGATCCAGGTCTAGAACCGGTTCTTCGGATCCAGATTCTTCGGGTCCAGGTCTGGAACCGGTTCTTCGGATCCAGGTCTGGAACCGGATCCAGAACCGGTTCTGAAAACCGGATCTCCAAGAACCGGTTCCGCTGGAACCGAAACTTAAAACCATCCTTACGCTAAACCCGAGCTGCTGGCAGGCTGTGAACAGTATGCTAGATGAAATGGTGGAAGCAACAGGCAGGCGCCCAGGCGGCGACAGCTTGTCTCATTTGGCTAAATAAACTTTGTAACGTGCAAACTCATTGGCTAAACAGGCAAACTGGCCAATTCATTTGGCTAAACACCCACTGGTGGACAAAAATTTTTTTCTGGATACACAAGCGGGTCTGGGCGGGGAAGGCACAAGCGCATGGTCCTCTTTGCATTTTTTTTGAAGGTGAACTTTGTACCTCCTTTACGGGTCTTTGGGGACTTTCGGATCCAGGTCTGGAACCGGGTCCTAAGATCCGGTTCTGGAACCGGGCTTCAGATCCAGATCTGGAACCGGTTCCTAAGATCCGGTTCTGGAACCGGGTTTTCAGATCAAGATCTGGAACCGGTTCTTAAGATCCGGTTCTGGAACCGGGTTTTCGAATCTATTTCTGAAACCGGTTCCTAAGATCCGGTTCTGGAACCGGATTTTCGGATCCAGGTCTGGAACCGGTTCTTCGGATCCAGGTCCGGAACCGGTTCTGAAAACCGGATCTGCGAGAACCGGTTCCTCGCGGAACCGGAACTTTGTGGCCATCCCTACTGAATACATACGTCACAACTGCTTATTTGATGTTATATAAATAATAATTAATTACATAGACCACTATATTTCCTATCTAACAAGCAACGTATGTTTTTCGCAGTTACATCATTGGTTTCCCTTTTGCATTTTACCTTACATTGATATATCACACATCCCGCTTCTCATTTCAATACATTACGCTATATCCAAGATCACGGTTTTCAAGATGGCTGCCAAGTCAGTGTTATAGCATATCAAATATCTTGATATCATTTTGGTGCTGCCCATCCTTTTCGTTTTCCTCATAAATGGGTATCTTGCGACGTTTACCTTATATCATATTGTCGTGTGATGCGCTATGTTGTGGAGCATATCTCCGGTGTTTCTGAATATGGGCAGCTAAAATTTGGCACTTTTTCTTCTTTTCTATTATGTATCCTCTGGACGAAGTTTTAGTCGGATCTGATCCTGCCTTGTTCTGTACGTTGCTTGTAAGAACATTCAAAGGTGTCCGAGGCTAGGTGCGACGTATAACCACAAACAATGCTATAAACTGTTCCCACAAGAATAATTTAACCTTTGCAGTAGAAATCAATACACAAGATATTTCTACCGTAATATTTAAAATAGTAATAAAATAAAATGCTTACCAGTAAGTTCACAACGAACACTGTGAGTTTGTTGCGCGCCAAAAGACGCATTTGAATTCTAACTAAGCACTACATTTCTGCTTATTACAACGCTCCACTCGGACTGAAAGCTAAACTCTTCTCATTACGGCATCTGCGAGATCAGTTTATACTATTGATAACAGATACCTTCTGCTATTTGTCGAGAATAGGTAGAACTACTTAGTGTTGTGGCTGAGTGCCGTCCGGGGCTTGGGACACTTCCCCTAATGTTACGGGAGATGAATCACTTTTCGTCCCTGGCACCATTGTCCAGAAATGGCTAGTGTGTATGACGAGTGAGCCGAGAACAATAGATGTCCACCGTCTGCTGCTTCTGTTGAACCGCTAACGCATGGGATAGCCATTTACCGAATTATAACATGTACCTAAGGTCTTGCAGATGACAATGAACGATCGAGTGGGTGACAGAGTTCACTAGCTAGTCCTTCACCAGGTTGCGTTGGATTTGCCTCCACTACTGTTCCCAGGGTGCATAGGAGTAACTGGGACCCAGGCCTCTTAAAAGCAATATTGGCCACCCCAGTTTTTAAATTTTTACTGTACGAAAGTAATGTAATAACTGTATCTTAATTTACGCAAGACCCTTTTACTGGCTTTTACATTCGATACATTTAATATACTTCGTCCACCCATCGATTTTTGAATATGGTCTTGGTACCTGGATGCAATAAAAATAGCTGAACCACTATGATAAAGCCCTCTCTAACTGGAACATCCTTGCCTCAATTAAAAATAAAATCTGACCTAAAGCAAATCACATTTAATAAATAATAGTGTTAGAGTTAAGGCAATGTATGCTTGCTTTCATCAAACGCATTATCTGATAATTATTTATTAAGAGAGATTTGCTTTGCTCAAATTTGATTTTCAATTAAAGCACAGTAGTGGTTGAATACGGTATTTAAGATTCTCAGAGTAAATTTATTAGACCTTAGTACGTTTTATAATAGAAAAAAGTCAAATTTTTCCACTGCTAATCTCAAGAGAATGTTCGATCTCTACATTTAAACATATATACCCATGTCAAAGACACTATTAAATATTGTTTCTTGCTTTCCTTTTTTTAAATTTTAGTTACTATTAATCCATAATAGCCTTCTTTTAGGTAATAATATTGTTCCCCTTTGTTTTTCTGCTTTCTATAAGTGCTGGTGGTGGTGTTAACAGTTGATGAACATACGAGGGATGTCCAATAAGTTATCTACTTAGACAGGAAGGAATGCAGATGGGCTCACCCAGGTCCGTAGCTCATCACCATATTATAGTTCATTTGCAAGCCTACTGTGAAAATTTTAGAGGGGTGCATTAAAAATTTAGGGGGCATGCCCCCCTGGATACGGGCCTGGGCTCACTTGGTCATGGAGGTCTATGCACCGTTGCCTTGATGAGTGGTGCTCTAACTTCTACAAACCCATTGTTTGCGGCGTCACCAAACACACTGCCCACGGCCACTGCAATGTTCCGACTGACAAATTGGGCAGCGTGGCTCCCCACAGTGGCCTTGCATGCGTGTCAGGCGTTATTATGCTCCGTTTCTCCCTTCCTGTCTAGGTAGATAACTTATTGGACGCCCCTCGTATTACAATAGCAGAGAGACCGTTGAAATATCAAGAATAGTTTTAACTTTTGCCATTTTATTTAATCGAAAAGTGTAAATGGCAAATAAAAAATAGTGAAAATTACACTCATCGAATGAGGATGTGAAACGTAATTTATAAAGTTTTATAAGCTAATCCGTAATCACTGGATGTAATTATAAAAACTTGAGTTTGTTATTCTCGTTGCTGCTAGTGGGCATTTGCTACTAAACTTTGAAATAAAATGAAATTAAATCTCAGAAAACATTCCAAGATTATGCCCTTTAGGTAAAGGGAGACGAATGATTAATGCAACGAATAATGATGATAGAAGAAGATTTGCTGAAAGTTCATCAGAATGTTGCAAATGCCATACATTTTATTTTATTATTATATCTCGTACATCTTGTCTCGTCACAAATTTCGAGTGTCTTAAATCTCGACTCGTCTCTTGTACATCTCTATTTGAGATGTTAACTTTTGACCCCTTCTCACCCCATGCTGATCTTAATAAGTGTGATTATTAATATGTGTGGCATCGAAAACTATGGATTCGACACTAATATTGATTATTTTCGATTATTTTTACATGTCAACCCCGGAAGTTAAACATTAATATAGGGAGTGTCACCAATCAACTTAGATTTGGAAAACTATGGATTCGACACTAATATCGGTCACTTTGGATTATTTTTTTTCTGTCACTATTCCCCCCTTTCCAAAGGTACTAACGGGAACTGAACTTGGATTTAAACGACATTGAAAGTGTCGCTATTCATCTCAGCGACTCCGAAAAACTGAACTTTACACTAATAACAATCGGTAATTTTATTCCTTCTACTCTCTAGCTGGGCTAGGGAGTTTTACCCCAACTGGGAGGTGAGCTTGTACTTAAACGGCATCTGGACTGTCAGCAATCAACTTAGGGAATCCGAAAAGTATGGATTCGACTGATATTAGTCACTTTCAATTATTTTTACGTCACCATTCCTCACCCCCTCTAGAGTACTAATAAGGGATGAATTTGGATTTAAAGGCATCGAAAGTATCAATGTTCATCTCAGCAACCCCAAAAGCTACAGATTCAACATTAATATCGGCCTTTATATATATAATTTTTGTCACTCCTAATCCCCCTAGGGGTGCTAGGAGGGTGTTACCCCAATGGGAAGTGATATTGAATTTAAAAGAGTAGCGGAACTGCCGCCAAATCAGCTCATTGAACCCGAAAACTAGGAGTTCGACACTAATATCGGTCAGTTTTGTCTTTCCTCCTCCCACTCCCCCTAGGTGTGCTAGGGGATCTTACTTTACTTCCTCAGTATTCTTTGCTAGATTGTAAGTAATATGTACCATGTTTGGCTAAAACTGTTTCAGCCGTTCCAGTTATGTTGCAATACGAACACATTTCTCTCTCTCTCTCTCTCTCTCTCTCTCTCTATATATATATATATATATATATATATATATATATATATATATATGAGGTAGTATCAAAAGTTTCGACTAGTTCTGCAACATGCTAATAGATGGCAGCGCAATAGTTTCCTCCTTTGGAAATGTATTTGTCCCAGCGTATAGGCAGGTTCTTGATGCCCTCATCGTGAAAAGAACAGGATCGTGTCACCAGCCAGTTGCGCACAAACTCTTCCACACTCTCGTGATCTTCAAATTGTTCCCTTCTAGAGCTTCTTTAAGCGGTCCGAACAAATGGAAATCGCAGGACGATAAGTCCGGACTGTAAGGAAGAAGTTCAAGTGTAGTCCAATGCATTTCCTGTAGCTTCGAGCTGCAAAATGGGGTCGCGCATCGTCGTGCAGGAGGATCTGTCGAATGAATTGGTCTCGTCTTATGCGGCGATATGCAACTCCTGCCTTGTTCAATAGCTCGGGGTAGTATTTAGCATTTATTGCAGAGATGTGCGTCTACGCGTAAAAAAACGATAGTTTACGTTTACGTGTCAACTATGCATAGACAATGACTATGTAGAATATGTCAACAACACGTAATTTAATATGGCGTCGTGGACAATAAAGGAGCTTTCTTTTGTCGTTACCTTGCGAAATTGCGTACAAAATAAAATGCCTAGACCAGCGAATAGTAACTTTCGAATACTTAGTTTCGTCTTGATGAAGGAAAATGAAAAATATTATGCATTTTGTAAAATATGCAAGAAAAAATTGGCAAATACAGCAGCTTCAAGACTGAACGCTCACAGGTGAGAATTAGTTTTGTAAATTTCATTATAAAAGCAGTGCTCGAAGTGGAAAATCTAAGGAAGTGGTATGTGCAGAGCAGAGTAAGCATACAGATTAGATAATTCCCTCTACTTTTTATAAGTTAGTCATTTCCCTAATCTTTCGCTGCACCGAAGCAAAACAACTGCATGAGGAAATATGAACAAACGAGCAACGAAATTCTTCCTTACATTTGATAGTGGTTGTCTACATAGTCTACACGAGAAAAGGTGTAATGTAAATTACGTATAGATTACAGTAGACAATCGCGTAGACGTAAAATTATAGTTTACGGCACATCACTGATTTGTTGTGCGTCGCCCATGTAAAAAGTCAATCAGCAAAATGCCTCGCCGATTGAAAAAACGGTTGAAAGAACCTTGTCAGATGACAGTCGAGTCTTGGCTTTCACTGGTGCTGGCTCCCCTTTCCTCCGCCACTCCTTACTAGCTTGTTTGGATTCAGGAGTGTAGTGGTGAACCCATGTTTCGTCGCAGGTGACGATCCGACTCAAAAATGCATCGCCTTCTTCAGCAGACTTTGCTTTAAGCCTCTGACAGACCTTCAAATGTCTCAACTTCAGGTTTTCGGTCAAAAGGTGAGGGACTCATCTGGAACACACTTTACGAAACTGTAGATCGTTCTTGATTACTTGACAACTCCCATAGCTGATTCCAAGTTGCTCTGCAATTTCTGATACTGTTACTCGTCGATCGTCATCAATAAGGCCTTTAACCGTACGAATGTTTTTTGTCCGTAATGCTGGTCCGAGGACGGCGATCGTATTGCTGATTTTCCACACGTTCTTGTCCTTCCTTAAACTGTTTAAGCCAGGCATACATACTCGTCCTTGACAATGTTTGATCCCCGAACTGTGCAGTCAATCTCTGGCAAATTTCTGCCGCTGTAACTCATTCACGAGCAAGAAATTTTATAATTATGCGTTACGCAGTGGAGGGGTGCACCTGTTGCTCCATCATGAGCGGTGCTGACGAAATGGCGGGAAATATTTAACAGCATGCTGTCTCCACTCCCAGCGGTCCCGCCTAAACATAGCAGAAGCGCGCGGCTAGTTCCACCAACTGTTGTTCAGGAACAAAAATCCCATTTATATTCGATCCCCCCTCGTACATCGGGAACTTCGCATTTGATGCTATTTTCACTACGTGTTACCACGTCTGCGATTTCATAATGAACATTATTTAGAACGAGTGAACATGAAATTCTGTGTAAAACATCAAATCCGCACACAGACGATTGACATGATTCGTCAAGTGTACGGTGATGCTGCTATCAGTCGTTCGAAGAGTTTTGAGTGGCACGCGCGTTTGAAGAGCGGAAGAACATCACTGGAAAGCGATGAGAGATCAAGATACCTTGAACGAGCACAACACTCGTAAATGTGGAAACCGTTCGGCAACTTGTGCATGAGGATCGTCGAAGAACAATCCACAACATTGCTGCCATTGTTGGTGTGCCGTACGGAAAAAAGCAGACAATCCTGAAGTATGATTTGAACATGCGTCATGTTGCTGCCAAGGTCACCTCCAGGTTGTTGACCCACGAGCAGAAGGAATACTGCGTTGAAATCTGTCAAAAACTCCATCAGCGTGCCATGGATGACCCGTCCTTCATGTCGAGGATCATTACAGGTGACGAAACTTGGGTGTACGAACCAACTATCTTCACAATAGGAGAGCCCATCATCTCCACAACCGAAAAAGACGAGGCAGGTCCGCTAGGCTTTTTCGATTCGCGAAATTGTGCATCACGAATTCGTCCCTACGGGCCAGATCGTAAATAGCGAGTTCTGCTGTCTGAGGGAGAAAACTCGGCGAAAGCGACCGAATCTGCGGTGCACGAGAAACGACTGATCCACGACGATGCACCAGTGGTTCCTATGATCCTATCGTCGTACTCCTCACACGTGTTTCTCACCAGAAACAAGATGATCGCACTTCCGCACTCATCCTACTCGCCAGATTTTGGCTCCTGCGGACTTCAGAACCAACTCAAACTCCGAAACTTAAGATCCAACTCAAAGGTCGCCGTTTGAAACATCATTGCAGAGATTCAGCGAAAATTGCAGAAGGTGCTTGACACGTTTCGAAAAGAAGACTTCCAGAACATATTCCAGCAATAGCAGAAACACTGGAAGCGCTCTATTCATATACAAGGGGACTATTTCAAAGGTTAGGGGATTTAAGATTTAGATTTCTGGGCTTTCGGCATCTAAGGCCATTTAGCCCGTCACGGTTGACGCTCGTCCCTCGGCGAGCACACTATCCGGAGAAAGGAAAGGAAGAAAGAATTGGGGAAGGAAGAGACCTGGAACCTATAAATTAGGTACTACCCCGTCATTTGCCTGATGTAAATGAGGAAAACCCAGGAAAAACTCATTCATGATGGCTGGCCTGAAAAAGCGTTTTACACTTTTTCGACCGAGTGCTCCCACCGGGAATCGACTCCTTTCTTGCAAACAGAAACTTTTTGAAACTATCTCGTATATATGAATTTGCTGCAAAATTCATTTATTATCTGTAAGTAGCCAACTTTTCAATACAAACCGATATGGCCAACATAGACAGATTTCAATGTAGTTCAAACCTCATTGATTTTATCACACTGGGACCAAATTTTAAGTGTCATATACTCTGAATCTTCTGACTTTTTTAAACTTTTCACAGTGTCTTGAGTAAAGGGTTCGCCATCTGCCTTCACCACACGACCACTCTTATTATGAAGAGCAAAACTAGCGACTCGACAGTTTTATTTTTGAACCTTGCCATTGTATAAAACAAAACACATGCAGCAGAAACTAATTCTTTTTATGATTTTAACAACCAACAATATATTTCAAGATATACAAGCATACAATAAGAAAAATGCATAATTAGAACTAAATATTAACTGTATACATACAAAGTACATAACATTTGTTCACACTGGCTTCATATTCATTATTATGCATTTTTAAAGAAAGTTACATCCTTCTTTTCACGAAAACATGTTTTAGGACACACGAGCATAAATGTAAAAAAAAAAAAAGCACTAGAATATTGAAACTAGAATCGTAATACGATCTCCAGTCAAAAATGTTGATTAATTACGTTTGATATTTAACATTGCTTAAAGATAGCAAAAACAAAGAAAACTTATTTTCTAACAATTACATCTTTTAATAAAAATGTACAGTTATACCCAAAAGTATTTTGTTGCAAGTGCCAATTCACATTGAAACTTCTCTAAATTGAGCATCAATGATTGCATATAAAATGTCTTACTTTATACATACAAATTGTCAAATAATAAAGTGATATGGTTATATCTCACACTTTTACAGATATGCAGATAAATTAAGCAAACAGCTAACTCGACAGGTTTCAGTATACATGAATTACCGTGACAAACTTAGTAAGAGTATCTGGAATTATAACAGAAATAACAGTTTCATCTGAAGCCACAATTTCACGATACTAAAGCGTACTAAGAGCTTTCTGTATGCTTCGCATTACTTTTCTTTCTTTTAATAAGCTAGAGAAAATAAAAGTTATTTACAGTTTAAACAATGGACCACAGAGATCCACAAAATTCTATTAAGTGAACTGTTTCCAGGTATTTTTCTCAGAGGTTAGAAATCTAGAGGGTATAATTATTAGGATTTAGGTTTCTGGCCTTTTACTCCGTCACGTATGAGAGGTAACGTCCCTCGGCGAGCACACTATCCGAGGAAAGAGAAGTGGTCTTACACCTATAAGTTAGGTACTACTCCGCATTTGTCTGATGTGAATGAGGAAAATCTCATTCAGGATGGCCTTTTTCGACCGAGTGCCCCTACCGGGAATCGAACCCGGGACCGCTTGCACCGAAGGAGAGAGCGTTAGTGACTACGCTACGCGGGGCCACAGGGATACAATTATAACGTTATAATTGTGAAAGATTCAAATTGTTGTATTATATGAAAGGCCTTGAAAGTATCAAATTGTTCATTTAATTGCAACATCCAAGTTACGAAGAACGGGACATGTACAGTCATCGACAAAAGTTATTTCCGTTTGGTAGAATTTATTTTGGGAATAACAGTGGTATGGTTGAAACGTACAGAAAATTATATTATTCTTGATTTACTGAAATTGTCTTTCTATTCTGAAGTTATTTATGAAATTAATTTCCTCAAAGAACGGAAAGAACTTTTAACTCTAACTGTAAATTTTAAATAGCAAGTACGTTCCTTTTCTTCTCCTGTAAATGTCATAAAATCTTCCGCTTTTCTCTCTGATAAATTTGGAAATACCCTCCTCCCCCGCCAACAAAGCTGGATTACAGGATTACGTCACAATTCCCTGCTTATTATTTTCTAGTGAAAAAATACCAAAAAAAAGTAGTGCGCAGCATACTGAAGACTCTTAGGTATTTTATACAAATATATATACGTTAAAACTGTGAAATATTGGCATCATCTATAATTTTTACTGCACTAATCTATATAGAGCAATATTGTTGTTTTTTCATTGACATAAAGAATTACGTTAAATGCTTCTAATTTCTTCTACACTGTTACTCAAATGTCCCTTGATTTGTAAAATAGTTTAACGTCCTACGCTTACATCCTTCAGGGCAAAGTAAACAAATGATTAATTAAAAGTGAATGATTACAAAATTAAACTTTTCCCAGCAAGAAGATGAGCTTCTTGGTTTGTAAAAATGGTTGTAGCTTATATGAAACTAAAAATTTATTGCTACTGAAATTACGCAGGATTAATTATATAGAAAAAAAATTATAATCTCATCTTTTCATTTGCATATAAAAAGGAAAATATTTCCTCATAAAAAAATCAAATATATTTAAAATTAAAAATGGCGGACGTATTTATTATCCTTCCATGAACCAAAGGACACATTTTTAAGAGAAAAAGATATTGATCTGTATTTGTGAACAAGGTTATTTATATATTTACAGTAAACTGACATCAATATCTGAGACAAATAAAGATTTTAAAAAATAATAATAAGATAAGTTGGATTGACGTCCTTATCTAAAAATGTGTTTATAAAAAGGAACAAAAACCATCAATGGTAATTCTAATAAAAACTCGAGATCCATCGATTACTGGATGACAATCATTCATTAAGAAACGGCTCCAATAGTGTAAAACGTTCGTTACATATTACAGTTTTACCATTGTAACTTTTCATCTAGACAGGAATTAATTGTTTAATTTTCTCCTTTTCAAAAACTTCCACTAGTATTTGACAAGAACAAAAATTAAGACTCGGGTCTCAAACACTTCGGAACGAATTTAATCAAATTTATTTTTGACCTGAGATATCGCAATTCTTGGTTTAACGGAAATCCGTTATTGACATGAGATATTACAATTCATTGTTACTGACACGTTAATTATATTCATTTGACGTGAAATACCGCAATTCTTGGTTTAACGGAAATCCGTTATTGACATGAGATATTACAATTCATTGTTACTGACACGTTAATTATATTCATTTGACGTGAAATACCGCAATTCTTGGTTTAACGGAAATCCGTTATTGACATGAGATATTACAATTCATTGTTACTGACAGAGGCATCACAATTCTTTTATTAAAGTCCGCTACTGACATATCACAAATCTTTGTTAAAATCTATTACTGACATGAAATATCACAATTTTTGGATTTACTGTCAGATTGGTTCATTTCTTCCAAAACTCAAGACAAAAAACGTGGAAATACATCTTGGTGCACACTGAACAATCAAGCGATTAGTTGACCAAATCAACTTAACATGAGAAATTCCCACACTAAACTCCCATTTTTAACATTGACAACTCACAGAAAAAAAAATACACTCAGTCAAATAAGGACGTTGATTAAACACAAAATACACATAAACAAAACAAACATTTTTAGAATAAAAGAGATCAATATATATTATATACATAAAAGAATAATAACTAGAATACATATTTAACATAAAACATGCACCCAAAAAGTTTTAAAATATGAAAAGTTTCGATCAGATTATGCACAAAAAATACCTATAAATTTACTCCATATGGATGTTGAACAATGTGCTAAAAACTATTTACAACAAACATTTTTTTTATTATTATTATACAAAACATTCAAATATCACCTGGATTTATTCAAAATATGCTTATATTGATGTCATTACATTAAAATCGTAAGTAATTTTCCCTTAAGGTGTAAGTAAAAGTGCGCCAATGGGACCTTCATCTCTTTGTTTTTTTCACAGCAAAAAGGAAAATACTTTTCCGTATAAAATCGGTGTTTTAAATATTTTAAAAAGTATTTAGCAATCACAAGTATGGCACAAGTATTTAGCAATCATTTTGGAAACATTTTTCATTTACTTCCCTTCACTCTGGCGAAATTTCATTTAACGGTTATGCCGGTTAGGCTAAAGGAGACGGTGATGATAAGTAATGAATGAAATGGTGGAATGAAGAAAGTGGGAGGAAACGAGAGAACCCCGAGAAAACCCACGCACACGGTGTTTGTCCACCACAAAGTTCACTTGACGGGGGCTGGGCTCGAACCCAGGACCCCAAGCACCAGAGGTGAACGCTCTACCACTGAGCCACCGCGGCCCCCAAATTTCATTTAGAGTGCGTCCACTTGTTCCGAGAACCTAGTCACTGAACAATCTTAGTGCAACGATTGACATTGACAAAAATAAATAGCATTTTTCGTGTTAAAAAAAAATCCTAGCGCAACAACATTTAGGGGCCAGGGCTGACCAGCCGGCTTGTAAATGAAATTAAATAAAAAAAATAAGCTTTACGTCCTACGATTATGCCGGCTAGGCCAAAGGAGACGGTAGTGGTAAGAAATGAATGAAATAGTAGAATGGATACAGTGGGAGGAAACGAGAGAACTCCGAGAAAATCCACGCATACGGTGTTTGTCCACCACAAAGCTCACTTGGTGCGATCTGGGATCGAACCAAAAACCTCATGCACCAGAGATGAACGCTTTACCACTGAGCCACAGCGGCCCCACCTGCCGGCTTTGACATTTATCTTCGGGGTGATATATGTGGTCAGTACATTGGCTCTCCTCGCGGTTAATGTTGGCTTTCTAGACCGGAGTTCGCTACTTCTTTCTTTCCAGTATATCCCCAATTGTTCTCACTATGGTGGGTGGACGCCGTATTGCCAACATCATCTGGCTAGTACGGCCATTTATCTTTCCTCTGACTAAACCTGCCACTCCTTGACTTCGCTGATTTTACGAGAAGTGATATGAGAGTGCAACTAGGACGTTGGGTTATAGGGCGTTGGCAACTTACACAAAGTACGCTACAGTACTTTCTGCTGATTACTGTATAACGGAAGACAACGCGGAGGATCACAAATAGAAGGTATTAAATAGATATAGTTTCACTAGTAAGTTGTTAATGGAGAGAATTGTTCGTGGCGAGAAGGATACGAAGCCACCTAAAAGCACTGGATGATAATTTTAGTCCTAATAAGAACTACCGATACTTATTGTCCAACACAAACTCTTATGCCCTGGGATTGGATGTGAAAGCCCTCAAGTCAGAGGTCAGGGCTTCTTGTTCTTAAAAAAACTTGGTAGAGAAAGTAAAGCTCGGTCGGTACATGTTTCACATTTATTTTTAATGCAGCTACGTTTTTTTAAATCTTCAATTAATTTGTTTTTTAAGCAGCTTCTTTCGGAAATTTTACCCCAAAAATTACAATACTCTCTTTCAGTGTAATTTTTATAGATCAGTCACAACGACTCAATTGTTAAATTCCATATGGAGCACATTTCTTTGGAGTTCAATACATTATACTTGATCCACGTATTTTCAATATCTGAAAACTACATTGGAAAGAAGGGGAAATGTACTGTCATCTCTTGGCGAACCTTTACATTCACCTTAATTTCCTTTATTTTTTCGCTACATTCTCATCTGATTTCTTTATAATTTAATTCGACACACTGTTTTGTAGTTACAGCCGTGAGAGTTTGCACTGCTCACTTTTATGGGTCGGCATTGAACAACTGACACGATACCTAACAATAAACAATATTTCGGGCACACTGATTACTTCGTTAAGCCATTCATTATATATTATTATTTTTTTTAATAACTCAGTAATAACAAACAATAGAACCATTTTGAACAGTAAGCTGTTCAAAATGCATACAAGAAATGCTACCAAATGACGTAATGGTTGATTCTAACAAAACTTTTCATCTGATTAGCAGAAATCTGATTAGCTGGCAATTATGAAACGTAATATGTGCCCTCAGATTTCTGGTTTATAAGAAAAGATTTGTAGAGGGCCATTATCTTATTTAGTAGTATTTTGTCAGTTTTAACTAGCTTACTTTAAATGATCCATTTTTGTTTTTATTTTTGCGTTATTCATAAGAAACTAAAAACTGTGGCGTAACAAGAGCCTTAGAAGTACGAGGGTGATTCAAAAAGTAATGCCTCCAAGCCCTCTACTTGGCCAATAGTACTGCAAACATTCTGAACTGTTTATAATTAATGCACTGACGTTTAAGCTATAGAATGTCACTTGTTTCACTTTCCTATCTCTTCTCGTTTCAGAATAATGGAGCAATCCATGGCCTCCAGTGGTGACGTCCGGTTGAAACAGCGGACTGTGTCATTGAATTTCTGACCGTGGAAGGTTGCGCGCTCAGGAACATTCATCGCCGGCGACGAGTCGCGGATACGCCATTACGGCCCGAAAACGAAGCGTCAGTCGATGGAGTATCGCCACCCTCCGTCGAAAAAAATGTCCCATCTACTGGCGAAGTATTGTTGACATTCTGCCTCATCCTGCCTATAGTCCAGATATTGCAACATGAAAGTTTTGGCTCTTTCCCAAACTTGAGGATCACCTTAAGGGCCAAAGCTACAGTTGTCACGCAGAGGTGGAAGCAACACTTCGGCAATGGTGTTGCCAGCAGCCAATGGCGGATCCAAGGGGGGGGAGGCTATTACCCCTCCTTGACGCTCAGATATACCCTGGATAAAATGGACTTCAATCCTGCTTTACACGGGATAAAACGGCAAAATATGGTTTAGCCCCTCCCTTGATTATATCCTGGATCCGCCCCTGCCAGCAGCCACTACAATTCTTCACCGACGGCATGAAAAACCTTGTTTCGCGTTGGCGCAAGTGTGTTGCCTGTAATGAGGACAATGAAGAAAAATGATGCCACCATTTGTAGCTGATATTGTAAGCTTTCCATTGATAACTGTATCGGTGATACCTGTCAAACACAAATAAAGGTATCACCTTGGAAGCATTACTTTCTGAATCACCCCCGTATTTTTCTAATTGCTGCATTAACTTACTACACGTTTGTTATTGTTCTTTCTATTTCTCTTCCAGTGGCGGCTCTTGAGGGAAATCACAACGGTAAAAATTTAAATTTTATCACAAAAATCAAAGGGAAGAAATCTACATAATGTATTCAGTTTTGAGTACAGTTATCTGAAGCTCTGTGAAGATTTCTTCTCTTTGTCTGTACTGATAAAATTTGAATATTTTTACCGATGTAACTTCCTTCAAGAGCCGACACTGTTCACTTATTAAAAAATAAAAATAAAAAAAATAAACTTTATATTCTTGCATGGCCCTTTCACTCAACTGGCGGGCGAGGAGTCCCGACATTCCAAATATATTACCGACCTAAATTTTCGATTTCTCACTTTATATATCTTAACTATAATCTCAAATATTGCCTATATTGTCAACCCTTCTATATATATCGACAATAAAAATAAAATAAAATAATAATAATAATATAAAAATGTTCACTTAGTTTCCCAGTATATACATAATACAGAATAAAATATGTCTTTTTACTGTTTTTGAAAGTTTTACCTACAGATAGAAATTTCACAACTTTTTTATTCTTTCTTTCTTTTAAAAACAGCCCATTTTCTTCACTTTGAGAATGACACAAAATGATAAACTGAAAACATGGTTCAGCCTTATTGTTTTCCAGTAAAGAAAGACAGAAAAGAAGAAAAATTAATAATCTCTTTCAGGACCTAAGGCACAAGATAAAGGTCTACCACTTACTGTGGGCCCAAACGACATGTACTCTCACCAGATATCGAACCTTAAAGTCTCCCACACCAAAGGTAAGAACGCTCTAGCAAGCTCTAAGTTTCCTAGACAATGAGAAATCGTCGAAGTTCAAAGACGGAAGTACTTCAGAACATGGATATGTATTATTCTTCTGTTTTGATGAATATATATAAACTTGCCATATAACGAAAACCAATATCGTATGTCATGAATTCATTCACACGATACACCGTTCTTTGCTACTACTACTACTACTAGTACTACTACTACTACTACTAAAAATCTCATGATTTCTCAAAAGTACAACCAACATTCGAGACTTTACATTACATCGAAAGGTAGTCCATTTTCTGCTTGTAGATGGATATCAAAAAGCTAAGGTATCACCGGCAACTATGAGTTTTACTATATTCACCATTAATCCACTGGTCTTCTGTTAATATAAAAGAGTGAGAAGACAAAATCCTAGGTGCACCTATCTTTACAATTCTTATACGTTATCTAGCTTCTCATACAAAGTAAAGCACACTTTTGTTCTGTTTAAGTACCTACAAAGAGGACACTTTTTTTGTTCCGATACCACACACAGCAGTTAACAATGCTATGACTAGAATTGCTTTTACTGAAAAACAAAGTGGCAGTGATTGCGTGTAAGAAGATTCCATACCAGTTTCATATCTGTACAACAAACTGTTCCATAAACGTTTACTTAATTGCATATCTGTATGTCTTAGGGTTTCAACTGTTATAATTGTGGTCATTTGAACCTCCACAGAAAAGAAGAGAGGTTATTCAGTTCTATTTTCATAGCTGATGCTATGGCAGGACTATTTTCAGATGGATTTATATTGTATTTGTGTCGTGATTCCCACTAACGCTTACATTTCATTGATTTCGAATCGTTGAAGCTATAAAAAATAATAATAAAGCTATAACGATTATCCATTGTTTGATATTTCAAATAGAAATTTCGAACACTTCTTAAGAAGACGAGGGACTGTTTAATAAACTATGGATGTTTTCATATCTTTGAAAAATCCATCCGATGTTCGAGAACCAAATACCACATATCAAATATTCTAAGAGTCAGGTGCAACTGAACACCAGTTGTTATAATCCTCGAATTAGGAATTTGGCACACTTAACCTCGCCTTAAGTCTTAAGATTGGAGTCTTAAGTCTTACCACTTCTTACATCAACTTTACATGATATGTCGTTTAAAGACAAAATTATGCTAGTTCGTTAATCGAGATACTATTAAGAATTCATATATCGTGCACACTGTACAAAATATGTCAAGATTTCCCAGAACAAAAATACGGGCTATTAAGTACAACAGATGATCAAATTTTCTTCAACATTAAACACTTCGAAATACTTAATTCTGTTCTTTACCTCCTTCACAATAAAATTGGAACTTCTCATATTGAACACTGGTGAAACTTATAATCAGTACACAATATTCCAGGAGCAGTTAACACAAAACTTCATTAACTTTTCAGCGTAATTCATTTCCTCGCAGAGAATGTGAATAAAATTGAACTTTTAACGTTTTCACATGCAACAGCTAAGATGGGATCAAAATTACACTGAACAAAAGATAACCAAATTAACATTACTGACATGATTCACAATAACACTCGAGGCGATTTCCTTCTGTTTGGCACAGACGGTGTATCATGCACATGGACTACTTTTAGAGGTGTATTCCTACGCACGCTTTCTCCTGATCTAAGGAAAGTTCTCGGCGTTCTTCTCCCTGATCCGCTGTTAATGTTCTTCAGCGATTTCTTAATTATGGGTGTCCGATGTGGTGTTCCGTGTCGTACAAAATGGGAACTTTGCTTGTTGGACGCTGGTGAAACGGTCGTAGATGACATTAATTTCTTAGTCGAAGATTCTGTTATCTTGTTGATCGCATGTTCATCCACGTTATTTTTATTAGAGTCTTTCAACGGAGAAACAGATGAACGAGTAAGCTTCTCTGATAACGGAGTACACACGTCGTAAATTATTTCCTTTAGGCCGTCAGGAAGCACCATAGTGGGAGAATAATGTACGCTTTCGCGTCCAGGAATTTTTGATTCGCCTTGTGTAGTAACGTCTACAGGACTTAATGTATTTACATTTTCCTTCTCCACAACGGGTAAATCTAAAATTTTACTTTCCGCTGACCTCTCTATTTGTTGATTTGAGTGTAACTTTGACTTTATACGATTCGGAGATTTACTCGGGGTTTTATTCACAGGAGGAGGAGTCAAAGTTCTCCTGCCTTTAGCTACTGCTCCAAATTTTTTGGTTCTGAGTCTAGGACTAAAGGTTCTGGGAGATCCTATCTTTTTTGGACTTAGTTTCAAGTGGCCAGTTCTTGCTTTACCTATTGGAGTTTTCAATGTTCCACTCGTTGGATTCCGAGTATTGTCATTACTCTCCTTTGAATTCATGGCTGGTGTCCAATCTGCAAAGAGGTGTGGCTGTATATCTACGTTCTTTAATAAAGATTGACCAGAAGAACTGTGTTGTGCTTTGCTCTTTGTATCTGTTCGGACCATGTTGTCAAATAATTTTACACTTGCAAGAACTTTTCCGGCGTTTTGGAAGCGTAATTGAGCAATCGAAGCTCTACCCGTAACTTCGGGTTCCTGAGAATCCTTCGTACTATGAAAAAACTGCTGTGCATTTTCCCATCTATCATTATTGCCCTCTTGGTTGTTACTATTCCTTTCAGCTAGTCCATTATTGAAGTTTTCCTTTTGATACATTCTTGATTTCTCTTCTAAGGCTCGTAAAAATGCGTTATTCTTGTATTGTTCAACATTACTGGTACTGGTCGATTTCTTTAGGTCAATAAGATAATCACCTTTAACTCCTTCATTACATTTCTCAGTCCCATGGAACGACGCCGCTCGTTTCCTTGTGATTGATTTTAAGTTAAATTCTGAAACGCCATCTGCTGATTCTTGTGACGAATTGCCTGTATTATAAGTACCGGCATTTAGTTTCCGATTTGCACTAAATTCCGAGCAATGACGATTTCTTCGACGCTTATCACATATGATATTTGGATCTCCCAATGAAATTAAGGGGCTCCTGGAACTTCTTCCAAATTTATGGACAAGCCTCAAAGGACTTGGATGAGGAAGCCCTGTTAATACAGTGTTAGGACGGCCTCTTTTAAGAGTAGCACGGACACATGATCGACTGCCACTAAATTCATTTTTATAGGGCGATTCGTATGGTGAAGCCCACGACTGACTCCTCGCAACAACTTGGAGAGATTCCTGCTTTTGTGGATGAATAAGACTTTGAGTGGTTAATTCAGATTTAGCACTCTCTTTAGATCGACGTCTTATGGTTCCAATCTTGCGTGCACTCGGTGATCTTATGACTTTGTTACCAGAACTTCGGCGTATTTTCAACTGCTTGCTCAGTGTTCTAGCGAGACGATCAGTACACGGAGTGCTGATTTGTTCTGACTCTTGCAAAGTTTTTTCATATGCTGTTTGCACTAGCTCTATACTGCTTCTGCCAGTTTTCTTTCCATTCTTAGGACAATCATAGCCATCTGTAGAGATTTTACTAAACTTCTCTATCAATTCATCATCTTGGTCATTGGCAAAGAGAATATTAAGCATATTTTCACTTTCCGAAAGATCGATTACAGATTCCTGCATAAAATTATGAGGAATATACGGTGAACGCAATAAATCAATATTCATTAAGTCGCTCATCAAGTTTAAGTTCTGTCTGTACATTTTGTTCTTCGGCGTTGCACAAGAACTTCCAATCTTATCTACAAGAGCACTAGCTGAACTCCATCTTCGCTCCAGATTACGTACGATTTCTTCACTGTTTGGGGCGGATGGTTCTGTTGCATTCATGGTATCTGGCACCTTCTGAAATAAATAAATACAAAGAAAGAAAGTAAAAGAAAGAAAGAAGAAAGTAAGTGTCAATAGTTATAATACATTACTTTAATGATTAGGAAGTGTATTCAATAATAATACTTGAAAGTTTGACACATATAAATATCAAAAATTTCCGATTAAATACAACTACAAGTAATGTAAGTAAAAGGCTAATAGTCACCGCAAGAAACAAACCTTATCTCTACAAAGTACTTTCGAAGAACATCGTCTTCATCCTCAGCCTAGGCACACTTCAAAAAGGATTTAAACCACAAAAAGAATTTTAAATATGTACGAAGTAAAAATCTTTTTGTCACTATAATTAGACATATGTAGACTTCGTACATTTTTAAAATTCTTTTTATGGTTTAAATCTTTTTTGAAGTGTGCCTAGGCTGACGATGAAGATGATATTCTTGGAAAGTACTTCCTAGAGATAAGGTTTGTTTCTTGCGGTGACTATTAGTCTTTTACTTACATTATTTCTAATCATTATCGCCGCTCGCCATATAATGACAACTACAAATAGTTTCAGCGATAAATTCGCAGTGTTTATTTTTTATTTGAATTTCATGAATGAAATACTTTAACGGGATAATTATGAGTTACTCAGGCGGTGATATACAAGAGGGGGGGGGGGGAGGCAAAAGAAACTGGATTGAAAGACCGCCGCCGTTCCCATGCGAAGTAGAGAGTTCTTCTGCTAGGTGGATCTAGTAGAGACCTTACCAAATCGGTTGGTCAACACCGTCTTCGTAAGTAGTTAACGTTTGATCGTATTATTATTTTTCTCAACTATTCTCGTTTGCTGCTTGGTAAAATCGTTATGGAACAGAGAGTGTGTTTGAGATTTTGCTTCCTACTTGGAAACTGAAAACGAAAACTTACCAAATCCTTCAACAGGCTTTCAAAACGGATACTATGAACGGCACACAATTTTTTCAGTGGTCTGGACGCTTTGGGTGTGGTGAGATAGGTGTTGAAGATCATGCTCGTTCTGGGTGCTCTTCATCATTTCGAAACGACGATAACATCGAAAAAATCTACCAGATATCAAAGAGGATCGTCGTTTCATGATCAATGATATTTCAAATATTCCAGATGAGTTGTAGCTCGAGCCAGCGTGAGGTTTTGCAAATGAGACGTGTTGCCGCTAAGTTTGTCTCTCGCCTGCTCACACAGGATCAAAAACATTTGTTTGAATTTGAGCCAGGACTTGGAAAAATCAGATTGAACGTAATCCAAACTTTTTGACCAACTTGATGATTGTTTCCGAGAATTAAACAAAATCTACAAGAAGATATTTTGATGGTGTAGAGGCTATAAAAAGAACTTCGCAGAGCGCACTGGACGATATAAAGTTTAAGAGTTCCAGAGGTGCTTTAAACAGTAGGAAAGAAGACTGGAGAAATGAATCGCATTTAATGGAGAGTACTTTGAAGGAAACTGAAAGAATTTTGAAAGAAGAAAATAGAAACAATAAATTACTTTTTAAAACAAAAGCCCAGTTTCTTTTGGGTCCCCCTTCGTATTTAGAGGCATTATTTAATCCTTCAAAATAACCTTAAGGTTTTAGTTGTCATTCTTTTATAAGCAGTAGCAATATCTGTTTCATATACGCTATTCAGGACAAAAGTGGTATGGATCGACTTGTTTTTATTGCACAGATCAATTACCTGTTTGCATTTATTTACTTTAAGTCTAGACACTGGTAATGGGGAAAAAATCAGGCTATAAAGCAAGAACATCTAAGAAAAGTTATTTATCAAACCACAACGGAGCAAGAGTTGGCAAAAACGTAGTTGTTCAAGGAACGTAAAATTATTATTAAACAAACAAAAATAAAAACCCAATGACGATGGCGAGAATTTAAAACCTACACTGAAATTACTTTCACGTTCAAAATTACACGGTATTGAAAGTTCTAATGATTTATGTATGTTCACTGTAAGATCACAAAGACAAGCACTTGTGTTGTCATTAAAAAAAAAAAAATCTTACAATATTTCTTCATGTGGACATAATCTTGAAAGGGACATGCAACAATTTTTTCATCTTGCAAGGAGTCAAACCATGTGCAACGTTCTGGCTCGCCTTGCTTGCTACCTGCTATCGCCCTCTCACTGACAAACAAAGAAACAAACAAAAAAGTTTCGCCGCTTACGAATTCTTTTGGACGGGGAGGGGAAGCGCGTCAAAATACACGTTTTTACGAATGCCAGAGGAGATAGATATCTTTCTTACTTTCAGAAAGTTGTAATGTGTAAACAGTAAATAGAAAAAAATAAGGTTGCAAGACGTTTTAATGACATCTACAAGATTCTTGGAGCACGAAATTATCCTCACTTTTTACTAAAAGATTTTTGACAGTTCTTATACAAGATTCTTCTTCAGCAATTAAATTTAAAATGTCAATGTAATCTATCTACTCGACATGACTATTTTAATACTGTTTTATAACTCTATAATTTCATTCACCAAATAATAATAATAATTATTATTATTATTTATGGGCACTTCCTTAACCTTAAATGATAAAAAATCGTCTAAAGGATAAAAAAATCGCTTTCCTTTGTAACCATTGTATGAACATATTGGCAGTTAATATAAATTAACTGATTCTACAACCAACAAACAAGACGCAGTGCGTTTTTAATTATGCATTCTTTATAAGAAATTCTATATACAGGAATATCTTCAATAACGCGCTTCAATGATTCCAAGAAACATCCGCGTTATGCCAAACCGTTACAATGGTTTAACTTGAATTTGTTTATCAGAAAGATTTAAGATAAAAACAAAACGAAAAAATATATTTTATAAAATCAGCAGCGCAGAAAGTTCTATTAAATATATAACAGTTGTAACAAAGAGTCAATTTTAAATGTAAATTTTCCTTTTTACGTTCCACGGTCATGCCGAATATGCTTTAAAAAGAAAATTTTAAAAAATGGAAGCGAATAATCATAAGACAGAGAAAATCCAAAGACACGATGTTGTCCACCATAAACTCTCATGGCCTAGAATCGAACCAAGAACACTTCGCACCAGAGTTGAGCGGTTTAATACTGAGCCACCATGCTACCATTCTTCAATTGAATCAGTATCTGTTAAAAACGTCAGTCGCTATCTTAACCAATACAATTTTTACTGCTTTTAAATAATGTTATCATTTACTGATGAAACAATGTTCTTCTTATTCGTAAATGTTGTCTTTCAATGTTGTTTCGACTAAGTGTGATTGCTGAAATTCTATTCATCCATCCTCCTCCTCTTTTAATTAATGCCTTTCTTTTATTATAACTAACTAATGATGCAAGCACAATTTGTGGTTCTTGCTGCACAACTTCAAATGTCATAAGTCAAATCTATCACAACGATTGGTTTTCTTACTTTCAATCGAGAAAATGTGGTCCCTGAAATTTTTTTTCATTTCCCCCCTTTTTTTCCTATTTTTTTGTATAACTATTAAAGCACAAATTCTAATTACTGCAGCATAAATTAGTACAAACTGAGCACAAAATTTGTTAATATTACGGTGGTGGGATTGTTGTTCAAAATGTGGTCATTACTTGACATCAAGTTGCCAACCAACTTTTTTTTTTTTTAAACTTTATTCTCTAATTATAGCAGCACATTCTAACAAATGCAGCATAAATTAGCACAAAATAATTTGTTAATATTAGGGTGATTAGGTTATTTTCAAAATGTAATCGCTAATATAACGTCAACTTGTCAACCAACCTTTTTTCTTTTCTTTCTTTAGTGTATTCTGCAAATGCTGTAGCGCAAATTCTAATAATTGCAGCCTAAGTTAGTACAAACTGAGCACAAAATAATTTGTTAATTTCCAGGTGGTCACCAACTTGACCTAAGTCTTCATCGGTTCACATCCGCCCGGCCGTTCCGTAATTTTAAGAATGATATATGGCTGCTGTGGTTGTGGACTAATTTGTTTGATTTCGTTGACACGGAATGGTGGCATATTATTCAGTTCATTATTATTATTATTTAATAATGATTAGGGACTCGAGTATTTCGCAGTCAGAATTTGAAAATTTCGCGTTTCGTTGATCACATTTCGCGTTTTGTCGTATTTTCCAAATGAAGTTTCGCATTTTGTAGCTCTTGTGGAAAAGATATTTCCTGACATTTTTTACAATTGTTCTTTTTACTCATAGATCATTACAGAAATAAACCATTAATTACCTAAAAGCAAAATTACTGAATATTTCACTTGACATTGTAAATTTCACTTATAGAAAATTATATATATATATATATATATATATATATATATATATATATATATATATATATATATATATATATATATATATATATATATATATATATATTTTAACCAAACTGAAGGAAAATCAGTAAACTTGCTATAAGTAGGGAAGTTTTACTGTCTTCTGAAAACACATAGGTAAAAGTTACATTTAAGCATTAAACATAAGCATACTTGGAAGAAAAACTCTCACAATTGGCATTGCTTGTTGGAAGCCACAAATATGTAAGTGCATTTACAACAAACTTCAAACAATCATCGCTTCGGAACTTTTGCCCATTCAAAACATTCACTACACTGCACTTTCCAGACGAATCACTTGTCAAGAGTTCATAGGCCACTTTGTAAAACTCCAAATACGGTACTTCATAATCAGACGCTTGCGTTTTTTAAATGAAGTCAAAGATTTAAAATACTTCCTTAACTCAACAATGTCTGGTTCACTACTGCATGCAATTACAGAAAGATCAAACAGCTTTCCCAAAGCATCATATATTTCTGTAGTTTTGGAGTCTTTTCTTTGGGAAAAAAAAGCTTTAAGAATGATCTTTCTGCACATTTTTTAAAGTCGCATTCAACACTACCCCTCTTTTCACTTGGGAGGGGTAAGCTGACGTAACAAACGTAAGTGTGTTATTTAGTTTTTTCACCGGAAACCATGCAAAAAACTGTCTAAGTACTGAGTCTGTCAAGATGACTACTCAACAGATGTGCTATAGAAGATTTGTCCGTCTCAATGGAAGTTATAAAATCGACATGGTTACCACAATTAACACTAACAAAACTTAACTGAGCCTTCAAAATTAGATTCTTATCTTTCAAATAACTTTTGAGCGTTTTAGCTTGAGAATTTAGATTGTCGCATTTTGAAAGGAACTGATCTAGTGTTCTAAGTATTTGTCTAAATACGCAACAGCAAGGAACCAACTACTCCACCTGGTCAGAACAGGCTCGGGAAACAACTTGGGTTCAAGATCAGTCTGCTTCTCTATAAGAAACCTCTGGTATTTGGTTTTGAGTTTCCTTGCATTCAAAAATGCATTTTTCACTTTGTACACAAAATTATTCAGTTCTTTCAAGTGTTCTGCCAGATATCTCCCAGAATCAAGCTCACTTTGTGTGACCAACACTGTACTGAACATGAACCATATGCGTGCCAATTATCACAACGTTCGAAGCACTTGCACATATAACGTGCACTGTCCGAAATAAAACTAAGAATATTCTCATACTCATGCTGTAGCGGTGCAGTGTGTCGACGATCACTTGAAAACATGTGGTTGCATTAATTGCATCCAGAAAAGTAACTAAGCAAAAAACACTCTCGGTTCAACAGGGTTCCTACTAATCTGAAGAAATCTATTTTCCTGACTTCTCCCTGACCTTTGGCAGGAAATTTCCTGACTTTCATGAGTGTCGGATGACGTTGACATATAAGTAAGGAATAAATAACTTTGAATATTTATACATGAGAACATTTATTTTATAGAGATAAATAATAACCAATTGCTCATATGTACATTCCACTTACCACCATAAAAATCTGAGCAACGTTCCATATTATGATCATTAGTAGTTGGCTAAGCTCAAATAGGTGTACAATTAATGTTAGAAAAAATAAATTTTATAAAAGTCCCTGACTATCCCTAATTTCTACTCTTTTTCCCTGAGTTTCCCCTGACCTGCACCATTTTCCCTGACTTCCCTGACTAGTTGCAACCCTGTCCAATGTTCCCTCCATTGTACGGACTAACTATAAAGACAGCAGTCAGTGGTCTCATCGCACATTACTGCCACTTTTTATCCCACGAAGGGGTTCTCTGGCTAGCTAATTAAAACGCTCCTCCCCATCCAGCTGCAATGGTGAAAGCTAATGCGCAACATGTTCTCTATAGCCGTGTCCAAATCACCCAAAACGCACCGTTCATGCCACGTTCTACCGTTTCGTCAGCGGAAAACTAGCGCTTTTAAATTAATGAAAACGTATTTTTAAAATTTTGCGTTATACCGCGTATTGTTAAAAATTTCGCGTTTTATCGCGCAACGGAAACCAATGAAAATGTACATAAAATATCATAAAACGTCACGAAACTGAAAACTATTTAATACTGACGCATTTCGTTTTATTGCGCATTGCGAAAAACTCGTGCCTCTAATAATGAGACTTGGATATATATATATATATATATATATATATATATATATATATATATATATATTTCCTATTTTTCGCACGTGGGACGGTGTTGACGGGTAGCGGGACATGTTGACATTTGTCCATTTGCTACATGTTGATATCAACACACATATTGGCCACATTTCAATATCGATCATGCGATCCCACTAGTGACATTCATTTAGTTTACCCAGTTTCTTTGTGAGTTCAATTGCACAATTTCAACTTGGCCTCAGTTGTTGCATCCTTATTGGTATGCAACCGTATGTACCGTGGTATGTACATCATATTGCATCGATTTGAAGGAATATTATTGTTCAATTAGCAATGGCTTTCATGTTCTTGACGCTAATCCTTACATTCCCGACGTATTGAACTCACGTTTACTGAGAATGAGTGCATTTCTGGGCATTTTTCGTTAAGTATTTCCACACATGTGAATCACCTTGCTTCATCTGTTATGCTCTACCAACACTCCAGATGTCTTTCTAGAGCATTTGAGTACATATTCGCTACACTTAATACTCAGAACGTCACTGTTGGCCAGCATCCGTACATGGCGATTATGCAACCACACACAACGGGCATGAAGGTGCCCGCCATTTTGTATTTGTTCCAGATATCGACTTAATACAAACGAATTATTGTTACCTGGTAGAAACCCTATCAATTCATATCCAAGTTTCATTTGGCAGATTATCCGGGACTCCCTACGTCCCTTTGGGGAATCCCTTGCGCGTGTATGGTAGGATTGTGAAACATGCAAAATTCAATAGAGCAGGTATGACTTCTTCAGTGAATTTTTTACCCGCCCTCTTTATGTTGGATAGTTTCCGAACTATTGGCGTCTGAAAGTAATTTTCCCACGCTTTCGGCACCTTGTAGATCAGAAAATATGTCCGATAGCCGAAAGTTCAAGAGAACTTTTTTCTTGTCTCAGTGGCAGGAGTCACCTCCCAAAAGTTGTAATACTTATTTTGCAACACCTGATATATATATTACAAAAAAGAAAAGCTTCGTGATATCTGTTTAAATTGAATTTTGAAATATAACGCTATTCATGCAATTCCTTCACTTTTCACGAAATTCCCGTTTCCCAAATGCGATTTTTTTTTTTTTTTTTTTTTTCGTATGAATTAGGTTTAATGAAAAGATTGAAACGGAAATGCTCGAAATGATATAGGGATATTCATTTGAATTACTCAGTTTACCGTAAAGCTATTGTTTGCTGCTCTTGGACAGAATTTTGTTTAACTGCATGCGATGATACAAACAAAACGCTGCAGATGACAGAATTAAGAGTAGTTATTGCATTCTGTCCAAGTTCGCTATTGCCATTTAAATCCATGGTAATCTATTTTCGCTCTAATTCTCTTATCATGTGAGATATCGTTGTGCTCTTTTTTTTGTTAGATAGATTAAATTGTATGTAACAGTTGTCTGTAGTTCTTTCCTCCAATAAGCATCGTAAAATAACTTTAATTAATAAAAGTATTAATAAAATATCGGATTGACAGCTTGTCTATCAATTACTCTTCAACAGAGAAACAAATTGTTAAGTAAAAGAAAAAGTAAAAACAGGGATTTGTAGATTGTTCCTTTTGCTAAACGTTCCTGAAATCAAAATCTATTTTGAATGCATATTAGTTAAACTATTACGTAAAAAAGAAAATGGTACGTTAAAAAAAATCTAGCCAGCATAGGCGGCGTTTGCTGCAAGCATAGACCCACCCACTTTCTGACGTCAGCGCGGAGTGATACTATTCCTTGCAGTCTGCCTCACTCAACTTCTTGGAGGCGCGAAATACGAGTTCAGTTCGTTCGAAATCGGCTGCTTATGTCACGTTCGGGAATCCTTTCCTCTGTTGGTAGGTTTGTAATCTCCGAATTCCAGGGCGAACGCATAGTGTGTTTTTGTTTTGCTTCCGCACTGTTTGTGCAGCTTTGAAGAAAGTAATCGTTAGGAAGATGCCATTTCAGAAAAGGAAGAAGAGCGGCCTTTATCTTTCTGCAAGAAGGAAGAAAAATCGAGGCGAAAATTTAGCTGCCTGGTGGGAACGGACAAAGTTAAATGTCATTTGTAAATTTTGAAACTATTGACAAAATTTTCTTCTTAATTTTTCATTCATTACTTGGGTAGATTTTTAATTAATTTTTTAGATAAGTTGTTAGTTTAAGATTTTGATTTGTAATTTAGTGCACCGAATACCCTAAATGTTGATGGCTTTTCTATCAACTGGACGTCTTCAGCATAAAAATTCTGTCTTTCTTTTATCAAGTATATAACTGTTATGTTTATCACTCATCAGTAAAGACTATAAGTATTTTGATACTTTACCTATGCGAAAGAAGAAGTAAAGAGCTTGAAAGCAATGTAAAGTAGGCGGGGGTGGTCGCATAATTCACAATCAGTAGCGTACCGTACGTAGGAATTTATTTCGGGGAGGGGGGTCCAAACTCAAAATGAGGGTATTTTATATCAAAATTCCTAAAATTGCCCCTAAACTTAGGCTAAATTTATACAAAAGTCGAAATTTCGGGGGGATCCGGACCCCCAGGACCCACCCCTGCGTACGTCCCTGTTCACAATCCTTATCAGAAGGGCATTCTTGTTTTATAAATATTCTCGGTTCTGTGGTAAAGTAGCGACCGAAATCACTGAGGGAAAATCAAAGGAAAAACACTTTACTGATTAGAAAATCAGGTGGTCTAAAGAAGGTTACGAGAAATTCAGAAAGTTGGAGTCATTATCCTTTCTAGGACCTCACAAATAGGCTATAATTTTGAGTACATTTTGTTGGTGTGCTGCAGATACATTCTTGGTATTGTCTCACCTATTACTGCTATTTGACTTCGGTTTCTCTTCCCGAACATCATTTCACAAACCGGGCTAGTATTTAGTCAACGGACATTGCTAATATTAAATGATAAGTTACAGTACCATGCCAGTGATAATAGAGTTACCCTGGCAACAAATACTAAAAACTTTTTTTTTTGCGAATACCACGCATCTAACATTACACGTGCCTGCAGCTATTTATTTCTTTTCTTTTCTTTCTTTCTTTCTTTTTTTTTTTTTTTGTTTGTTTGTTTGTTTTTGGTGAATGTCTCACTTTACTTGTACGTATTGTAAGGTGAGGTTACTAGCGTAAAAAAAAAAAAAAAAAAAAAAAAAAGTTGCACTTGAAGTGATGTAGAAAGAAAACGGAACTTAAAAAATGAAGACAACTAACGATGTACACTCATGTCCAAAATTATTGTCGCATGTCTATAAGTGTCTTCTTGTAAGAATATAATTTGATAATGATTTTGCGGGGTACTTTTAATACTGATACTATGTGTATAATCGGAAAATGTATATTTGTGGTAAATTTCATAGGAAAAGAATTATAAATACGAAAATTAGAGTGAGTAAAACAAAATGTTGCTAAATGGACAAGAAAGTTTTATTTTCGTTTTATTGTTCTTATTTACTGCTCTTTTGACATGAAATTTACCACATACATGTCTTTGCTGATTATACACGTACTAACATTATAAGAAATACCGGGAGAATTCGTTATCAAATTATATTCCTACAACAACATATTTATAGACATGCGACAATAATTTTGGACATGAGTGTACATTATATGATGATGAGTGTTCTGCCCGAAAGTAGGTCTTTAACCCGAATATCTCTTGGCAAGGTAAGCCCATGGTGGTTTGCCATTATCTTCTATGGGATTATGATGACGTCCAAAGGACGGGATCTATAGTTTAACGTGAGACACGAGCCACTTGTGTCCCACAGGGAATTGAACCCAAGCACTGATTAGAATGCGACGAGCGTAACCACTCATTCCACCAGGGTCACTGTATAGTATGTAATTGACTTGAATTTTGCATATTTTTAGTGTTATATATTTTACTATGAAACATGCTAATATAAGGCAGAGGTAATATTATCAATGATTATAATTCTGCTAGAGTAAAGCAGAAATATTAGGGCAGCAACAGTCCCTATTGGCGAAACTTTCCATTTCTCTCTGAAAAACCATATTTGCCCATCTCCTGTTAATGATGATAAGTAATCATATTCCATATAATAAAATTTTCACAAATGAGAATGAAAGTTCAATTAGCTTCAAATCATAATAGGCCAAAATTGTAATAATGGGTATGATAAAAAATAACAACGTATGGAGTTTGCCCCAGAAACTCCCTGATTTGACATCCGTTTCACCGTTCCAGGTTTCTAGGGGTGGCCACTGATTTATCAATGAAGACTGTAATACTTAGGGATGGGCACGAGCGAGTTTTCTTTGAAACTCGACTCAACTTGAAACAGATATCTTTGAGCTCGACTCGAAAACTCGGCTCGAAATATTTCTTCCAACTCGACTCGAATTTGGGTCAAGTTTCGAGTCGAGTCGAGCCAAAACGAGCCAATTTTAGCTAAACCCTGTGTAGTTCCAAGTACTCTCTTCAAATATCCTACATAGACAGTATAATTATCAATGATGATGATGATGATTATACTACTACTACTACTACTACTTATTATTATTATTATTATTATTATTATTATTATTATTATTATTATTAACACTGTGTATAACCATGAAAGGTCGGCGGTTTGGGTTGAAATACTTAAAACTAGTTGACTGTCGATCTCGGTCTTCGAGGAGTCTTCAGGAGGGAAGGACATCGGTCACGAGGTTCTGGGTTTGAGTTCCGGAGGAACAAGTTATCGGGCTTGAGCCAAAAATTGTTAAAACTCATAGAGCGTCGGCCAAACATGTTCATAGCTGCTCGGCCCGAGTTTAGGGTTGTCAACGGCTCGATGATTAGCATTAGATTTTTTGAAAAAGAAATCATGCAATTTGGGTGGACTTCAGCCTGAAAGTCTCAAACTACATAAATCTTCCACTAATTACGGTTGGGATGATATTCTTGGGTATAAGGAATAACCCACGCAAATCAGTTCACGGGGATTTTTTTCTGTTCCTGAGTTGGCATTTATGTGGGACATATGCTGAACTATTAGAATGTAGTCCCTGTGCCGGTACCAGAAAATACATAATTTTCTTCACAAATATTGGTAATTCATACTTAGTATCGATACCAGTACCCTCGTTCTCATATCAATATTTGTAAACTGTATGCACTTTTATGTAGAAAGTAAAATGTATAAATTCTGAAGGGAAAACATTGCACAGAAACGTTATATTCGTATGTTAACATACTTTTTTGTATGTTGTGTAAAGTGACCCCAACTATGGGGTTACTTTTCACCAAAGTTTATATTTCAGTAACTATGGTCATACCTAATGTTTACTAATGAACTTATACGAATGTTTTCCACACATATCTAGCTATAATATGTTTAAAATACAGTGTTCTAAATCATTACGTTTCTAAGTTACATGCGATTTTCTTTAAAATTCCTTAAATCGTGTGCAAAGTAACCGTGTCTTACGGTACCTTCAAAAGAGAGAGGGGATGGGAAAATAAACAGAATCAAAACGTAAGTTATTCAGTGTATGGTTAATATGTAAATATAACCAATTTGAGCATGTGTCTTATTTTTTTCATCTTGTTGTTTACTATGTAGTCATTTAAGGGAAATAGTGGACCCAATACAAAGTGTCTGTTTCTGTGATATGAGACTTTTTATTGTATGCAAGTTCAGTATATAAGCACTTTATTCAAAAATATACAAATTTTCTTACCTAATTTCGTTTTGATTTTCAGAAGACGACTATATGTACAGTGGCGTCACTAGGCCTTATTTGGGGGGTTAAAGCCCGGAAATTTCTTCCAAGCTCCCCTCCCAAATCTCACACTGAAAGTACGTTATATACTGAGAAATTTATTTCAAAAGTAAGATTCTAACACGCCATCAGTAGACTCATGATATATTGGGTTGTCTTCTTTTTGCTTCAACAAACAGCGACGCGTTCTGTATAGAGTTCTCAATGTGAAGTTCAGTCTTCGGCGAGCGACTACAGATACTTGTTGATGTGTTAGATTTAGCTGAGAAAAGCGATAGCTATTATGATTATGACGTAATCAGTGGCGTATTTAGGGGGACTTCCGGGCTTAACCTCCGCCCCGAAATCTTACTATAATAAATTAACTGAAATATCTTGCAGAATTTTCACATTTCCAGGCAAAGCTCCCCCACCCGAAAGTTAGGAAAGCCCCTTCCGAAACAAAATCGTAAATACGCCACTGGACGTAATTTGCTTTTCTATCGTACTTCTCACTTGGAAATACTATGTGAACTGAACTTCTCATTCCTTTACTTCTTAGTTTCCGCAAGGTGAGGTATCAACTATAAACTATCTCATGCGGCAAATTTTAGATGGATAACTTTTAAGAAATTTTATGTTCTTTATTATTGCCCATTTTTATCTTATTGTATTACTATTTCAGGCAGGTCAGAAGTGAATATAAATATAAGATTGCTGAGGAAGAAGTTTTTCATGAAGTATTTTTAAGAAAAATAACTATCAAGGAAAGAAAGGAATAAAAAAAGAAAAAAATGCGTGATTGTAATCGATGAAGTACAAGAATGTGCATTTCCGCAACGATAAAAGTGAAAAAAATAAACATGACTATGATAACAAAAATATGAAAACGTAGAGCAGCAACAATATTCTCTCCCCCCTTCCCTCTCCCAAAAGCGAATTTCATTGTGTCCTTGATTGAAGATGATTCTAAAATACTAAACGGAGTTTTTGGGTTGTTGGGGAGTATGCCCCCCAAAAGATTTTCAGCCCCCAAACAAAATATTTTAGTGACGCCACTGTATTAGATTTTTTGCGTGTGAAGTATTGTGATGTACGTTTCTGAAATTGCATAGGGCATATGCTTTCTTACAATGGGTGACTAAAAAACAAATCTTCAGGGAACGCAACACAGCAGTTCTCATTACGAAGTCCCTTCATCTTTTTGACAAACTGAAAGGTCTCCTCCACAGCTGGAAACCATGTCAATGGACAGTGGAGTGCGGGAATAATTTTACTATCTGTCCGGCAGGTATCAAAAGTCTGCGCGCGCGTTTCTAAGAACCTGTGTTTACACGTTGTGAGTGTGTGTGTGTATTTGTGTGTGTGTGGTATGTCGCTTATTCATATCTCTAGCGCTGTTGCAGAGCACAGGGCAGTTTCGAAGTCGACTACAATGCAACTTCATTGCCATTCAAGCATCGCGGAAGTATTGCAGTAAACTGTCCCAGAAGTATAGGATTCATCGTTTATGCTGAGATTAGTGTCTGTAGGAATGTCAGGAAGGTTCACTATGATGTTTTCAAGCAGTGAAAAGTTTTAAAGAAAACTTATAACCGTAAAGAAAACATAACCGAAATTTACACGTTTTATTGATGAGAACTATTTTGGGCGGAATTTCAAGGTTACCATATCTGATATGAAAGAATTGTCTAAAGGAAAAAAATAATTCGACAAGAATGTTAACGTTCTGTACGAAATCTGCAAGAAGAACAGTAAGAAATTTGTAGTATCTTTTGTGTGAATACGTCACCTATGAGAATGTGGTAGAATTTTCCTAACAAATGACAAAACAAGAGGAAAATGTGTAAGTACCGATAACGATATTTAATGCAAAGTGGAAACACTACAGGACGAGTTCGACTGACAGACGAATGGCCACACCTACACTACCCTTCTCCCCGCTCCCAGAACACTGAAATCTGACATGCTCGAGAAGTAGTGAGGGCTCTTAATAAGGCAAGGATAAAAGATCGACCTGACGTAGGAGTGTTACAAAATTTTGACTAATATTGTTTTAACAAATACCGATTCAATTGTAATTAATATTATCCTATCACAAAACAATACTCGAATCGACTTACACAGTGTTTCCATCTACAGATACATACATGCTATGCACTGTTTTTATTAGTTAACTTTAAAAATTTGAACTGGGAAACTTACTGCAAATTCATAAAAAAATATAATCATAAAAACAGTGTTATAGAAGGTATTCCTGTAATACGTTTATAGAAAACAACACAAAACTACCAACGTAAATAAGAAGCACCTCACTCAACGCTTCCCCACATAGAGAAGGGGAAAAAAAAGTATGTAGAAAACTAAAAGAAATTAACTGAAATAGCACAAAAGTACTGAAAACTTCACTGCTACTTCTGTCCTACTTCTTCCTATCACTACCTGATCAGAAGTTTAGCGGAAGAGCCTGATAATGTATCTTTTCGAACGCGTATGACGTAAAAACTAATTCAACACCGAGAGCAAATTTAAAAATTTAACACAGTACTGACCTTTACGTGTACCTGTGGTGATGATGATACACAATTTTTAACTTCCCATCTGTATGCCTGACATATTACTCGAATGCTTTTCCTCAGGATTAACGTAAATTGTGGAAATGTTGAGTACTCACATTATGTCATAAACAGGAAGAAGCAAGTTAGGACAATTTTGTACATAGATAGTTTACACATATTTTATTGATTTTGCCATTAAAGACAAGGAAAGCAATATTTGTGTATAAGGTGGACACAAACACTTTAAAATATTACTAAACTGGATACAAATTTGTTATGACAACAACAGCGCTCTAAGACTAAGACCACATCGCATTTAAATGCACACAATTTTCTACTGCTTTGATGTGAAAAGGAGACACATCGATTAACATATTTTTGGTGACGTATAGAATGTACTTCTAGGAATTGTATTTGGTCTAGGAATTAATTCGTGCGGGTGGACAAGAGATGGCGCAACGAACGGAGCGTCCCACAGTTCCGTGTATCCACACATGTGTTGCAAACCCCTGTCATCGCGTATCGTTCGTAGTATAGGGCAGTGGATTAAAGCGTCAACAACACCAGTTTGTAGTTAAGTGAACATGGTGCAATTTGTGCCTGATAAAGTGTTTTTGCGGGGTGTCCTGCTGCATTACTTTAACATGCAGAAAAGTGCGACTGAAAGTCATCGTATTTTGGTGGAAGTGTATGGTGACCATGCTCTAGCTGAGCGAACGTGTCAGAAGTGGTTTGCACGGTTTAGAAGTGGTGATTTCGGCTTGGCAGACCAAGAGCGAGCTGGACAGCCAAAAAAATTTCAAGACGAAGAATTGACAGCATTGCTCGAGCAGGATTCGTGTCAAACGCAGGAACAACTTGCAGCAGCATTAGGCGTTGATCAAACAACAGTCTCCAAACGCTTGAAAGCCATGGGAATGATTCAAAAGATGTCACATTGGGTTCCACATGAATTGAAAGACAGAGACGTTGAAAGACGAAAAACCATTTGCAATTGCTGCTTCAACGACAGAGCAGAAAGGGGTTTCTGCATCGAATTATTACGGGTGATGAGAAGTGGATCCATTACGAGAACCCTAAACGAAAAAAGGCCTGGGTGAAACCAGGTGAACCAGGTCCATCACAACCAAAACGAGATATTCACTGTGCAAAGGTTATGCTGTGCATATGATGGGATATGAAAGGTGTGGTGTACTATGAGCTGCTGCAACCGGGTGAAACTATGAATGGAGAACGTTATCGACGACAATTAATGCGTTTGAAGCAAGCTCTGGCCAGAACACGACCAGAATGGGAGAACAGACATGATAAACTTATTGTTCAACATGATAACGCTCGCCCACATGTCGCAAAACCGGTCAAAACCTATTTAGAAAATGTCGGATGGGAAGTTTTACCCCACCCGCCGTATTCACCAGACGTTGCTCCTTCGGACTACTACTTGTTCGATTGCATGAACAACGATTTGATTGGACAGCGGTTTACTTCTTCAGAAGATATCGAAACATGGGTCTCTGACTGGATCGCTTCCAAGGATGAGGACTTCTTTCGCCACGGAATCCGTACATTGCCTGACAGATGGGCGAAAGTGGTGGCTAGCGATGGACAATATTTTTCTTAAGGTATTTATGTATTTTGTGTTTGTACTACATCTTCAATGTGTGCGTACCAACCGCACGAATTAATTCCTAGACCAAATATTTATTTTTTAACAATCACCAAATACAGCTCAGAGGCCATTTTATACTGGAAACGGTAATATTACGACTAGAAATTAATTTCTGGGCTTTCGGCATCTATGGCCATGTTAGCCCTTCACTAGGATTAGAATTGGAAATTAGATTTCTGGGCTTTCAGCATCTATGGCCATATTAGCCCTTCACTAGAATTAGGAATTAGATTTCTGGGCTTTCGGCATCTATGGCCATGTTAGCCCGTCACTAGGATTAGGATTAGGAATTAATTTCTGGGTTGGCATCTATGGCCACGTTAGCCCTTCACTAGGATTAGGATTAGGAATTAGATTTCTGGACTTTTAGCATCTATGGCCATATTAGCCCTTCACTAGGATTAGGATTAGGAATTAGATTTCTGGGCTTTCGGCATCTATGGCCATATTAGCTCTTTACTAGGATTAGGATTAGGAATTAGATTTCTGGGCTTTCGTCATCTATTGCCATGTTAGCCCTTCACTAGGATTAGGATTAGGAATTATATTTCTGGGCTTTCGGCATCTATGGCCATGTTAGCCCTTCACTAGGATTAGAATTAGAAATTAATTTCTGGGCTTTTGGCATCTATGGCCATATTAGCTCTTCACTAGGATTAGGAATTAGATTTCTGGGCTTTCGTCATGTATTGCCATGTTAGCCCTTCACTAGGATTAGGATTAGGAATTAGATTTCTAGGCTTTTGGCATCTATGGCCATGTTAGCCCTTCACTAGGATTAGGATTAGGAATTATATTTCTGGGCTTTCGGCATCTATGGCCATGTTAGCTCGTCACATATGAGGAATGAACTTTCTCGCCGATCACACTATCCGTACGTTGGGAAGGAAGGAAGAGGCCTGGGACCTATGTTTTAGGTACCATCCCGGCATTTGCCTGGTGTCAATGACGAAAATCTCACTCAGGGGGGGTGGCCTGAATAAGCTTTTTATACTTCTTTGACCTAGTGTCCCCACCAGGAATTGAACTCAACCACTCGCACAAAAGGCGAAAGTGTTAACGACTAAACTACGCTGGACCACTGGATAACATTAACTTGAAATAGATACCACTAATTTTATGTTGGCTTAGTATGTGCACTTTTAGGTCATATATAAAATAAATACAAAATAGACATATAACAAACACTTCATTGAGTATTTTACTGGCCGAAGTACTGGAATACAATGATTTCTACAATTAAGTTCTTGCTATTGAAGCGTTATACCCAGCGAACAGTGTGAATAGCGAACATTTTTACAATTAATCTTAATTAAACATCTTGGGGAAAAGTATTCGAGTAACAGGCTAGAAATATAGATGGGAAAATTAAAAGTTGTTGATCATCATCAACAAATAACCAGTAAAGGTCAGTATTTTGTTAAACTTATGAAGTAATTGATTTTCTTCTACTGCTTCGTAGCTGCTTTGGAAAAATAACTGATCCTCTTACCAGCCTAGACATCCTGTTATCTGAATCAAGAGAACTTCTGCCTCTGCCACAAGACTTCACTTCAGCATTACTCCTGAAAATAAAAATAAATAAATAAATAAAATAAAATAAAAAATAAAAAAAAGATGCATAACTTCAATGAAGATCAATAAATTTTGTTACAGTGCATTCGAAATTTCATGATATTTTTTATTGTTATATAATACAGAAGGTTGTACAGTTTATATCGATGAATTAGGAACGCCACTGCTATATCGGGAATGACGCAGTAGGGTGTCTGAAGTTGTAAGTGAATGATCAAATGGTGCCTAAATTAAATAGTTACCGGTAAAAGCATCTCATGGGTGTTTTTCAATGCTCGTTTTTTGATACCTACACATAGTTAAACAATGTCGGAAGAATGTGCTCACACTCGGACTACACAAGCTACTAAAACCCTTCACACAAACCAGGAGCCTGTAGCGAAACAGTCGCAGCGAAAAGACAAGTGGTGTAGGGGATCACCCGATTGGCCTGACAAAAATCCACCGACCGTAACCTCCGATGGGCTAGCGATTCAGCTGTGAACACTGTCATTCGTAAGCGGCTCTGGTTGAGATGCATCAGGAAGGCCTGCGTACACCACTTGCTTCCGCATCCCATTGGAGAATGAAAATGCAACTGCAGAATATATGAAAAACACCTGATGGGATGAAAATGGTAGAAAGTCGTTACAATGGATGAAATACATCTGTCTCACTACTGGTGGTCACACTCGAACGCTGATAGCAATGCCAAGGGTCACTGCAACTTTATTGGCCATTGCAGAGAAAGTTTCCCGCGTGGGTTTATGGTTGTTACGGAATTCAGTTATGTAGGGAAGTTGCTGATACACAAGACAGATAAAAGTGTAAAATGGAAGCAAGATACTTTCAGGAATTCGCCTATCTTTTGGATTAATAACCAACAATTGTACAATATGGACACCAAGCAGATGAGGATCCATACGGACAAGGCTTTAAATCATACTACCAGAACATTTTTTTTTAATCAGGAAATGGAACGGCAATTAGGAATTCGTATCATTCCGTTTCAAGACATTTCTTTAAAGACTGCTGTCACCCATCCAACGGATTTCTACGACTTTGGCCTATTAAAAATACGTTTCCGATATCGCATTCACGCATGCTCACTGGTCTCTGGAAAGCTTGGAGCGAGGAGTGCGATCGAATTTCCTTGCCTACTCTTCGCCGGAGTTTGTTCCATAGGAAACTAAGATGTTGAGCGACAGTCCATAGTACTGAGAGTTCAATAGAACACCATCGTTGCTGGCGGTAAGATTTATCTATGGTGAATCCCCTTCGAAATGAGATCAATATAAATCGAACAACCTTCTGTATTCTATTCTTTTGAATTTGTTGATTTACTTATGTTCGTAAGACACAGTTGTCTTATGAGATACTTCAGAGAATAGGATTGTGACAGAATTTTAATTTTTCAAACTTCTTGTTTTCTTTGCCCCATCGGATATTATAAAGAACTCGCTACTAACGGACTATTGGATAGATTCTAAAGCAATATCTTAAATTAAAATTTTATGAGCATATGAAAAGATGGAACTACTGAAATTAGTCTCGTGAAATGAAATGAGAAATTTCTAGTTACCTACGTCCCACGATTACGCTCATTAGGCTAAAGGAGACGGATGATTAATTATATATAGAATTATTATTATATATATATACGATTTATTATATATATAAAAAAAGAGTGAAATGAGAATGTGTGAGGAAATGGGAGAACTCCGAGAAAACCCAAATACAATGTTGTCCAATACAAACTCATAAGGCCTCGGATCCATCTAGGAATCCCTCGCACGAGAGGTGAGCGCTCTACCCCTGAGTCACATTGCCCTCCCACCCTCCGAAATCACTCTCATGAAAGAAGAATTGACCCTAATCTGGAATTGTGAGAATTGCATTTCCTTTGAGGGTTTAATAGCAAAAATTATGATTTTGATAAATTTATTAGCACGAAATTTTACATTACATAAGAGGAATAACAAAAATCACATGTATCACTGATTACCAAACTGAATTCCAGTCCATATAAACCAATCTATTAACAGGTTAAATGTCGGAATATTATTTTATTACATGACGATCAGGCCGACAGGAATGCTAACAAGAGAAAAATTCCTCTCCCCCCTCCCTAAAATGGAGGGAATTATCTTAATCAGCCTTCCATAATACCTTTTAAGCTCAAAGTACACTACAGTCATTTGTATTATGTGATAATGTATCTAATTAACCAAACAAGTATATAGAGCAAGCACAAATTACTGGTCGATTTCGATTGGTTAGTTGGTTGATTCAGAATATAGTGCCCCATTCAGCACCAAGGTTACATAAGACTTGGACCCCTGGCGCAAATCCCGGGGGAATGAGGGGAACATACTTCCCAACCTTCGAACTGGAGAGAATGTCCTCCCAATAATCCGATTTGAAATTTGTTTTTTAGGGAGAAATGTGATGATTTGTGTCCAACTGCCACAAAGGAAAGTAAGATGAAACTGATGTCCCTTGGCTTGTTTCATTTTTAAAAAAGAATCGTATTCTTTAATATTTCCAACTGAACTTGTCATAAACTCATTTATTCATCATTTTGGCTGTATGCAGTTCAAGCAGTTTAATTCTCTTTTAATTTAAAAGGACTAGCACATCCTAGCAGACGATGTGTATGTGTGTGTGTGTTCTCTCACTCAACGGATGCATGTGGGTGTAGTGACCTTGATCAGCACTTCTTCAGCCAATCACAGCTCTGTCCGCTCTTACGTCACTTAACGCGTGACACCCACGCGAACAGCGAGAACTGAAGAGATTTAGCGGGAAGCAATTATTCAGCGCCAAAGGACTCAATACTCAACAGCTTCTGCTACCCTGCTGCAACAAGACACTGCGTAATCATGTATTGGACTTAACCGAATCGAATCATTTCTCGTAATATTAGGAAACATCCATACGTTTTATTACCTTAATTGTTGTATCCTCATTCAAGCTATGTAAGTATTAATATAATTAAAATTTTCGAATCGATTGACGAGTATTTTCTGCGATTGTGCATGTCATCTCCTATGCCTCGTGGTGATTCATTTGAGTGCATGGTGCAAAATTTACTTTTACTGATTATTTGTGTAATTTGTTAATTTTCGGAATTACGATGTTGAATCTTTTGTGTGTCTAAAAGTTGTATGTAGAATTTTTGCTTAAGTGTAGTTGGCGTTGAAAGGAGCTTTTTTCGGATAACTTGTTTCATCGTCAACGCTCGAGCAAACGTCCTATTTACGACTATATAATATAATGTTTGCTCTATCTGGATCACCATCCTATGGAGTAAACGTTACAAAATGGTGCCGGGATATATGTGTCGAAGCAGGAACCTTTCTTTTTGTATAAATGTTCGGTTTTGTGTGTCTACGAACATTGGCCTACGTATTCTTAATGTTCCAAAACTTGCTGCGTAATTTTGCCGCCATCTCAGATCGCCAAGTACATGAAATTCGTGTGATTGTATCCTTGTCCAGTGCATTCATCCTTGCATATTGAAGCCTAAATCCTGTCCAAATTAGAATATTATTTTTTTTTAGCTATTTGCATTCTTAGATTTTTGCAGAAATTAGTCAATTATTTGTGTTAGCGAGTTTGTTATATTTGCAACATCATGGCTGAGGGTGATCTTAGAACAGTTCTCCTCGCAATGCAAAGGGAACTGAGTGCGTCAATTAACGAAATTAAAGAAAGCCAAAACGAATTGAGTGATAATCAAAAGCGTGTGAGCGAAAGCGTTGAGGCTATAAATGTAAACCAACAGAAAATGCAAGATGATATCAAGGAATTACGTAGCGAGTGTCGTGAAAACATATCCCAATGTAAAGATGATTTGTCAGGTGAAATTAACAATGTGAATAAGTGTATTAGTGCAGTGCGACATGAATTGATAGAACGAATTGAAGCAGTGGAATTAAAGTGTTTTAATACGAGCGAAGATATACGTAGAAGCGTACGTGAATTAGCCGATGCAGTGCATGATATACGAGGCACAGTTGAAGAAAATACGCGCCAAGTAAACGACCAACAACGTCAATTAAATGAATGTCATAATAGAGTGGATGATTATGAAAAGAGGTTGCGTTTGGTCGAAAGTCTCGACAAGTACCGTGAAAGCAGAATTCAGAAGTGCGAGACCAAACAAAGTGAATACGGTATAGCAGTGCAAGAGTGTATTCAAGTGTGCCACGAGCAGAGTAAATTTAACCAACAGTGTTTTGAAACATGTCTCCGCGCCAGTGAATTAAGTGAACAAACTAAGCAAGATGTGGAACGATTATCAGAGCGTGTGCAGCGTATAGAATTATCAAACGAGCACCATGATACTGGAAGTAATATGTCACAAAGAAACACAGGTTCAGTGCACAGTGTGAAGCGCGAGAGGAAATCGAGCAGTGAGTCTCAAACGGCGTCTGATACAGAGGTGGAAAGTGACGTAATAAGAAGAACCGTGTCAAGAATCAAAACCGAAAGAGAAAGTCCGCGTATTAAGCGTGCAAGAAATAGTGAAGTGAATCGTGGTTCGTTGCGATTAGCAGACATTAAGCAACTCTCTACATTTTCAGGTGATATGATGAAAGAAAGTGCAAGTGCATTTTTAGAAAATTTTGGTAGAGAAATGTCATTCGCCGGAGTGCCTCAAAATGAATATTTGACGATCATGCCATTGATTCTTAAGGACAGTGCACTTAAGTGGTACGATTTACACGGTAAGAATTGTCAAACTTTTCAAGAATTTGTGATAGAGTTTCAGAATGCATTTGAGAGTCCCTTAGTAAAAGCTACGCGTCTGCGCAACTTGCGATCTATTCCGTTTGACCCAAAACGTTATAGTAGTGTTGTTGATTTTGTGACAGAGCGTTTTAGCCAAATTCAAGCCCTGGAAGAATACGAAAATCCAACCATTACGTTGTCACACATCATCACTCTCCTGCCCAAGCGGTACCAATTAGCTATGATGGGTTCTATGCCTGATAACATAAATCAGTTCCTTGCGAGTGTGCAGTCCATCGAAGGATTGTCAGGAATTACTAATATGTACGACAATCAGCGTAATAAGCAGAAACAGCAAGGTGGTGCCGGTGTCAGCGTGAATAATGTAAAAGTAGAACACGGTAGTGAAGTGAGCAGTGATAATAGTGCGCGTCCGAATTTCAAACAGGGATGGAAAAGGAAATTTCATAGACGTGGACGGCGAGGTAATTTTAACAGAAATAATAATAATTCGAACGGTGGTAATCAGTCGCAAGGTAATGGCCGACAAAACACAAGTGCAAATGAAAACCGAAACGAAACGCAAGGTGCAAGGGCAAACGAAAATCAAAGTAGTGCGTCGGCTTCCCAAGGTAGTCCAAATCAGAATAATAATTGGTTTCCAACATTTAATAGAGGTCCTGGTGTAAATAACGGTAACAATCAGCAACGTCAATTTCCATACCAACAAAGTGGATTTTACCCGCAGAGTTCTGTGCCTTTAAACTAGTAGCGCCCTCCCACTTGGTCGCTGCAAAGGGGAGGGATTTCAGTAGTGTAAACAGGATTACTTTTCCACATATGTGCAACGAGGAAGATTTACAAGCAGAAGATGATATAAGCAATGATAATGAAGAAGTGATCAAATGTGAATTAGGTCATAATACAATGAGGGTAAAAATTTTGTTAAACGATCAACCCAAAATCTGTCTGTTAGATAGTGGATCAGAATTATGCTTATTACGGTATAATATTTTTCGAGAAGTAACAAAGTGTGTAGCAAACGTGCATTTGCAAAAAGGAGAGCATATCGTTTTGTGCGATTTTCTAGGAAGAAAGAAAAAGAACGTGAAAGGAAGGGTTATCTTACCGGTACGAATTGAGAATGTGGAAGTGCCAGTTGAATTTCTTGTGTTACCAGAACTGCATGAAGATGTAATACTCGGTGCAAACTTTCTCGAGAAATTAAACAGTGTCATCGATTTTAAGCGAAGTAACTTGCGTGTTGAATTTCAAGGAATTAGTGGTGAAGTGCCTTTAATACAGAGAAATAGTGAAAATGTCATTGTAGCTAATGTAAGTGAAATTAAGTGCAAGGTAGCCCCTATTGTTGTGTTGTCCGAGATAAGGGACCTTAATGATTTTTATGCGAGAACGGTGAATGTGTTCCACAGTGGGTGCGCCGAGCCTTTAGAGAAAATTGAAGCTAGTGACTTAGTGGTGGACTTCCCACCGGATTTATATTTCACAGTAGATGAAATAAGGGATGCAGTTACACGCGCTACGCTGTTTACTGAAAACGAGAAGGAAGAATTATTTCAGTTGTTAATGAAACATAGGAAAGTGTTTGCCCGTTTTCCTGGCCTGTGTAACAAATTTCAGTACCGATTAGAAGTGGATACAAATGAACCTATTGTTGCTCGTCCTTATGATATTCCGCACAAATATAAGGAAGGAGTGCGTGAAGAGATCCGAAAATTGTTAAAATGGGGTGTGATTAGACCTAGTTCTTCATGTCATCTATTACCGTTGCACGTAGTATTGAAAAAGAGTGGAGCGTTAAGAATAGTAACAGATTGTAGAGCATTGAATGTGCACATTAAGAATCCAGCTCTACGTGTAGAAAAGTTGTCCGACCTCTTTGCTAAATTTAGTGGAAAGCGTGTGCTAGGTACTCTTGATTTTACTAGTTCGTATCAACAATGTGGAATTACAGAAGATTCTATGCCATACTTAGCCTTTTTGTTTGAAGGAACGTTATATGAGTACACACGCATGGTGTTCGGTGTGAGAAATGGATCGTCTGTACTGCAATTGTGCTTGAATAAAGTGTTCCCATTACCGCTACAAGAGAAATTAATCAGGTATATGGACGATGTAGCTCTTGGTTGTACAAGCGTACCAGAATTCTTGCAGCAGTTAGATGAAGTGCTTAGTTTGTTAAGTGATGCGAACATGACACTAAATTTATCGAAGTGCATTTTTGGTGTAAGTGAAATTAACTATTTAGGCTATTACGTATCTTCAGAAGGCATACGAAAGGATCCGAAATCAGCTGAAGCAATCGAGAAGTTACCAGTGCCCAAAAATTTAAAAATGTTACGCTCATTTCTTGGTGCTGTTCAGTGGCATTCGCGAACAATCAAAGGTCATGCTGTTATCGCTAAACCCCTTTACGAACTTTTAGGGAAAGAAAAGAAATGGAAGTGGGAAGAAGAACACCAAAAGGCATTTGAATCATTAAAGGTTGAATTAGTGAAAGATGTGAAGTTACACCATCCACAGTTCGATAAGCCGTTTTATCTCGAAAGTGATGCAAGCAAACTCGGGTTGGCTTGTGTGTGTTATCAAATTATAGACGGTGAGAAGTGTGTATTAGAATATGCAAGCCGTACTCTTAATAAACACGAACAGAACTATGCCATAATTGAGCTTGAGTGTCTTGCATTTGTGTGGTGTATTCGTAAGTGGCATGTTTGGCTTAAAGGAGCGAAAATATACATACGAACAGATCATAAAAGCTTAGTGCAGTTAAAACGTATGCGTAATTGGAATGCAAGACTGATGAGGTGGTCTCTTGAACTTCAATCTTACGATTATGAAATAGAATTCATCAAAGGCAAGACTAACACACTAAGTGATTGTTTATCTCGTATGTTACCAGCACAGGAAGATCTAATGGTGAATGTGAATCCTATACAGGCTGTTCAATCAGAAGTGTTCGATTTAGATCCGTCTACAATTGCGAAATTACAATGGGAATGTGACGAGTACCGTCCTATTATTAGTTACTTACAAGGTAACATAAGTGAAAGTGAAAGCAGTGCAAATAAGAATTCTTTTCGTAGTAGTGCTCGAAATTGGAAACAAAACTACACTTTGGAAAATGGTATTTTGATGGTGAGAGATTTTCACTTCCCAAACAGATTAAAATTGTGTGTGCCTCCATGTTTAGTGAAAAATATTTTAATTGGCTACCATGATCATTACGGTCACTTTGGATTTATGAAAGTGTTTAGTATCATCTCCCGTATGTTTTATTGGAAAACAATGCGTAGTGACATTAAATCGTACATTCTTGATTGTGAAGTCTGCATGAGAACGAAGGTAGACCATCACCCAGTGAAGTGTTTAATGCAATCAGTGCCAGCGAAAAACATACGCTATTTGGTCTCAGCAGATTTAGTTGGTCCTCTACCTCGAGGTAAACATGGCGAAACTTACCTGTTAACAGTGTGTGATGTATACTCACGTTATTTAGTAGCATATCCACTTCGTCGTGCAACAAGTGCAAGTGTCGTAAAATGTCTTACTGAGTCATACATGCTTCACCTTGGTATTTTTATGAACATCTTAGTAGATAATGGACCACAGTTTATTGGCAAGGAATTCGTACAAGCTATGGAAGCATTCAACATTAAAATATATTATACTACGCCTTATCACGCACAAGGAAATGTCATCGAAAGATTCCATGCTGATTTAGAGAGAATTTTGCGTGTGTTGTGCCGCGATTCTCATTCCTCATGGCCAGAATATATTGTGCAAGCTTGTTTGTTGTTGAACTATACTATTAGTGCCAGTTTGGGAATAGCGCCCGCAGAGTTGCATCTTAACATCAAGCCAGAAGAATTTACACTGTCACATTTTGGAATTGTGAAAAACAATGAAACAGTCGATGAGCAAGAGGGTATAGATTGGAATGGAAAATTAATAATGGCTGACTTACGGCGGAAGAAAATCATTCAACAACGGAACGAAAAGTTGAACGTTCATCAGAGAGCTCGAAGAACTTTGTGTGAAGGTGACTTAGTTTTCTTACGTCAGTATAATATTAGTAGCTTGGTAGACAAACGTATAGCCAAACTGTGTGAAGTGTACCGTGGACCTTACTTACTGTGGAAACAAGTTGGTGAAAATGTGTTTGAAGTATTGGATCCGCAAAGTGGCAAATATATCGGATTTCAGAATGTTTCTAGAATGAAGCTGTGGAGACCAACACCAGCTACTAGGAAAAAGTGGCTAGAAATTCTGAAGAAGAATGTGGATGAAGAACAGTTCAGTGACATCTTAGAGAGAGCCGAAAAGGAAGCCAACGGAGATTACATGAACCAAGAAGAAGAAGAAAGTAAAGAAGATCAATTGTGTAGTGTAAACCTGGAAGATCAAGAAGTGAGAGTACATTCTAGTTTCGTTGACGAAAATGTCTTGTGGTATATACGACATGGTTATTTAGATGAGCGAAAGTTGTTAAGCTTATTAGAGAAATATTACCATTAACACTTCGAAGAAGTCAATTTGAATTTAGAGATATGTCAGGAGATATTAGAGTAATATACACGTTCATTAGAGTATTCCTTTTGTTGTTATTGGAACAACATTGAAGTTTTACCTTAAGACCTACGACCACATTTCGCCATGAATTTCATGTGCATCGTTTTCTTTTTGTCTTCTATAAAACTCTATGGGGTTTCCTTAGTATAACTTGTTTTTGTAACCACATCTCTGTGTGTCTTCGTGGTCGTATTTACAGTGGGTAGGTTTATATGGTTTTTGTGGGTAGGCTCTTCCTCATTTAGTCGTCAGACCATCCCTAAGATGGATACAGGTTGGCATCTGTAGACATCTGACATTGCCTCAATATAATTCTCCATCATACTAACTAACTAACTAACTCTATGGCCTATGGAACCCGGAGGTTCAGTGCCGCGTTCACAAAAGCTCTCCACTGACTTCTATCCTTAGCTAATTGCATCCAGTTTCTACTTTGTATTCCTATCTCTGCGAGATCCATCTTAATATTATCCTCCCATCTGCGCCTAGGTCTTCCTAATGGTCGTTTTCCTATGGGTCTACCAGTCAAGACTTTGAAAGCGTTTCTACTTTCTTCCATTCTAGCTACATGACCTGCCCACCTAAGCCTCCTAGACTTGACGACCCTAACAATGTTGGGTAAACCGTATAAACTATGTAGTTCCTCGTTATGGAGCTTCCGCCATTCCCCATTCTCGTTCCTCTTGGGTCCGAATATTCTTCTCAGGATCCTGTTCTCAAATACTTTCAGTCTATGTTCTTCCCTCAGAGTAAGCGACCATGTTTCGCAACCATACAGAACAACAGGCATGATTATCGTTTTATATATTTTAAGCTTCAAATTCCTCGACAGAATTCGCGACGACAAGAGATTTTGAACCGAGTAGTAACACGAATTCCCTGCTTTTAGTCGACATTTAATTTCTTCGTGAATATGATTTTCGTCTGTTAACATTGATCCTAAATATTTGAAAGTATCCACTTTATCAAAAGCATTATTTAATATTTTAACGCCTCCACAATTTGCCGTATTACGGTCCCGACGTACTTCCATGTATTTAGTTTTCTCTGCATTTACTTCTAAACCCATGTCCCTGCAAGCGTTTAATAAGATCTCTGCATTTATTTCTACTGTTCTCCTATCATCCCCTATTAAATTTACATCATCAGCATATGCCATAACCTGGTGAATGCCGTTCAACTCTAAGCCCTGGTTGCTATCTTTGATTTTCCTTATGGCGTATTCCAGCACAAAGTTAAATAATAATGGCGACAACGCATCTCCTTGTTTTAGGCCATTTTCGACGTGGAAGCTCGTGGACAAAAATTTTCCTACCCGGACTTTACTTTGGGATTCACTTAAACATATCTTAATTAATCTAATTAGCTTTCTCGGTATTCCAAGTTCTGTAAGAACGTTGTATAATGTTTCTCTCCTAACCGAGTCGTAAGCCTTTCTAAAATCAATAAATAGTTGATGTACCGGGGTATTGTATTCCCACTTCTTTTCGAGTATTTGGCGAATGGTAAATATTTGGTCGATAGTTGATCGATTTCGTCTAAATCCGCACTGATAATTTCCAATGATTTCATCCGCGTATGGGGTCAATCTTGCTAACAGAATATTTGAAAGGATTTTATAGGATGTTGACAGAAGAGAAATGCCTCGATAATTATTACAGTCAGTTTTGTCGCCTTTCTTGTGAATTGGAACAATGATTGACTCTTTCCACTCTTGTGGCAATTCTTCCTTGTTCCAGATAAGGAGAATGAGTTTGTGTATCTTGTTCCACAATTTTTCGCCTCCAGCTAAAATTAACTCAGCCGGAATTTCATCTACACCCGGAGATTTGTGTTTCTTTAATTTCTTTATAGCGGCTTCCACTTCTATTCGATTGGGTTCTGGAATATACGGTTCTGCGGTGTGTATCTCCTTTTCTCCACGCACATTAGTTTTTGGCTGCGTGTTAAGCAAATCGTCAAAGAAATCTTTCCATCTATTTAAGATGCTATCCGTATCAGTGAGAACTGTTCCGTCAGATTTCTTTAATATATAAGCACGAGGTTGATAGCCTTTCTTAAAATCGTTGATCCCCTTATACATGTCCCGAATATTTTTATTTTTACTATTATCTTCAAGTTCCTTAATTTTAGCTTTCAAAAAATCCCGTTTCTTTGTTCTAAAAGTTTTGGAAGTTTCCCGCCTGATATCTGCGAAATTTTGTGTAGTTATTTCATTCGGATTTTGTAGCCACCGTAATTTTGCCTGTTTTCTCTTCTCTGCTAGTTTAATGCATTCTTGGTCGAACCATGGTTTGTTCCTACGTATTTCCGCGTGTCCCAATTTTTCTATTGCTGAACTTTTAATGCTATTTCTAATTTCAATCCAAGTATCCTCAACACTAGTGCACTCCGAGTCTTCTAAGACCGAGAATCTATTCGAGACTTCAATCTGGTATTTCTCTCTTACCTGGCTCTCTTCTAATTTCTTTAAATTAAATCTCTCCGTTTTCGGACATTGAATATTACCTTTATTCAACGATAATTTCTCCCGTATTATCGCTACTACCAGGTAGTGATCAGTGTCACAATCAGCCCCTCTAAACGACCGGACGTCAATTATGCTAGATTGTCTTCTTCTATCTACTAAAACGTGATCAATTTGATTATGTGTTTTTCCGTCTGGTGATGTCCAAGTGTATTTATGAACGTCGCGATGTGGGAATTTTGTACTCTTCACGATTAGGTTTTTGGATGTTGCAAAGTTCACGAGTCTAACACCGTTGTCATTACTTTCCTTATGCAAACTTTCGTTCCCTATAATCGGTTTGAAAATATCCTCTCGTCCTACCTTCGCATTGAAATCCCCTAATAGAATCTTCATATGGTATCGCGGGAGTTGGTCAAATATCCGTTCCACTTCTTCGTAAAAACTATCTTTTATATCGTCACCCTTATCTTCAGTTGGAGCATGTACATTTAAATTCTCCATCATTCGAGCTTATATTGGTTTATTTCTCTCTTCATTATAGTATTCATGTAATAGTCATCATTAAGGTTATATCTATAGGCTTATTATATTATCTATATATATATTTTTTATTATTCAGCATCATGTCCTATATAGGTATATTTCAGTATTAATTTATCATGTACCATGTACTCATTTGATGAAGTTGCACGAAGGCGTTGAGGATTGGGACGTGCTTGTCGTAGTTTGTACTCGTGAAGTGATTTGGAAGGGAAAAAAAAAAATGAATGAAAGAAGAAATACTTACATTTCTTTTGTTAACCCATCCCAAGTCAACTTCCTTTTAACCATAATTATGTTATTTTAACCTTATTATAGTAATTACATGTAACACGTAGAAACATACACTTGATATCCATACACGAAGAATACAACACAAGGAAGAACACAAGGAAGTCCAAACAATAAGAAGAATACACATTCTATTCACCTCCACTTAATACAAATGCAGCAGTAGCAAATGCAGCATATTTTAAGTTTAAAAAAAAAAAAAAAAAAAAAAAAAAAAAGGGGGTAGAAAGGAAGATGCAAATTATACGTTAATAAGTTTATACGCAATAAGTTACAGTACTCCATGCATCTTCATATTGGCGCCGAATTTTGGAAAAATAGTCCTGTATAAATAAATAAAAGGGACTATAGCCTGCAGAGACCGTCTAGAACTTCCACCGATGGACCTAGCCCTATCCAATGGGAAGAGGATAGGAGCAGAAGATTTAATCGTCGAGTGTTCATTCAATGGGAAGAGAATGAACGAAGAGGATGGCCTATGGACTGGACATTGTTCTGGAGCATGGTGTAGATTGTGAATAGTGGACAACATGGACAGTGGGACGTATGCAGATAGTAAAAGAATAAACAGTGTGTTATAAATGAACAGTGAAGTGTTGTTATTCGAACTGGAAAATATATCTATATTTATTTTAATATTCATTTTTCTTTTTATGTTCAATTAATTGCAAAAGTGAAAGTGTTCCTAAAAGTTGAAATTAATTCATTGCTTGAAGTGTTTTCTCATTTTATTCACATTATTTGCAACATTTTAGTGTATGTGTTAAATATCCAATTTCTTTAAGTATTGAGTGAATTTACATTTGAACTAATAGGACTATAATAAATATATTTCTATACATTTATTGATATATTACATATTTATGGACTGAATAAACATTTTATATGGTCGTGATTGCAGCAGTAAGTGAGTGCAGTGTTAACCAAGCGTTAATGTGAACTATGGCCCAAGTGAAAAGCGCTTCAACAACTTACAGTGTGTCCTCGGCATACGCAGACACAAACTATAAGTGTTGCCAGGGTTCTTAGGATAAACGTATCTCATCAGAACTTTACCTATCAACTGTTCGGGTGCCATTTGTCATAAACTCATTTATTCATCATTTTGGCTGTATGCAGTTCAAGCAGTTTAATTCTCTTTTAATTTAAAAGGACTAGCACATCCTAGCAGACAATGTGTATGTGTGTGTGTGTTCTCTCACTCAACGGATGCATGTGGGTGTAGTGACCTTGATCAGCACTTCTTCAGCCAATCACAGCTCTGTCCGCTCTTACGTCACTTAACGCGTGACACCCACGCGAACAGCGAGAACTGAAGAGATTTAGCGGGAAGCAATTATTCAGCGCCAAAGGACTCAATACTCAACAGCTTCTGTTACCCTGCTGCAACAAGACACTGCGTAATCATGTATTGGACTTAACCGAATCGAATCATTTCTCGTAATATAAGGAAACATCCATACGTTTTATTACCTTAACTGTTGTATCCTCATTCAAGCTATGTAAGTATTAATATAATTAAAATTTTCGAATCGATTGACGAGTATTTTCTGCGATTGTGCATGTCATCTCCTATGCCTCGTGGTGATTCATTTGAGTGCATGGTGCAAAATTTACTTTTACTGATTATTTGTGTAATTTGTTAATTTTCGGAATTACGATGTTGAATCTTTTGTGTGTCTAAAAGTTGTATGTAGAATTTTTGCTTAAGTGTAGTTGGCGTTGAAAGGAGCTTTTTTCGGATAACTTGTTTCATCGTCAACGCTCGAGCAAACGTCCTATTTACGACTATATAATATAATGTTTGCTCTATCTGGATCACCATCCAATGGAGTAACGTTACAAACTTCGTGTCCTGGCGCATTTAGGGCACATCAATCTCTATTAATTCCGCTCCTGCTACTTGGACACAACTGCAATAAGTGGCAGAGGAACATGTCCCTCTCTTCATGCTGGAAAATTGTCTCAGCTGTAGATGAAATCAAATTAATCTGCCGTAATATGAACCTCACCCCCCTCCCAGAATAAATTCAAATCTGCCGTCTCCAATGTCGAAGACAAGTCTGCTCCTCTGATCCTCCACAGCATTGTTTCCCAACTTCATAAATATTTTGAACATTGCTTTAAAAAAAAAAAAATATGGGAGAGGTCTTACCCGTCCCCTCCTCCCCCAATGTTTAAGACAGATTTGCGCCGAATGCTTGGACCTACAGCTAGCCTTACGTGAGATTCGAGCCTGCTAGGTCCTGCCGGGAATCGAAACCAGATCTTCCCCGCCTTACAATAATCATATAGTCACGACGGAGTTTTACTGGTCGATCCGGTTTTGTACAGCGAAATACTCAATACTAAGGTAGTCCTAATCTCAGATTTTATTTTCTTTTAGCGACATAATTTTACAAAATAGCAAACAAAGAAGGAACTGAATACACATGGAAATAATTGTATATAACGGAACTCGTAACACAATCTAAAGAATTATGACATAACAGTCTGTGAATTCGTTCTCTGTGCTGAGGATAGTTTAGTTTATACAACGATCGTCCTCATTATGTAAAGCTTGCACAGACAGATTTCCATTTTCTGACAACATTTAGTTCTGTAGTTGAACCCGGAGTTTATGGGTCTAACTTTCTCGAGTTTTCTGTACGTGATTCTACGTCATGTCTACGGGAATTTAGGTTACCAATCTTGGTTAAATACTGATATAAGACTTAAGAGATTTTAAAGATGGCCGTAAGTTGGATACAATGAATAGATAACGCACAATCTGTCCCTCATCATGACCAAATAAGGAAGTTAACTCATTTAGATAGAGACTGACAGAAAACGGCCGAGTAAAGGAATAATATCCATGTTTATCTTAGTCTCTCAAACTATAGCCTGTCACTAATCAGGATTGGAACTGAAGTTGCACCTGAATGATTGGATCTGGAATCACCTCATCAAAAAGATTCATCTATGTGGATGAGAAATCTCATTAAATTTTTCCAGTTTAAACTATGAGATTTTCTTTTTATATCTATCGCAAATATCTCCAATGGACAGACTAAATTTATAAAAACAATTCAGTAGTTCAACAATACTAAAGAAGAATAAACAAAATACTCAATACGAAGTGAAAAAGACGTCGAAATTATCAACTAGTATAATTGGAACAGAACACAACTTACGTAAGTTTGTCCATATTAAGATAATGCTAAATAATAATAATATTATAATCTTTACCCTCCATATATATAAAGAAAGAAAGAAAAAAAAATTCTAACCTACATCTGAAATACGGTTAGACTATTTGAACTAAATGAAAGAACACGAAAAATCTGTATATTTTATGCATTTACAGTACCTTGTCAAAATTTCTGGCGTATAGAATTTCGCTTGCCTTGTAGCGTTCTTGCAAAATGTTCTTAACATGTATCGACTTGTCGGACTGAAAAAAAAGAAAAGAAAAAAAAGATTACTATACAATAGGCTTTCAAGTTCGATTTTATATCAAATTCACAGATGACATACAGAATGAGCCAGAAATACGATTACATATTTAAATTAAATTCAGTGTCTTACTGTGTATTGCAGAAGGAAGTGGTGGATATTTTAACGTTGAAACTTCATTTATTATTTCAGCTAAGAGTCACGTGTCTCAACGTCACTAACCAAAATGGCGCTGAACATACAGAATCAAGTCACCGTCGCAGTATGGATGATTGGGTGTCAGAATGGTCGTGAGGTTGTACGACGAGATTGGTTGTAAGGTTATTTGAAAAGGGTTGCGCTCGGAAACCGCGAGACATCGACATGCTGAAGATAACAGTAGAGAAAGAAATTTATGATGTTCACGTACCAGCAGGAAATATGAGGTTTTTCAAAGCATTGTAGATTATGCTGTGTTGCAAACGGTGGGAAATTGGAGACAAATCAGTGATTCGATATTGTTGTTTATCGTTAGTTTGAGACGTTGCATTTCCAATGGTATCATACCGGAATGCATATTTCTATCATATGATGAAACTTACACAATGAAACGTGTACTAGTATCACTGACTCACCCCACATATATATACATAGGGTGTTCATTTATTATGTAGCCAAAATTCACAGGTGAAATCCTCACACCTAAACAATAATAAAAAAAAAAAAAAAGTACATATGAACATAGGGCGAAAAACACGTTGTTTCAAAGTTACGAGATGCCGAAATCGAAAGAAAAAAAATGCAACTTTGAGGCTGCCTAGCTCGAAAACTATGAGATATATAAAAGGGGGTTAAACAAATATTAGAGGAACTATTTGGTCTAGGAATTAATTCGTGCGGTTGGTACGCACACATTGAAGCTGTAGTACAAACACAAAATACATAAATACCTTAAGAAAAATATTGTCCATCGCTAGCCACCACTTTCGCCCATCTGTCAGGCAATGTACGGATTCCGTGGCGAAAGAAGTCCTCATCCTTGGAAGCGATCCAGTCAGAGACCCATGTTTCGATATCTTCTGAAGAAGTAAACCGCTGTCCAATCAAATCGTTGTTCATGCAATCGAACAAGTAGTAGTCCGAAGGAGCAACGTCTGGTGAATACGGCGGGTGGGGTAAAACTTCCCATCCGACATTTTCTAAATAGGTTTTGACCGGTTTTGCGACATGTGGGCGAGCGTTATCATGTTGAACAATAAGTTTATCATGTCTGTTCTCCCATTCTGGTCGTGTTCTGGCCAGAGCTTGCTTCAAACGCATTAATTGTCGTCGATAACGTTCTCCATTCATAGTTTCACCCGGTTGCAGCAGCTCATAGTACACCACACCTTTCATATCCCACCATATGCACAGCATAACCTTTGCACAGTGAATATCTCGTTTTGGTTGTGATGGACCTGGTTCACCTGGTTTCACCCAGGCCTTTTTTCGTTTAGGGTTCTCGTAATGGATCCACTTCTCATCACCCGTAATAATACGATGCAGAAACCCCTTTCTGCTCTGTCGTTGAAGCAGCAATTCGCAAATGGTTTTTCGTCTTTCAACGTCTCTGTCTTTCAATTCATGTGGAACCCAATGTGACATCTTTTGAATCATTCCCATGGCTTTCAAGCGTTTGGAGACTGTTGTTTGATCAACGCCTAATGCTGCTGCAAATTGTTCCTGCGTTTGACACGAATCCTGCTCGAGCAATGCTGTCAATTCTTCGTCTTGAAATTTTTTTGGCTGTCCAGCTCGCTCTTGGTCTGCCAAGCCGAAATCACCACTTCTAAACCGTGCAAACCACTTCTGACACGTTCGCTCAGCTAGAGCATGGTCACCATACACTTCCACCAAAATACGATGACTTTCAGTCGCACTTTTCTGCATGTTAAAGTAATGCAGCAGGACACCCCGCAAAAACACTTTATCAGGCACAAATTGCGCCATGTTCACTTAACTACAAACTGGTGTTGTTGACGCTTTAATCCACTGCCCTATACTACGAACGATACGCGATGACAGGGGTTTGCAACACATGTGTGGATACACGGAACTGTGGGACGCTCCGTTCGTTGCGCCATCTCTTGTCCACCCGCACGAATTAATTCCTAGACCAAATAGTACATTGTTTATCTAAATAACCATGTTTCAGACTTGGTATTTATCGGAGCAACGGATTTTATAGATGGAGCTGCAGTATAGGTTCCGCTCTTCCACCTCCCTCCCTAAAATCATGTGCGCCGGTACACCCCAACTCCGAAACATAGGTATATATATCGAGAGAGAGAGAGAGAGAGAGAGAGAGAGAGAGAGAGAGAGAGAGGATGAACCTGAAAGATGTGCACAAACTCCGGGAGATGATTCGTTTCATCAAGAGAAGATAGAAAGTCCTCTTGCATGTTGTCGAATTCCGCGTCGTGTACGAGTGACAGCGGTGCCAACTTGAAATCAACAATCGAATCCTGACAACTGGAACGGAACAGAAAGATATGCACAAACTTTGGGAAGTGATTCGTGACATCAAAACTACTTAAATGTTGCTATGAACATCAGCAAAATGGCACATTAGGCAGTTGCGCAGACAGAGATAGTTTGTGCATATCTTTCTGTTCCGTTCCAGTTGTCAGGATTCAATTGTTGATTTCAAGTTGGCACCCCTGTCACTCGTACACGACGCGGAATTTGACAACATGCAAGAGGACTTTCTATCTTCTTTTCATGAAACGAATCATCTCCCAGAGTTTGTGCACATCTTTCAGGTTTACCCTATATATATATATATATATATGTATGGAGAAAGGACTGACAAATATAATTTGATATTTAAATTTTTAATTATCTGCAAGTATCTCACTAAAAAAAAACATTATTTTCTAGTCGTGTTAAACTTGAATTAACGTGTACAATCAAGAAAGAAAGAAAGAAAGAAAAAAAAAACAGTATTCTGTAAGTTTTGTATTTTAAATTATTTTATTTTATATTATCATTGCTTGGTTACTACTTAGGAAGAAGAGTTATGCAATAGTAACTTACAAAGTAAAAACTATGTTTAAGAAAATCAATGCACTCGGAATTCATATTTCTAGAAACATTCTCAATCGGACGTAATGACACCAAAAAAACCTGTTCTACTCATTATGTTAGGGTGATTTCATAAATAACACATAAAAGGATAGTACTTAGGAGATGGCAACGAGCTTTCGTGGATGGAGAGCTAGAGTGACAGGCCTATAGTTTATACATTTGTCCCCTTCTCCCTGAGCTAGTTGCTTGCGTGTGTATCTTTGGCGCATGGGTATTGGGTTCGATTCTCAGGGGAAGAGCATTCAAATTTGAACGGACGTCCACGTCTCTAATAGCCTCGGTGTTGAAAATGGACGCTAAGTCCAATTCAACCAACTGAAGAATGAAAATTACGCCAGTTGCAGTGTGAAACTTAAGGAAACAGTAAAGCACATGCTATTCCTTAGCATACACAATTAGAAGTGACAGAAATGGCGTCTACAGGCGCCTCGGGTAATGTGATGGTCAAACATGAAATATAGTACATAAAATTATTATTATTATTATAGAACAGTTATGATGGTAGTATGTTGTAATTAGGTGCAAAAATTCGTCAGAAAAAAGCATAAAAACGGACCTGATTTCATCCGAGATAGGCCACATATTTACAAAACAACGCACGCTCGCATTTAAAGGTTATGACCAATGTGTTGAGCAAGTACGAATAAGATGCGAGAACCTCACCCACTTTGCAATCCAGACATGATTTCACCAGACTGCGACTTATGCCCCAAGTTAATATACATATATATATATCTTGTGTGAAAGATGTTTTTGTTAGCCAATCCAGGACTGAACAAAAGTGGTGGCCGCAAACACGAATTGTACATTTTCAGGACACTACTGGAAAGCAGAGAGTAAAGATTCTAAGGAAATGTCTACACGTAGATACAAATCAATAGTTAACACAAACAAAATTGGCAGCTGTCTTTTACAAACCTTCGGGAAACGTTTTGCTTCCGCTAGATTAAGCTATTACAATAAATAGAGTGATTTTTTTAGTTAAAATTTGTTACTTGTGTTTGAGGGCTTCCGTTCAGTTTATACTAGGTTTGGGCAAAACTCATTTCTAGAAAAAAAAAAATCATCATTTCGGTTTTCTTCAAAAGCTGAACAGATTTTGAAGATTTTTTTTTAATAAAGTTTCCAAAAGCCGGTAGCGTTTTTTTTTTTTTTTTTTTTTTTCCTAACCAGGAAAACACGTTTTTGTACCCATCACTACTTTCTACACTTCTTTTCTTCATCCAATTTAACTTAATGCTTTATTTCCTTGTAACTTCTGATGACATCTACTATTTCGGCCCGCATATCAAGTATTTATTACACCGGTAAAAAGGCACTTTAAGAACACACCATAAACACCGTCTAATACGAACGAAACTTGCTCGTGTATTTGTAGAGAGCAGGGATGATCGTAGTGTCTATAGAGCGATTGCTAGTACTTCGCAGATCTTTAAACAACACGTGGATCATAGTCTGTGATCGCAAGATGACGGCAGCTACCACCTATTGTGCAAATAAGTTACTTCCAGTGTAGCTGTGTAGTGGAGCTATGGGAGGACGAGTGATTGTTCCGCAAAAATGCCGCTCGATGGCTCGTGTCAGTAATGTATACGAATGGAGCCAGCTGGCTCTCCATGTAAGCGAATGAACACTTAACAATCGGTTGTTGGACACAAGTCTACGTTCCCACGATTGCCTGACACCTGCTGATCGTTAAGTACGTCTTCAGTGGTGTCGGAAGAGACTGCAGTGGCGAGGTGAATGGAGCGGTGGTATTAAGCGATAAGAATAGTTTCTATCTCGAATATAGTAACTGCCATGTGCGTGTCAATAAAGGTTCAGGTGAACGGAGATAATCCAATGTGTGTTGGTGCTCGCCATCCACAACCCTCTCCTCACATCCATGCATGGGGGCAATATCCTACATAACACACTTGCTTGTCTGGTATGTTGTATATTTGCAATTTTATCAATCCTATCCTCCAATTTTATTTCGATACTTTGTGGGACCCCAACTTCCAGACGAACACCGAAAGTCCCCATATCAGTAGACAAAATTCAGCATGTTCTATTTGGTCTACACCTTCTATTCTGGCATGCTAGGTCTCCGGACTTAAACACATATCAAGCATGTGTAGGATATGATGGGATGACGACTGACCACCAGCCACGACGACCAGGGATGACGACTGACGACTGCCAGGCTCTGATAACGACCATCGCCTATGTCAAAACATAGAGTTGGATATCACAGTCCCGACAGACATTCAGCATACCATGTATCATTACATTCTTGTGCAATAACTTAGGCCAGATTCATGAACACTTACCGCGAATACATCATGTATCTATCTTTAATTAAGTTTTACAGCTAAGTTTTACTTAACAATGATCTAAAGAAGTCAGTATTTTGAATGCTTACCTTGGATTTGAACAAACAGAAGGTGTTTGGACAACATCTTGAGATCTCTTTACATCTAGCCACCTACGATCCTTTGGTGTATATGGTGTATTAGCCAACAATGAATTCTGTGGTAAGGATTGCAAGATTTCACACCTGAAATCGTTATAAACAAATGAATAGAACATGAAGTACGAATTTATACGAAAATTACATTCAAGTCATTCGAATATACAGTATTCAAAATGGCTATCAGTGACACAACTTGACTTTACTTTCCATCTATCCTTTTTCTTCTCTTCGCTCACTCTATATTTCTAGAGCTGAAAGTTAAAGATCAGTGTTTAACAATTCTAATGTGTGTATGTCTTGAACGTCATATATTGTCTTAGAAATCCTAACTCGGGCGTGGAAAAATTACCTAAGAAATAAGACAGTCATATAACTCAAATACAAGAATGATGAGGTACTGAGTAAGACTTTTTTGCGTAAAAAATATTTCATCAGACAAGGATGGGAAAAGAAACACACAAACTGTCGCCGTTACAACATAGTTCTGTCATATTTTCTAACTTATTTCTGGTACGCAATTTCTATATAAAAAGTACTTATTCAGGGTGTCTACTGGAATACCAGAAAGTAAATTAATGACTTTTTCATGACTTTTCATGACCTTTTTGTTCAAATTTTCATGACCATGGCGATAAAAATTTACCATTAGTAATAATAAACCCCTACCATCAGTGGTGTATTGGAACTATGCGGGTTGCTAGTCTTAAATATCACTTATTGTGAATCTTAAAGAAAGAATCTAAAATTCTGCCGCCTTGTGCTCGAGCACAGAATAGCACTTACCTAAATACGGGCCTGCTCTTACCAGTGAATCAACTGTATTTGAAGTTTTAATTCTGAGTATAATTATCCATCTAGCAGAAATTTGTCTGAAATTAAGCACTCAGAGAACTGCCCAAAGACAAAACAAATTATAAAAGAAATTCGTTTTAAAAAAATAAATCATCAAATTTAAAATCTGCAAACTCAAACGAATAATATTATTTGCATAAGTCTAAAGGCCCAAAAATACACAATTTACATTTCTTAGAAGTAAAGAAATAGCAGATCAGAAAGTTGGCCAGTAAAAAGTTGTTACTATATTACAGAGACTAGAAGATGAAATGGGGAGCAGCTAGGAAGACAGTAAAGTACCAGTTAGCCAGCACTAACTGGTGGGGGAAATTCTCACAATTACTGACCTGATACAACTATTACAGTACATGCAGTATGAGGTATAAAAGTATGAAGTATAAAAATATACTCTGAGATTTCAGATTTTCATGACCAGTTGGGTAAATAAAGGACTTTTTCATAGCTTTCATGACCACTAAGCAAAATATATGACTTTTTCATGATTTTCATGACTTTCATGACCAGTAGACACCCTGTTATTTAGTTGTTTAGAACACAAAACAGACTGAAGGTCATAGAAATTTAGTTTTCAAACCTATACAAGCTTGTCAGCTGGATCTAAAGGAGAAAAGAAAATAGAATATATATATATATATAGTTCAGTTATTATGCTATTTTGTATATCGACGTATGAGGGATGACGTCCTTCGGCGAGCACACTATCCGAGAAAAGGAAAGGGAGGACACGGCCTGGGACCTATATGTTAGGTACCACTCCGGCATTTGCCTGGTGTGAATGAGGAAACCCTCATTCAGGATGGTTGGCCTGAAAAAGCTTTTTACACTTTTTCGACCTAGTGTCCCCACAGGGAATCGATCCCGGGACCGCTGGCACCGAAGGCGAGAGAGTTAGCGACTACGCTACGCGGGACCAGAAGTAAGTAAGTACAATATAACAGGGTGTATACTAAAATTCCAAAATGAAATTTCGTGACTTTTTCGTGGCCTTTTCTTTACCAAATCATAAAATTTCGTAACACTCTCAAGAGCAAATTTGAGTGCGAATTAGGCCGAAGTTTCATCCATGCGATAGAAGCATGGTTTGCTTGCGATTTGATAGCATCGAAAGCCGACCATAGACATTTTTGGTGGTGAATTTTGACGTTTTATAGAACAAAATTTTCCAGTTTGTACTTACATTTGTTCAGATAAAGAAAATCGTGACCCAAAAGCTAAATTTCGTGACTTTTTCTTGACTTTCATGACCGTTTTCTGATTTCGTGACTTTTTGTGACCGATAGACACCCTATATAACCTAGTTTAGTTACAACGAAAATTAGTAATATTAATTTAATGAAATGAAATTTTTAATTTAACGTTCCACGACTATGACTTTTACGCTAAGTAGATGAATAATTAATGAAATGTATAATTATGAAAAAACTGGTGAAATGGAAATGTGGGAGCAACTGGAAGAACCCGAGGAAACCTATAGACAAGATGTTATTCATCACAAACTCATATGGTGTGGGATGATCCAAGGGACCTCTCGTACCAGAAGTGAACGCGCTACCACTAAGCCATCGTACAAATCACGAAATAATACAACAATATTAATTCTTCTGAATATTGCGTCTTCGTAAAAATTAGGTTTATAATATGATGAATGAAAGCAAAACAATTAATGCAAAGTAAACATACTTTTTCTTGCTAGACAATCCGGCTTCATTTTGTGTTGCTTTTCTTTTACTTCCTACTCTCAAACAAGGGCCTGTTGTGGCGGAATTGGATTCATCGGGATTGTCGTCTTCTAATAATTCATCTGATGACCCTCTCCGTACGATTCTTCTCAGCCCGTTCAGAACACCTAATAAGGAAGATACAAGCATTGTAATTCGATATAATTACAGGGATTTATCAAAAGAATATTCTACGAACTTCTCTTTTCTTAAAACCAAATAATAAAAATAAATATCTAACATCTAACCACACTTACAACTACGAAATGAATGTTTCTAGAGTGACAGAAGACATAATTTACTTTGTTAAAAATCTGCCTTAATGATAAGATATCAAGAAATGCTTTTATCAGAGGAAAATTAAATGATATGAACAAGTGATTATGTAGATAATAACTTGTCTCATTCTTGTACGAGGGTTGTCCACAAAGTCCCAGACGTTTTGGCCTATCACAGCAGTGGGCGGGGCTAGAGTTGCCATCTTGGTGTCAGAACTTTGCCACACAGTACGCATCCAGCTGTGGTAGCGTGAAGACTGTGACATTCTTACTGCGCTTTCTGTGAGGTGTTACAATGTGCGGCTGTAATAGAAAATCTCGCCTCTTGTGAAGTGCGTTCTGTGATTAGGTTTTTGTTGGCAAAAAACCATAAGCCAATTGAAATCCATCGCCAACTGTGTGAAGGGTACGGACATGGAATAAACCCTTCCAATACTCTTGGATGGTTTCGTATGGGAGGTGTTCGATCACCCACCATACAGCCCGGATTTGGCACAAAGCGACTACCATCTCTTCATAGCGATGAGACTTGGCTCGCTACACAACACTTTGATACTGACGTCAAACTGCATGCCGGTGTAAGCCAGTGGTTGAAATCGCAGACGACAGATTCCTACCGCGATGGTATTGAAAAACTTGTGCCACCGTATGGAGGTGCCTTAATTTACATGGCGATTATATGGGAAAATAGCTTAAGAGTTTACCCTGGATAGCCCTCGTATATTTGATATTCTTTCTTAATCTATCCTCTTCAGTTGTCTAATACCTCTTAAAATCCAAACACATATTCTTAATTGCTTAAGAAACATACGGAACATTCATTTATAACACTAACTCCATGTTCCCTGAAGACAGTTATTATGAATAATCATCTGTAATATTTCAGAGACTAAAACTACTATTTCTGGCAGCAAACTATTGAGAATTCTACATACTTTTATTCTTCTTTACGTTCTGAATTTTTAGAAAAGTACTGTATATCTGTATATTTTCTACCAAACTTGTACAGAAAAAAAAGAAAACTTATTAACTTGATAGAAAATTAGCTCGATAGAATAGCCTTACAGGTTCTAAGTTCTCAGCTAGCTAGCTTATAAATACAAATTATTACTTTTAAGTGCACCCAAATAAATAAAAATCTTTCCACACAACACAAACGACTGTTTATGTACCAAACCCATTATGTACCATTTCCTGGGATCATGGCTGCCTACAGCGAGGGGAAAGGGGCAGTTGCCCCCCCCCCCGGGATTTTCGGAAGATGTTCAGGACTTAGAAATATATGTCAAAACATACCAAAAATGAAAAATGAAATGAAATGAAATCTTTGAGTTTTACGTCCCACGGTTATGCCGGTTAGGCTAAAGGAGACGGTACTGATGAGATATGAATGAAATGGTGGAATGAAGAAAGTGGGAGAAAACGGGAGAACACCGAGAAAACCCACGCACACGGTGTTTGTCCACCACAAAGTTCACTTGGCGGGGGCTGGGATCGTACCCGGGACCCCAAACACCATAGGTGAACGCTCTACCACTGAGCCACCGCGGCCCCTCAAAACATACCAATTTGGTCTCGCATACTATAGTACTTAAAATATTGTAATATCCTATGTGATGTCGTAAACAAGCAGTTCCACGCTTCAATGTTTACAAACAACACCACATGGTTCGGCAAGAGGATCTTCCACCAGAGGGACCTGTAATCACATGCAGACGACGGCTTCTGGCCCCTCCCACGGAGCAGAAGACATCGGAGCAGCAGCGCCACCGCCACCCAAAAGGACCCTATAAATTGGATGGACGAAGGCAACTCGACACCAGTTCTCTGGTGACCCTCCTCTAGTCTGCTACGGGACTCTTGGAGTAACCTAACCCCAGGCCTCTAGTCTGCTACGGGACTACGCCTATCCTATCTCCTGGCTTAGCCTGCTACGGGGCTCTGTCTGGGTATACCAACCTCAGCCGCTTAGCCTGCTACGGGGCTCTGTTGGCAACTTAACCTGCCTCTGCTTGCTACGGAGCATTGGTTCCTTAACTCCACTCCTCTTAGCCTGCTACGGGGCTCTGTTGGAGATCCTGTCTGCGACCACTCGGTCAAAGACTACCTTTTACTCACCCTTTTAAATAGAGACCAAATTGTATAGTATTTTGTACAAATACTCATATTTTTATAATAAAACTGGTAGTGGGAGACGATTCCGGACACTCTTTTTATTAACTGCTCTACCTCTTCCTTATATGAGACAAAATTACACAAAGTTTTACATGGTAGAGGCTTTGACCGGCTCAGTATCGATCTGAATACTCCCCTACCGGACAGTATTTTTATTAACCGGAAGTGGACTTTTTTTTTCTTTGGAAGGTATGTGAATTTTTTTAAAGTGTTAGTGCTTTTAAGTGAACTGAATTTTGTTTATGCCTCAAACTAGAACTGGTAAAAACACTTGTCCAGAAAACATTTTTAACATGGAGCAAAATTCGCGCCCTTCTTTTAATATACCACACCTCACTAAGTATTCGGGACACGTTACGGAGGACCCCGATAGATTTTTTATGCTTTTTGACCATCTTGCATTATTGCACTCGTGGAATGAACAGAAAAAGAAAGAACTATTACCTATGTACTTACAAGATGTAGCACTTGATTTAGTCCTACAGTTAAAGGCCCAGAATCAGTTAGACGCGCTTAATTATGACCAATTAAAAGACAAATTAGTTGCACTGAGTAGACCAAGATTACCGGCATATCGAGCGGAATTCGAAATTTTTCAAGTCCAACAAGGTGAAAACGAGCCAGTAGATGCTTATTTTCTCAGAAAATTAAGGGTCATTAGACAAGTTCTGCCTCAGGCCACCGAGGAGCAGAAAATAAATTATTTATCCTTAGGTTTAAAGAAAACTTTTTTGCAAAAGATAGCGTTAGAAACATTTACAACTGTTCACGCCTTACAAACGCATTTACACAACCTCGAGAAAGCAAATGACCTCATGAAGAAACGTGATTACGTGGAATTACAACAGGCATTCTATTCACTCTGCGATCAGAGTACACCAGTCAGCAGTTTGCATTCATCATCAATCGCTGGCGCTTCCTTCCCTGTGCATCAACAACAACTGACCTATCCAATATGTAACCCAACACCTAGTTGGAATCAATACCAGCAACTAGCTCCAAATTTTCCTACACCTTCAGCACCACAGCTACAGGGTGCATCACAAAATCAGATAACTCTAAATCCTTCCCCCCAAGTTGCTAATCCGAATCCCCCTCCCGAACCCCCCGCGCCTAGCACATCTAGTAATTCCAGTGCAAACAATTCATTAGATTTCACTAAATTAGCAAATCAAATGGCTGAACTATCTCTTCTTGTAGCTCAAAATGCTATAAAGAACTCACAATTTAGGAGAGGTGGCCGTAACAATTATAGGTCGAAAAGTACAAATAACGGTAATCAAAATCGGCAGAAAAATGGAAATAAGAACAGTTCTAAAAATAATAATAAAGATAATAATAGTAATCCTAGGCCGGAAACTGTTACAGTATGCGGTACGTGCTATAAGAAAGGTCATTCTTCCAGTACATGTTATAAGAACAATCAGCAGGGAAACGCCTAGGGGGGCCCAAGGACACACCCTCTCAAGAACATGTTCTGAGGGCCGAAAACCAGGAAAAAAGTGAACAACAAAGATTGGCAAATACATCACTTTATGCAGTAGCTCCGTTATCAGATAGAAGGGAGAACATTAAAATGTTAAACCAGGAACATAAATTATTAATTAATGTAACAATTAATAAAGAAAAGTATCCTGTAATTATAGACACTGGCAGTTCATTGAGTCTTTGGCCTAAAAATTGGCTTCCACCAAACACAAAATTGATTCCTTTTAGCACTAATCTACGAGGAATTGAGAATTCTGTCGTAAATTTACGCTATATAGCTTTGATTACATTCAGAATTGGCTCAACAACATTTTCTCATTATTTCAGAATTTTAGAACATGGAGACTTTTTGCCTTTATTCGGTGAAGACATTCTAAATCGATTACAGACCAAAATTGACTTAAAGAATAACATGTTGTCAGTATACAAGAAACCACGGCCTGCGCAGTATCCAACTGAAATTGATACTCAGGAAAAATTATCTGCTAACGCTATGCATACAATAAAACAGCACAAGTCGGCTGATGTTTTTACAACACGAAAAGTTACCATACCAGCCAGGTCACATTTCTTTTTACCAATTAATATCAAGAATCGGCAAAAGAATAATAAATACTTTTTTATCTCCCCATTAGAAAATTTGCTGGACAAATACGGACTACAAACGTTGCCTACTAAAGTACCTAAGAATAATTTGACTTTATTGATATCAAATCCTACAAGTAGACCGGTAACGTTAGTAAAGAGCACCCCAATTGCGTATGTTGAAGAGAATGTTCAAGAAGTAGATTTACAGGGTGATTACCAAAAAGATGAACAAAATGACGAAACATTTTATAGAACGGAACAAGAAATTCAGAATAGGCTGGAAGAGACCAAGTCACTTTTTGATATTAAATTATTTGACATCAATCCAAGTTTAACGAGTCAGCAAAAGAAAGCTGTGCATGATCTACTTTTTAGATACAGGGATGTCTTTTCTTATACACCAACTGACATTGGCTACTTTCGTGGCTATGTACATAAAATAAGGATAGATAAAGGAGCCTCTTTTCATCAGAGATCACCTCCCATTCCATTGGCAGTAAGACCCCAAATTGACTTACAAATTAAACAACTTTTAGATGCCAATATTATTAAAGAAACTAGTGACAGTTCCTTTTCATCGCCACTTCTCATAGTGAAGAAGCCAAATACTTCAGAGTTCCGCTTAGTTCTCAACCTCCAAGCTTGTAATACGTTCTCACACTACTTAAGTATACCATTTCAAAATACGGAGGATATTCTACACGTTTTAAGAGGAAAAAGCTCTATATCCACAATTGACATAAAAACGTCGTATTTCCAGCTATTATTGCATCCCAAAAGTCAAAAATACATGACTTTTGAGCTCAATCATACTAGGAAGGCATATAAGTTTCAACGTTGCGTAATGGGACACACTTCGTCCGCCGCTGCCCTAAGTATAGCTGTACGAATGCTTTTAGAGGGACTACCACCGCGCATAACAGCCTTTGCGGATGACCTCGTTATAGGAAGCAAAAATTGGAAACAACAATTGTCAGACTTGGAATTGCTCTTTAAAAGATTAAGGAAACACGATTTTAGAGCAAACCCGAACAAGACCCATCTATTATACTCGGAATTAGAAGTTTTAGGATTCACAGTTAATGGAAAGGAGATTAAAATATCACCTAAAATTTCCAATAAAATACGCAATTTTAAGAAACCAACCTCTAAACGCACCTTGAAGAGTTTCCTCGGACTATGCTCTTATTTGAGGGCACATATTAAAGATTTCACGGAAAAGGTGGAACCATTTCAAATTCTTTTAGACAAAAATTCAAAATTTAAATGGACAACACAGCATGATGATCTATTTGAAAAACTTAAAACGGATATTATACAAGCTCCATCTTTATTTCATTTTGATCCATCAATGGAAATCCGAGCATATTCAGATGCTTCGTCAACCTCCGCAGGCGGCATATTGGCTTGTTATGATACTAAAACCAATCAGGAACGTGTTGTTTCCTATTGTAGTCGACGTTTTACTAAAACTGAGAGAAAGGCCTCAACATGGCAAAAAGAACTATATGCACTCATATATGTTCTTCGAAAATTTCGTTATTTCTTACTGAATAGAAAATTTAAATTATTTATAGACGCTAAATGTTTGACATCACTCACTACCCAACCGGACAAAGTCGGAAAATTTAGTCGTTATAAAATATTTTTGGCAGATTACAATTTTGAAATACAGCATATTAAAAGTCAACAGCATCCCGCAGACATTTTTAGCCGCTTAGAAGACAAACAAGATATACAAAAGGACGAGAATCAAGAAGTTGATAACTTCTCCGACACAGAAGACGCTAAAGTTTTTGCTTCACATTCTTTAGAGCACACTTTTCAAATTGACCAGTCCATTATGTTACCTAATTTAGCAGATGAACAAAGGAAGGACCCTTCATTTTCGGACATCATTACTGTATTGGAAAATAAAGAACCTAGCAAATTATCTACACTCCGTGCTGCGAAATATTTTTCTCTTAAAAATGGATTATTATATAGGACTCAGAAACACCCGCAATTAGGACTGCTGTATTTACTTTGCGTACCAAAATCTTTACTAGGCAAATGGTTCGAGGCTATTCATAACAACCCAATGGCACCACACTTTGGTTACACCAAGACATACCAGTCGGCGCTTAGGAAATACTATTTTCCTAACATGAAAGCTTACATAGCCAATAGAATAAAGACTTGCAATCTTTGTCAAAAACTAAAGAAGTTACCAGCTAAACCAGCGGGCCAATTGCTGCATCACCCATCTAAACCCATTGCCACTGCTTGGCAGTACGATTCAATTGGGCGAGTGCCGGTCGGAGATGGAAAATTCAAACACATACTAGTTGCTATAGAAATGTCCACGCGATACTGTGTCACCAGAGTTGTAGACAACATCACAGCAGAAGAAATTGAACAATTTCTCATATATGACATTATTCTTAAGTACGGAGCTTTTTCATACCTGTATTTGGATAGACACCCTGTACATAACGCTAAGAGACTGCAAAACTTAGCAAAATTCTACAATTTTGAATTTAAATTTTGTCCAGCATATGACCACAAAAATCTGGGTGTAGCGGAAACATTCCACAGAATAATACAGAACGCTCTTAAATTTTTTGTACAGGAGAATCAAAATCAATGGCCAAAACTAATTCCATACATAACATTCGCAATTAATACATTTGTACAGGCCGGAACTAAATATTCATCTTTTTTCCTCATGTATGGATACGAACCTAAGACCATCTCTGATATTGCATTAGCGTCAACTCCAACATTATGTGTCAACAAAGAACATTTGAATAAGATACGAGGGATCGTTCAGGATAATTTAATCGCAAGTTATAATAAACAGAAAAAATATTTTGACAGCAGACATCAACAAACTAATTTTGATAAGGGACAGAAAGTACTTGTATTCTTTCCCAATCGTCAAGTTGGGATACCAGAATCATTTTCATCCAAATATGTAGGACCTCTAGAAATTATCGAAAGAGTTAATCCTAATCTTTATAAGATCAAATTTCCAAATTCATATCGTCAAACAATACAGGAGATTTCAGTGGAACGTATCAAGCCATTTCATGAATACAGAGATCATATAGAACAAGAATAAATAACTTCATTTTATTTTCTACACGAGCGAAAAAAAAATGCAGTACTCACCACTAAGAAGAAAGAAATACAAAGACACTTCAGCAGATAAAAACACTCTTCATAACGATGCAAACATTCATTTCCTCTTTGTTTTATAAAAAGCTGATTCATTATTCTGCAACTGAATGAAAGAATGCTGACATCTGCATTTCCGCATTTAAAAGGCAAATGATCTTTTACAAGGACAGCTAACATATTTCTACATTATCATCGATAATTTTTTTTTTCTTTTCCTCTGTGAACTACATATTGTCACTGACATTATGCAACATAAATATTGTACAGGATGTTCCAAAAGTTATGATCACGCTTACATTATACAGGATGACCAGGAATTCAGGACTACCATTATCATCATCATTGGCATTTAAAATTGGATTATTTTATTGAAATACATATCTTTCACACATATATTTTAGAAATTTTACACCTTATACAGGGTGACCAAGAAATCACGATGTTCGAATCAGAAATTTCCAATGTAAATTATCTTTATATCTCAGTGTCAATTGCAACTTTTTTTTAGTACTCCTAACTCTTATAATTTTATATAGATTATATATCCGTCTTCGCTCGTTACCAAAAATATCCAAAACGCCTCGCTTAGAAATATCTCCTCCAATTCCGATGGACACATTTAATACCAATATTTTAACTATGGAGCAACCGACAGTACAAGCTCCAACACCACTCACTATAAGTGAACTACTGTATGTGCATTAAGCCAAAGCTTAAAACAGCCCTACCTCGAGGGAAATGAAGTGACATATTAAAATGCACAGATCCTGCCTGTGATTAGGGACTAACTGTTTAGTGCTTTCTTCCGCTACCTTATTACTGCTCCGAAAAGTGATTTTTTTGTGTGTTGCAAGTGATATTAATGTTTTAGTGCTTTTTTTGTGTGTGATACCTCAGTGTTGCCAACCCTCATATAAAGAAAAATAACCCTTCGGCTTATTTTTTAAACAAGCCAGGGGGGTGTAATATCCTATGTGATGTCGTAAACAAGCAGTTCCACGCTTCAATGTTTACAAACAACACCACATGGTTCGGCAAGAGGATCTTCCACCAGAGGGACCTGTAATCACATGCAGACGACGGCTTCTGGCCCCTCCCACGGAGCAGAAGACGACATCGGAGCAGCAGCGCCACCGCCACCCAAAAGGACCCTATAAATTGGATGGACGAAGGCAACTCGACACCAGTTCTCTGGTGACCCTCCTCTAGTCTGCTACGGGACTCTTGGAGTAACCTAACCCCAGGCCTCTAGTCTGCTACGGGACTACGCCTATCCTATCTCCTGGCTTAGCCTGCTACGGGGCTCTGTCTGGGTATACCAACCTCAGCCGCTTAGCCTGCTACGGGGCTCTGTTGGCAACTTAACCTGCCTCTGCTTGCTACGGAGCATTGGTTCCTTAACTCCACTCCTCTTAGCCTGCTACGGGGCTCTGTTGGAGATCCTGTCTGCGACCACTCGGTCAAAGACTACCTTTTACTCACCCTTTTAAATAGAGACCAAATTGTATAGTATTTTGTACAAATACTCATATTTTTATAATAAAACTGGTAGTGGGAGACGATTCCGGACACTCTTTTTATTAACTGCTCTACCTCTTCCTTATATGAGACAAAATTACACAAAGTTTTACAATATTTATATCAAATACTATAGTTCATTCCAGTCCCAAAATATTTTCTTAGACTTCCGAAAAATTGTTTTATAAAACTCAACATTTCGTATTGGCATTGAAAAAGAATACAAATATTTGACTTAAAAAAGACCAAAGAGAGAGAGAGAGAGAGAAAGATTGAATTTTATTGGAACATTTTTTATATCGCTGCAACATTTTTAATATCAGAAAAAATTTAAAACGAGACTAAACAATCTATCTATTAAAATGCTACAATAGCAATTACGAGCGACTGATGGAGTTTTTTAAACTATACGTTTGTGGACGTTTATATGTTTGTGGCAAATTCTTTCGACAGTGAGATCTCGGAAACTACAAGCTCTAGAAAGATGACATTTTCACTGATCGATTGCAAATTTTGCGTAGATTGTCCAGTTCTAACTCAATATTTAAAAAAAACATATTATTTATTTATTTATTTATTACATTTTTAGGGGTACACTGGAAGTGTTGAAATTAAAAAAAAAAAATAAATAAACACCTAAATCATATCCTACCTAATATACATTCCAACACCATATAATTGTATATAGGGGCTGCATACCTCTCAGGTATTTGTTTCATGGACAAATTATAATGAAACACGAAGGATAACCATTTCCCCACCTAAGTTGAATCTTTACTGTTTGGAGTGTTTTGCCCAATGAACACCATATATCACTGACATTATAATTGATTGTATGTGTAATGTATTAGCTTATTTTAAAATGTACAAAACGATAATCATGCCTGTTGTTCTATATGGTTGCGAAATATGGTCTCTTACTCGGAACGAAGAACATAGATTGAAAGTATTTGAGAACAAGATCCTGAGACGAATATTCGGACCCAAGAGAAACGGAAATATGGAATGGCGGAATGTTCATAACGAGGAACTACATAATTTATACGGTTTATCCAACATTGTTAGGGTCATCAAATCTAGGAGGCTAAGGTGGGCAGGTCATGTAGCCAGAATGGAAGAAAGAACGAACGCTTTCAAAATCTTAACTGGAAGATCAGCCGGAAAACGACCATTAGGAAGACCTAGGTGCAGATGGGAGGACAATAATAAGATAAATTTCGCAGAAAAGAAATACAAAGTAGAAACTGGATCCAATTGGCTAAGGATAGAAGTCAGTGGAGAGCTTTTGTGAACACGGCATTGAACCTCCAGGTTCCATAGGCCATATAGTTATTTAGTTTATGTATTTGCTTATTACATACTACATGCAAGAAGAAAGAAAACACAGATCATACATGAATTAAAAACTCCAATCGGAAGTAGGCTCAAATCTTGCAAACGGTACGAGATATTGAAAAAGTAATCGAAAAAACCTCCCCTTTACGGTATCTCTTGCCGATTTTTACCAAGTTTTTTCACTTGTGTCTGCAAAGGGACATGTACAGATGTGAGGAATAACAAGGAGATTTATTCTCATATATGAATGATGTGTTGTGTAAAGAGCGCAGGTTCAGCTAGTACTTCTCAAAACCTTGAGACGAATCATTATAATTAAATTACAAATGCATAATTATTGATGAAAAATAATTATAAATATGTACTTATAAATGCATAACACTAAGTATTACAGTATAAGCACATAGTAGAAATAATACACTTTGGTATCTATAGACGCATCCCATATTTAAAGATCAAGAGTCCGATTAAATTAATCCGGCTATTCACTGACTAAGGCCCAATGCATACGCTGATTCATTGATCAGCTATCATCGTAAGCTCATAAGACTTCCGAAATAAACCTCTTCGCTAATTAAAATACATTACAATGAAAAAACAGAAGCTCAAATAGGAGTAATCGTATTCCGAAATTCTTTCATTTGTATGATAGGCTATCCTCACTTATTGCAGAACAGAAAACTGCGATAAAATTGAAATTAGTGGAAATGAAATATTAAAAAGGTTGAGATTATGCGTACATCGAAAATGAATTTCTCATTGGATCGTTGATCTAACTGCATCTTTTGGATGATTTATCAATATAATATTCCACTGCAAAAAGCGAAAGCAAATGATAAAGGTAAGTTTGTTACACACCGCTAATGGAAAACAGATAAGTTTCCAATCGAAGCTGCCAATCGAAAAACAAGCACTCACCCAAATCTGAAACTGTCTTAAAATTTTCATTTGAAATGTTTTTAAAATTTTCACTCTTAGCAAATTGAAATGCTTTGACTTAGCAGAATTCCTGAGTATTCCTGGTCATCTCAAATTTCCTGACATTTTCCGGTTTTCCAGGTTTGTCGGCACCTTGTAACTATGACATGTAAATTGAATAAGCACACATATAACAATGGCAGCACGTAAGTTCGCTGTATAACTTCGTTCTTTAGTTTTAGTCACGTGGACACACATGAACGAAACTACAAACTAGTTTAAAGAAGGAATTTAGTACACGAACTTCTGTTTGTGCTGTATGGACTTTTTTTTAATTATTTTTATATAATTTATTTATTCATCTACTCTTACAAATAATTGTTTGTCTCTATAAGCTAGCTAGCTGGGGGCACGGAACATGAAGGAAACGTAACTTATTCTGTATCTTCTTTCTTTTTTTTTTTTTTTAATTTCATAAATTTTGAAAATGTTTCGTGATTTTTGCAGATTTTTAAAAATTCTGTTTCTTTAAAATGGAATGGAGCTTCCAGCGCACATTCTCAAATTTTAGCAGGACTGCTTTGGCCTGCAACCAATCCGAATATCTACTGATTGAAGCTTAGAGTACATATCCATTAATTTTCTTCTTTAAAGATGAAGGTAAAAGGTAAGTCACGTTTCTTAACAGAGATACGTAACTTATGAATTAAGTCTATTCTGTAGAGTTCTTTACGCCGATTTTCTCTGAAGTTTTTCGTAAGTTTGATAGAAGATATTCATTTCTAAGGATTTTTAACAAATACAAAAATAAAAAAATAAAATAAAAATAGAATTTGCAATCATTTGGGGCCTGAAGGAGACATCCGATTTGGCTTTGAAATAACGCAAATGGTTATTCACAATAATTGTCTTCAGGGAACATGAAGGTGAGTGTTAAAAATATACCCTTCTTAGTTGAAAAGAATTTGTCACCTTATCCCATCTCTATTTGCTTACTAGTTCTACTTAGCTCTGCTGGGTAAATAGGCAACGGCCTACCTTCGGCCAGAAGACACATATATACATACTGTTTCAAACCTATTTTGGTTACGTTTCTGATAGATTTTACATCCACCTTTGGCAAACCTGAACTCAATGCTACGGTGAATCTGATAGAAATATGAAAATTTACTTCTGAAGTTGACAATAATAATCAAAACTGAAGACAAATTTTAAATTTCAATACAATGATGCGCTAAGATCCCTAAATAAAACTCCCTGGTACCAAATCCTAATGGCCCGGACATATTGCACGCTTCACTGAACAATGTGATCAGCACAATGACCATCAACGAGATTACGTGAAGTTTTCTAAACCGAAGTTCAATACCTCTTAATTCAAGGTAATCCTAAATTGCCTCACGATGCACGATGTATAAACCTAAAATTACGTTTCCACCAGCAACTGAATGCGCAAATCATTGGTTATAGTAAAGCGTCGAACTTCGACCTACGAAGCCTGGAATAATTATATTAGAAACATAAAGTGCTGACCACACAGAAAACGCTGAACGTGCATTATCTGGCTGGAACAATCTTCTGTGCGCTGTACCCCAGCCAGTCAGACAGAAGGTCACGAGAAAAGGATTCTGTAAAGAAAGGAAAAATGGGTCGAAACGACTTCTCTCTATAATTATTTTCTCACATTCTCAACTGAAAAGACGTACACAGTATTCTTGAAAGAAAGAAAGAAAGAAACCTCCGAAACATTAAACAATGTCATAGCATACGACAAAACACAAACTATTTCACGTTGAAGGATGATACATACGTGTTAAGGATCCACTTCTTCTCTTCTTCTTTTTCTTTGATTTCCTCCATTCGTCGTTGCTGTCCAAAAGATTTTCCGTATCACTCGACGTTATCAATATCTGAACAGACTCAACGACGGGAAACTTTTTGCTTAAATTCTCCGTCAAAAGGCCTATTTTATCTGCATTCTTTATCAACGTCTACAAGAAAAGAATTTTTATTAACATAACTCAAAATAAGAGACATGAAGAAAGTTAGAATAAGACATGTGAAGGAATTTTTTAAAAGGTCTGTCACGATCTATATTTTACAAGTACCATCACAATATTTATGCAGCGGAACTGAACGAGAACTAATAGTTGGAACATTAGGATCAAGTGCTCTACTTCCATACTTCGTTATGGACCGGTTCCGCTACATGCATCCGGTCCGTAGTTTCGTCCTTATACACGTGCATTCTCAAGGTGTGTTCCTTTACCTTGATTCGCAAGTTGCAATGTAACCCTATTTTCTAAGAGAGCGGGATACGCCCACTGCGCGGCCAGAGCAAAGTCCTGAGTGCCTACCGTTAACTTACTGGTCGAGGCTGTTCTGCTAGCGAATCAGGTCCTCCCATGCTCTGCAGGCATGTTGCCCAAGCGTTATAAGGCAAGCTCACCTTCCGCCCGGGCTCGCCATTATCCACATTCCTGGGATAAGCTCACACGACCTACCGAATCCCACAGCCAGGCAGAGTCCAACCGAATCCAGGAGCCCCATGTATTCCCGAGGAAGCCTGTTTCAATCCGTCTCGCCTACCATAAGTTTACTGGCTATCGTCTTTCGAGCAGAGGTACAGTACACACGTCAACATATTCACGTATGACATTCCGGATCCAACGGTATGGGTTGTCATTATTTGAGTTTGATGCGAGCCCCTTATCCTGCAAGATTTCCTCCCTTTTACTGGGATCAGAAACTGTTACCAGATACTTGGGATAGGCACTTTTCTCCAGTCTAGTGGTTGGGAGAGTCGGTGAACTGAATTCGGAAGCTCCCGGCGTGCAAAATTGTGGCCGAGCCAAGCCAAGCAGACCCTGTTCCTGATCGAGCTAGACCTAGACCACCAACTATAATGATCTTTATTCCTTAGACAATGCCCACCAAATTTGGTTCAGATCCGGCCAGTAGTTGCCAAGAAAGAAAGTACAAGTCGACCCGAGCCTGGCTACCACATATAGCAATGTTTATTCCTTAGATGGTGGGCTACTTTCCTACCAAATTTCCTATAAGTCCGATCAGTAGTTACCGAGAATAAAGTACCACATACACACACACAAACCTGGAGTAAATTGTAAGCTCCTGTATGCTTACGCCGAGAGCTAACAATAGAAAACGTAAATAAATATGGTCAGGCAAGAGATTCGAACTCAAGAATTCCCAACTGCGAAGATAAGATGCTAATAGTTCAAAACGTACCTGTTGGAATGCTACCTATTCTACTTTTGGAACTACATGTAACCTAAATAAAAATAAAATCATGCCATCTGTGTTGCAGTGTTGATAATATATTATTTTAAGTATCTGCTTAAAATAATACATTTAGATTACGCACATATTCCTAAAAGTCACGTACATACTCAGCGACGGTCCGTGGGGGAAGGCTGCAAGACTGCAGCTCCCCCTCCCCCCCAACGTAATTTCATATTTTCGATTCAAGACTTAATAATTTTTATATTTATGCCCTTTTTACGCGCGTTGTGTTGTTTAATTTTTCACCTCCTTTAAGCAAATTTGTTGTTTCACTTCACCCCCTAGTACTGTCAGTACAATCTCCTGGCCTTTCTTACGATACTGTGATTCCATTTTCTCCTCTTTTTAGTATGTCTTTACTGGCAATGTATGGACTGCTTAATGCTTGACAGTTTGCGCAAGCGCGTTCTTCTTACTTTGTGTTCGTCTGCTTTGTTCAACGATGAGTGCGTATATTCAGGCTTGCCAACTCCAGGGAAATATCCCCTGGCCAATCCTATACAAAAATTTTAGTTTCTGATTTTAGCTGCGAGTGGCTTAATTCCTCTTTCTTTGATTAACAACGCTGAGTATACTTATGTTGTTTGCGGTTTGTATGATTGTCTGCTGGCGCGGTGTTTCTAGTAGGGAACTGATTAATTCTGTGCAATATTCGATTATATTTGATTCTTTCAAAATGTGGTATTCCGTTCCTGTGAGTATTTGCGTGGCGTCGTGCGAAGATCTGGTGTTACTTGTGGTTTTTATCTTCTGTATCAGTGTTCGCAATAGACAAGTGAAGTTCGTTCTTATGATTGGCCGTCTTATTGGCCAAAGATATGACGACGCAGCCGTAATGAGTGGGACTATAAATGGAATCCAGTCCAAAGTGAGAGAGGTATACTCTAATGCTTATTTTGTGCACTGTTTTGCTCATCAATTAAATTTTGTAATGGAAAGAGCCACCAGACAAAACACTAAAGCCAGAATATTCTTTTCTAATCTTTCTGCTATCCCGGCATTTTTTCTCGCTCTTATCAGAACAGCAGTTTTAGATTCCCGTTTTGCAAAGCGAATACCCAGTAGTGGACCAACTAGATGGAATTTTAAATCTAGGACTGTTAATGTGGTTTAGGAAAAACAGGAAGAACTAAAAGAATGCTTCCAAATTTTGTCAGAATCCTCAAGCACTACACCAATTAATGAGGCGTCTGCCTTGTAGTGAGAGAGGTATACTCTAATGCTTATTGAATGAAGAATTTTGTTTCTCGCTAAATTTTTTCACTTAGTGGTGCAACATCTAGATATTCTATATAAACAACTACAGAGTCATAACATAGATGCAGCAAAAGTTCCTTCATATTTATTTGTCTCCACTACTGAAATTAATAAAATCAGGGAATCAATAGGACTAATTGACACTGAAACGTAAAATCAAAACAAAAGGAGAATTGTTTCAAGTACATAGTAAAGAGCGGCTGCAGCCAAAGAAGTATGTGATGTTATTTTAAAATAAGTAAACCTGCGCTTCCATTTTACAGACCACTTATAGATATAGATCTTCACTTCTGCACAAATCTAATTTGGAACAGTTTAGTGCTTCCTCCCCCCTCCCCCCCAAAAAAAACTTCAATAAATGTACAGAGCTCTTTCCTGCTTTTGATAAAGATGAACTTCATACTGAGTGTGGTTTATGCAAGAGATCAGAAAACTTGGTGGTGCCGTGAATTTCCTTCAGTATATTATGAACAATAATCTTGCTTCCACTCTTTCTGAAGTCCTAAAACTTTTGAAAATATTCATAACGCTGCCCCTAATTACAAGTAAACCTGAATAATGCTTTTCTACTCTTAAAAGAGTGAAAACTTTTCTAAGAAATACAATGGATGAAGAACGGTTAACGGTACTTGCCACATTATCAATAGAAAAGGAAACGGTTGAAAAGATCCCTACCTTTAATGATAGAGTTAGCTACAAGGAATCGTAACAGCAAATCCATCGAATCCATCGTATGGAATTAATTTCTAAATAAGGTGTTTTATTTTATGCAGCCCTAAGTATAAGTAACACGAGCCACCACTGCACATACTCCTAACAATAATGCACGTTAATCAAACAGCAACACAGATACTCCTAACAGTGATGTGCATAATTCAGACAGTGACAGAGATGCTCCAACAGTAACGCACATAATCACACAGATACCCTTAACAGTAATCCACATATCCTAAGTGAAACTACTCCTAACAGTAACGAATATAATTGTAACAGTATCAGATACTGCTAAAAGTAAAGATGATAAATCGTAACAGTGACAGATACTCCTAAAAGTAACGAATATAATTGTAACAGTGACAGATACTGCTAAAAGAAAAGATGATAAATCTTAACATTAACAGATACTTCTAAAAGTCACGAATATGATTCTAACAGATACTCCTAACAGTAGCGAATATAATTGTAACAGTGACACAGATACTCCTAACTGACGCATAGATCCAAATGGTGACACAAATACTCTTAACAGTGAGTGCATAATCCAAACAGTGACACATACTATATCACAATATTGCGAGCGGTGATCATATTCAATAAGAAAAGAAAAAGGCGAATACTCACGCAAAAGATAGCAGAGTTTTCTTCTACATGTAACAAGTAGTGCTTTCGGAAAAAATCTACTTTCTTCATTAGCCTGTTGAAGACTCAAAAAAGATTTAAAAACATGAAGGAAGGGTGAAAAAAAAAAGATATGTAGAAAACAGATCTTCTGTCTAACATTAACAGGGTGTCTGCTAAATTTCCAAAATGAAATTTCCTGACCTCTTCTTTACCAAATCATAAAATTTCGTAACATTCAAAAACTTATAACAGTACCTACATTCTTTATCACTTTATCTTTATCTTCTCTCTACTTTCAAAGGCTGTTCTCTGGAGCGATAAAAACTTGGTATCTTCTCACATCACTTCCAGCATATTCTCTGTGTATAGTCTGTTTTGTTCGGTAACTAACCAGCAGCAAATACTAATCTTAAAAGTATGTATACTGATGTACATAGATTGACAAATCCTTTAAAAATGTCACACTGATTGTAAACAGTTGTACTGATGGATTCTTTCTCTCTTTTAAGTTAGCTAATATTGTTTTGCCCTTTTTTGAGCTTTTTCAATCTCCTTCTGAAGTGCTTCAACTTCCTGTTCAATCTGTTGTAAATCTCCTTTTCTTCTTCTTCAACCTTTAAAGAATTCCGCTTCTATCTGGATTTTTCGTTTGTGTTTAGTGTTCCTCATCTCGTTTCTGCTTCAAAGTTTCCATTCGTTTCAACGATGCATTTCTCACAGCCATAATCATAGACTTTGTTACTGATACCTTATGTAAACCTTCAATGGACAGTACGGCACAATATACCAAACGCTGGGAAATCAAAGAATGTTCAGAGTGGTTCTCCACCAAATTCTACAGCACTATTCTCAATTCTTTTTACAGCACTATTTTCATGGAACATTGTAAGTACATGTTTAGAAAATTCTACAAATTTTTCGTCATGATTGAAAATTTTCATAAGAAATACATCTACCCTCTCTTCCAATTAAACGACTTACATACTTCTTGAATATGTCGTTTTTCACACGGTGATACACAGGATAGCCCAAAAGTAGGTATACAGTCCCGTACTGATCAGCTCACTGTATTTTATATCATTTCTTATTGTTATCAAACAAGTAGACCTAGTTCCTTTATTATTTGTTCTTAACGTCTTTTTACTTATAACTTAAGCCCGGAACAGTCGAAGCAAATAAATCCATAAACTAGATAAACTAGAATGTTATACTTGATCAATGCAGGGGTGCATATTTACTTTTCGGCCACCCTGTATAATTTTTCTTAATCTTTTCTGCTTTGTCGTAAGCTACATGGATTTTCGATGTCAGTTCTTGTAAAGTACTAGTAATACGAGATTCTCTCAAAGAACTATCTGTCGTCACATACGGAGAAAGCATGATGATTCTCTCACCATAACCCTGCGCAATGGTGATTTCTGTTAGCTAATGATGTAAACAAAGAAACGAGAAAATTTCTGCAATATTTTCTGAAGAAAGAAAGAAAAAAATCCAAGTTTTCGTATTCCTTTGCATGCTACTGTTACATCAAAGCCAATATCCACTAATCTAACATCCGGATTCTCTGTCTTTGTCACCTCCACAGCTAGCAGTTGCTTGGCTGTTTTAACAGAAGACATTACACTCTTTTCCAAGAAATGATTACCAATACCGATTACCTTATCCGATTGAAAATCTGTCAGACAGTGCTCTAGTTCTAATGCTACTGATTACAGGAATAAAAGTTCGCTTGTAGCAGGTCGTTTGCTAAAAACTTCCTAGAACGTGGAAATTTTGTGTACCCGGAGTTTTTGAAGACACTTGATTGACATATTTCTTCAAGAAAGGCATCATTTCGATCGCTGTTCCAATTGCCTTCGAATTTTCGATCCACCTAATGAACACATTTTTAACGGGAATACAGAAGAACCTGTGATATGCAACAAAATCTGCACGCCTAGATGGAAAATCCCTGAAGAAGTAGTTATTCACTTCTATTAGTTAACTTTTCGTGGCAGTTGAATAAATTGGTTAGATGCGTACGTGATTTCGGCGATGCGATGCGGTTTGCGTCGCCACTGCTCAATGATGCCAGCTGAAGAACAATCTTAAGAGCAAACTTGGGTGCGAATTGGACCGAATTTTCATGCATGCGATAGAAGCGTGATCTGCTTGCGATTTGATAGCGTCTAAAGCCTACTATGGACATTTTTCGCGGTGAATTTTGGCATTTTATAGAACAAAATTTTCCAGTCTTTACTTATATTTGTAAGTACAAATAAAAAAAATCGTGACCCACAAGCTAAATTTCGTAACTTTTTCTTGACTTTCATGACTGTTTTCTGATTTCGTGACATTCGAGACTTTTGTGACCGATAGACACCCTGATTAAACACATGGATATAGACACTCATTGTCATTGTACATTGAGTCTTCAACAGGCTGATGAAGGAAATATTTCTTCTGAAAGCGCTACTTGTTACATGTAGAAAAAAATTTTTGCTATCTTTTGCGGTGAGTTTTAGCCTTTTTTGCTTTTCTCAGGGACATATACTCCTACCGTTGATGTACATAATTCCACCAATGGCGACATACTTCTTGTAATAACTAACCTCAACAACTTGGGTGTGACAGGCCAGTCTCGAATCGCTTAATAAGACCGCTTTCTCTCCTTTCCTCTCGTGTGCAGGCATAATCGTTGGTGTTATTATAATGGACAAGTTATTCATGTCCATCTTGTTCTTGTCGCTGTGATCCGCTACCTTCTGCAGAAACTAAAACCAAACAAATATCAGTACACCATTCATATTTATTGTCAAGCAGTAATTGTTTACAAGATAAATAGTTGAAAGGAATAACAAAAGGAAATTACGAACATCCTAGTATCCAAAGATAAAGAATTAGAACAGCAGCTTAAACAAGTTTTTAATCTAGGTATCACAAACGGATATCCCAAACCTACTTTAGAAAAGATGAAATCACAGGCGCCAAATGTATACAAATAACACTACAAAGGTAGAGACAAGGAAAAGGATAGTCCTAAAAATGTTTTTTTTTTTTTTTTTTTTTACGACCGAAACTTTCACATAAACTGAGAAAGTAGCTTAAATAAATAAATAAATAAATAAATTAATTAATTAATTAAATAAATAAATAAATATCTTAATATTGGTCCTCCCATCTACGCCTAGATTTTCCTAATGGCCGCTTTACGATTGGACTTCCAGTTAAGACTTTGAAACTATCTTCCATTCTGGCTACATGACCTACCCACCTTAGCGTCCTAGATTTGCTGCATCAAGGTTCAGTGAACAAAAACTGGAACCATATAATAAAGCTATTTAACTAGTGTTATATTTCTAATACACTCTGTAAAGAAAAAATAGCGACACCTCAATTCTCAAGGTAACTTACACAGAAAAACATAGTTGCAGCCGGCTAGAAGAGGAATAGAAAGAAATTATGAGTGTGATAGTTCATTTGCATTATTTGTGACACCTATGGTGTACAACGGCGCTTACTAATTATTTATGTATGAGTAGTATTCCCTCCAGATGGCATCTGAAAGCGTCTCATAAGTTATTGGAGTAAGAATTCTGCATTGCATTTGTGATGTGTAACCCCAGGTAATTAGCATTTTGTGATTGGTCTCTGCTTTGTCATTGTTTGAACAGTGTCAAGTGGCAATATTGTTGTTGTGGAGCGTTGTTTTTGTATGAAATTGTTGCTACATGTGGACTGTAAACAAGTATGATGGGTAAGATATGTGACTTGTCGCCACGTGAATAAGACATAATTCTTGCTTTGCACAGCTAAGTTACATCTCTAAGGAAGATGGCTGGAATACTCAAAATCCATCATTCGACAACAGAAACAGTAATTCACAAGCAAAAATAATATGAGAAATCATCCCTTCGTCAACAGTGTGATAGAAAAAAGAAAGCATCACCCAGAGCAGATCGCCAAATAATATCAATAGGACATGCAGAATTAAGGAATGACTTCCCCAAAAATCGTTTCTACAATTTGAGATGATCTTGGAAATGCAGTTACTCGAACGACTGTATTGTCTTAACTGTATGAAGAAGATATTACGAAGAAAAAACCGAGTGGAAAGTCGAAACTGACAAAACACAGAAGAATTCAACACGTAGGTTTGTGACGCGATATGCTACTTGGACTTAGGACAACTGGAAGCATGTTGTTTTCTCCGTTGAAAAAAGTTTAGAATAGTGGGAAACGATAGTGGGTGTGAAGTTGTGGATACGAATGAGCAAGGAACTTGATACGGATTTTGTTTAAGAGATGCAAATATTAAGTTACTGAGTGATTTTATGGGCTTGCTTCACCGCCAAAAACGTCAGAACAATGGATATATGTGAAGTCATTTGATGCACAAAAACGTCTTCAAATTCTGGTACGTAAAATTCTTACAACAGCTAAAGACAACTTTCCTCAAGACAATATGGACAACTTCGTTTTCCAGGACGTTAATGCTTCATGTCACCGAGCGAAAATCGTTAATAGTGGTGCAAGAATATGACTATTCAAAAACTCATGTGGCCTCCAAACTCACCTGACATGAATCCAATTGTAAAGTTTGGGTCAATATGAGCAGAAGACTCAGTAGACAACTATCTCGGATAGAATTAAACTCACGGAACGGATAATCCGGGAGTGATTCCATGAAATCAAGGTTGCATTTTGCAATAGCCTTGTCACCAAAAGGCCTCGACGATGTCCCCGCACTTCCTAACCCATGGTCGACATACGAAATCTAGTTTGATATATTGTACCTCTCGAAGTTCGTACACAATATATCTTACTCTTAAGAAATTACATTTTTTGTTTTGTGCTATTATTGTTGATCTTTCATACTTTTATGTATAATTCTTCCCACAGCCGTTTTTGCTGAAAACACACATAGTTACTAATATATGCATATAAATTCATTATAAGCATATAAAAAACCTGAAACTGCGGCGCAAGTATTAAGAATGAACTGCTCAATAAGAATATGCAATGCATGTAAAAACTTATATTGGTTAATGTATGTTGTGAAAACCATATCCGAGCAAGTGTCGCTATTTTTTCTTTACAGAGTGTATAATTATGGCAACCAATCCTGCTTCCTTCAACAGCTAAATACTAAAGAAGAGCATCAGCTTCACAAATACTTTTACGTTTTATTCAACTTACTCTTTTCTCACAAAAATAAATAAATAAATAAATAAAAATAAAATCTTCATGATCACTACACAAACTAGAAGTATCAATCTTATGTACAGGCGATGGACAAAAATATGGAAACAACCTGATATACAAATAAAACAGTTCTGACCAGAGCAGAATGAAATATATTAAAAACTATACTTACAATGTTACAGTTTCAAGGACCTAACGTCCTCTTCATCAGACACAAACACCAGAGTGTTTGTGTCTGATGAAGAGGACGTTAGGTCCTTGAAACTGTAACATTGTAAGTATAGTTTTTAATATATTTCATTCTGCTCTGGTCAGAACTGTTTTATTTGTTACTCTACTTATCCAGAGCCATGGAGTTTGTTCAACCTGATATAAAAGAGGTAGCCATTTCAAACACGATTTGCGTCTGAATGGTAGGAGTCGCTGTGGTCACCGGCACGTCCTGTCAGGTATACATATAATGTTTACTCCATAGGATGGCGATCCAGATAGAGCAAGCATTATATTTGATAGTCGTAAATAGGACGTTTGCTCGAGCGTTGACGATGAAACAAGTTATCCGAAGAAAGCTCCTTTCAACGCCAGCCACACATAAGCAAAAATTCTACGTACAACTTTTATAGACACAAAAGATTCAGCATCCTAATTTCGAAAATTAACAAATTACACAAATAAATTAAAAGTAAATTTTGCACCATGTACTCAATAGACAGCCACGAGGCGTGGGAGATAACATGCACAATCGCAGAAAATACTCGTCAATTGATTTGAAAATTTTAATTATATTGATACTTACATTGTCTCAAACAAGGAAATAACGATTAAGAGAATAATAATAATGGATGTGTATTAAAACGTGAAAAATAATTCGATTCTGTTAAATGTAGAACATTATTACGCAGTGTCTTGTTGCAGCAGGGTAGAAGAAGCTGTTATATATCCATCCTGTTTGCGCCAAGTAAGTGTCTCCCGCTAAATCTCTTCAGCTCTCGCTGTTCGCGTGGGTTTCACGCGTTAAATGACGTAAGAGCGGACAGGGCTGTGATTGGCTGAAAAAGTGCTGATCAAGGTCACAACGCCCACATGCATTCGCTGCGTGAGAGAACACACACACATAGTAACATCGTCTGCTAGGATGTGCTAGTCCTTTTAAATTAAAAAGAGAATTAAACTGCTTGAACTGCATATTGCCAAAATGATGCATAGATGAGTTTATGACATACAACCTGGCCAATCAAACAGATGGATCAGTTACAGTTCAACGACTGGACCCTTCAGGTTATCGTAAATCATGTCTGAGCTGACAGGGTTTCAAAGAGGGCAAATTATGAGTGCGCGTATGGTGGGAGCTTCCGTGACGGAAGTAGTGGAAATGTTTGGTGTATCAAGAGGCACATTTACGAAGATCATGACTGCCTACGAGTGTTCTGGGAAAACATCATCAGCGAAGCACCACGTGGACGCAAGTGTGATGCTGCATGACAAAGGCAGACGCACATTGGGTAACATTGTGACCAAGCAGATTACCATGGCGCCAAGTGTCACAGTGGAACTGAATACAGTGTTTACCCCGTTAGTGTTAAAACAGTCAGAAGAGAACTCCACAAGTAGGGTATTTATGACAGATCTGCAATTCCCAAACCACTCGTGACTGTTGAACCATGCTGCTGTACGGGAACAGTTGTGCAAATCCCACAAAAACTGGACAATGGAGCAGTGAAAGACTGTCATGTTGTCGGATGAGTCTCCTTTACAAGGTTTCCAACTGCTGGCTGAGTTTACGTGTGGGGAACGCCGGCACAAGAGTTATGATACAGACTGTCTGTTACCAAGAGTGAAGCATGCGGTGGTTCAGTGATGATTTGGGCAGATATATCCTAATATTCTGTGGGACACATCGTCACTTTCTATGAACATGTCACTGCCAAGAACTAAGTAACCATTTTGAGTGACCAGCTGCAAGACCAAAACAACATAAGATTAGCTCGAGAACAATGTTTTAAAGATCATCGGCTGAGAGTTCAAACCTTTATATGCAGGACTATCGCGTGTAACATCAATTAGAGAGGGCGGCCTGGGCTAAACGTCATTGCAATATGTAATCTCTGAAACAATCCAGCAATTCAGCCCTTTAGAAGGTACATGATTCCATAGACACGTGGCCTGATTATTTGCAACTTTGTATTAAGAATAAAAAGGGGCATTTTAAATAATTTTAGTGTTTTTCAAGTTCTTGATCTTTGATGAAATATGGTAAAATGTTGTTTCTTTAGCCTTTATATTTTTGTGGATACGACCTTGTATGTGAGGGACAGAATTTATGGCAGTACTATGTGTATATTACTCTAACTACAGAACAAGTAAACAAAGAAAAAATTACATATTACTATACTATGATTTATAAGTATTATAGACAACAAAAGTATAATCTTACCTGCATGAAATAAGCCAAAGTATTTAAATGTTGGAGAGGAATAAGTATACATGTTGTAAGCAACGTCTCCACGGATTTATCCTTTAATTTCAAGCACCTTTAAATATACAAAACAAAAGTTAAAATATAGCGTATATTCTTCACAAAAATAAAAAACTACAGAACGTGATATCATTAGTATATAAGGCAATGTTAGGGGAAGGTTCTAGAACACAGGTCCCCCCCTTTATAAAACTAATGAAATATATTTTATGTATCTTGTTTTGGTTCCTTTTCCGTTTCTTATTCTTTTCTTCCAATTTTTGGACTTTTTATCGTTGAAATATATTATTACCGAAACTAAGAACACTGAACTTCGGTCTTTGAACAGTCCATTACCACGTTTGTTTACTTATGTAGGCCTATTGTTTTATGCATAAAGTAATAATAATGTTTTAATTAATTACAATTTTAGATTTTTTTTTTTTTTTTTTTTTTTTTGTTATTTCTTTGATTTTATTTTAGTTTGCTTTTCATTTTATTCGAAATTCCATTTAGTTTGTTTTCGTATTCGGAGGTGATGTTGACTTGTTCATTGGCGGTAGACGTAGTATATAACTGTATTGTGTGAATCTCTCGACGTATTTATATATTGCAATATACTGCTTACATCTGCTGTGTTCTGTGTACATTTTATAATTTCTTTTAGTGTTCTGTTTCTTGATTGTATTGTGTTTGGGTTTTATGGTTTACTTTTTTTTTTTCATACAGTGTGGTGTTCTTGGAAATTCATTTGTTCGCAATGGGTATATTGTTTTGCATTATCGGATGTTGTTGATGCTCCTAGTTTTTTTTTTTTTTTAACGGCAAGTTGGGAGAATTACAACAAAATAGATAATTCGAAATTATTAATTAACCAAAATTCTACTTGCATTGAAAGATTTCTTGTAATAACATGTATTTTAAAATAATATACGTTTGGGGTGTGTGGCGGGGCTCTGTCCCCCACTGTTATTTTATAATGCAGATTATGGGAAGAAATTCTTTTATGCAAGTTGTATTTTAATTAGTTAATAGTTTGAAATAGTTTACTTTGTCGTAATTTACGCAAACTTGGCTTCCGATTGGTGGACCTAGAGAAAAACCTGTGTTCTAGAAACTCGCCCAATGTTAATCCCAGTTATTGATTGCTTTAACTGATAAGTATATATTTAGAATATGATAAAATTAACATCCACTGAAAAACATCTAATTCTACTTACACAGAGACTTAAAAAAGGTATGCACTTTAACAGGTGATATCTGTGAACTCTTATGGAACTTGGATTGAAGCATCGTACAATGTGTAATACAGTTACCTCTCAACAGATGTCGTCAATGAATTAATATACAGTAGACTCTTAACTATCCGGCCTAGTTCGAAAAAAGGGGGGAAAAAAAAAACTCCGTAATAGAATGAGGAAACATTTTTGGACGATCTACCAACTTGTAACACCTTCATAAAAACGCCACTTTACCAAGGAAAAGCAATCATCTATTAAGGAATTTTTCAAAAACTAAAAACGGCAAACTTTGATTCTTTAAGGCTTACCATTTCTGATTTGTATAATCAATTATAATGAATAGTAAAACAAGTTTAACTCATTTATTCAAGAATTAAGCCTATGTTTTACATTACAAATTTTGTTTCTTTTAAAATTATATGTGCGTACAGTCACTACAGTGTACATCATTTTTCTTGCAATTAAATTAGATATTATAAAATTTAACTTAAAACGCGTACATAACTTTTATTATTGGACTCCCTTTTTCAGCAATTAATTTTTAAAACATACAGTCCAATACATAACAAATATCTATGAAGTACTGGCCTGCAGTCAGACAGGGTTCCCACAGATTTTTGTAAACTGTTATCCAAGACTTTCTTTGATTTTCCCTGACAAAAGTTCGTTTATTTTTTCCATTTTTTCGTAATCCCATTAGTTAAACTAGACTGGCGCAAATCCCAGGGAAGATGAGGGGGACATGTCCCATCCAATCTTGGAACTGTGGGGACATCCCCCCCCCCCCAATAATCCGATTTGAAATTTATTTTTTGGGGAGAAGTGTGATGATTTGTGTTCGACTGCCACAAAGAAAATGAGATGAAATTGATGTCCTCCCAGATTAAACCTCAAATCTGCCCGCCTCCGAATGTTGAAGACAACTCTGCTCCTCTGATCCTACACAGTATTGTTTTTCAACTTTATAAATATTTTGACCATCGCTTTAAAAAAATATATGGGAACGGTCTTATCCGTCCCCTTCAATGTTGAAGACAGATTTGCGCCACTGCTAAACTAACGGCTGGGTACTAACTTCCTATAAAATGGTTCGGCATGGAAAACATGCGTGACCAATTATATGTATATATAAACGGCTCAAATTGACGGCAACGGCTCTATACTTTTTTTTTTTTTTTTTTTTTTTTAAAGTTGTTTAAAAACACGTAGGCCTATGTATCTCACTTTAGAAAATGACAAACACACTGTCTACATTAAGTGATTCAAGACACTGCAGTTCATAATGATTTTAGAGATGATAAACCTAACCACAAATCATGACAAGATACCTTTAATACATCTATAACCTATTATTCTCGATTTTTATAATTCTGGGATACAAAAAATTGTTCTGTGTTCTCACATCTGTAACTTATCGTATGATCTCTAAATCACAAATAATTTTACTTCTGTTACTTCAAAGCTGCCCTTATCGGGAACGATTAGGTCCTACTTGTTTCCCTAACAGTAAAGTAGTTTCAAAAATTTCCCAACAAAAATCAAATTCCATGACTTTCCCTGATACTCTAGGTCAGTGGGAAACTTGTAAAAATCAGAAAATATGAACAAGATTGGATTTTGGTATGAAAAGTGTGTTTTTAATGGCATGACTTGGGCAAAAATTGAGTAATTATAGAACTCCGGCCTACCTGGCTTTTTTTTTTTTATCCAGCCTACATTTCTATCACATTAGGCCGTATAGTCGAGAGTGTACTGTATTACATAAATGTGGATATTTGGATAGCATGATCCACTGGTTGTAAATAAGTGATTCAGTACTTGGATCTTAATAAAATTTATACTATGTATAGAACAATAAATTTACCTTTGTAAGTTGTTTCTTCTGTGTATTTTATGAAATACAAGGCTTGTTAGGAAACTAAATATACACATACACATTAGCAAGTTAGGTGAAAATGTGTACGAAAGTTGGCAAAACTGGCAGTAACCCTGAAATGAAATTCCTGAGTCTAACGTCGCACTATTATGTCCTTGAGGCTAAGGACAATGATTAATGCAAATGAATGATGACGAAAGTGGTGGAATGAGAAAGTGTGAGTACCCCGAGAGAAAACCCATGAGCACGATGTTGTCCACCATAAACTTTCTTGGCCGGGATCGAACTAGGGACTCCACGTACCAGAGATAAGCGTTCTACCACTGAGCCACCGTGCCCTCCTGACAGTAACCTTGATCCATACGATGAAGATTGGTAGTGATTCGTCAATGCTACGCAAGGCGAGGAGCATGCGTTGAAAATTGAACAAATATCGAATCCGGCAAGTCGAGAAGGCGCAGCGTGATCAAGTTTCAGCAGGCTCAAAGACAGCGTCCAATGGAGATCTATCGGGAAATAGTCTGTGCACGGGAACATAATGAACTGGCAAAATGTCGCAAAGGAGTGCCATGCCTTCGCAGAAGGTCGATATGATATTCACGACGAAGAGAGACCATCCGTGATTACTGACGACTTTCACAATCGCACTGAAACAGAGATCCATACGAATAGGCGGTGTGAGATGTAGAAACATTTTTGTGCAAAACAGTTTGACGAGGACGATAAGGTCAGGGGAAGAAGTCGTAACGTGGTTCCAGATGCAGGCGCCGGATTTTTCTGGATTTATGATTCTGGGATACAAAAACTTGTTCTGCGTTTGAACAACTCTTTGGATTTTCGTGGAGAAATAACTCTCCACCAGCGTATGCACTGTAGCTTTCTTTGAGACAAATACAGATGGTGATCAGAAAAATGGAAACACCTGAAGGAAATTGCAACTTACCAGATTAATATGGTGTCGGGCCACTTTTCGCCTTCAGAACAGCCTTGATGCGACGTGGGATGGAGGCATAGAGGTCGTGAATGGTAGCAAGTGGAATTTTACACCATTCCTCGTGCAGGGCATCGGCCAGTTCTGTGAGAGAGTATGGAGGTGGAAATCGTCGCCGGAGTCGTGTTTCCAAGACGCACCACAGATGTTCAATTATGTTGAGATCTGGGGATTGGGCGGGCCAGGGAAGGTGTTGAACTTCATCCCGATGTTCCTCAAACCACGCTGCAACAACGCCAGCTGTGTGAATGGGTGCATTATCATCCTGGAAGATGGCGTCATTGTCCGGGAACAACATCCGGACCATAGGATGCAAGTGGTCTCCTAAAATTGCGACATAATCGTTGGCAGTGATTCGTCCGCTAAGTGTGACCACAGGACCCAATGAAAACCATGATATGGCAGCCCACAGCATCACCGAGCTGCCGCCATGTTTCACAGTTGGGCGGAGACACTGCAGATCATAAGCTTCTTTGGGCGTTCTCCACACATAAACACGGCCCGTGGTTGGGAATAGGGTGAAGGATGACTCATCCGACCATATCACACGTTTCCAGTCCTCAACGGTCCAAGTTGCAAGGTCGCGGCACCATTTGCGGCGTGCGAAAGCGTTATCGTCCCTGATGAGCGGTTTGGCCCGTGCAACACGACCCCGTAAGTTCATGTCATGTAATTCGCGGCGGACTGTGATTGTCGAAACAGGGTGGAGGAGGTGCTGATTGAGTTCCTCCGTCACTTGCTCCACAGTGGCACGACGGTTCTGCGTGACAATGCGCTTTAATACCCGGCGTGACCTGTCATTCATGATTTTCTTCCGCCCACTGTTCCGCTTCCCCGATGTGGTTTTCCCGTGTGTTGTGTAGGCCGTCATCACCTTCGACACTGTCCCACGCGACACACCTAACACAGTAGCCACTGCCGTCACACCTCCTCCACATAACCGCGCACCAACAATTTGCCCTCTGAAAATCTGAGAGGTCTCCCATTTTACACTATCACCGTCTTCTGCAGCCACTGGACACTGCTGTTCCACTGCGCCTGACGTAGTATGGAGACCGACCTAACACACCACCACCAGCGGTCCGGCGCTGCGGGCGCCACAACACCACTGCCAACCCATACATCTGACGTGTTGCCAACTACAGGTGTTTCCATTTTTCTGATCACCATCTGTATATTTCATGTATATCTTATTTTTCGTTTGTATCTTTACTTTCCTGACAAGCCTCGTACTTTCAATATTTCGACCGTTATGGAGTCCAAGTACGAACACTTTATTCGTGCTTGCTGGAAACACTAGTTTCCCATCCCATCTTATTTTGTACCGTTCTGTAAAAGAAAATGAAATTTCCAAGAAAAAATTATTTCACTTTTAACGTTTACGTATTTAGCGTTGTATCCGTCTGCTGAGAAATGAAATAGAATAAGGCAGTGACAGTTTTTGAATGTTCACTAAGCTGTTTCATGATCCTGATGTCGAAAGTAACGTCGTCAAATTTTCTCATGTATATCCTTTATCCACGTGCAGTTGTTTAAAATTTATTATTTTATAGTTTATACATTTTTTTTTATTTTGAAATATCACTGAAGTTATTACTTTATTATTATTTATTCTAGAAACTCAACAAAGAAGATGAACAGAATACTATTAAACTTCGTGTATAGATCAAAATTGTAAAATAGTGACTACGTTACAACATCAAGATCATGAAATAACTTTTAGCAAGCACACAAAGAACGTTACTAAGACTTGCCCTGTTCCCTTCAATTTCTCAATGGACGGGTACAATGTTAGATACGAAGTGAAGTATCCAGATGCCTTTTGCAGTCAATTCATAACAATAGATGAGACCTGGGTCTACCATTACCAACCAGAGTTCAAAATTCCAAGCAGTGGAAATACCCCTCATTCTCTCCCCCTTTCTTAAGAAGGCCAAATCAGTGTCCTCAGCTAGAAAAATGATGGCTACAGTTTTCTGAGATTCGGAAGGGATAGTGATGATGAATTATCTTTCACAGGGTCTAAGAAAGACTGGAGAGTATGAAGTTATTCTACGACAGCTGCGTGATAATATTCGGCAGACATTTTGTGAGAAACTGACAACAGGTGTGCTTCTCCATCAAGACAATGCCTCTAGGCACAAGTCAGTCACCGCAATGGCAGTAATTCACGATTACGGCTACAGATTGATCCCTCGCCCACCTTATTCGTCTGATTTGGCACCTTCTGACCTTCTCTTCCTAAAGCTCAAAAAAAAAAAAAAAAAGTTGGAAGGTACTTATTTTGACACTAATGATGAGGTCATGCATGCCGTAGACACTCCTTCGATATATATATATATATATATATATATATATATATATATATATATATATATATATATATATATATATATATTTTAACCAGCAGCATTAACGCACTTGAACATCGATGGGTAAAATGTATTGATTTGTCTGGGAACTATGTTGAAAATTAACATCATTCATAAAACTCTCTGCTGCTCCGTTCATAGGTAGGATTAGAACTTTTGTTAACAACCCTCGTAACAGTCGATCGTCAATATAGAAATAAATATGTTATAGAAGTTAAGGGAGGGAGATGCATCATTGTTTGGTATTCTTGCAACTTACATTGATGCGAATTAACATTTGTGTTATTCATCCTCTGCGTATTACGTTATCGACTTTCAATCATAGTTTCTATTTTTAAAAGTTATTAATTTAACATTTAGCCTTTCCTTTTTATATTCTATTCTCTTCTCCCTTCCTTTACTGTTAGATATTGATACGAAATGACACCATTTAAAAAATTTTGTACTTACTTGAGTAAAGTATCGTGAAACACATACGGCACAAGTGGCTCTGGAAGTTCTCTAAAGAACAGTTTCAGAATATTGGCTACATCAATTACGTGGTGCTTGGAGCCTAGCCTCTTTCCATCATCCAAAAGTTTCTGTAGAAAGATAAATACAATTAATAATCTGCTTAGAAAAATAATTCTGAATTACAAAAAATACCTTGTAATTTGATCAATTGCAGTGTGTCAATTAACGGTGGTCAGACTTTATATTAACCGAACAGCCAGTAAATACAACAAAGTATGCATTCCTCGTAGTACGATTCCTTACCTACACTCTTAAATTTAAAAAAGCCAACTCGAATGTGACAGTAAATACAACATGCTTTAACCGGCTGGTGCTACCACCATGCACTGTTTTGTTGGTAGAGTTTAAAATACGAAATTTGGACTTAAAACCATCACCTTTTATTATAAAAAATAGTCTTATAAAAGTTTCTGTAAGTTTCTGTGAGTTTAATAAAGTCCTTAGCACACACACAAGTGGCCTCGGAATAGAAGTTTTAATTTGTCTTTAACTTGTAACGGTCTTAGACTTTTTTTTTTTTTTTTTTTTTTTTTAATGGCAGCCTCCGAAGTGGATGATTTTAGGATGTTTTGTTTGCTCATAACAGCCCCGGGAGAAAGGTTATCTCTCTCTCTCTCTCTCTCTCTCTCTCTCTCTCTCTATATATATATATATATATATATATATATATATATATATATATATATATACAGGGTACGGCAGCGTTCATAGCGTAATTTGACTTGCGTAGTACAATGACGTACTGCATGAATGCGCGCCAGCTCGTGCCGCATTCGTGTACTAATGAGCTGCCATTTCGAGTGTGACAGTGATATGGAGCGGTGGAGTGCACAGCATCGTGCCTTTGCTGTTGAAAGTTGTTTCATGAATAACGACTTTGTTATTGCTACCCAGCGTCTATTTCGGCAACATTTCAACTTGGGACGTCATGGGGAAGTTCCAGATGGGCGGACCATTGTGAGGTGGGTACGTGCATTTCGAACAACAGGTTCTGTTTGCAATGACAAACCGGGAAGAAGTGAAAGAATTGTGTGGACACCAGAAGCCGTGGAAAAGGTTCGTGCTGCAATATTGCGTTGTGACAATTACGCTCACACACTCAATTAATTGTTCATATATTCAAATTAAAACATATTTATATATAAATTCAATTTATTTTAAAAGTCAAGGAAAATTTTATTTTGTTTCATTTCGTAGCCAAGCGAACCTCTTTCATTTGTCCCAGGCAAAGAAGTTTCTCTGCTTTTTAAAAGAAAAGAAAAAAAAACATAAGACGGCAAGCACTAATAGACCACCCACCTTTCTACCTCGCCAGTCGACGGTAATGGAATTGCTATTGTTACTGCAGCCACACTGTCGCACTACCTAAGTACCTCGATTTCGAAAATATCACGTCACAGACACACAGGAACCAAATTTTTTTTATCTACAATCTTCGCAAGTGCTTATGAAACTCTTTAACATCACGTACTAGCCCAGAAGAGACGCTAGGAACCCAAACCAAGCTATCAACCGATTTTTGGGAAATGGTGTCACGAACTTGAAGCGGCGAATCAGAATTCGAAATTCAAAATTCACAAAGAAAAGAATGAAGCTTCTATTAAAAAAAAAAAAAAAAAGGCTGGGAGAACGCCTACACGGAAGAGAGGTTACTCTAAATCGACTCTTCATCGTGAAAACATCATCAACACGCGACTCATAAGGATACGTCAACTCATATATATATATATACTTAAGTGTTCAACTTCGTAATTATGACTAGCTAAAAACCCTTTAGCAGCCAGCTACTCAAACCATGCGCGTTATCCACAGCAACATAGTCATTACAAGATTATTTATATAAATATTTAAAACATTAACATATAGATATTATTCTTATTATCTTACGGTGACGCTACGTATAGTGTGATTTTGAAGTGAGTCTGTGATCGATCTATATACGTTAACTTCCTGTATTCAGTGAAAAGAGAGGAAAAGTAGTGCGATGGTGGCGGATATATAAACTGTGCGAGTTTGTCGAAATTTAAGTGCAGATGGATTTGATAAGTGACGCATTGTTGCATTCCAACAACATGGAGATGGACAGAGACACGAGCTCGAGGCCCGGTACTCGAGACAGATGCCTTGCCACCGGAAGACCCGGACGCTTCAGACAAACGAGGACCTCTTCTCCGGGAGTTGAATCCAGAAGACAGCGGGGTCTGAGAAGGGACATTAGGAACCATTGCGACGGTCAGTTAAGTACAGTGCAGTTTTCTTCTGAAGTGTGGAAATATAAGCGGAAAGACTTATTAAGGTAGGACAAAGTATTCTGTTATTTTCTTTATTGAGGAAGGACAGTGGCCAATATTTCCGTGATTCGTGATCTCCATACTCACATTTTCCTAGAAACTTCGGGACATTGTTTATTCATACGGAACTATCTGTCAACATTAAGAGCATTTTTTAAATTTTTTTAAAGAAGTAAACAAATAGCCTAATGCCTTGTTTGCATTTCCAAAATTAATTCACTGATATAGGAACTATTAATTTCATTCTTGAATAAGTACCATAAAGTTTTGATTATTTTACTAGTGAAATTTGTATACATTGATTTGATCTTCAATCATGCATTTATTTGTAATTGTCATGTGTCAATATTTAGATCCTTGAAGCCGTCATTATAATCATTTATATGCAATCCAATATTTATTTATATCAAGTATGGATTATTTCTCTTTTAAACATAAATCGCGTTTAAGATGTGTGCATGTAATATAATTTCTGTCTTGAGTAAACCATGATTTAGCGTCAAAGTCTAGTTGTTCAAATTTTAACATTTGTATAAGTTGTGTTAGGGAAATATGTGTCAGAGCGGTAAACAGGCTTAATACCATTTTATTGTAACTTGTCAACTTTTTTATTATAGTCATTCTTAAAAGAAACAATCAATATAAAGCTTCCAAAGACGTGCTATGTCGAGTAAGTTTCAGACAAATAAGTGTAAACATTCTTATCCCGTAATATCGTTAGAGTCTCATAAATAAGGTAAACAACTTAAGATACTCGAGTAAATCCCTTCGGAGATACCTATCTGAGCAACGAATGCAGATAGGGTCCATAGCTATGGAGAAACGTTTATTCGCAAAAGAAGGAATCAGTGAGAAAATCAAAAAGTGTCGACAATATAATTATTTTGATGAATTGGCCAAGATATAATAATAGTAGTACTATATATATATTTCTGTGTAGTGTATTTGAATATGAAATATTTGTGTAGTTAGTGTTGTGTAACGATTTTTATTTTGAATTGTATTATTTTCCAACTGATATAGTATGTGTACAAAGTTATGTCTTGTTTATGCAAATCTTTTAATATTGAAAATTCACTAGAGTTCATTAGAAACAGTGTACTAAATTTTCGCAAAAGCATACTATCGCTTCTAAACTATTTCTCCAGTAAGTCTTGCAAGCAACCTAAACCATTAATTCTTTCATTCCGCAATCCGATTATTAAACTTATTTCCATTTCTTTTCTTGCTAAAAAGAGGTAATAACTGTGGGCGAATTACTTAATAGTCGTTTATGTCCAGGGGGAAAACAATCAATCATTTTGCTTATTAATATTCAGTTTAATAGAAATTTTTGTTTGTATAACTACGTCATGGTAATCATAAAGTTTAGAATATTGTCAGTTTAGTTGAGTAGAAATAGATTGTTGCTAAATTTTACAGTCAAGATTGAATACTTGAATATTACGTTGTACAGTGAAGAATGTGTTAAAAGAAATCATATTATTTGGTCAAAACAGTCAAAAGTCTGATTCATTTTCAGTAAAGTTTTTTTTTTTTTTTTTTTTTTTTTTTTTTTTTTTTTTTTTTTTTTTTTTTTGTAAATCCAAATTTACCTTCTTGTTGATTTTTGTAGATATAACCTTATTTCTCGTTAAATTTATTAAAAGTCTATTTGACGTTAGAACCAAAGCAGTTATGTGGTTATCATTTCGAAGATATGCCCATCTCTTTAACTGGTATTAGCATACCTAGAAGTTATTTCAAATTACCCTGAACAGATAAAGTTGAAGCACGGTTACATTGACCATCAGAAATTTTTATCTAAATTAACTCATTTTTTTTTTTTTAACTTTAAATTAAACTTTCCTTGTTTGATGCTTTTAAACTATTTTTGCTATCTCCAGACACTTTGGTGACAAGGTGATAGTCAATGTAGCCAACTGAACAACCCATTAGCGAAAAATCTTTCTTTCAGCTTTGCAGCTTGAGATTTTTGCTCCGCATGTTTAAATCACTTAACTATTTAAATCATTTAACTAGTAACTACGCACCTGTTTTCCTAGCGCCTTGGAGACACCGTTATGGGGAAAACAGGATCGATTAGACTTAGGTCGTCATCTTTCGTTGTACATATCAATTTTTATTATAAATTCAAAACCATCTTAGCAAAACGGTATTTTTACCTTGGAGAACTGAAGTTCGAGCCCCGTGGAGTCAACTTCAATTCTCCAAACTCATTCTTTTTTTTTTTTTTTTTTTTTTTTAATTTTATTTGTATAATAGGTGGATGAGTTGCCGCTCATCAATACCATTCACTTTTCAAGTACAAGCTCAGGTATTCATTTTTCTGATGCACATTAGGCTCATCCGTGAGTGCCTTAATCATTCATTCTAGTTCAGATTAAATATGCAAATTAGAGATAAGGAATCGAATTCCGAAAACATATTCCTCGTCGCCCGAATATGTAAGATCTGCTTATTCGTAATATCACGCAGTAATTCTATTTGGCAGCCCGAGCAGAAACTTTCCTTTCATTGTTAGTAATTTCCAATCGTTGCGAAACTTAGCGCCCGAGACAATAACATTGTCTTTACAAAACTTGGCTTCCAATACAGGAACCCCAGCGTTACAGCGTAGTCCAAAAAGATCTCGTCGTCATTCGCAAACTGTGCATATGTCCGATCGCTCATTCAGGAGAATATTGCACGAAGATCTCCATTTTCACCCATATAAGCTGCAGATTGTTCAGGAAATTAGGCCTCGCGATTGGGTTTCACGTGAAACATTCTGCTTAACCATGCCTGATCTCCTTCGCCAAAATCCACAAATGTTGCACACCATCCTCATGTCAGATGAAGCTCATTTCGAGTTGTGTGGTTCAGTGAATAAACAGAATATGCGTTATTGGAGTGATGTAAACCCGCATGAACTGCACATCAAGCCCTTGCACGGTTCTCGTGTCACAGTGGTGTGGAGTTGCTTCCTTTGGGATTATTGGCCCTTACTTCTTTGAGGATGACAGCGGTGTGGCTGTAACTGTCACCAATGAACGCTACCTAAAGATGCTGCAAGACTTCGTTCTTCCCCAATTAGGTATGGTCGATGTGGATGTGGAACAATTATGGTTTCAACAAGACAGAGCGACCTCGCATACAGCCAGAATTTGCATGGATTTCTTGCGACAGACATTTCCAGGTAGAGTAATTTCCCATTTTGGTGGCATTTCCTGGCCTCCTCGCTTACCTGATCTTTCATGTGCAGACTTTTTCCTTTGGGGCTACCTGAAGCAAGAAGTTTTCCGAACACGTTGTGCCACCATTCCTGAGTTGAAGGATCGCATCTGAACTGCCGTCGGCAATGTCCCAGGGAATACGTTACGCCGAGTTATGGAAAGCTTCCAACCCGCCTAGATGAATGTGTGGTGCAGAGGGGGCATCATTTGACAGGAGTCATATTCAAAGAGTGATCCACGCAATGGACAATGACTTACACATTAGTAAATGGCATACCTTTAACTATTAATTGACCAAGAGGTAATAAATAAATTACAGTTACTTCCTGATGGTGTGTTTTTAATATCCTATTATGAACGCTGCCGCACCCTGTATGTATATATATATATATATATATATATATTATAGCAGCCCCAGGAAATGGTTTTAAATGCATATTTTATACCCCATGGCGGCCTAAGGAAGATGATGTTGATAGGTGAGTGATCAGCTGTCAACTAATGAATTTGCTTGAGTTTTTTACTGGTCTTTGTTTATGTTTGAAGGTAGTAACGTATGTTTGTAGTAAAACCATGTGGTTATAGTGTGTGTGGGAACGAATCCTTACAATATAAAGTCTCTGTTGAATGTTATAAACTAACTATGGTTTAAGGAACCCGCAAATTCATAATCGCAAAATCACAAGAACGCCATTGGACCCTATCCTGGAACAAATCACTACCAGGACTGATATGTACATTATTTTCTCAAGGATCGGTTTCTTATTTTACTTCATCTTATTCTAGGCCTATCTAAAGGTATATTCGTCTATTTTAGCTCCAAAAACTTTTCCTCAAGAGTTTGTTTTCGAATATTTTCAACTTGTGCTCATCCTCTTATATTAATGATCAATTTTTGCATCCACAGAGTATTATGGCAGTACTATAAATGCTCTTATATACTTTCAAATTTAACTTCCTCAATATTAGCCACAACGAGTTGAGCTTTCGTAGCATGTATCGTTATGCATTTCTAATTTTAGTGTCTTTCCTAATAATAATAATAATAATAATAATAATAATAATAATAATAATAATAATAATAATAATAATAATAATAATAATAATAATAATAATAGGAACCCAGATTGACCGAATTACGGCAATATTAGCATGAAATGATTAACCACGATTATAAATCATTAACACCGAACCAGACACCACAATAATAAAGGCTGAGTTTAAAAATTTAACGACGTCGACAATGTTAGTGTGTTCTTACTTTTCGTGCCTAGATCAATTACAATATCCCTACGAACACACGAAGAGATGACTATTTGATTACCTTGACAATTGACTTTGGCAAATGGACATCTATATGATTTCAAAATTGGCTATCACCAATTTGGGCAAATGTGTCATGGATAATGAATCCATGTATGTTGTTAATACACCATATTTTGGAAACCTACATCAAATTTCCATTAAGGAAGGTGAATTCCACCTCCTTTGCCGGCATCGCAGCCTTGTATTACTTAATTGAAGAGAATTGTTCAGTTCTTTTATCGTATCGTTCACAAAATGTTTGGAAAAAGTAATCTTTCGGAAGCTGTAAACAATAGCAAGAAGAAATACGGAAAAAAATATTTACAAAATGTTTCTTTGTAGAAACTGGATGATGATGCTGAATGACCTTTAAATTATCGTTGATCAATATTAAGAGATAGACTCGTAGTCCTAATAGAAAAATTACAACGTGATTTTTTCTCAGTATGATTTTGATAAGTGTAGATTCTTTTATTTATTGAGCGTATAGAACACATTTTTAATATGAATAATACAATGACTACCATGTAATGTTATTTCAATGAATGCCTTTTGTTTTTTTAATACTTGATTAACGAACTGTTTAGTCCAATAGTTCTCAACCTTTTTTGACTGACGGCACACTTTACTACAAGTCCAGGACATCGCGACACACTTACTTGATATTTTTAATATAAATAATAATAATAATAATAAATATCTATTATAATAGTGAAACCAATTAGTTCTTATAATGACTCTATATAGCACTAAGAATTATTGTTACCGCTGAAAGTATTGACTGATACAGTCTGTCCCGATTTAAACTAATTATTATTAAATTCTTCATGATTTTTAAATTCTAAAATTTCGGGACACCCTTAAGGGAATGCATGACACACCAGTGTGTCGTGACACATCGGTTGAGAACTAGGGATGGCCATTTCCGGAAAATTTTCCATCTTTTGTTTTCAATTTTCCGGTTTCCGGAAAATATATTTTCCGTTTTTCCGGAAAATGAGGCCATTCCTATTGAGAACCACTGGTTTAGTCTTACATAAATGTCTAAATACTTTGATATGGCACTTCGGGTTGAACCAACACATATATATTTTAGTTTTCGAGAAAGTATTTGCTTGCATAACTTAATACGTAAGGCAAAACTCACTCATTTTTATATTATAAAACTTAAATATCGTGTTGGCCTAAATATACAATAGTACGACATTTTAATATAAAAACAGCTTCATAAAAATGCATATTCGTATTATTATCACAGACTATCCCTTTATACTTTAAAAATTAGCAAACAAAAAGTTTATTTCATTGCTTATTTGAAGTGACAAACTGAATTATTAAAACATGTGGTATAGAGGTGAGTCTATTATTAAGAGTTCAAAATATATTATCTTTTTAATAATATGGATGGCAGTGAAGATGACACTTTATGGGTTGATAATCAGATTGAAAAAAAATCTAGCTCCACTTGAGCAGACGAGATAGTAGAAGATGATGATGATGATAATAATTATGAATGATAACTACCAAAAGAAAACGCAATGAAGACTGAGATTTAAACCTTTAAAAAAAAAAACAGTTTTAAACTGGTACGCTTCCTATTATGTAATATTTTCAAAGTGTGGCAAGCTTTTATGCTGGGTGCTTTTACTAGGAACACGGAGTAGGACTTAGAAAATTGTGCCGTAAGTACGTCCGTTACTCCACATGTAGTTAAGATTGTGAGGTTAGTATGTCCGTTACTTTACATGTCGTTAAGATCGTGCTGTTAGTAAGTCCGTTACTCCGCATGTCGTTAAGGTCGTGCTGTTAGTACGTCCGTTACTCGGCATGTCATTAACATTGTGCTGTTAGTACGTCCGTTACTCCACATGTAGTTAACATTGTGCTGTAAGTACGTCCGTTACTCCACATGTAGTTAAGATTGTGATGTTAGTATGTCCGTTACTCTACATGTCGTTACTCTGTTGATTGCAATAGAAAGCTAGAACGATTATCTCGGCCAAATTCGTTAATGGAGTCAACCCGTTTTAACACTTGAATAGGTAACGGCGACTTCAACGCTAGTTATCTACGAGAGTCATCCAGAAAATAAAGATCGTTTAGTTGTACAAAATGAAAAACACAATATTTATTGGAAAAAGCAATTCTGTTAACTTACCTGAAGCTTCTCACACTTCTCTATGTTAGGTCCAAAAATCAATTGATTCAAAATTACGCTTAGCACACTTATATCTCTATATGTAATACTTTAAGTGTGATCCCGAAATCCTTAAATCACTGTAACCACATATCCATTAACATCCCTTTATTCTTAATCTGTACTCGTTCATATACTCATTAAAACACACACACACACACATATATATATATATATATATATATATAATCATCTGTATCTTCATATCTTATTCTTAATAATCAAAATCTGTATCGTGTTAATCCTCTTCCTAGTATTTCAATAAACTTCATACATCTAACTCAATATGTATCTCAATCTAACACTTAAATCTTATATCATATATACCATAATATATATATATAAAAAAAAACAAACACAAATTCCTCTTTTACCTAACGGACAGTGTCAATTAATGAGCACTTTGTGCCCCACTCTACATAATCACCACCTTCATTTAAACATTTGTAGTATCTGTTCACGAGCTTCAGACTTCCCATGTTATACTCTTCTTCCGCCAGTTCATTCAACTAAGTAGTCACTGCATTCTCCAACTCTACAGTACTTCCAAAACGTTTATCACACAGTAACTTTCAGCTTAGGGAAAATGGGGAAATCGCTAGAAGTAAAGTCCGGATTATAGGGTGGATGATAAAAAAAATTATCATCCGAACTGATACAACAATTCTTGAGTTGTATAGCAGCAGTATGAGGGCGGGCATTGTCATGAAGAAGCACAAATCCTCCAGAAAGCATTCCTCACCTCATGTTTTGGATGGTTTGCCGTAGTTTGCTTAGAGTGTCACAATAACGATTTGCATTGATCGTAATGACTTTTTGGCACGAAATCTACCAAAAGAACACCTTTACGATCCGAAAAGACAGTTGCCATGACCTTTCGAGTTGAGAGAGTCTGTTTGAATGTTGTCGGATTTTTTGGATGATGTCACTCAAAAGATTGGCACTTACTCTCTGGAGTGATGTGAGACATCCAGTGTAACGTACTTCCTTCGATACCGATTTGTCTTCACAAGTGCTTTACTTAATGACTGTCTATTTGTTTTGTGTCTTACCATTTAGCTAATGTTTATTTATAACTTACATGTCTTGGCTTTTTATGTTCTTTTGCCGATTTTCTATGTCTTCTTTTATCTACGTATCGTATATCTTAACTCATATATTTTGTTGTTTTAAGTTTTGCTATTTGTTAATGTCATCCTGTATAGGTGTTGACTCTTTCTACAGTTATCTATCTTGTTAAACATAAACAACTTGCACACACTGAGTATTCGAGTGAGGAAGACAGAGAACGGAATGAGACTGTATTTTGTAATTGCGTTATTTCTTTTTCTTTTTTGCTCTTTTCTTTTCTTTCCTAGTTAATAATTTTAATGTCTTACTTCAGATAAGGAAGTACAGGTTATAATTTGTCTCTTATTTACGTATTCTGAATAGTAAGTAGTTTCGTTTGTATAGTTGTGATAATGATCGATATTTTCGACTTCGATTATACATCAAACGGTGAGTAGCCTGATAGTGAACTAAACCGGAAAAATGTCGAAACAAGGAAACTTATTTTTGTTTCTTCGTAAAATTTAAAATATCCAACAATTATAGACTTGAAGCGTAATCATTATGTAGTTTAAAATATATTAAGTGACCGGAGTTATCGTCTAAGTGGCGTGTTAAATTACTTTAGGGTAGTGCGATACCTCAAATCAATGAAAAGTTCGTTGGAACATGCTAGCCATGGGAAGTATTGTATTCTTGGGTTAATGTGGCGTCTGTTTGCAGCTATCTAGGTAACGCTAAAATATAAGTAATGCATGCCGAAATTATCTATCCAGATTACGGATCAGATGCCAACCAGAAATGTTGGCTGAATGATAAATTAACGGAGGAAATTCGTGATTGGAATGCCATTGCTTCATCTCTCGTTACAGTGATATTAAATAAGTAAAAACTAAAATCGCCAAGAGTAAAGCTGTAAAATCGTAGATTGACTGCCTGATTAAATTGAATATTCAGTTTTTAGGTATTCGTTGGCAAAATATTCCTTTAAGATTTTGTTTGGAATTATGTTCAGTTGTAAGGTAAGTCGAGAATTCAACAGCATGGCTGAGTAAAGGCATTCCAATTAGGAGAAATTTTCTTTCTTGACTACCGGCCTGACGCCAAGTATCGATATCATTCTGTGTAATGAATTCGCTTCTCTCTTTCTCCGCAAACATACTGAGTAAAGCTGTTTATGCTGTACCTAAGTTAATTAATAGAGTAGCTTGTGAACTTCCCTTTAGTTGTTTTTGTGTGTTCATTGAATTTTAGTTCTGCAATTATTAATATTTCTTTCTATTTGGTCTATCGTCATTCAGAAATGTTACCTTTCGTACGTATTGTTTTATGCTTAATATACACTTCAAAAATCTAACTGTCATGTACAATATTCGCTTTGGTTTTGCCAGTAACGACAGTCCTTTTAAATTAATCATATAAATCAGATCTTCCTTGACCTTATGTTGATTAATTGACAGTTATAAACATTGAAAGTTTTCTCTCTTCCTCGTGATATATGCTAAAGGTTGTTAAATCATATTATTCGGTCGTTTAGTTAGATGTCATGTTGGCTGTCTATGGTATATTGGAAGCTTCTATCATAAATTTAGTGGTGGTGGTTTTAAGAGTAAAACAGGAGATTAGTAATGAATGGAAGAGCTGTTTTTGTACTTTCAGATGTGTCTCCGGTTTGATATAATAGTGCCACGTTGTTGGAATTGCTCTGTTTTGGGACAGAAATGATTTACGTTAGTATAACCGCTACCAGGTTATAGAAGGATTTTTCGTGGACACTCTGTATATTTCGGAAAGACAGTGACTATTTTTTCGATTTGTACTTTATTCTGCAACGCATATAAGTTCTTTCTTCGGTGGGAATTGCTTCCTTCCCACACAATTGGACAAAGAAGTCTCTCATTGTTTTTTTCATATATATATATTTAAAACATTGCTTTTGGTGAGAACGTTTCAGTTAGTGACGAACCATTTCAGTGTTTCTCCCTGACTTATTATATGCACAGTATATATCCTATAGTTATTGGGAACTGAATTAAGTGTTTTCTTTAATCGCTTATGAAACATTGCAATAGATTACGGGCAGACCAGATGTTCCAGTGACCAAATTGGCACCAATTGCGTTGTATTGTAGCTCTTTATCTATACTTTCTCACGCCAGAGTTATCGCCGTGTCTAGAGCATTATAGGCAGTTGACCAAAATTAACATAATTTTTTTTTCGTATTCCGTTTGTATGTGCATACAGGTGAATTAACTGAGTGATTTTTGAAATGAACTGCCAACCTTCTTTAATCGACCACTGCAGCCCGTACCTTGAGCTTTGGTGCTCAGGGAGTTTGACTCCGATATTGTACGCAGCCACCACGCACGTTGCGTTAGGAATCAAGTATTAATTTGTGTTAAGGGGCACAAGCTATTAGCCGGTGAAGGGCGTTTTCTTACGGCTAGCCCCCAACTAGTGAAGTCGCAGGTCCGCAGACCTTGTGCGTCTAAAAAGTTATACACGCGCCCTCCAACATTAGCATTTTACTTTTTTTTTCCTGAAGAATCACCTTTACGCTTCAGGATTGTTCGGCGCCGCAACTGGATTAATCGTGGGACGATCCAGACAACTTTTCCCCAGTGCTAATCCCCCAAGTGCGTCAATGGTGTGAGAGAAGCATTTGTCGTGAAATCTGAATTATAATCTCATATATATATATATATAAAGGGCTATATTGCCTTAAAAGGGCAAAGTGTGATTTCAGTGACGAAAATTATTATACATATTCAGTGTTCAGTGTTGTGTTCATTCCTCTTCGTTATTTTTTTTATATAATAGTGTTCTAATAAATAACTATAGTGTTATGTAATCCAGAGTGTTTTCGTTGTTTGTATGAGTGATGTTTGTGTGCGTTATGGTCTGGATGACCGTCTGATCGTCCGTGAGGTTTTCGAGACGAGACACCCGAACCTCTCGGCGCCTAATGCTCATCTCATCATTGAGACCGACGAGCGATTTGGGAACAATTTGTAACTCTTCTTGAAGAGGTCCTTCGTCCTGTCCAGGTAAGTTCCAGTCTCAGGAGAATACTTATTGGTAGGACCACGAACCACGAACAGCGACCAGATTACACGGAGTGGTTATAAATAAATGTTCACCCAAACAGAGACCTCGAATTCGAATTGGTTACATTAGTATTATTTTGATGTTATTTTGTTTCCTTTTATTCTTATTCCGGTGACATCTGCGTTAGATGTGTGAACTGCTTCCGGGTCCCGATACGCGTTTCGGCGGGACATAACACTTAATCAGTATGAAGTTGAATATTGAGGTAGTATTGTATGCTGAAACCTAAAGTTTGTTATTATGAATAGCATGATAGCATATCTAAACTTTGATTGGAAATGGTTTAGGCAGCAAAAGTGTAACGACGAATTCTTCGAACGACCAATCCTTGGCGATCATTTCGGAAAGCATGTAGTTCTACAGTGAATAACTATTAGTGTCAAAGGAAGTTCATTTATAGAAATTTATTGAGAAGATATTTTGGACTGAAATTAACTGAACAAACTAAATTCAAAAGTTTATATCAAAATTAACAATCTGCAATTGATTTTTTCTTTCTTTTTCAATTTGCGAAATACTTGTGATAATTCAGCTGTAATAACTAGATTCTGTAATAAAGAATATTGTGTGCCGTTAAATAATAAATGTAAGCTTTAAAGAAAATCTTTCTAAATTTTATTTGAATAGGTGAATATCAGTGTTAGCAAAGCAAGAAAGTTTAATAAAGGGTGTCCGGGAAATAGGGACGAATATTAAAGTGCTATAAAACTAATATAAAATACATTGAAATTTTTTTTTTATATAAACACATTGAGTAACTTCTCCCATTTATGTATACATACACATTAAGTAATTTTCTCACATTTATGTATGAAAAATTATATGCGGCATATGACCACCCAAGGCTGCACGGCAATGAGCAATGCGTTCATTGAAGTTTGCGATGACGCGTTCACACACATCTGGTGTGATGCCGTTAATAACCCTCTTAATTTCATCCTTCAGATGTTGTATTGTCTGTGGTGCAGACAATACCCCAAATTCTACAGTTCTGCTTATTGACGTACCCACTGAGATGGAAGTGTGCCTCATCTGAGAAAATTATTCTTGTGAAGTTCTCGTTCTCCGCTTGTCAAGCCAGTATCCATTGAGCAAATTGATGTCTCCATGATCTGTAGGCTTCAACTCTTGTGTAAGTTGAATCTTGTATGCAAGCATTCTCAGACCTTTCGACAGGATTTCATGCAGTGAACTTGGTGGTAAATTCAATTGTCTAGCTCATCGGCAAACTGATTTCATGGGGCTTACGGTCACACTGTCATGCACGACAGCAATGTTTTCTTCTGTTCGAACAGAACGCGGTCTTCCAGTTTGCTTAACATTTAACACTGACCCCGTGGTCTCAAACTTCAGGACAAACTTCCGAACTGATAATTCAGTAGGAGCAACATTGCGTCCAAGTGTTACAGGCAAATCTCGAACTGTTGCCGTAGTACCTTCCTTGATTTTGTAATAACTTTTAATCACTTGGATGCGTTGCTTTGTTGTCAAACGCTCCATGCCGAAATAAACACCAACCAACAATGCTCACCACACAGGCTACTAATCGGAAGGATAGAGGATAACAAACATGGTAAAACCACGGCTGCCAACCATCATATGACAAAATGGTGAGAAATTCAAATTCGTCCTTATTTCCCGGACACCCTCTAGAAGTAGTGCTTTTGTTTTTTGTTTTCTTTTTCTGTCCTCCATCTTCCGGGAACAAAATCTTGGTTCTGAATATCTTGATTTTTTATTATTATTATTACTATTATTATTATTTCCGTTGCGCTTTACATCGTCCTATCGGCTCCCATCAGGATTGCTAGAATCCCGAGTTCGGGACTGATACGACCGGCCAGTAATATCTTAAGATTGGACTTTATGCACCACGTCTCATCACCTGTCATAATCCGATCAAGAAAGGCGTCTCCATCTGTGTGATATCGTATCAAGAATGTCAACACTGAGCCCATTCTCTATGCTTTGTGTTGGTCATTCAGTTGCCGTGGAACCCATTGTGCACGAATTTTGTTGTAGCCGAGATGTTGCAACACAATTTCACCAAGCAAAGAACGAGAAATGTCTGGAAACACAATGTGCAATTCGTCGAGAGTTATGCGCTTGTCTTGCAAGATTCTGTCGTTCACTGCAGTCTTCAGCTCTTCTTTGACGAGTGATGGGCGTCCAGGTCGGGTTTAATCGTGCACATTTGTTCATCGATTGTTGAACATTTCACACATTTCTTTCGTTCATTACATTATCACCATAGACTGTGTTAATTTGTCAGTAAATTTCTGCCGGTTTTACCTTTTGAGCGTTCAGAAATCGAATAACACTCCTTACCTCAGTTGGTGAGATTTTCAATCACACAGTTTATGTTAAGATTCTGAACTGCATAAGGGCGACTTCCTGCAACTCGCGCTCACAGCGTTATGAGCACAGCCGTTACGGAAGTCAGTTGACCTTGAAAAGAGTAATAGGAGTGACATGAGAAGCGGAAATGCGCGAGCAGTCTTCTGTTTGAATGCAGTGACCATCTCGTTTAATGAACTGATGGCAGAAGAGTACAACACGGGAATTCCGAAGCTCATAAACACATACGACAAATGTTTAAATGAAGGTGGCGGTTATCCAGAGAAGTGAAGGAAGCTTCAGGTAACAAAATTGGTGTTTCCAATAAATACAGAGTTTTTCATTTTGTATAACAGGGTGTCTATTAAAATTCCAAAATGAAATTTCGTGACCTTTTCTTTACCAAATCATAAAATTTCCTAACATTTTCAAGAGCGAATTGGGGTGCGAATTAGGCCGAATTTTCATCCATACGATACAAACGTATTTTGCTTGCGATTTGGTAGCGTCTAAAGCCGACCATAGACATTTTTGATGGTGAATTTTGACGTTTTATAGAACACATTTTTTCAATCTGTACTTACATTTGCACAGTTTAAAAAGTCGTGACCCAAAAGCTAAACTTCGTGACTTTCATGACCGTTTTCTGATTTCGTGACTTTCGTGACCGATAGACACCCTGTATAACTAAACGGTCTTTATTTTCTGGATGACCCTCGTACATCCTATACATGTAAGCGAATTTTTGAATTCTGTTTTCTCACAATAGATACCTAGATCCATTACTTCGACTCAGTTTGTTAATGGATTCATTACATTAATATCATAATGGTATCTATGTAAATTTCGCACTGTCTTTAGCAGAGTTTATTTTTTCATTCGAAACTTGAGGTGATACTGTATCAAAGCTAATATGGTAAAAGAAGAAATGAACACTTCAATTACTATCCTAGAGCGAAATTATGGAAAATATTTTCGCTAAAAGAAAAGAATTGCCTCACCTGGATTTCTCTCTGCCTGGCAGCGGATCCAGCTTTACGAAATAATCCTTCTGTCTCTGCTTGACTTTCTATGCACCTGCAAGCGTCAGCTACAAAACACGGGACTTCCACTGTAACTCCACAACACAAAGGAACAACCTCTTTCTTCAATGCATGGAGTGGTTTTCCAAATAGTTTCTTCGAACTTAGATTACTCTTCTCCTTCAGTGAAAGAAAATACATTAACAAAATAAATTTTTAAAAAATGAGTTATTGGAGCATGTACAAACATTTCAACCATATGATTTTATTTTTGTCATGCTCACGATTATGCTCTGAGCGCAAGAAAAACGGTGATGATGAGAATAAATGAAATACTGGAATAATAAAGTGGGAGGAAACGAAAGAACCCCGAGGAGACCACACGCACACGGTATTAAAATCAAAATCTGTACCTGGACGCTATTGCTTTTTAGAATTTATTTTCTGCTATATATTTCGGCCCCCTTTATGTCCATGGACTCGTGGCGCTAAGATGAGGGCTAGAAATCGCCAGAAAACCATTGTCGTTGTCCTGTTTTGTAACTGAAGAAATACTCACAAGCATTCTTATAACGCGCACTTTTCAATTAAACACTAAAAATTCCAAACACTTTTTAAGAACTTGGACCTGCACCATTTTTTTTTTTTTTTTTTTAATATAGTTAATACACACTCTGCACCATTCATCCTAAATTATAAACTTTATGTGTTGTATATTGGTTTATACTTTTATATACATTAATAACGTTTCATTTTTTTTAATGGAAACCTTGTCGTGCACATAACATCACTTCTAATGTTTAGAACTCTCACTCTATTATACCTATTTACCTACTGAAAGAATACTTTGTAAAAAAAAGAAGTTATGGCAGTTTGTTGTGTTTTTCCTTATCACTGTGTAATTTAATCGTTTTATTCCTTTAAATGTTTGTCACCTCTGAAATGATGTCAACAAAGCAGTTCTTTTATTGGATTTTGAGTAACTTTAGTGTTATTGCCGCTTTCATATTCTATTTGAGTTTCCTTTTCAGATCGCTTCTTTCTTACCTGGAGATTTTTTTTTTAAAAAATCGTGAAAAACGATGTTGCCAGATTGTAGTTCTGAATGCAAGCCTACGTGAAAATTACTACTAGATGACAGTTCTATATCTTGTTTAAATTGGAAAAAAAAAATGAAATCTTTAAGTTTTACGTTCCACGGTTATGCTGGTTAGGCTAAAGGAGACGGTGATTATGAGAAATGAATGAAATGGTGGAATGAAGAAAGTGGGAGGAAACGGGAGAACCCCGAGAAAACCCACGCACACGGTGTTTGTCCACCACAAAGTTCACTTGGCGGGAGCAGGGTTTGAACTCGGGACCCCAAGCACCAGAGGTGAACGCTCTACCACTGAGCCACCGCGGCCCTTTGTTTAAATTGGGAAAATAAATTAACTTATCTGTTTTTAATCTGTCTTTGTATTATAATGCCCTATCGATGATCAAGAGTCCCTTGTCTAAGTTAAGTTCTGGTTGTGTAGTTTTGAAGGGAATGATTCAAAGATATGTCTTTCAATGCTGTTTGAGCAAAGATGTAGAATTTCAACTAGACTAACTTCAAGGCCTGTCTCCTGCGGGACTGGTCCGATTTGAGGGGCACCATTCCCTTTGCTCCCTAATACGGGTCCTGATGCACCATATCGTCATTCCTACGTAGCATTAATCATGAATTCCATGTGTTAAATAAAATTCCTGCCGAAGACAATTTGTTTCTGTTGTAAGGTATAAATGTAGATAGAGAATTTTCAAAACTATAATTATATTTCATAAAACATACGGAAAATTGGAAGAATTATGGTACTAAGCTTTGTGTAAAATAGGAGACTACTTTTGAAAATTATCAATACACATTTGAAAGCTACTATAGGAACAAACTGTCTTCGCGAGGAATTTATGCAGCCCATTGAATCTGTGACGGACATTACCTAAGAATGACGAAAGCTAATATAGAAACAAACTGTCTTCGGCAGGAATTTATGCAGCCCATTGAATCTGTGAGGGACATTATATAAGAATGACGAAAGCTACTATACGAACAAACAGGTCTTCGGCAAGAACTTACGCAGCCCATTGAATCTGTGAGGGACAGTACATAAGAATGACGGAAGCTACTATAGGAACCAACTGTCTACGGGAGGACCACGGAGACCCGAATGGAGGAATATTTATCTCCGGAACTATATTATTTTTAAAAAAGCTGCTCTTCCTTGTCTTCCATTCTCTAGCGATGGTCCGCACACTGCTACTCTCTCGTCCAATAGTTCTTCCCGAGACATCTCCCTCCCGGAGATCCGAATGGGGGAATATTTATCTCCGGAACTATATTATCTTTTAAAAAGCTGCTCTTCCTTGTCTTCCATTCTCTAGCGATGGTCCCCACACCGTTACTTCCTCGTCCAATAGTTCTTCCCAAGACATCTTCATTTTAACGTACGTACCATTTTACAGAGTGGGAAATTAGAAAATCTTAAAGACGAAATTAAACAAAATAAGGATGGCATTTAGTATCTTCACCAAAATCTATCCACGGCTTCGGTGTCAGTACTGTGATCTACTCTGAGCTGTTGTAAACGACCTCGTTTTTGCGTATAGCAGACGGTTCTACAGAAAACAAACTTTATATGTAAAATACGATGTAAAACACTTTTCGTAAAAGTAGAAGAGTGTGAATATAAGTAATATCTGTCATCTCCCTCACGGAGATTCGAATGGGGGAAAATTTTACCATCGGAACTATATTATTTTTTAAAAAGTTGCTCTTGCTTCTCTCCCATTCTCTAGCGATCATCCCCACACTGTTACTCCCTTGTCCAATGATTCTTTCCGAGATATCTCCCTCCCGGAGATCCGAATGAGGGAATATTTTACCTCCGGAACGATATTATTTTTTAAAAAGTTGCTCTTGCTTCGTTCCCATTCTCCAGCGATCGTCCCCACACTGTTACTCTCTTGTCCAATAGTTTTTCCAGAGACATCTCCCTCACGGAGATCAGAATGGGGGAATATGTTATGTCCGGAGTTATATTATTTTGGCATTACTCGAGCAGTCGGTTCCACCAAATTTCCACACATTTATTGCATTTTAAGGTTTCTTTTTGCAGAACAGAACGAGTCAGAGTTCGACAAGGATGCTGCCTCTCACCAACACTATTTAATGTCTATCTGGAAGAGATAGTGAAAAAGAGTTTACATGATGATGATGGCATTTCGGCAGGAGGTAGAATGATTAAATGCATAAGATTTGCAGACGAATGGTGCTTGTTGCAGAATCTGAAAAGAAAATCGATAAAATGTTAGAAAAAATGAGAAAGGGCTTTGAAGAATATGGGATAAAAGCCATGGTGATTGGAACGAAGAGGTCTGTGTCAAGAGGTTTTCGATATCTGGGTAGTATTCTTAGTAATAACATAAAGTGCGAACGAGAAACAAAAGCAAGGATAGGAATGGCGAAAGAAGCTTTTAGGAGGAAGAAAAGTCTGTTTTGTGGGACCTTGAATAAAGAGTTGAGAAAAAGACTCATAAAATGCTTCGTGTGGAGTGTTGTACTGGATGGGGCAGAAACGTGGACATTACGTAAAAGTGATGAAAATCGACTGGAAGCCTTCGAAATGTGGGTGTGGAGAGGAATGGAAAGAATTAGTTGGGTCGAGCGGAAAACGAATGAGAGAGTGTTAGAAATGGTGGGTGAGAAAAGAACACTTTTAGATATTATTAGGAAGAGGAAGAGAAATCGTTGGGACATTGCCTAAGAAGAGATTGTATCATGAGGGACGTCCTAGAGGGTATGGTGGCGGGAAAGAGAGGGAGGGGGCGAAGGAGACTACAATTAATGGATGATATAAAAACAGAAAGATCATACGCGAAGACGAAGAGGTTAGCGGAGAGCCGTGAAGCATGGAAGCTTCCCAGCTGCGGCAAGTGACCTGCCAATAAAGGCTGAATACCTATGATGATGACGATTTTGCAGAACATGCACTAAATGAGGAGCTAGTATATAAACTATGAACCGAATTGTGCTAGGTGGCCACTAGAAAGCACGAATGCTATCTCATCGAGCCAAGGCAGGAGCGCAGCAGGGAGGCCCGAGCCAAGCGAGGGAATGCATCCGTAGGGAGCAGGCGCCTTAGCGATGGGGGGCATACGCACAAGCGAGGACAGTGGAAAAATACATAAAATACCCGCAATATTTTTTTACCTTCAAAAACACTTACATAATTGTAATAATTCTTATCTTCAAAATGGCATGATTGCTTTCCCGTGTACAAATGCCCGCTACGAGGAGAAATTCCTCTGTTCTGAATTTTTACTCCTCCATATTTCGCACAGTAGATTTTACGTTTCAACATACCATTACGCTGCAAAAACTTTCCAATATGACGCTCTTTATCACACAATTCTTTGTAATAAAATCGTATGTTTGCATGGCAAATTTTTACTTTGACTCCAACTGTGACTTCAACCGGATCACATGAATCGATTACAATTACTAACACAGTGAAAGTAATGTACGATGTTAAGAATTATACTATAAGTACAAGGGCCACAATGTTACTAAACATCAATTCAGGTGAAGCGGTGACTATGAATTTTGAGATCTAAATGGGGGGCTACCGCCCCCCAAACCCCCCGCTCAAGTACCATAAAAACATCCAAAATAATAATAAATAATCACACCACTACTATAAAGCTAAGATAAGAAGGGAAAAATTAAAAAAAAAAAAAAAAAAAACACTCGTCTCTAATCATAAATCAGTGCATGACAAAGAAAAAAAAATTACATCTCAACAAGACAATAGGACAAGCAGCAGCAAACCAAATACTTTGCCTAATACTCAAATGCAAAACAAATCAAGAATAAAAATAATATGAATAAAAAAAAAACCACTCACCATTTCGCCATAGGAGAACACTCATGAATAATGAACTCATAACTGCTGATTCCACACACGAAAAAATAAGATACCAAGAACACATGCGCAACATTACTGAAAAATGTTTCTTTCCGCACACACGTCGTTTTATTAAACCGAGCACACTTGCTATTATTACAAAAAAGAAACCAATAAACGTCCACTTTTACAATACGTCGAAAATATCTTCAGCTTTAGACCACAACCATGATACGTTTTCTCTAACTCAATTCAACCAATTCAATTACGCGCTTCCCGCATGCCACAAACAGCAGCACAAACATACATGCACACAGAACATGTGACATCACACTAACAAACTACCATATGACTACACAGACACCTAGTGGGAAAAATATGAACTAAGACGTCACACCAAAGGCACGAACAATTCCAAAAAGTGACTCACGCACAAACAGTTCGAGGAAGTGACTGAACCTATAAGAACCGATTAAAGTCACAGTTGGAGTCAAAGTAAAGACTTGCCGTTTCCATCGCAAACGTCCAATGCTAACATGAACAGAACATTCCCGCCGTTTATTTCCACCTTCTTCGCATTTTTGCGTTCTCCGTTTTAGTAAATAGTTACAATTAGAATACGTTCACTGCCATTCAAAATTTATTTCAATATGATATCCAATGACAGAAATTACTTATATTCACACTCTTCTACTTTTACGAAAAGTGTTTTACATCCCATTTTACCTATAAATTTTGTTTTCGGTAGAACCGTCTGCGAGTGAACCCATTATTTTGACCTGCGAAAGACCATTGTACATATATCTTTCTGCTGTCAGCAAACTAAGGAAAAATATAGTGGTGGCTTTCCGTTGCTTTTCACTTTTCAGCATCTCATCTGTTCAAATCACTTTGACCACGCCTGAGACTAAAGTTTCCGTACCAATCTCTACGATTTCTGCCAACTTCCCTGCTACAGAATTGCTTCCTCCTCCTAGAACACTTTGTCTGACTATTTCGATTCAATCAACTCGGAAGAGGTGGCCTTTCTGGTAGTAATCTACCGTAGAAATAACTCTAAATTTCATTGTAGCACGCAAGCTTCCCCACCTGACAGATAAGTGTACTCGTAAAGGTGGTTTTAAATGATTGAGAATATTCTGTCATAAAACTGGTATATTTACGGTTAAAATAATTCAGTGCATACGAATGAAGATTATTATTTACACTGTCAGGAGAAATTTTCAGAGTAAAAAACCAGTAGCCTATTTAATGTGTACAAGTGTTACAAATGTGAAACCATTAGAAGGGTCTTATTAGTTTTAAAATTAATGAGCGCATATCAGAGCTCACTGTGTAACATACTAATTTCCACTGGTGCAGTATTTAAGCACAATGTAAGAAACGTGTATTTTATGTTTATATTCTCCGTCGGTTAAAAGCCTGATCCCTGTAAAAACACAATCGTGCGGGTTCGCTCCAGTGCACTCCTACCCGGACTTACAGAGCATTCTTGTTTTTACCGGCCATTTAGCACAAGTTGGTTTGTTTTTGCAGTCGTTTTTATGGCATACGTCCGGATGCGTATCTAGACACGTAAGGGCAAGTCCTCGAGAATTGAATTTGCATCCATGAATGAACTGTCTCCCACCCCACGAATTTTAAAATAATACGTGTGAGCTTCATGAAATAATTGTACATAATACGATAACATGTAGTCACTTTCAGTGCACATCAGATTACACGCATATTATCAATCTCCACACAAGTACTTGGGCAAGTCATACTCCAGAATATCTTAGGGAGTAATTTAATGCAAGAAAAATGTTCTATGTTCTTTAAATTTGACGGACTATTGTTAATCTGAAACATAAAGATAACTGTATATTCCTTAAAGATATCGTATCACAAGATCATTATCGGTAAACTCTACTAAACAACCCCCACTATTCGACGGTCACAAAGACGAACTGTACCGTGTATAATTAACATTCATTACTAAATGAAAATATGGTCATTGTACCGATGTACTCTTTTTACGTGTATTTAGCTAACCATAATTATTCAGTTTACCAGTATATTCAACGTATTAATAGTAACAGCAGTATTTTTTAAAAATAAACAATGTTTACCTGATACTTTGTAATAGTGTGTTTCTTCAGTTTTGATGTTTGTTTAATTCCTAAACTACGGAGATCTTGAATGACTAGATTAAACAACTTTTCCTTATCTTCAACTTCTGTTAAATACATACTGGCATTAATAAAACGAGATATTCACAGAAAAATTTAACAAAAATAAAATCTCAGCCTGAAGTTATCAATTTGAATCCTGACCTGCACGTACATTCATAGTTGCCAGGTCGCTCGGAGGGGACAACCAAATCCACAGCCAAAGAATATTCTTTGTCTGTGACCAAATGCAAAAAATTTACAGTATCTGTGCAGTCGGTAGAGTGAAGATACAGTTAAAATATTTTTAAAGTACAGGGACCTCGAACCTTATGGAGGTTTGCGTCAACGTAAACGCAAAATTTGCGTTTCAGTTTGTGATAGTCAACAGCAGTTCAAATTCCTTTTTGCATACATTGCGTTTCGTTGCGATCAGATTTTTTTTGGAGGGCTGCTATGGAATGAAGTCCTAAATAGGCATAGGCTTAATGGGGATTTCTTTTTTTTTATTTTTATAAATATAAAAGAAAAGCGTATAGAATAAATAAATATATTTTTTTATATTCACCATTAACTAATTAAACAAACGTTGAAAAGTCATTAACACAATGCTGAATGAAAATGACCTTGCCAGTGTTTCTACAGAAATTCAGTTAGTGGTGCCCCAGAGCTAATAAGAAGTCGATCTCACTTGCATATAGAGGATATAAAGGGAGTTTGAGAGGCTTTTAAAATTTGATGACATTGTAAAACTGCACTATAATAATTTGCTTTATAAAACCTCGTTAAGACAAAGTCATAATTCTATAGAAATTTTAATTACAGTAATTATTTTAATTATAATTATACTAGTAGTTTAACTATATTTAATTTTACAATTAGAGAGACAAGCATAAATCCTTTCATCACAATGAATCTTGACAGAGGATACGATATTTAATTATTAGGAATTCAAAATAACTAATAACTTGTATTTGAAATTGTCTTGAATTAGAACTTTAATCATAACTCACAATCTAATTCATTAGTGGAAATCTATCTTTTGTGCAATCTGATTGGCTGATTACCTTCAAATTTTAATTTTAAATTTTTCAATTTTTTGAATACTTTTGTTTAAAATTCTTTCGATCCGTTTTAAATTTTAGTTCTATAATTTGTTGAACCATATAATTGTCTTTACGAATCGAAGTCTAAGGTCACTGATGTAAAAAAAAAAAAAAAAAAAATAGCACTTGAAATGTGATTTGTCATTATTAGAACATTTAGATATGTAACTTTCACATTTTGAACTTTAGTCACAATATTGTCTAAGGTCGTTAGTTTTCCAAATTTTAAGTTTAAAAATTTTTATCAGTGTTTCAAGATTTATTGCTTGAACATCTTTGTTTAAAATTTTTAGGTTTAAAAATTTTATCCTCGTTAAAGGTATTTTAAAAATTTTCATTCAAATTTTCTATTTTAAAATATTTTTGCACTGTTTTAAAAGTTTTTGGAAAAAATTCAATTATCACTTTCAAATTTAAAATTTAAATATCAAAGTTTTTGAAAACGTTTGTTTAAAATTTTATTAACATTGTTTCTAAATTTTGTTCCCACATTCTTGATCAAAAATATTGAAGTTTGAAAATTTTTGAAGTCATTGAAAAGTTTTAAAATTTTTCTACTTGTACTTATTGTTTGTACTTATTAATTTAAAAAAAATCATTAGATTAATTTTTTGTTTACATTTTTCACTATCTGAAAATTTGTAACTGATTGAAAAATTTTTACATGCCGAAAAAATAATCGTTTCAAAAATGGGACTCTATAAAACAAAAAGATCTGCTAATATTGTTCACAATAAAAGTATCAGCGTGATATCATCGTACTTGTCACAACAAGTTTACGCAGCGTCATCAGAAAAGACCCACGTCCTATGACCAAACAATGGATTTCGCCTGAAGGTTGGACGAGGAGACACAATTGTTTACTCTTTAGATCATATCTAGGTATAGCTCAAACGCCGTATCAATTACACCAGCAAGGATATCGCAATACACTACTATGTTACTGTGGAGAAGCAGAAGGAAGATTATCTCATCTCATCTTTCAGTGTAAGTTAACCCCAGCTTATAGCACCACTCTTTTTATAGTGATACTATTGTTTCCACCATACCACCCCAGTGACTGTTTCGTTTACCTTAGGGAACGATATACGCACTGTAGTTTATGTTCTTCTCCAGTATATAATAGTGAACAACATTTCGCAATAATTATACTTTTCACAACAGCTCAGAGAACATACCAAATCATGTTACTCTTATCCAAGGGGATAGAGTAGTAAGCGCCTGACTAGGTCTCACTTTTGGCGCACCCCCTGGCAGGGGTATTTTGGACCACCTTCTACAATTTGGCAGGGGTACATAGGAAACCCCCTTAAATTTTGGAAACTGCCAAATTTAAAAATTGGGTGTGGTAGCCTACGATCATGGTATGTACCTCTATTAGTATTGGGGTCCACCTCGTTCTTTTTCATGGGTAAAAATTGCCAAATTTTAAATTTCGTTTTTTTTTTTTTTTACCTAATTTATTCCCTTTGATGAGGTTTTATTACCCTATATGGTTATATGGGCGTATACAGGGATCCATTCCCTTTCATAAGACATGGGTACATTAATGCACCCCTTTAGATTTTTGGGAGGGGTACCTTGGTCCGCTCCTTCAAGTTTGGAAATTGCCCAATTTAAACATTTGGTATCATAGTACAGATACTTAATATGTATTATAATAAATTTGTGTAGTCCAACTTGTTCTCTTTCAAGGCTAAACCTTGCCAAAAAGGCAAATTTCGGAGGGTTTTGACCTAATTTATCCCCCTTCATGAATTGTTATAACCTTATATGGTTATATGGGAGTGTATAGGGGTCCATTTCCTTTCATAAGACATGAGTATATTAATGCACCCCATTACATTTTTGAGAGAGATACCTTGCCCACCCCTTTCACGTTTGGAAATTGTCCAATTTAAACATTTGGTATCATAGTACTGGACCCTAATATGTATCATAATAAATTTCCCACCACCTCGTTCCCATTTAGGGGTAAAAAATTGCCAAAATATAAATGTAAGCAATACGTTGTACCACGTGTTTGGCTTTAGGCCCAATTTATCCCCTTTGATGAGGTCCTATTACCTTATATGGTTATATGGTCATGTATAGAGGTCCATTTCCTATCACAAGACATAGATACATTGATGCACCCCTTTAAGAATTTAGGACCCTAATTTTGAAAATTGTTCAATTTAAACATTTGGTATAGTAGTATAGGACCCTAATATAGATCACTATAAATTTGGGTGGTTTACCTCGTTCCCTTTCATGGGTAAAAATTCCTAAAAAGTTAAATTTCGGGGAGTTTCGACCTAATTTTTCCGCCTTTGATGAGGTTTAATTACCCTATATGGTGATATAGACGTATACAAGGGTCCATTCCCTTTCATAAGACATGGGTATATTGATGCGCCCCTTTAAATTTTGGGGAGGGGTAGGTTGGCCCACCTTTTCAATTTTGGAAATTGCCCTATTTACACATTTGTTATAATAGTGTAGGACCCTAATACGTATCATGATAAGTTTGGGTGGTCCACCTCGTTCTCTTTTAGGGGTGAAAATTGCCGAAATATAAATGTAAGCAATACGTTGTACCACGTGTTTGGTTTTCGGCCCAATTTATCCCCTTTGATGAGGTCCTATTACCTTATATGGTTATATGGTCATGTATAGGGGTCCATTCCCTATTATAAAACATAGGTACATTGGTGCACCGCTTTAAAAATTTGGGAGGTGTTTATTGACCCACCCCTTAAAATTTGGAAAGTTACCAATTTAAGCATTCGGTATCATAGCACAGGACCTTAATATGTATCATGATAAATTGGCTGCAATGAGATGCGCACACTTTTCCAGTTTTATCAGTTTTATCTGATAAGTCATTGACAAGCTGTCATTATGTACAGGATTGCGCACAGAAAAATTAACCAATGTTGTCAGATGGAAAATATTTTCTCTTCTGTTATGTAAATCTGTAAGAAAAGAGCAGCGGAATACCCGAACCAAGGGCCGAATAAAATTACTAGGATTGAGCTAATTTAGAAAATACAGAAGAATTAACACATAAGGATAGAGAAGCTATATACTGCATTCGAAAAAAAAAAAAAAAAGATCTCACACCAGTTCTTCCGAGAAATATTACAGAGGCTGCTTCAGTAAGTGATTGAAATAGAAGTTGTGTTCAGTTATGATGGAGAAAAGTTACTATTTATAAATGAAGAAGCTAAGATTATCGTCCTAACTTGTGCGAGTAACATTGGGTACGAACAATGATAGCATTTACTGTGCATAGTCGTAGTGTATGTAATAAAACTAGCAGGTAGCTACATGATACTGTTTCTAATTATATTCTAACTAGATTTAGGAAGGTTATTTAAGATATATTCCATATTATTATATCTTAAATAATAATATATTGATAGATAAGATATTGACAGATTCCATATTATTAATAAGTAAATCGCGTAATTTTGCAAGGATTATACTGGAATGCAGTGTAATTAGCATGAGGAAGTAGTTTACTCACATCGTTGTATTATACTAATAATATTGTAATTTAAGTTTATTGTATCCCACATATTATTGCAACAAGTATCCTATTATATGACCAGGCGTTAACGACAGACCTCAATAAATTTACCAAAGCAAAATTTTACGACAATGGAGAAAATTATTCACTTTTTCAATTTTCAATTTTTCCATAAAACTTGGCTAGTAGTGGGAAGTATGTGTACTATATTACTATTATTATTATTATTATTATTATTATTATTATTATTATTATTATTATTATTATTATTATTATTATTATTATTATTATTATTATTATTATTATTATTATTATTATTATTATTAACATTAAGAATGTCATCATAAATGTTTGCTTTGTTTTATTTAAGTTCCCACCTAGAATATGGGCTTCAGAACCCTCAGTAGCTCCTCGAATGAAAATAGGGCGGAAACATTTCACAAACATTACAATTAATAATTCTATTCACTTGGTCCAGGTATTTATCAGATGATCTCTTCTTTGTTGAAGATACAATTAGAAACAAAATTGAAATTAAGATCAATTGCGAAAGGATATACCAATACACAAAAAAGGAAGATTTAAAGAAACATAACATTATATTGAAGCAGTATGAAATGCTTAACCCTTATAGATTCCGGCTTTTTAAGGTAAATTAGAGTCTTTCAGTCAAGCGGCTACAGCGTCATCCCTATTTATCATAGGATCATGGTTCATACCTCGTTTTCTTTTACAATAGAGCAATCTTTCAAATGGTACCATTCACATCTCCTTGTCATGTCCCTGAGGCGGGAAATTTTGAGAGAAATCGGGATTTTTCTTTGAAAATATTTCTTTTTAAAAAGAAATTTGAGCCCCTCTGGACCCCACTGTGTTAATGAAGAGACCTAAAACTCACCTGGGAAACACTAAGGGGTGTACTAAATGCCTGTACAAAATTTCAAGCTTTTATCTTGAACAGTCAGGGCGGGAAAAATATCAATAATCCCCACAATGCCCCAGATTACTGCAAAATACCTTGATCTCAAGCAGAACATTTCCTGAGACATCCCTATTTATCCTAGAATCATAGTGCGCCCTATATTATCTTCAAAATAAAACTGCCTTTCGCGAAAAAAGGGATTTTTTAAACCACAAAATCCCTTTTATTTACCTTTTTGCCCCTCTGGATCCACCTTGTGCTAACGCAGAGATCCGAAAAAAAAAACTAATAAATAGTACTCGGTGGACTGAATATTTGTACAAAATTTCAATCTTCTATTTGCGAAAGTAAGCCCACCAAACAATAATGAAAATAGGCCTAACAAAAATATTTTTTTAAAGTTATGATGTCATCACCTCCTATGTCTCGACGCAGGAAGGCGTGAAACCATACGTAACGTGTTCTACAGTGCCTCTAGACTTGAAAAAAAGTAAAAAGCTTTATTGGTTCTTTTTTAATCGAATAATGAAGACGCTACTTTAGTACCTAAAAATAGGTACTAGAACTCCAAAGGGATTCAGATTATGAGACAAGAAAATTTTAACATTTGGATTGTAAATTTGGAGGTATCATGACTTCTTGAGTCTACTGACCAAATTATATTTAGTTAATCCTCAATATAATATGAATTTTATTTCTAATTTCTGTTTCTATCCTAGTCTGAAGGAAAACCTTCTTTGCGCACAGGTTTTAAATCTACCATTGTGGCAACGTTGGGCAAAAATCTGTGTTCAGAAACACCAACAGAGATTTGTGCGCAATTCGGGATCTATAATGTGCGCAATCCTGTTGCTCCCGATAAATTTGGGTGGTCCACCTTGTATCCTTTCATGGGTAAAAAATTGCCAAAATATAAACATAAGCAATATGTTGTACCACGTGTTTGGTTTTTGGCCCAATTTATCCCCTTTGATGAGGTCCCATTACCTTATATGGTTATATGGTTATGTATAGGGGTCAATTTCCTATCATAAGACGTGGTACATTGATGCACTCCTTTAAAAATTTGGGAGGGGTACCCTGGCTCATCCACTCAATTTTAGAAATTGTTCAATATAAACATTTGGTATCATAGTACAGGACCTCAATATGTACCACTATAAATTTGAATGGTCAACCTTGTTCGCTTTCATGGGTAAAGAACTACCAAAAATCAAATTTCGGAGGTTATTGACCCCCCTTTGATACCACCCAATTCTAAGAACAATTACCATTTATTAATTTAACAATAAGAAATGTACCCCTCCCAAAATTTAAGATTGGTACAGAAATACATCTGTGTCTTATGAAAAAGTAATAAATCCTGTACTCGTTCAATAATAAAGCCTCAATAACCTCAATAACCTCAATAAATTACCATTCCGTATTCACGGTTTCTGTATTCGCGGCATATTTATCGAACATATACCCCGCGAATAAAGAGCTTTTACTGTACCTAAATTTCCTGTCTGCTGCAGCAAGTTCTTTACCATACTGTGTTTGTCATCATGATACTATCCTTGTGTTGTACAAATAGTTTTCAACCGGACGGTTCGGTTCTACTATTTGTTATCCGGTCCCGATTCATTAGTCAAACTGGACACCTTTCCTTTCACTCTTTTATTTACAAGAATTACACGTATATTTAATGTTGATAAAGTTAATTTTGAAGTTAAGTCGGGACTTTATAGAAGTGCGTTACAGCGACCGAAATCAAAAATTTAATGAGCATTGTGCATAATCAGATTCGCCATTCCACCAAGCAACGCTTACATAGAAAAGATTAGCAGTAGGGTGACATATGGAGTAATGATAAACTGCTGAACTTTTAGTGTATTTCCGCTTCTCCATCTAATATATCGATTTTTTGATTGTTTAAGAATAATAAGAGCCAAACAGGTACTTACTTACGGAAAACGTACTTTGTAAAATCTATTAAGTATATGGAGAGTTTGATTTTCAAAAATAATTAGTATTGATCATAACACGAGAAATCTCGCCTCATTCTCGAGACAAAAAGTACGTTTTCAAATGCGAGATAAGATTTAAAATTTCTCGAGTCTCGTAGCCATTAGTTCACTCAAGTCTTAGATGTCAAACACCATTCAATGTTATAGGATTCATATAAAGACTAAAACTAACTAACTCTATGGCCTATGGAACTAGGGATGCGTTCGAGTCGAGTCGAGACAGAATTTTCCGGACAAAAGTCGAGTCGAGACACAGCTCTTCCAATAGAAAAATATATATTTTTCGAGTCGAGACATCACTTTCATAGCACATTTTCGAATCGAGACAGTCTCAAATCTTGTCTCGTGCGCATCCCTATATGGAACCCGGAGGTTCAGTGCCGGGTTCACAAAAGCTCTCTACTGACTTCTATCCTTAGCTAACTGCATCCAGTTTCTACTTTGTATTCCTATCTCTGCGAGATCCATCTTAATATTGGCCTCCCATCTGCGCCTAGGTCTTCCTAATGGTCGTTTTCCCATTGGTCTTCCAGTCAAGACTTTGAAAGCGTTTCTACTTTCTTCCATTCTAGCTATATGAACTGCCCACCTAAGCCTCCTAGACTTGACGACCCTAACAATGTTGGGTAAACCGTATAAACTATGTAGTTCCTCGTTATGAAGTTTCCGCCATTCCCCATTCTCGTTCCTCTTGGGTCCGAATATTCTTCTCAGGATCCTGTTCTCAAATACTTTCAGTCTATGTTCTTCCCTCAGAGTAAGCGACCATGTTTCGCAACCATACAGAACAACAGGCATGATTATCGTTTTATATATTTTAAGCTTCAAATTCTTCGACAGAATTCGCGACGATAAGAGATTTTGAACCGAATAGTAACACGAATTCCCTGCTTTTAGTCGACATTTAATTTCTTCGTGAATATAAAGACTATAAATTGTTAAAATGATTGCAGAAACATGATGAATAGGGCAACCCAAAAGCATAAAAAGCATAAGCAATTTACACATGTGGTTGGTACCTTGAACATGGTTGTGATTGTCTAAGGGTCCAGAAGAAACTAAGCATAATTTTAGAAAATAAAACATAAAGCATAATTTAAAATATAAAATACATAACACAATTCTTGCAAAATTCTATTAGAACAATTTTCGGCAAATTTCTGTTTAACTGGAAGTTTAGTATACTGTATTCATTTTTTTTTTTTAAACCGAGTAGTATTGTACATAGTTTGTGAATATCTTAAGTGAGTTACTTTCTCCGGTGCAAAAATCGTGCATACAAGAATTTTATGTGATGATGATTCGAAATGTACAAAAAGTGCACAAGAACTCCACACTATATTGTTATATGTACCTCTCGAACTTGAGCACTTTCTGTACTTTTTGGTGGCTTCTGTTACTTTCCCAGGCGCACACAAGTGATAAAAAAAACTGACTCGAATAAAGCATATCTTTATAGTGCATTAAATAGAAAGTTCATTAAATATGAAAGAAACTAATTGCATAAAATATTAATAAATAGATCAAGATATTTAGAATATTTAATGTAAAGTAAATATTACACATTATGCGAGATTAATGTATAACAATGATTGAAATTAACAAGAAAGCATAATAAAGCATAATTTGGAAAATGTAAAGCATAATTAAACAAAAAATAAAGCACAATGTGGGTTGCTCTAATAATGAATATATCAACGTTTAAATATAAACAAGTCATTACACAATATACTCCAATAATAAAGTTGGTTTAAATATTGTTATATAACACCCTTCGTGGACTCCTCGTGATACAAAAGAAAACTGATAACTTCTTAATGAAATTTTTAAAAAAAATCAGGGTAAAAAAAATTGTACATAAATTTACGAAATGACATCGAGACGAAAAAATCTTTCGGAGAATGAAGACAAATGAGATGAGATGAGGAACTATTAATGAGAACCAAGCAAACTTCAGGGGAAATGTCGCCCTGGGTCCCTCAAAATTGGCGCCTATGGTAAAGTGTTCAAAATATATGCTAAAAACACAGTATCTCACTAATCCGTCAAATTAGGAAGATGAAATTCGGTATATACATTCCACGCAAGGGCACACCCACAGTGGGCCCATCGACTCTGGATCCCCCCTCCCCAAAATTTCTTAACTCAACATACTTTTGTATATTTTCTCAATATACTAAAACTACACTTGTTTAGCAGGGAAGTGACTGATGTAGCATGAACATTTGATCTTAAACTTCATCTGTACTCTTTCTCTTACAGAAACAATCTAGTTCTTTTTTTCAGGAAATGTAGGTGGAAGTATTTTACAATTACTTATCGTCTTTTTGGGTGCAGCTGCAGAATAATATCCGTTCAAGACTACGTAGACGTAGTGACTTGTCCCCCAAAAGCTTGGACCCACCCCCACAAAAAAAAAATTCTGGTGGCGCACCTGATTTCACATTAAAATAAGGAGACACATGTCCTAGTGCTTTTGAAAATTTCCATTTTAACAGGTGGATTTTTTAAATATTTGTTTGTAATTTATTTTTTTAAAAATCACACAGGAGGAAACCTAATTTTAAAAATGTCAAAAAAAAAAAAATAAAAAGAACAAAATAAAATAGGTAGAAAGCCTATTATACAGGTGAAACCTAGACCAATGAAGATGATGATAAACATACGAGAAAGGCTAAATATGATAAAAGGAACGAGGATAAAACAATTGAAGAATAGAGTAAGCTAAACTTGATTCGAGAATAGAATAGAATAGGAAAGTTAGAAGATGAATTAATATTAGGTAGTTAGGAGTTTATATTAAAAATCTCTTTTTTTCTTTTTTCTTTCTTTGTTGATTTTGTGTAAATTTTATCTTTTATTGTTTCTTAGTTTTGTGGTTTCGTCCATTTTTCCTATCCCTCATCCCTGTCCACCCTTGTCCAAATGGAAAAACAAATGAATGATGAAAAATAATAAAGCAAAGAAGATTGCAATGATGATAGCCCTGGTTCGGTTAAACTTTCAGGTGCCGAAACTAAACGGCGCGATCTTTGCAAAAAAGAAGAAGAAAAGAAAGAAATTTGTTTGTAATCGCATCACAGGAAAATGGCTGAACATTTTTAAATGAATTTTGTAACATAATCAATGCCTACCTCGAGCTTGGTTTTCTCTTTAAAATCTCATTTTCATTGAGGGATGTACCCTAATGAGAATAGAGGTGTTCAAAATTTATCTTTAAAAAATGAAGTATCTTACGGGTTTATACTTACACTTTCATAGAAATGCGTATCTAAAGGGAAGAGGGGATTCCAATATTTTCGACAAATATATTTTTCCCGAACGAAAAACGGACATTTCAGCTAGTATTTGGTAAGCATACTGTGCTAATCAAGGTCGATTAGTGTGCCAAGTTTAATTAAGATTAGATGAGTTTCGTCAATGCTGTAGGCAGGGCCGGATCCAGGATTCTCTGAGGGGGTGCACCAATAACTACCAGTACATTTTAATTAAATTTGAGTTTTTTAAATGCCTTTAGGCATCTGTGATGTGAATGAGGAATTCCTTTGGAAATGCTAAGTGTTTGCTCTCGATGAATTCTTTTTCTTTAACATTAAGAAAATTAACTTAAACTATTGATTTTGCAAAACTCACTCTTAACTTCTCACTTTAGGTAGTGGATACTTACACCGAAGGTGGGGGGTGCACGTGCACCTTTGCACTCCCCCTAAATCCGGCCCTGGTTGTAGGGGTGCAGGTGTCCCGACAAAACGTACCAGCGACAAAACGTACCACTTGAATTTTCGCGACAAAACGTACCACTTTTGACGACCTGTCATAAATGACAACCTATCATGGATTAATTAAAGCATTTCTGATATTTATTCCACGACAAAACGTACCACTTATATAAGTTACAACCTGTCATGGACTGATTAAAACATTTCGGATATTTAATGCGCGACAAAACGTACTAATTCATGTTAACAAACTACTTCCTCATGAACAGGTAAAACAACGGCAGTATAAGATTGAGAAGAACAGACAGGTAATGTATCGAGTTGTCAAAGTGCAGAAACTCATTGGTAAAAGAGGGCTCATTTACAGAGGAAATGTAGCAGCCTATAAACTGAAAGACACAGCTATAGATCATTTAAACTTTTTGAATATTATTCCTTTCTTAAGCAAATTTGATCTTCCGCTTAAAAGTAATTTAGATAAGGTCAGCGAGAAGAGTGATATACGAGGAAGTAAGCAGGATAGTGGTCGCATAACTTTTACTAAACACGGTGAATTAGGTTTTGAATGCTATCAGCACACGTATCAGAGAAGATATTTCGAAAGAAGTCTCTCAAGCTTCAATATTTTCTGTTCTATTAGACACTACTCAAGATATACTAGTTTCAGGCCAGTGCTCTGTTGTTTTACGAAGTATTATTGTCATTGTAAAATCCATATCTACTACAGGCCAGTGTCTTTGCGGTTTACTGCTGGAAATTCTGCAGAAGTTGAACCTTGATATTCAGAAGTGTATTTGAAATTCAACCGATGGCTCAAGTAATATGCAAGGACAATATTCGGATTGTTTCAATTCACCTATGATCAGTTACGCGTGTGATTCAGTTGATTTTGAGTTTAACGGCCCCGTTTAGCAGCGAGGCTATATGAGACGCGACATACTGATTTACGGGAAATCCGAAGCACATGAGCTCCCGCCGGGAATCGAACCCAGGTCTCCCACGACAAAGGCGCATACGCTAACCGCTTAACTACTAAGAAACTCAGTTACACGTGTGGTGTTACGCTCATATACTCAATCATGTTATATGTGATCTGACAAAAAATTGCATTGATTCTGTGTCATTGTTCTGCTGAATGACTGTACGATATTTATGCGTGAGTCTTATCAGCGAATGTACATTTGGAATATCAAATGCTAACAAAGGCGTCTTACAGTTATTGCGGAAACAAGATGGTAGAAAACACACTGTTTTTCAGAAAAAGTTTGGTCATTTTTCGAACCCAAAAAGTGCTTTGTATATAGAGTTGACCATAACAATTAAGAAAATTGCTTCTACAGAAAATATCAAACCAAAAGCTAGGTGTAAAGAGAAAGGATATATAAAAGACCTTCTCAAGTTCAAAACAATTCGGACAGCAGAAAAGTTCCTTAAGATATTTCAAGTGACGACCTCTCTGTCAAACTATCTCCAAATAGAGGGTGCTGCTAGTGTAGTCCTATCGGATGGTGCAGACTACTATGTTCTAACTGAAAGAGTAGAGAGATGATTTTGAATCCGTTAAGAATGCAGCATTAAAATTTGCAGAATGGGCCAATAACAAATTTGAAGACTTAGAACGTGATTTCTTTTTCTTTTTCTTTTTTTTTCTATTGACCTGTCGACAATTCGCCTTCAGAGATGGGCAAAGATTTTCCTGTGACTATGAAGATGAAGCTGCTTCTATCCAATGACCAGGTACTGCATCGACACATTTAACACAATATTGCACATGGTAGTTTTGAGTATTTCTTCAAGACTCAAGAAGCAATGTACTTTATGGATTCTTTGGACCCTAGCCACTTCAACCAAGTGACAGAACTTCCAGACGTGCCTTTCGATAAACTTACATATTGTCTGAAAAACTTCAGTTAAGAAGTTTCTAAAGATACTATAAATGTATTCTCTTGGACTTTTGAAGGACGTGGATATCCTTGAAAGTCAGTCTTGACGAGCACAACCGAGGAAAAATGACTGTGCTGATGGTGCAAGTGATTCAGAATTAGGAGAAAATACATTTGTTTACAAGGAAAGCGAATGCAAAACGTGTTGCAAAATTGTCCAATGTGCTGCTTTTTAATTTTGCAGAATTGTAATTTGTGCAGTAATACTTATCCAGGTTTCCAGCATACAAATTTTTATTGACTTTGCCCGTAACTCATATAACATGTGAAAGAAATTTTTCAAAATTGAAATAAACTGAAATACATTGAAAATAGGCTAACGAGTACCATGTCTCAGGAACATTTGAAAACATTTTGTTGATGTCTATTGAAAAAGATTTATTAAAAATATTTCGAATGCAAAAGTGATAGATATAGTAGCATCAAAAACTAGTACACTAAAACATCTGCTAATTTTGTAATATAGTATACGTTCTTCTTGAACTTCATATAATATTTTGAACAATTCAGAATAATATACTAATAAAAGAATATCAGGTTTTAATTGTCAATTTTTAATACTATTGACTTACTGTAGAAAGAAAACTGTGCAATTGATTTGTGACATTGAGATGCTGGTGGCCCTTGTGGGAGAAAGCGCCCGCGCCCCTCTAATAATACCTATCCGTCCCTGGTCCAAAGCCTGGATAAAGTGTGATGGAAATCAGCAAATATTCAAATATTGCATATGCAAGATTCTTGTTGGTCTTGGTCTGGAGAAAATCTTGCAGGTATGGTCTTGGTGTTGCGAGAATCTTGCAGGCATGGTCTTAGTCTTAGCCTTAGTCGTAGTCTTGTTGGTACGTTTTGTCGGTGGTACGTTTTGTCGCTAGTACGTTTTGTCGCGTATTCGGCTGTAGGATATGTACGCACACCGATATAACATCCATGTACTCTGACTCGTACTTACATACACACACACACACACACACACACACACATATATATATATATATATATATATATATATATATATATATATATATATATATATATATATATATATATATATATATATATATATATATATATATATATATATATATATATATATAGAGAGAGAGAGAGAGAGAGAGAGAGAGATAGATAGATAGATAGATAGATAGATAGATAGATAGATAGATAGATAGATAGATAGATAGATAGATAGATAGATAGATAGATAGATATTAGGGATGCAAATAATCAGTCGCCCACTCGCCCGAGGCGAGTGCTTCATTGGTGCGGGCGAATATTCAATATCATATCGAAGGTAAGTAAATTATTCTATTGTGGGATATCGGGCTAGTAGCTTCTTTCCTTGGGTTAGTAAAATTTTGTTGCTTATTTGCATCCCTGAATATATATATTTGTGTGTGAAATATGACTTATCTGAGGAATCTACGAAGTTGTTTGATTATATAATTGGTTTGTTTTGTACAGTACCTTCAGTGATATACTTAGTTTAATGTGTTGTCAACAATTACGAAAGATATCTATATAGAAAAATAAATATATCCCTCCAAGAAATCGAATTAAAAAGACGAAGAAAAAATCAACAGAAACACCGCAGGTGATACGCACGTTTCTCCCTTCTCTTTAGAGCTGGATAATTAAACAGTTCCTTTGATGCCAACTAATTAGATCAGTAGCTTCGGCCTACCCTGAAGCAATGCGGCTAAAGAGACTTTAAAGGGTAACGGTTTTCTTTTTTCTGGCAACACTGTAGCTTCTTTAAATTTCTTTCCCAAGTTGCTAGAAAGAATAAGATACATATTGCTCGAAGTAAAAGAAAAAAGGGCAATGCGTCTAATTAGAGAAATATTATTTTTAATATATCTATTTCTGAGTAAATGAAATAATTTTACCTAAGCACACAATAGAATGTAAGTCATGGAAATGTTACATGAAATAAAAATAAAGAATTATTGCTTATATGTTAATTGTATTCAAATTTAACTCAAAAGCAACAAATTTGACTCATCAAACCTAACGTTAATAGGTTTGATTCAGATTTAATGAGAACGTCAGAATCAAGGGTATTTGCTTAACGTCAATAGAAAATTAAATTTTATGCAAGTTAACGTGCTATCTATAGGGTAACCACAAAATCCCTTTACCACTGAAAATAAGTAACATAAACCAGTAAACGTACGTAAATAACTACACGAAAAGAACTGAGTGAATGAACAACAATGCTTTCGAGAAGTTTTATTGAGATAGGAACATTAAATGTCCAAAAGATCAGTTTGTCGACTGTCATTCTTATGACAAAGAATAATGCCCTGCCAGGTTCTGTGCGACATTTTGCGGTGCATGGCGGGTGTAACTTGAGTTAAAGCTTGTTTCATAGCTTCTGTCGATTCAACAGTGGTATTACAACGGTTTTGTGCACCAATGATCCTTATGAATCTCCATAGCGCATTATCACAGATTGTGAGGCCTGGGCTTTAAGAGTCCCTATCACTGCGAAATTAAAATACCGCTAATTTTACAGTAATTATGTGATATCTTCAAATAGATATAAGATAATCGAAAAGTGGATCAAGACCTCCCTAGACGATGTTATTTTGCATGAGGTACCGTTATCACGAGTCACCTAGTAGCTTTCCGTTTGCAGTTATTTAGAAACGTGAATATAAATGCCTATTTTCTAAATGGCTGGAAATCGAAAGCAGATAAATGAGTCGTAATAACGGGATCTCACGCAAAATAATATTGTCTAGGGAGATCTTGTTCCACTTTTCGATTATCTTTTATCTATTTGAAGATATCACATAATTACTGTAAAATTAGCGGTATTTTAATTTTGCAGTGATGAGGCCTCTTAAGAGGTGCAGGCAGATCCGAACTCCAAGGACCAATCCAACGCCCAAAAAAGACTTCCGTAAGATATTCGCGTACGGCGAGTGCTCAATGGGCAGGTGCCCCAAGATGCTGAAACCAACATGTCTTTGATTCCGTGCTCCTCCGAGAGAGGAACAAACCAGTTCTGCAATACGTCCGGGTATCGCTGGTGATTCACAACACCGTCAAAAAAGAAACGGCCCAAACACACATCTGCTGTCCACTCCTGTCCATATCATCACATGCGGACGATTCTGTTCCAACTTTTCATAAAAATATGGATTGTCCTTGGACCAAAAGACCACATTGCGTGCTCGAGCACTCCTGTAATTTGGATACTTATCGGTAAAGATCACTGTCGTGTTTTGATATTGTGTCGAACGTCTGAAGGAGTGCCGCACATGCCTCTGCTCTCCGATCCATTTCTGCGTCCGATAATTCTTTCACGAGGGTAGATCGATATGGGTGTAGGCCTACACGGGAAAACTAACATTAGTATTTATCGAGTGATAATGGGACTTTGTGGCCACCCTGTAAGAGTTTTATTTCTTGAGAGAAGCAGAGAATCTTATTTTCCTAGGTAGGGATTTCTTTTCTAATAGAAGAAGGTAGCTGTATTACTTGAGCTACATAACAATACAATATGTCTTGGGGACAGGCATAATCACTGGGTGACGCCGTTCCGCTTACGCTTCTTCTGGCGTCGTCATTGTCTCGATATTCCATATACAAAAATTACAGTAAATTAGTTGATTCATTTGGAATTTTGCATCAGTTTTCAGTCCCGAGGATAAATTAGACATGGGACTGCTGCTTATCGTGGAGTCAGAACCACAGATCGAACACGAGTCTTCTACTTCGAAGATACTGGGAGCACTGTAGTCAATTTAGCCATTTTTATGGCTAAATCTACCCATTTGCACATGAACTTTAGCCAGTAAAAATATAGTTTAGCTATTAGCTATTGTTTTTGTCCATTTTACACTCATACTTGTCAAATTCTAGCTATTTCTCAATATTAGTGGATATTGATCATTTTTACCAATCAAAACTTTTTTTAAAAATGAACAAAGTAATATAAAACATGGCCTTCTTGTGTTTCTAATAGGTTAGTGCCATATTCCACAATGAATCTAAAGCCTGCTATACACTATAGGATAGATCCTAGGAAATCTCTTACGATTTTCCCTAGAGTCAAAATCAACGTGTATATCATCAAATCGCATGTCATTTCCTACTTTCCAAACGATTCTATGAAATTTCTCTTGTTAGAGCATGCTGTATATCGGAAAGAAATTTCGTAAGATTTCGATTTAAGCGACATCAGGTGATAGAAAGTGAAAACAAATTTGTGGATATGAAACAGAAGTTTAATCATCTTCGGCGATCGTATATGGGTGAAAGAGGAAAAATACTCGACAAAGTGAAGAGTGGTGCATCTTTTGATAAATATTACCGCAATGCAATGCACTATGGATCAACTCCTCTCAAAGTCATTCGGTCAGACAGGAAAAATCTTCATGTGTATGGTACAAAAGGATAGGATTCCCTACGAGATATGTCGTAACATTTTTCGTAAGATAAATCCAAAGATATTTCCTAGGATTTATCTCATAGTGTACAGCGGGCCTAATTTGTATCATTATCACTTACGTAGTACAATGTACGATATTACCCCTCCCAGTAGCTGATTTCGACACGTGGTTTAATTTAACGTTAGTATTCGATGATTTTTTTGGAGGGGAGGGCTAGGACTGTGTACTTTCAGTGTTGTGCTAGATCAATGGTTAATTTGAACCAGTTTCAGATTGAATAGATAATTAATGGCAACGGAACATATTTCTGGGAAGGTGAATCGATAGCATAAACCCACAGCTCGATATCGCTTACCGTTTTAGCTCTATGAAAATCAGTATTGAAACTGGAAGGAATAGTAAACTTCAATTACTTCCGGTTTTGGTAGAATGTTTAGAATAGTCACAATATGTTGTCTTCACACACTAAATTATTTAAAAAAAACGATTCTCGCTATCTGTTACTGTTTTCATTCTGTGGCAATAAACGTTGAAACCGGAAATGGTTAGTTTGAACCAGTTCCGGTTTGAATAGAGCTTGCATGGAGAAGATTGAACCTATTATTGGAACGCTGAATCGACTGCAAAAACCGCTTCTTGATATCTTTCACAGTTTTTGTTGTACGAAACCAGTATTTAAATTGGAAATAATAATAATAATAAACCACTTCCGGTTTTGGTAGAGTATTTTGAATAGCCATGATATCTTGTCTTGCAACACTGAATCGTTTGCAAAAAAAAAAAAAAAAAAAAAAACTATCTGTTACCGTTTTAGTTCTATGGTGATAAACATTGAAAGCGGAAATAGGCAATTTGAACAAGCTCCGGTTTGAATAGAGGATTAGTGGAGGAGATGAAATCTATTCTTGGGACGTTTCGATTGCAAAAAGCACTTCTCGATATCTCTTACCATTTTTCCTTGATACCTGTGGGCAGTGGAGTATTTACGATTTTGTTTCGTGGGGGCTATGCTAACTTTATTAATTCCTGGAAATGTGAAGATTCTGCAAGATATTTCATTTATTTTAAAATAGTAAATAACATTTCGGGGGGTCTAAGCCCGGAAACCCCCTTAAATACGCCACTGCCTGTGGACAAAGGGACGAACAAAGCCGTTCTTTAAGACTTTCGACACCTATGCATAGCATAGTTTGGAAGGCTTAAAGAGTTCTTATGTGAAATTATATTTGAGTTTAAACATTGCATTGTGAAGCAATGAAAGCAACTCCTGACTTTTGACGATATATAATTATTAGTTTATTACAAAATGTGAAATAACGTTGCTGTAATTAATTTAAATCCAGTCATTTAAAGGTACAGTACGTTTATAAGCTGTTTTCTTAGCGTTGTTTCCATGGATTTTTTCTTCAAGTATAATTTCTTTTAGAACTTTTTCTTGTAATCAAACAAATAAGAAAAGGGAGAGAATTAACTCAATCTGCTGAATAAGTACAAGTTAAAAGGAACTTCCGCTCTGCGATTTGTTTTCGTTTCATTTTATGTTTTTCTTCTTGTTTTTACTGCATCTTTTTTTGTAGTTTCAAAGAATTGTTCTGTTCGCTTCAAAAGCCATAGAGTCTTAAGGTATGCTTCTCTTTATCTTGAAAAACCTTATTATCTTTTTCCAGAAGTAACGAACGAACTATATAACAAAAAACTGTTGCCAGGGAAATAACACCTTTTTCTCTCCTTATAATAAAATCATTAGTTACTTTCTTACGTTCGGTTGATAAAAGAAAATAGTACTATAGGAAGGCACAAGGTTTTATTTGCTCGTTAATTCCAAAATTAAATACTGCAAAGTATTATGTTTTTTGGTATAAATTTGTATTCTTCTAATGTGAAAATATTTGCTTTCTTCTCAACCATTAGTGGGTTATCCTCAGGGGTGTAGCCACGGAAAGGGGGGGGGGTATCGGTTCCAGGCCACCCAAATGATTTCCTGGACTCTCCAAATGACCAGCTTTTAAAACATCATCGTAAGATTACCTCACTTCAGTCATTTAAAAATAACAAAGTTTACATGTAACTAATAATTAACGGTAAATTATTTACCGATCCTTAACAATGGAAAAATAGTGTGGTTTAAATTTTTTTCCGTGTAAGGAATGAGCAAATGCACAGCTTATTACCATATCTGCTACAATCGATTGATCTAGTGCTCCTGTGCGGATCATGTTCAATATGAAGCATAAAAATATTTTGTATTGTGTTTTCTTTTAGTCACGAATAATAAATAAATATTTTTATCAGGAAATCTTAAAGAAATTAAGTGAAATTTCAAAATAATAATAATAATAATAATAATAATAATAATAATAATAATAATAATAATAATAATAATAATAATAATAATAACAATCGCAGGTTGATAGGTTCTGTGCATAAGGGTTTTAAATTGAAACAGCTATGCACAAAGGTATAACGTTCGGTATGGGCTAGTAGTACATAATATTTATGGAGAAAAAGAAAAAAAACATTTTTAAAAATACAGTATTTTTACTTTTCCGGACAGAAACGAAAATTTTCCTGTTTTTTCAGGCCTCAAAATCACTAGCTGTAACACTTTTTTTTGGGGGGGGGGCTTTGTACCTTGTTGCTGTCCCCTTCAAAAACATTGGCTTCTCCTAGATAAACCTGCTGGCTACACCCCTAATTATCCTTATTATAAAAGGAAAATATCTCAGTCAGTGAGTAACGCCATTTCCTAATATGTAGTTAACACACGTCGCTCTGCTACGCACGTTGCTTGTCCTACGCCAATAGTTGGCGCTAGTGTGCAGGAAATCTGCGGATTTAAATCCCTTGCGACGATTTAGTTGCAACTTAAATAATATTGTTTTAATTTAATAGTTAAGAATGAAGATATATGCAAATCTTCTGTTGCCCAACCTGACTTTGGAAAAGCGCTAAATTCCGCTCCAAGTTCGAAGAAGCTTGAAGGATGGAATCGACTTTATCTTCATTACGTCCGCCTGTTCCAATAATTTTCGGAATGGCTTTTCCAATATGATAAACTTAATATAACTTATATGTTTTAAAAAAATAAATTCTTGGAATATATTCTCTTAACTTAGGATGGTTCTTAGCAGGGGTAAAACTGGATCTGAAAAGGTAGGTGGACCGTCCCCCGTAGCTAGCTTTGCCCATTGTAATTTTGTAGAAAGTGGGGGAACGATACAGAAATTTTCTGGAAGCAGGGAGACGACGTACCCCCGCGTTCCTCTTCACTTTTACCCCCTGGTTCTTAGGTCATTTATTGAAACATCCCTCGTCTTAAAATATTAAATCGAAAAATTCTACAATTGGGATGTTCTTCTTGTTGTTGAATTATATAGCTATGTTGGATGTGTTATATAGCTATGTGAACCAACTTTAGAATATATAAAAAAAAAAATGCACCAACATTTTTGTATTCTTAGTATACTGAAATAATTTCCGATATTTCGGGTACTTTACCCAGTATCCATTTTCAAGGATTAAATAGGCTTAAATCGTTTTATGCTAACTGGTTCATATTAGCTTTTCTGTCTCAATAACTTGAACTTAAAAAACAAAGCAACGTTTATTATTTAAAACAAATAACTGTGTGACAGTTTCGCCAACTAACTGAATATACGTATTAGCTTCATCACACACTGTAACAAACAAGAGAGAGTTGTATCTAAATATGACAAATCTCGAAAAATGAGGAAAAAGGAAAAAGATGGGGAGGAGGAAAGACGAGAGGAGCTGATGGAAAGAAGAGGAGTGGTTCACAAGAAAAGGCGCAGTGATTGTAATAGTTGTTATATTAGTGAAAAGGAAAAAAAAAAAACTAAAAGAACGGTTAACACCACACAAAGATAATGTGAGATTAGAAATGTCATTTTTAAGCACATGAGGGACACGGGACATAATATTAATTGGTGTGAGATTGAAGTGTTAGTACGGGAACAAAGGACGTTAACAAAAAAGTTGAAGGAGGCCAGGTTCATTGAAGAAGAAAAAGACTGTATTATGAATTGGTATACAGGACTTAAACTTGACGAACAGTGGGGCAAGTTATTCGAAAGACTTAATATGTAGTTTATAGTATTCGCGCCGAGTCGTGAAGCTTGACCTAGATCTATCGATTTCACCGGCCAATAGAACGCGAGGGGGTGTTCCAGTCATCAACCCCCACCCATCAAATTTTGTCAGTGTCGTGTCTCGCGCTACACGGAAAACATCTCCCGAGAGTACAGTGTTGTCGAATTGGCGTCAAGTTCCGTTTTTACTTTTTTTTTTTTTTTTGCGTTATATTTTCCTTGTTACTATTTGCTATTGTTACCGTTTTAGAATAATTGTTACAGTGTTATTGTTGGTAATTTTTAAATGCTTTTTTCAATACTCATTTTCTCTCTCTTCAAAGTTTGGCAACATTGTTAATGAATTTCAGCTGTTTAAAGTTTCCCTAGTGTGCGCTCGGGAAGCGGCTCCACGAATTGTACCGAAGTTTTCCGATGCATCGCAGCTCAAGCAAAATATTGCTGGGATTGGTTTAGAGCCCAAGCTTCACGACTGGGCGCGAGTACTATAGTTTTCTACTGGACCAGGGAGAGAAATGGATCTGTGATGTTTAGTTTCACTTTTATCAACTTTCTTTTATGATTAGCTTAATCCGTTTCGATCAGCCAATCAGCGTTCAGAACCATTTTCCGGGATCATCTTATATTTAGATGGAACTCTCTCCTGTTTTTGCAGTGTCTGATGAAGCTAATACGTTCAATTAGTTGGCGAAATTGTCACACAGTTATTTTTTTGTTTTTATATAATAAACGTTGCTTCGTTCGGTGATTCGTTTCATGCTGTAAATTCTTTACATTCTTTTAGCTTAGACATCGGAAGATTTTTTTTTTTTTTTTAATTTATATGCGAAACTTACTATTATATTGGGGGCTCCACATTCCTATACGTTCCTCTACGACATTATGAAATGAGATAAAACTTTTAACTTTAACCTTCCATGTTTATGCTCTTTAGGCTAAGGCAGACGGATGATTAATGAAAGTGAATGATTGTGAAATTGTTTTGTGCTCTCACACTGGGAATCGAAGCCAGGACCATGTACACTAAAGGCACACGCGCTAGCCACTAGACTAGCGGAGATGAGTAAAATTATTTTAGTGTGAAAAGTTCACTTCTTACATTAATTGTTAGCCACTTCTATATTTGATATTTTACCTTAACGATACTTACAAGTATTAATATATTCTTGGAACGCCTCTTCTACATTCAGCAGATGACATGCAGTGGCGTATATACGATTTTGTTTTGGGGGGCTTTGCTAACTTTCGGGGGGGGGGGCTTTGCCTGAAAATGTGAAAATTCTGCAAGATATATCATATATTTTACTATAGTAAGTAAGATTTCGGGGGGCTTAAGCCCGGAAACCCCCCTCTAAATTCGCCGCGGTGGCTCAGTGGTAGAGCGTTCACCTCCAGTGCTTGGGGTCCCTGGTTCGATCCCAGCTCGCGCCGTGTGGACCTTGTGGTGGACAAACACCGTGCTCGTGGGTTTTCTCGGGGTTCTCCCGTTTCCTCCCACTTTCTTCATTACACCATTTCACTCATTTCTCATTATCCCCGTCTCCTTTAGTCTAACCGGCATAAGCGTGGGACGTTAAACTTAAAGATTTCATTTTTTCCTCTTCTGGGGGGCGATCGCCCCCCCCCCCTGGATCCGTCCCTGTGATAGAGACATAAAAGAAGAGAAAAACTTTAGTTTCAAATTTAGGTTCCCAATTACATAAATGTCGCTGGTTTTCCGGTTTTACGTTCAGTTCAATTTGACAAAGTTATAGAAGTCGAATCCCTCCTAAGTAATCATGGCGTTGTAGGACACAAAACTAAGAAACTGAAAAACTCAGCTATTACTTCTACACTATTTCAGTGGTTCGTACTTTAATACATCCCTTCCCCAACCATGGTTGCGGCCTTGATTAAACGTGATGTTTTTGTATTAATTACATTTTATTTTAAATACATATAAAAGTTTCTCATTAATTTCAATTAAGTTTGGTATTTGTTTGACACAATCTGGCAATTTATTATATAGTTTTATATTCCTATGTGGTGTAACGAATTTTGAGTTTTTGTTAGACGGAAATTTTGTATATGAAAATGATTAGTTTTTAGTGTTATATTGGTGTAGATCCGAATTGAATTGGAAGTTTCTTTTATTCATATGTGTGAATGATGTTTCAGGAATGTATATACACGGCAATAGCGGAGCTTCAAGTTTCGCCTATTCAAAATTCGCCTAATACCTCCTAGCTGTGCAAACGACAATCAAAACGATGACACAGAGTTAATTTTCTTATTAGGCGAAAATTTATTTTTTAAAAAAAACTTTGGTTTAGTTCGCATACGTTGGTAGTTCTGCACCTCATTAATAGTTAACATGGGGCATTATATGGAAGTTTTTGCAAACTTATTTAGCAAAATACTCCGTAGAGAAAACGTCGTTTAAACAAAAATAAGTTTTTTAAAAAAAAAATAATAAACGATATAAGTAATTTACTTATAATACGTAAAACTCACGAAAATTAACCCTCCTCTGGCTATTGGGATATGAAAATATACGGTTGGGTTGGATCAGACCCACTGCTACTCCAGATGGAAAAAGTGAAACAACAAGTTTTAAGGAGAGCATTTATATATTAGTAATTTAGGTTTCCTATAATACACTTTGCTTCTTTCAGAAAGGAAAAGGTACCTATTACACTGAAAAACTAAAAAGAAAAAGAAAGAAAGAAGGAAATTCAAAAGATTCATTAAAGTAACGCACACTATGTGATCAAAAATATTCGGACACCTAGCTGAAAATGACTTATAAGTTCGTGGCGCCCTCCATCGGTACTGCTGAAATTCAATATGGTGTTGGCCCACCCTTAGCCTTGATGACAGCTTCCACTCTCGCAGGCATACTTTCAATCAAGTGCTGGAAGGTTTCTTGGGGAATGGCAGTCCATTCTTCACGGAGTGCTGAACTGAGGAGAGGTGTCGATGTAGGTCGGTGAGGTCTGGCACGAAGTCGGCGTTCCGAAACATCCCAAAGGTGTTCCATAGGATTCAAGTCAGGACTCTGTGCAGGCCAGTCCATTTACAGGGATGTTATGGTCGTGTAACCACTCCGCCACAGGCCGTACAGTATGAACAGGTGCTCGATACGTGTTGAAAGATGCAATCACCATCCCCGAATTGCTCTTCAAGAGTTGCAAACAAGAAGGTACTTAAAACATCAATGCAGGCCTGCGCTGTGAGAGCGCCACGCAAACCAACAAGGGGTGCAAGCCCCCTCCAAGAAAAATACGACCACACCATAACGCCACCACCTCCGAATTTTACTGTTGGCAATACACATGCTGACAGATGACGTTCACCGGGCATTCGCCATACCCACACCCTGGAATCGGATCGCCACATTGTGTGCCGTGATTCGTCACTCCACACAACGTTTCCCCCCTGTTCAATCGTCCAATGTTTACGTTCCTTACACCAAGCAAGGCGTCGTTTGGCATTTACCTGCGTGATGTGTGGCTTGTGAGCAGCCGCTCGACCATGAAATCCAAGTTTTCTCTCCTCACGCCTAACTGTCATAGTACTTGGAGTGGATCCTGATGCAGTTTGGAATTCCTGTATGATGGTCGGGATAGATGTCTGTCTATTACACTTTACGACCCTCTTCAACTGTCGGCGGTCTCTGTCAGTCAATAGACGAGGTCGGCCTGTACGCTTTTGTGCTGTACGTGTCTCTTCACGTTTCCACTTCACTATCACATCAGACATAGTGGACCTTAGGGATGTTTAGGAGTGTGGAAATCTCGCGTACAGACTTCTGACACAAGTGACACCCAATCACCTGACTACGTTCGAAGTCCTTGAGTTCCGCGGAGCACCCCATTCTGCTTTCTTACGATGTCTAATGACTACTGAGGTCGCTAATAATGAGTACCTGGCAGTAGGTGGCAGCACAATGCACCCAATATGAAAAACGTATATTTTGGAGGTGTCCGTATATTTTTGATCACACAGTGTGTGTTTCGAGGTTCAACTCTAAGGTTACGCCAACATATTACTTTCATCCTGTTGCTTTTTCACCCCCAAAATGTGATTTTCCTACAATTAATGTAGGTATATGTCTGGGTAAAACAATATCGAACATCAACAGCTGGACAAAGTACATGAGAGTTTTCCATTTGCAATCAATTACTGGATATTGCTCCAGCCAAGTTTGTGATGGTACACCTTTTATACGTGTCGTCCGTTCGCATTTGCTATTATGAGTAAAACTGAGGGATGAGTGACTAGTGTGAAATAAGTCTTCTGTATGTGAAATATTGACAATGTTGAGTTGAGTTGATTTTGAGTTTAACGTCCCTTTCAGCAGCGAAGCTATATGAGACGGGACGTACTGATTAACGTGGAATTCAAATCATTTGAGCTCCCATGGGGAATCGAACCCGGGTCTCCCACGCCAAAGATGAAATATCGACAGAAAGCCAGTGCGTCACCATCATGCGATGTATAAATTAGCATATTTCCAAAGCATGCTAAATCCGTTTGGTAGAATTCTTCAGTAAGAACAAAAAAATATATCTTTTTACATTGAAACATTATCGCAAGTAATTTACCACAGAAAATAATGTGTTTTGACTAAAAATAATTGCAAAATTTAATGTAAGAGGTCCATAGTATATTCTTCCATATTCAATTCAAAATCGGACATTTTTGGATTTAGCATTTTTTTTTTTTTTAATACAATCTTCAAATGTCTAATTGAAAATCTTATCCCACTGTTACTAGTTCTTCAGGATTCGTAGTAGATTTGTTGATAATAAACACTACCGTTTGCAATTAACTGTCTATCTCTCGAGTTAATTTCTAACAAGTATTTTTCCCTTTCTGGAACAGAGACAAATTCGTATCATTTCTTGAAAGTTCATGTAAAAACAGTACCACATCATTCATGTTTCCTGCGTATTTTCATGTATTTAAACAGTTTCGCTGGTTGATGAAATATGCCTTCTTCATCAAAGAGTTTTTTTTAAAAATCAGAAAATACACTTGAAAGAAACAGATACAAGATTAAGCGACACAAACCTACTCTATCGTTTGTAACTTTATATTTACCTAACCTACAGAGATGTATTATATATCAAACGAAACTTAATTTTATTTACAAAATATTTTACTATAAGTTCCAAGACCATATAATTGAACCTAAGGTAAGAAAACAAGGAAAACATGATTATACCATAGACGGCGGTGGCTAAATTAGATATGACATGCATATTGGGTGAAGTTTAAGGCGGATATCTGAGTACTTTTAGGATGTACCTATACTTGACGGAAAGAAGCTGTTCTGCAAGTTTCATTAAGTTACTAATTTTTTCCGGGTTCAGATCCCTATATACTGAACTAAAAAGTTTGCATTTAATTAAAAATTAATATTCTAATGTCGATGCACGATTTGAAGCGCATACTATCTATTCATATACCGTAATTGCGCTTTTACTGATTTTTAATGCTTTGTTTAATTTTACTTTATGATTTATGCAAACTCTCCTAGGATTTCTGACACTTCATTTCATGTTTTCCGTAATATATTCAGCAACTTCATGTAACATTTTCATATCTCGATGCCAAATATATAATATCTAGTCATATACTGTAATTGTGCTATACTGTTTTAATATGTATTTTTAAATGTTTTTTTTTTTTTTAATTTAGAAACTTCAAATTTTTGGTCAATTCTTGTCAGTACTACCAACATCAGTTGCATTAGGCAAATCTTGAATTTAAGATTCGCCTACACTGTCTCTTGAGTTAACATCTGTAAATTCTATTCCCTGTTATTAGCTTCAAATTTTTGGTCATTTCTTGTCAGTACTACCAACATAATTTGCATTAGGCAAATCTTGAATTTAAGATTCGCCTACACTGTCTCTTGAGTTAACATCTGTAAATTCCACTCCCTAATGTTATTAGGCGAATCTCGAATAGGCGAAAGTTGAAGTAACTCGGCAATTGTAATATTTTTAGTTTCTAATATAGGCCTAGTGGTCTACTTGGTGTATAAAACGGAACTGATAGCACTTTTCGTAGGGTCTAATACTTTCTTCTGCATTGTAAATACTTTTATCGCATAGCAGGCATTACCCCAGAAAATGATTCCGTACGATAGAATTGACTGGATCAAGCTGAAATAAGTTGTTTTCAATGTTTCCGTAGTTAGAATCATACTAAGTTTTTGTATAAGGTAGACTCGCGTTCATAGTTTCCTCAACAAATCATTCAAATGTTCATACCAGATTAATTTAGAATCTATTTTTAATCCTAAAAATTTACAAGTGTCAGATATTTGCATACGTTCCTATTCGCTATACTATGAAAAGGTTATTAACATGTCGAAGGGGGAGGGAAGAAGACTGTCTCTGTCCGTATCTGAGGGTGTCCGCGAAATATAAGATTCTGTTCCCTAATAGCACATATATTTTTGAAGGGACAAAGAAATCTGGCTCTGTATTATGAAAATGTTCATTAATAGTTGTTAAACTGTATATACCGAATTTTTTTAAATATTCTACACTGAAGAAGTCACTTATGCCTTGATTTTGTTCCGTGAGATTTTGGTCAAACCAGATTCTGGCCTGCAAGCTTCTGGCTGAGATGTTTTGTACCCAAATACATCACATAACACAAAGTACACATCATAACGAAGCACAAAACAAGCTTCCTGCACCTGTACAGTTGCCGAAGATGCTCAGAGTGATTGCCGTTACAGGACAGATACAAATCAGAATGGCGAACGGTTGCTTGAACAACGACAATCAAAGTATTCGCGGGAACTGTTCCACGTGCGGCTGTAATGTCTTCACTAAGGACTCCTTCGTAGCCGGTTTCCTACGGTTAACATCTTTAACGTCCCCAAAAGTTAAAACTCAGGTGTTAAATTTAGCGACATTAAAGAACTTGAAATCTCACTTTAAACCGGGCTTCTGATCCTCCAATATCAAATGTGCACTGGCCATTTTGTTTCACTGTTATACGTCACATATTACAGTCAGCTGTTGAGGAAATATCATATCGACATCTGTTGAGGAAACACCATACTATAAATTGTAAGACAATTTAACTCCGAAAACAATACACAGATACCGTTATCAAATTGTGTACACATTCTTTGATGGATCCTGTGTATTACTCAGTTACCCTACCTACTTTACTTTATCGTATTTTTAATAATTAATATTAGTAATGTCAATTCGTTAACTACAAAACACAAGGAAATAAAAACACCCATTTTTATTTTATTTTCCTCCTTTTTCAGGGAGAGCTTTTTCCCTCCACCCACCTCACCAGTCCCACCGACCAGTTTCCTCCCTCCCTATTCCCTACCAGCTTTCCACCCCTAATACCCACCGGCTTTATAGGGTGGCTGAAAGAATAGATAGATAGGGGGAAAGCAGGCAGTGGAGAAGGCTGGCTTCGGGGCGGGTATAAGGGCACAGAGGGCATCAGGTCGGGATCAACATTTAGGATTCAGGCTTCAGGACAGATATCAAGAACCCCAGCGTCAGGTTAGACAGAAGCACAAACACCCAACCAGACAGACAGATAATATGTCGTGGTAAGGCTTCTTCTTCTTTCTTCTTCGTCGAAAGAACTGAAAAAGAAATACTAACTGTTTATGGATGCGTTCATGAGAGAAGTCGCATCGGTAAAAGTTTAAGTTTTTTCGCTTGAAAGTTAAAGAAGATAACTTTCTTAATGTACTAATTGTTCTATACAACAATTAATACATCAGGTAACTTTTATTCCTTCAGTTTCAGGCGATAAAACTAAGTTTTACCACTGTGATTTCCCTCACGAGACACCTCTGTGTGTGAATGTTTGCGTGCGATCTGTAGACACAAAAGGTACTATATATGATGATTATGAACGAAAGCACACTGGAAGAATAAAGGATTTAGCTTTCAAGATTCAAGGTCTCGTCATCAGAATGTATCCAAGACCGAAGAAAAGGGAGAATACTAGAGAAAAGTGTCACTGTCACTATATTCAATCTTGTCAGGAGGTTAATTGAAAAGACGTGTGGCGAGATCAAAGTCTTGAATAGATATTCAGAGAAGAGAAAACATTAAAGATAAAGGCACGGCACACAAAATATCACTAGACAACCATAAGTCACAACAACTGTAATATGAAATACTGCAGAAGGAGAAAAGATTCGGGTGGAAGGAAACTGGAAACAATGTGGTCGCTGATTAGGGTTATGATTATTATTATGATGATGATGATGGTGATGGTAGGGGAGGAATTATGATTTATTTATTTATTTAACTTTTTATTTATATTGCTTACCTACTATGACTAACTAAGTAATTTATTTCTTTATTTAATTTATTTATTTATATTTTTTATTAATTTGGTTGACCACACTGTCTCCACCCTTTCACCACCCCTTCATCCTAATTTTCTTCCTCTTTCTCTAATATTTTAGATTACATCTGTTTAATCATCGGGTTCTTTCTAGTAATTTTGTGTGTGAGACGTGTCCACTATTCAACTTTTTCTCATCTTTGATACTAGCCAGACTTTAACTTCATAACACGTTCTTCCATCATAACATTCCATAAGAATATTCATTATAGTCAATAGTAACACTTTTTTCTTAATTTCTTCACTCTTTTCTATATTCTGATGAAGAGACGTCCTGATTGAAGCTGGAGAAAAGGAAAGAAATAATATTGAACAAGTGTGAATTCAGAAGCAAGTAATTATTGTCACAGTCTCTAAAAGAAATAGTATTGGACCAAATGTAGATTGAAGAACCAATGATAGTTACAAAAGAGAGAGAGAGAATATGAAGAAGTAGAAACTGTTTGATACAGAGAAAGGAGGACGAAGACACATTGAACACATATTAAACAAAGAAGAAGAATTATTTGAAGAAGAATCCGAAAGCAGAAGAATTTTCCGAAGAAGATAAGGTATTGTGTAAAAGTCTGTAAATGCTACGATACTTACCCATCTGGATTGCAGCGCGTGGTCCCTCGCTGCATCAGTGTATGTGGTGATGAGGAATGTAGGCGTTTGGATGTGTGTGTACGTGTATATGTTGTGTATATCCACCCGTAAGGCCAAGCACCCACACCCCCATCCTCCCTTCTTCCAAGGCCCCCTCAACCCATCCCTCTGCCCGTCTCCCCCTTAACGGACCGTCTGCCCAGCGGCCCAAACACCCGTCCTGTCCGCCAGTCTACTCCCCTGCCTGCCCATCCAGTCACCACCAATCTTCCTAGAGATCCCAGTAAGATTGGTGGTAGACATACCCCACCCATCTATTGAACCAGCCACCCCACTTAATCAAGCACCCACCCCTAAATCCCCAAGCTAAATGTTTTAAGGAGGGTTTTGTTTATTTTTCTTTTTTCTTTTTTTTCTTTTTTCTTATAAACATTACATTTTAATAAATTAGACATTACAATAATCGACTGCTCGCATGATGTCCTTTTGGCTCCAATCCAGCGGCAAAAACGGTCATAGGCACTTCTGAATCTTGAACTTCTTCGTGTCAATTCCAAATAATACACAGCGTCCATTAACTTAGCTTCTTTAAGAGAACCGAACAGTTAGTGTAGTGGCATTGCGTTCTCAGAACACTCAGCTGGAAGAATTTTTCAACCAGACGGCTTCTTGCATTGGTAGCTCATTCTTCTACCAACTCCCTTTCCAAATTTTACAGCTAAGTTGACTGATCAAATTCACCAAGAATACTATCACCAGCGATTAAGTGAGAATCACAAGAGCTTTAGATGCTTTTTGTAGCTATTGATTCTTTTGCAATTTTATGTCGGCTCTCAGAAACGACAGAGAAGACCATTTTGTATAACATTTAATATAGTTGGTGGGTTAATATGAGGTCCTTGGAAATTCCAAATTGCATGCATATGATGACGTCTGCCATGCCGATTTCTGTCAACAATTTGTTCATTCTATATCTTCACAACTTATTTTTCCAACCACTGATGATATGCCAAGAACCAAATCAGATGACCATATATTTAATAGATTTCAGTTTCGCCAAAATTTGATAATTTCTGGTTTACAAACCCAATTATCACTTAATAATGAACACAAACTGCAGATTTACTTCCTCCAGAATAGAGAGTTTCTGTCTAGGAACCTCCACATAGATGGCAATACAAAATCATTCAAAAAGTGTGAATCACTCATAAATATCCTCTGAGAAAAGCATTGTTGAAAAATTTAATTATAATTCTTCCACTCTGGTCCTGGAAGCTCCATAGTCTGTTCACACAATGCTATATGTGATTGCATATGCTCCCTCTTCAGTCAGCAGTTGGTCTATTTAACATCTTAATTGTTTTATTCCAATCGCAGCACCAAAAAATATTGATTTTCAATGGTAGACAAAAGGCTTCAGATCCTGTTGAAAAACAGAAATTTTAAGAAACAAAGATTGGCAAGAATCCTTTATCATTGACGGTCGGCAAAGAAAGCTACCAGTACCAATAAATTGACAACAAGTTAACGATAATTATAGTTACTGTGTGATAATTTTGAGTTTATCATTGTGGAAACAAACATATAAAATAGAAGAGTGTTTGCAGCAGAGATCCCAATATATAAAAACGGTGGGCGAAATAGGGAACCGTGGGCTTTGCTGTCTGTAGTAGGGGACTGATTGCCCAGTGATGAAAGAACAATTCCAACGAACAGAGTGTTCGGAAGATATGGGAGAACTCCCCTTCTGCATGTCTTCTGATATATTTGAAACAAGAATTAAAATTTGAGTGTATATAAAAAAAAATCAGCAGGCTACGAATTTGAATCATTTGAAAATGAACTCAACCGAAGATGGTCAAAAATTGAAAATTTTTAGAACCAAAAGTTGTGTTCGTCTGGGGTACGCGCTTCCTCAATATCTTGAATCCTACTCGATAATGAAGTACCATTCGATACTTCAGAAGATACAAAGAAAAATTTGTATTACTCCCTCCACCCCTTAGACAATGATGCAAGAATTATAAATATATATACAGTTAGATCAAGGGTGCCGATCCTTGGTGCGTCCCCCCCCAAAGCTCATGTGGGTCCCCCTATTGTACTCATGAATGTACAATATTTGGCATAATTTGAATGCAATTTATCTTAAAATCTTCATATATATACCTTCTGCATCTGAATGGGTCCCCCTAAATTTACAGTGAAATCGGCGCCCTTGAGTAAGGTGCATAATATAGAGTTATAGAGTGAGTTATCGATTGAAAACCTCAACATTCGATAGTGGCCCCCTCTAAGTGTATGTTAATACCTTGAGGAAGAAGTGGATCGTGTGATTTGTACATTGACACTAAACTGGAGAATAAAATTTCAATGTACTAACCCAAACCCAAACGATTTGGCGTAACGGCCCGTATGTGAGTCTAAGCCTACTCCAGCGCCATCTGTTAGTGACCGGCTGAGCTACGTCCAGCCTAGCGGCGAGCACATGGTCCCTAAAAGGCGCATTAGGAGCTTTATAGACCTAGGGGCCGTCATGTCTTGTTTTCACGTGACTCCCCAGTTTGCCTCACAACGCTGGTCGGACGCCGAAGCACCGGTCGGGAATCGAACCCGGGATTACGTGGACATGAGTCCAACGCTATAACCACTAGACAATGGTGTTTCCGTTCCAATGTACGATCATAAGATTTTTGGGAGGACTAAGATTGATAATCATGGCAGGTCTAGATTATTTTTACATATTACTTCCTTCCAATAACCACCTCTCACTCGTACGACGATGGGGAAGGAATGTGGACTTAAACAGGATCGAGAGTGTCACTATTCATCTTAGCACTAATATTGGTCGTTTTCGATTATTTTACATGTCCCCCCCTTCCATCCCTTATCCGATGTCAATAGGAGACGAATTTAGTTTAGAATCGGGAGCAGGGCCGTACTGGCCACGCGGGAAACCTTGAAATTTCCCGGTGGGCCCTGGATGGTGAATTTTTACTGTGCCCTCCGCCTTGTAGGCACACGTCATGCACACGTCCAGTATCGATACAGTCAGCTAATCCTAGACCAGCGTTGTTAGCCCATGACGTTGGAAACAGTCTTTCACACTTTTCGTTACCTCTTCCTAATAATATCTAAACGTGTTCTTTTCTCACCCACCATTTCTAACACTCTCTCATTCGTTTTCCGCTCGACCCAACTAATTCTTTCCATTCTTCTCCATACCCACATTTTGAAGGCTTCCAGTCGATTTTCTTCACCTTTACGTAATGTCCACGTTTCCGCCCCATGCAGTACAACACTCCACACGAAGCATTTTATGAGTCTTTTTCTCAACTCTTTATTCAAGGTTCCACAAAACAGACTTTTCTTCCTCCTAAAGGCTTCTTTCGCCATTCCTATCCTTGCTTTTATTTCACGTTCGCACTTCATGTTATTACTAAGAATACTACCCAGATATCGAAACCTATTAACTTGTTCTATTTTCTCCCCTCCTACTTTTATATTTGACACAGACCCCTTCGTTCCAATCACCATGGCTTTTGTCTTTCTAACATTTATTTTCATCCCATATTCTTCAAAGCACTTTCTCATTTTTTCTAACATTTTATTGATTTTCTTTTCAGATTCTGCAACAAGCGCCATATCGTCTGCAAATCTTATGCATCTAATCATTCTACCTCCTACCTAATTGCCATCATCATCATGTAAACTCTTTTTCACTATCTCTTCTAGATAGACATTAAATAGTGTTGGCGAGAGGCAGCATCCTTGTCAAACTTCCCTTCCAATTGCACTCTCTTCCGTCAGTTCTTCCCCTATCCTAACACTTACTTGTTGGTTCATGTATAAGTTTCTTATGAGTCTTCTATCTTTCCATTCCAACCCTGTTCCAACTCCCAACAACAATTCCCAATTCACGCGGTCAAAAGCCTTTTCTAGATCAATAAATATAACATACACCTCTTTCCCTTTTTCTATAAATCTTTCACCGATCACCCTTAATAATCCAATTGCATCTCTTGTGCTCTTGCCTCTTCTGAACCCGAACTGCTCCTCCTCAACATCTTTATTTGTTCTTTCATATAACCTTCTGTTCAGTATTCGGAGCAGAATTTTAGCTGCGTGAGATATGAGACTAATAGTTCTATAATCCTCACATCTCTTTGGGTTCGATTTCTTAGCCATCGGTATCATGATCGTTTTCAGAAAGTCTTTTGGCCATTCTCCTGTTTCATATATTTCATTGCATAGTCGGAACAATTCTTTCTTTCCCTTGTCTCCTATATTTTTAATGAATTCGATTGGTATGTTATCTATTCCGGTTGCCTTTCCATTTCTAATCTCGGATATAGCCTTTTCAAACTCATCCGTAGGAATACTAAATCCTTTATCATCCTTGCCTACTTCATTTTCTACTTCAACATTTAGGCTACACGGTCTATCCCTACTCTCATATAAGTCTTCAACGTATTCTTTCCACCTTCCTATGACCTCATTTCTCTCGCTGACTACCTTCCCATTCTTATTTTCTACTGCCATCATAATACTCCCTTGTTTCCTCCGAAATTCCATAGATTTCACCTCCTTGAACATTTCCTCATATTTCCCAACTCTTTCCAATGCTTCTATGTCCTTGCATTTTCTTTTGTAAAACTCTTCCCTCGCTCTGTCTGTTTCTCTTCGTAATTCATTATTTAACTTTCTGTACATCTTTCTGCCCTCTTCTGTATCAACCTGTTTCCACATCTTCCTCTCCCTCATTTTCTGCAACATCTGCTCTGTAACCCATGGTTTCTTAGCAGTTTTGTGTTCGCGGTAACCTACTGCTGCTTTTGCAGCCTGCTGTAAGCAACGTTTAATGTTCCCACCGTGCGTTACTAGCTGCGCCTATCCCTTCCTCGTTTGAACATTTTTCTTCGAATTTTTTAACGAAAAGATTTCTTATTTCCTCGTTTTTCAACTTTTCAGTATTCAACTCTTTGTTGCCTACTTTCTTCTGCCTACATTTTTCAGTTGTATATAAACTTCGGCCAGCACAAGATTATGATCAGAGAAAATATCAGATCCGGGAAGGGTCTTCGCGTTCTTTAAGCTATTCCGATACCTGTCCTGAATCATAACATAGTCTATCTGATATCTTCCGCCGTCTATTGGTGATTTCCATGTATATCTTCTTCTCTTGTGCTGATTGAACCAAGTGTTCGCAATTACTAGTGAATTCTGTCTACAGAAATTCACCAGTCCCTCGCCCCTTTCATTTCTATTTTTTAAAGAGAAAAATATTTATATCTTTAGAGGAAAATCACAGGAACAATCACTATATTACAAAAAGCTTTTTAAACGATGTATTTTAAAAACGCATGTTAAGGGCTTCATAAGGGGCCTAATGCAGGTGCAAATTTAACTAAGCTTTCCTTCGGTGCTTAAATGAAATAAATAAAATTCATGAATTCATACGTTACTTTAAAATGCTCTACCTACGTATGAGTTTTCCTAAGGACTGTGTGGTTCAGTGTGAAATAAGTCCTTTGTGAGTTCATGATTTTAACTTCTGCGAAATAAATTCAATATACTATGCATTTGCTTTGAGTTATGCGTACTGCCAATATCAGAATTTTGTGTGTCCTTTTTTTATACCTGTGTTAAATGGGCCTCTACTGCGTGTAATAGGAAGATTCTAAGATAATGAGTCAAAACATTGCAACAAGGTAAGGAACGATTCTCAGTCGTTCAATGATTCTGTAACATTTAAAAGTTTCCAGAATATATAAATTATACTGTTGTTATGTACGTTGTACAGTATAACGTGTGATTCGGAACTGTGACTTCGATTAATTCGAATCACAGATTCCACTAGCAAATACGCAGGGTGTCTATTGGTCACGAAAGTCATGAATGTCACGAAATCAGAAAACGGTCATGAAAGTCACGAAATTTAGCTTTGGGGTCACGATTTTTTTTAACCGTACAAATGTAAGTACAGATTGGAAAACTTTGTTCTATAAAACGTCAAAATTCACCACCAAAAATGTCTATGGTCGGGTTTAGACGCTACCAAATCGCAAGCAAAGTACGTTTCTCTCGCTTGGATGAAAATTCGGCCTAATTCGCACCCAAATTTACTCTTGAAAATGTTAGGAAATTTTATGATTTGATAAAGAAAAGGTCACGAAAAAGTCACGAAATTTGATTTTAGAATTTTAGTAGACACCCTGATACGTTACGCTAACGCTTTCATTGTTATGAGCGACGAACAATTTTAATTATTAATGAAAGAGTGCTAAGACCATTTTTTTTTTTTTTTTTGACAAGGTGATTCTAAGAACTTTGGAGAATATTTCAATATAGTGAGTTTTAGTGAAGCACTGTGGTTTCAGAGACGTCTATTTTGAACCTTTGCAAAGGTCACGTATCTACCGTTAATACCGGACAATGGAGAAATGTTGCATTTGTATAAATTATAAATTACTTCTGATGATCCATATATGTGTTTGTATATGCAACAGGGACGCCTATAACAGGTTCATTTCATTTCATTCTTTTATTCATCCATGTCGTACATTATTGGTCAGAGACCAGTACATAGGACTTGTCAAATAATAAGAAGATATTTCAATATAATTGATATTACATTATTTTACAAACTATCACCCAAGTATTCATTAATATCATAATACATTTTGTTACACAAAAAATAAATAATTCATTTTTGAAATTCCGTATGTTTTTGATATCCTTTAAATAACTTGGGAGCTTATTAAACAACTTAGCGGACATAGGAAGAACACTTCTTTTGGTGCACGCATAGTTTTGGTAGGCTGGGAATATGTTATTCTTTTGTCGTGTGTTGTATGAATGTACATCGTCAACATGAAGAAAACTACTTTCATTTCTCTTTACATATATGATAATTTTGTATATGTACAGACAAGGCACAGTTAAAATTTTATTTGACTGAAAGACCCTTTTGCATGAGGACCTTGGTGACAGATTAGATTTTGTCAGATTGTCAGACTGTCAGACTGTCAGATTGTCAGACAGACAGATTTCATAGACAACCAGTTGAGATTTTGATCAGAGTGAAGGCTCTTGTCTGCCTGGAGGCCCGGGGCTACAGTCTCCTAAGCCGCCCTTTAATCCAACCCTGCAGGTACTGAATGAGTTACTTTCAGTTCAGAATGATCAAAGTACTTCTGCCTTATTATTTTCTCTCTCCTTTTTCTGAGCTTAAAAATGAGAATAAAATACATACAACAGACTTTCTCTCTCTCTCTCTCTCTCTCACACACACACACACAAAAGAAAGAAAAAAGAAAGAAACGTATGTATACAATAGTAGTTAATCAACAACCACCACAAGAATGACATTGTGTACTTATTCCTCCACCCTCAAAAGTTCGTTTTGGCGTGAATATTTTACTATTTTTACACTTTTCTGCGTAACACTCTTTCTCATGTTGCAATCCAGGAATTAACCCGTTTCGAAAAATGCCATCAGAATGGAGACATTGGACCGTTGCTTCCTACTCTTCAATTTGCCGTTGAGAATTAATTTGGGTGTTTGTATGGAAGGAGTAAAAACTACTACTACTACTACTACTACTACTACTACTACTAATAATAATAATAATAATAATAATAATAATAATAATAATATCAGGACTTCCCACTAGCGATACGCAATACTAGCACTCCTTTTTCTTTAAAAAAAAAACATTTCTTTTGTTTTTTTCATTTACGAAAGTAATATCTCAATTCAAGTCGATTTGAAGACTGGAACAAGAGTGTATTATATGAATTAAAAAGGTAATAGAACAACAGATAGCAGCACATACTATTTCCTCCCACTTTGACGGTTGCCTTAGCAGCCAATCACGTGTAGAATAACGTATCCAATGGTGTGTATACATCTTTAATTCTAGAAAAGGAGTAATAATAATAATAATAATAATAATAATAAGTGGATTTAGAAATAGCTTGATTATCATCTTCGCTACAATCAGAAACTGTTGCACCATAAATGCCATAGAGCGAAATAGTCTATAAATTATTTCCTAATATACAATTATATATTTTTCCTAATTGAGAAAGAATAACTCACCAAAATGTTGGTTTCACGGAGCACGGACCTCAATGGATCCAATGTGAAACCAGTCTTTACTTTTTGAACCATAAACAGAAAGTTTTGGGAAACATTGTAGTAGCAGACAAATAATTCACATCACAACTTTTAATTGACGATCAAGAAATAAATCATGAGGTATGTATGGTAACGATTTTATAAAATAACAAAATATTGTTTGGATGTAAAACAATGCAGAAGTTACGTAGGTACAATATAATCCTAAATATCGTTAGCAAAAATTATAAAACATTTCAACAACGTCATCATAAGAACGGAATTCAAAATTTTTAAAAAATATATAATTACGTTCGATAGCTATTATTCTGCAATGATATCCTACTTCAATATGCTGTATATTTCATTTTCAACATTTTATTGAGGAAATAACATTTCCACCTATTCTACATATCATGACACAAAATAACATGTAATTTCTATACTTTCAAAAATTGTGAAAAAATTCAAGAGATCGTAAAGATTATCAGTCAATAGGGGGGAAGGGTAAATATACACACAACTCTATTAGGAAACAAACCACACAACATAGACAAAAGCAAATTTTTTACTGGATACCACAAGTGACAAGTAGGGACCTAAACAGCATCCTAATACGAAGTGGTGCGACAAAATTAGGTTCACTGCGAATATCTTTGAAAACAGTCATCCAAGATACGTGGTTGTCAAAAAGTATTGGAAAGACCTTAATCCAGCAATGGATCAACAATTGTTGATAATGGTACGTGTGCATTTCAAATATAAAATAACCATCACCACTACACTCATGTAATCCTAGTTCTTATTCTTAATATCTGAGCATTTGAGATTAAGAAATAGACGCTTATACCTTGTCCTCAGAGATCATATGTTCAACCCTGAAACAGCAAGAATTTCTTAAAACAAAGATAGTTGAAGTAAAATTCACTGTTCCTGGTATAACTGGATATAATTTACTATTATGTCTGGCTATAAACGGTTCTGTGAATTGGAAATGTTTTAAGGACGGGAAACCAGTTCTAGCGATCCAGTGCGAACAGTAAAATGGCATCACTGTAAAATATATGAAAAAAAATAAATGAAATCTTTGAGTTTTACGTCCCACGTTTTGCCGGTTAGGCTAAAGGAGACGGTGAATATGAGAAATGAGTAAAATGGTGGAATGAAGAAAGTGGGAGGAAACGGGAGAACCTCGAGGAAACCGACGCACACGATATTTGTCCACCACAAAGTTCAGTTGGCAGGGGCTGGGATCGAACCCGGGACTCAAGCACCAGATGTGAACACTCTACCACTGAGTCACCGCGGTCCCGTAAAATGAATGGAAAGTGTGTGTTCAGATAAATATGATTGTTCCTTGAGTAATTTAGAGCATTCAGATAAAAAGGATTGCTATTTGAATACGAGTCCTGTCTAAAAAGTATCCGACCTTAATTTTTTCCTCGCAAAGTAGTGATTCTCAGCGGCGCCACCGTGCACGGTGAAAGGAGGAACCTTAATGCTTGCATGCTTGAATTTTTTCACCGCGTTCGCGTGTGCCAGTCGTGAGCTGGTGGTCGCGAAGTGAGGTGCTGTTGGTAGTGTTCGTCGGATTTTGTGTTTCTTGCAAGATGACTGAACGAATTGAGCAAAGATACTGCATCAAATTCTGTCAAAGGCTGGGTGATTCTCAAAGCCAAACAATTCGTAAGATTCAGCAGGTGTTTGGAGAAGATGCGATGGGTGTAACACAAATTAAACAATGGTTCAACCGATTCAAAGATGGCCGCACATCAGTCGAGAGTGAGCAGCGTAGCGGCAGGCCCCAAACTGCTCGGAAGGCAGGTGTTGTTGAGCGGGTGCGAAATTTGGTGATGGCAGATCGCCGTTTGACAGTGCGGGAGATTGCAGAAGAGTGAGTAAAGATTCTGCACATGCAATTTTGCGTGACGATTTGAACATGAAACGAGTGGCTGCTAAATTTGTACCCAAGTTGTTGTTTCAGGAACAAAAAGACGCCCGTTTTGACGTTGCACAGGACCTTCTGGACACCACCAACACTGATCCTGGGTATCTGAATACCGTGATAACTGGAGATGAGTCATGGGTGTACGGGTACGACCCAGAAACAAAACAACAATCGTCTCAATGGAAGCATCCCGATTCTCCAAGGCCGAAGAAAGCGCGGCAGGTGCGAAGCAAAATCAAGGTGTTGCTGACTGTTTTCTTCGATGCCCGTGGAATTGTGCATCACGAGTACGCACCGGAAGGACAAACAGTGACAAAGGAGTACTATCAAGTTGTTCTCAGGCGACTCCGTGACGCAGTCCGGCGCAAAAGACCAGACATGTGTACAGCGAAGAACTGGCACGTCCATCATGACAACACCCCAGCACATTCATCCCAATTGATCCATACGTTCTTAGCCAAACATGGAATTTCAACCGTTCGCCAACCTCCCTACTCTACAGACTTGGCTCCTTGTGACTTCTGGTTGTTTCCAAAATTGAAGACGCCTCTTAAGGGATCCCGTTTTGAGAGTAGAGAAGACATAATGCGGAACACGACGACGGAGCTGAACAACATTCCAAAAGAAGACTTCCAGCGGTGTTTCCAACAGTGGAAGGATCGGTGGGCTAAGTGTGTGGAAGCACAAGGGGTCTACTTTGAAGGGGATTAGGGTCCCAAATCTGTCAGGTATTCGCAACTATTTTTCTGGCTAAAGGTCGGATACTTTTTAGACAGCCCTCGTATTATTCAACGACAAAAAAAATATGCTTGTATGAAGATTAATAATAGTAGTAGTAATAATTGTAGTGAAAATATAATGGGTAGATTTAGTTCCAGGAATTATCATTTACAAACTTAAATATAAATTAAAACTGTCGTTGACTGAGTGGGAGAATGCTTACCTATAATACAAGAGGTCCCTGCTTCAATTCCTGGCTATGTGAGTTTGTGATAGATAACATCGTCTCCGTAGGCTTTCTCAGAGGTCTCTCATCTCCCACATTCTCATTCCACAAATCATTCCATAACTATTCACTCGTTACCGGTACTTATTCGCTTCCTGTAACCCAATGGGTTGGACGTAAAACTAAAGATTTCATTTCTTTCTTAAGAGTTTAGTTAGTCATATATTTTAGAAATCAAAGTTATAGCTATTTTATGTGCGAATATACTGTAGGTGTGATAAATTTTTCTATCGCGTTGATAGAAGCCTTCGAGAAAGATATTTTTAACCATTACCAAGGTTTTTACTACTACCGAATTGACCCACGATACTATGCGTAGCTTTAAGATGGCGATTCATTTCTTCAATTTATCAAAGCGAACTCATCTTAGCTATTCATACAGAAAATTTGAAACCCATGGGAAAGTGTTCATTGCACTGACAACGCCATGCGAATGTAATTTTATCCCATATTAAAACTGTTGTTGCACTGGTTTTCTGTCTTTTCTTTCTTTTAAGATAGTATTATTTTATTGGTTATGAGTCTTAAGCAGGGGGTCACTTAAGAAGGGCAAAGGTTAAATTCCCCCATTCCCCGAGTTTGAGAAATACATTCTTTCTAAGCAATTGTGTTTACTAATATACTTAAAAAAAAACTTGAAACTCGTATATCGGTCCCCACCAAGGATGTTATAAAATAGAGGATCTGCCCATACGTATCTTCATCATACGAACTAAATGAAGCCGAAAAACAATCGAGCATCGTCTGAGCCTGCACGTCTGATTGGCTACTCTCGTTTCCGCCATGATTGTTGGCTCGAAACATTGCGATCTTAGTGGCGCGGAGTGGGCAGAGTAGGTGTGGCCAAGCTGTGACGTATGGTTTCACGATTTTGTTGTATGGGCAGATCCTCTATTTTATAACATCCCTGGTCCCCACCCTGGCAAAATCTAAAATTACGCTACTGTACTCAGATACAAATGACAATATCAGTAACTTTGAGGCACGTATGCACCGGCGCAGAGACGGACTGAGAAGCTGTCGGGGGCGCAGACCTTAACTCATTAGGAGGGCGCACTATCTCTAACATAAAGATACTTATTACGTATGCGTATTCTATGTAGATTAACTGGTTGATCAACAGTAGTAGATAAAGTTCTAATACAAAAATATCCTCGTAAACCATTTAAACGCTCAAACTGCAAGTTTCAAAACCACTGATAATTTTATTCGTTACATTCAAGAAAACAACTACAGCAAACATAAAGTGAGGATCTTGGAGATCAAGGGGTCTAACTGACTTTTGAAATAAAGTTTATTTATGCTCAGGAAATGGATTCTCCACAGTAAAATATATATAACCATGACGCTCTTTACTCATCGGTAGACCCTCGAGTGGACTGCGATGTGGTCCACCTTCTAGTTTGCATATTGTGCTGCGGAAAGTTCTTTTCTGAACATAAATAAACATTATTGGAAGAGTCTGTATAACTTATATCCCTTGTATTCTGGGGCCGTCCATTGACCCGTCTGAAATCAGTGAACTAAATACATTTTCAAGCTATCAGCAACCACGAATGAACTATGTAGTTTTTCATGATTTGTGATAAATTAGCAATTTTGGAAACAATAGTAGATAAAATCACATGAAAAGGTGATGTAAAAATGTGGTAATCTTCCTTTTTTGTGTGGCATCTGACATGCTATTTTCTTTTAAATTTTGCACGTAGTTGTTAACAGTTTAAATATGCAGTTATGGTAGTTCACTTTGGTTTCAGACAGCTTAATTGAATCACTGATTGGAAAAAGGGAATAAGTGCATCAGACCTAAGTTTTCAATAACGCTAAAAAACCTTCTAGAGGCGTTGTTTGTATTTGTTGCAAAAAGTGTATAATTGATTACTTGTAGCAAAAGAACTAACCAACACTAAGACAAGAAGAAGAATCTTGTATTGCAGAACTGCAATTGGTTAGATAAGCTTAAAAACGGAAAAAAATATTCCCTTTTTCCAATCAATTAGAGTTGGACGCAATTGTAATTGTGTGTAGGGTATGTAATGTGGGGATATAGAGAGCTATGATAGAGAGAGTTTATGATAGAGAGCTATGAAAATGTACATGTTGAATGCAATGTTGTACGTTAATCTTGGATATATGTATTCGAACTATCACGCATATTAGGCTTCTAACACTTTTATTGTCACCGTTCGTTTTTCTGTACAGCACATGTTATTCGTACAGCAAGAAAAGTAGTACAATAGACAACTGAACAAAATACGTAGCAAAATACCTTGTCACAGTAGAATGGGTTTACATAGGGTCTTATCCGTCTGCATCTTCGTCTTCTACAGTTTCTTGATAAGTGGTTTTCCATGAACAAATCATCCTATAAAACTGTTTGTATTGGTCAGGTATGTATTTGATGATTTGTGAAGAATCGTTGATCTTTTTCTGATTGATCGAGACTTGCCAATCGTATGCCTTTGACGTTGGCAGTGCAACGTTTGTGACATTACTTTTGAGTAATCGAAAAATATCAGTTCTTAGTCCATTGATAAACTTATGAGCCTGGACATAACCTGGAGATTCTGCTTCGTAAACAATGTCTCTATTTACTTACTTGGAATTTCACTGTTTTGTCCACAATGCTACCTGAAGATTTCTAAAGCGGTTACCACCAATGTTTAAAATCTAAGATTTCTTCATTGACAACTTCGTAAACCTGAAATGGAGGATCAGTATTTGTTGCATTCGTAATCATGTGGTTATACTGTGCTGGTAAATAAATGCGATTGTGTCGTTTGAGTTCTGGTTTGATTACAGCAAAATTTCGGTCACATGGTAAAAACTGTGACCTCTGACAGGCAAATATTGGTGTATAGTGGGAACCGTTATTATACGGTCAGGCTGAAAAGCATTCATGTCATTGAATGATTGCAGTTTTGACCACCACTTGTATCACTGAAAACATGTAAATCTGTAACTGATTGGGGCAAAAAGTTCTCCATAGATTGTGCAATGCAAAAAGAAGGCGAAGTATCGTAACGAAAGCAGAGGGCTCTGGTGGTTGTCTACTTACACACAGTCTCACAGTTGTGGTCGTGTCCTGTAGTGACTGTAAGAAGGAAATAAGAAACGTAGTTATTCCCTTTTTCTAATCAGCAAGAGATTTTGCCTTCTACATTGGTCACATAGAGTTGCCCAAACATTCCAATTTTCTACTCAACGATGCAACTATCTTAAAGGAACACATCTGCTATCTCAGGTTAAAATCGCAAAAAATTGTACTTATTCCCTTTTTCCAATCAGTGGTTCAATTACTATTGATAAAATGCCATATTGTACATATACATAACATTCAACTTTTATCGCTTTGATCTGTATACATAACAAGCAACAAGGACATTCTTACCTTACATCAGGAGTGTTTTCAATTCTGCACTATAATGACAGAGTTTGTTAGTTATGGCATCATTATTCACTTTACTTAATATATCCCTTTCACACTGCATTAACAGAAACTACTCAAGATTGTCTTGACCGAGATTCGCCCTTAGTCTACATTTAATTAGAAAAATAAACACACTGCTGAACAAGACTGCACTTATTTAACATAAAAACACATTTACACGTGACTTTTCGATCTTCTAGCCAAGATCCTCATCAGATGTACACTCTGAGGACCGAGGATCTCTGATGAGGATCTTAGCTAGAAGATCGAAAAGTCACGTGTAAATGTGTTTTTATATTAAATAAGTGCAGTCTTGTTCAGCAGTGTGTTTATTTTTCTAATTTTATTTGCAAGACGTATGACTATGATTGTGTGTCAGCTAGATTTAATAATCTTGAGTTTGGAAAAGGCTCGTTCACCACTTCTTGTATAGGAGGGATCGTAAGAAGGAATTTGTACATTTTAAAGAGCTCTGTATATCATAAGGAACACATGCGATATTTATATATAATTTTGAATGCACTCGTGAGGCAAGACGAAAGGTTTCTTTAATTTGATTTCCTGCATTGCTGGTTCAATATCGTCCCACTCTCTTTGTTTTTCATACTTACTAGTTAATTCTTCACTATCATACTCTGAACACCTCCTTGCGATACCTTGGCCCGAATCTCTGCAAATGATTTAGATCTTCGATAAGTTTCCCCTTTATCTATGCTGGGAATTAACTCACAAATGTTGTTCATTGCATTTGAGCGTAGTTCATCTTTTAAATTAGAAAATTGCCTTGGATCACGCCAAGTCTAGACATAGGTTTTTGAGTTTCGAAACCCAGTTGGTCATATTTTGATTGGTTTTGTCAAGGACAACATTGAAAACACACAATTTGAAGCTTTCCTCTTCTGTGTTCCCTATGATTTCATGATATGCCAATTCACCACTCATTTTCTTTACTTTAGGTACTCTTCTTTTCGGGAGCTATTTTTCAATCCAAAAATCTTCAAGTGAAGGACACTTTTATACTCTACACTAATCTTTCCTGACACTACTCTTACAAGTCTTTGCTGCCAGACTAATTTTATCAAATTTATTCCTTGCTTTATTTAAACCACACGTGTGTAGCGGAAATGAACCTCCAAGTTAGAGCATATTCCAGAGTCTTGATTTGAAGGTAATCGGAGAGCAGATTAGTAATTTGAAATATTAGTAAAAACATCATGGCCACTAAGCTTATTTCGTAGGAGACAATCTTCTTCAGCAATGATGCTCTTGCGAACTTTTTGATTGAATTCATTGGAGTTACCAATAAAGAAAAGTGTAACTACAAGTTCAAAGAAGACTGGCTCCGATATCCTCTCTCTAGCAGCTCTACCATTTGCCCAATAATGAAAACGACCAAATACACGTACAGTAGCATAACTTTTACTGTTCCACCTAACCGTTCCAATAACAACAAGACGTGCACTAGGGTTCTGTTGTATATACATATTAAGGCGCTTCTACGTCTATTTGAGAAATGTCTGTGTTTCCTATAGTAATACAAAGAAGAATATGGAGCTGGAAGCCATTGCGTCATATCACAAATCACACGGTTGAAAACATGGGCATAACACCACGTGTGGATATGGTTGGGAATCACATATACTGTGCCGAATTATCAAAATTGCCAGAAAGGTACTTCATAACTTTTATGTTTGAAAAGAAATGTTTTAACAAATATTTCTGATTTAGGCCTTCGCATCCGGGATAACAGTAGTGCTAACTTAAAATGTGCAGAACATCGATATACAACCAAATATGTAAAAATACACAAATTTGGGCCTGGAATCCAAATTAAATAGTTGAAAATGATACAATAACAGAGATAGAGTACTCACAGAGATAGGTTATTTTATCTCTGTGGATTCAATGTCCAGAAAAACGATCAAGTGACATTTCACTATTTTCGACCCAAAAGCCGTTTCCGGTAGGGGGCGTTAGACATTCATTGAGGAGGGCACATCGGCCCGCGGGCCGGAGGGTCAGTCCGACGCTGCACTGGCGTAACAATGGCCTTTTGCGTCTCTACGCAAATTCCCTAGTCGCGCCTCCTCACCCATCAAATAGACCCAATGCATGACCATTGTACGCGCGAAAACGGCCATAAATCGAAAATTATTAGTAAGATGGTATTGACTGTTTTTCTTTGTATATCTTGTAGTGTGTCTTTTAAAAGTAAACTGGACAGGGTGTCTTGTTCATTAAAAATATATTCATGTAAAATTCGGACTATTTTTGCAGTGGTAGTGTAAATAAACAGTAATGTATCCACCAGTATTACCTAAAGGATTTCAAATGAACACTGGCGAAGCGTACCATGAGGCTCTGAGGCCGGGCCTACCCTGTTTTCTACCATATATTTTCTTTAAATTTGCTTCCTTATAAAATAAAAGTCAATACTTCAACATTTCGTTTTTTTCGGTAACAAAATAGTAGGTTGGAAACACTTGGAGACCCCACCGTCTGAGCCTCACCAGCTCGCTAGACAAGCTTACGGGTTATGCTGCACAATGATATCGTATTAATACAGGAGGATTAATTTCTTAATCATACAGTGCTCTAACGTCGGCGATTTTCTAGTAATGCCAATATTTTGATACGCAAATGTAATAAAGAGCGAAGTGGGCAGGAATTTTTATTGTTGCCAAATTCGGAAATGAAGACCACAAAAAAGGGTTGAGTTTATATAATTTGCTTCTTTTTTTAATTAAAATCCTGAGCCGCCCCCTAATATACCGAAACGCCCTGCGCCCGTAGACAATGCCTATCCTGCCTACCCTATTGCTACTCCACTGTCTGTAAGAGTATTTTTTGATTTGAAGACACTTATAATGTTAGCACTGCCACGAGACAGGCAGAGTAGAGCTTTTATCATTTTACTCACCAGAGGAAATTTTGGTGAACCATATTCCCTCTTCAGTCCCATGAAAGAAGCCCAGTCACTGTCAGTACGTGAATAAATTATTTCATTTCCAGCTGGTTCATATTCGAAATTTCCACCCGTCAAAGTTGATAATCTGGAATGGCTACAGAACTGATGTGGTTTTGCTACAGTTCTGCTGTATCTGCAATTATTTTGTGATTTTCTTGTCTGAGACAGAGATGGAGTAGGTCAGTGGGTCAAGTTTTCTAAGTGGGTCAGTGGGTCGTGGGTCAACAGCATGTGACCCACTTTGACCCACCACCCACCGTGACCCACTGTGACCCACCACCCACCATGACCCACTGCGACCCACCACCCACCGTGACCCACCGACTCAGTCTGATCTACCGACCCACTCTGCTCACTGCATTGTAGACAATACCTTGTGAAGACTGCTAAATTTGTCTTCATTTTACTTTCAAGACCTTCATTCCCCTTCCTTTTCCATTTGTTTCTGTCTACTTACCTGAGGTGAGTATATCTAAGCAAGTGAAAAAAGAACTTCAGGCACTTTTGGATATTGATATTTGTAGTTGTAATAATAGCAATAGGGCTTATACTACTACTTGGCTTTCGAGACCTGTGAGTTTTTAGAGGAGCTAACTACTGGAAAAAATACATTTTTGAATCACTGTAATATATAAATTATTATATAAAAAAAATTGAATGTGACTGTGTGTGCCTGATCATGACGGTCAAATTGCAAAGTCAAATGAAATTACATTTGGTATATTGTTAGGCCTTAATCCACACTGGGATGTTATATTGCTTTCATTATAATGCATAATATCCTACGGAGGTAGTGAGGATCCGAATTTTTGCGGGAAAAAAAATGAGTATCTCGCAAGCCGTTAAACTCACGAAGCTGAAATTCAGTGGGTTCATTCCCGTTGTGCCTACAGACCCTCCAGCACTTTAAAGAAAATATTTTTAATTATCTTATCTCTAGGCAGAACGGTAATTCCCGTTGTGCCTACTTCCCGTTGTGCCTACTCTTTCGAGACGGGGAATTATGTGCAGGGAGGAATTTTTGTAGGGAATATTTCTTTAGTATTTCTAAAAGCTTCTGTAAAAACAACCACCACCTCTACAAGTTTCATCATACATGGAAAATTGGTTGACTCAGTTGCAAGAATGTTAGACATTGTATGTGAAACAAACATTAAAAAAAAAAAAAAAAAAAAAAAAAAAAAAAAAAAAAAAAAAGATCTAATATCAAGCAATTTCAGAACAAAATTTTATTTGGGTTTCCAGTAGTTTACCTCCAGCATGCTAAGACTTGCAGTACTAAAAAATGCCACAGTTCACATCCCCAAGACATGTCTGGCCAACTATTAAACAAACAACGCAAGAGGATGCATAAGGCGGCCTTTAAAAAGAGTGTTTGTCTCCATCATATCTCTTTCCTCGAATTGATTGATTCAGTTGCCAGTAACCCGTTTGACATTGTATCTGAAACGAACACGAAACAGACTTACTTCGGGCTAATATCAATTCATTTCACAACCGAATTTTAATCGGTTTTCCAGTAGTTTATCTCCAGCATACTAAGGCTTGCAGTACTAAAAAGTGCCACAATTCACATCCTCAAGACATGTTCGGCCATACATTAAACAAACAATGCAAGAGGATGCATAAGGCGGCCCTTTTGAAAAAAAAGAGCCTTTGTCTTTTACATCACTGCTCCTTCTTTGGCATTACCTTAACAGGTAATTTGTCTTCTAACACGATTCTATACTACATGCAATGTTACATATACTTATATTGTCAATGTAAATACTAACATATCGTCAATGTTAATACCATATATCGTTAATATAGCCAATATATTTAAAACATCTCACCATCACTGTTCTAAATGCAAACAGTATGCAACTGCATCTGTGTAAGCCACCAAGTCTATTACATGTGATTCCAGACGTGCCTTCAATGATTTTATTTTTTGTTCAATTCAATAAAATAACTACTCATTTAAAAAGAAAATTTAGTCTTACCTGTAAACTTTTGGAACTGCATCTACAGGATTCTCGGACACTTTACACTTCATCCTGTCTATTAAGCATCTTGCTTCAATTTTGCTCCTTTCTGTTTCATGAGAGTGTACTCCACTCTTTGATAAAACATCGTCACCCAAAACAACAACTGTCGCTTTGCACCCACGTGTACATTTCCAATATGTCTTTTCTTTACTACGTCTATTAATCCGGTATAAGAACCCTTCGTACGCGAGCACTTTCCCCCCGTATTTCGAACTGACAAATTCTGCCATTCTGTGCTGCTTACTATTCCTATTGATACTTATAAAGTGACAGATTAAAAATTTGAATTGAATTTTATACAGATTACTGTCTCGATCTCAGAACTTTCATTTTTCGAAGCCGTCAGGTGTTCTGAACGCTGATTGGCTACCGGTGAACACAGTAGCCAATCACCTTCAAGAGTACCAAACTGAAACAAAATCTTATAAATCCCTTTCCCTCCCCGATTATCTGACCTTTTGATTTGAGTTGAAACTCTACAAAAACATTCAATTATGATATTTGTATTTTGTATTCCTGCTATTTACATTGACAATATAAATATGAAAATAGAAGTATGTATGATATTATGGCATATAGTATAGAATCACGTATAGAAGACAAATCAGCTGATAAGGTGATGCCGAAAAAGTAATTTTAATGTAGGAGACTAAGACCCTTTCTTAAGGGCCCCCTTATGCATCATGTTGCATTAGCCCTATTTGTTTAATATATGGCCATCAAACATGTCTTAAGGATGTGAACTGTGGCACATTTTACGTGCTATGAGTCGTAGCACGTTGGAGATGAAATACTGGAAAACCGAATAAATTTTTTTTGTGAAATGACTTGATATTAGACCGAAATAAGTTTATTTTCTTGTAACTGAATCAATTAATTTTCCATTTCTCTGTAAGTATTAAAAAAACACATCTCTACTAAAGTAGACGTGAATAACGCTGCTAATAACAAAACTGTACCTAGAAAAAATCCCTAGAAAAGATCCCTCCCTGCACAGAATTCCCCGTCTCGAAAGAGTAGGCAGAACGGAAAGTAGGCACAACGGGAATTACCGTTCTGCCTACAGATAAGATCATTAAAAATATTTTCTACAAAGTGCTGGAGGGCCTGTAGGCATAACGGGAAGTAGGCACAACGGGAAGACACCATTCAGTGTATTAACTCTTTATTGAAAATAAACAGAATATGTCCTAGCTTTTTAAAATTCTCCTTTATGGGGGGGAGGGGGAGGGAGCATTTTCTATACACTTGATTTCTAAGCTGTACTGTACTAGGAAGAAATAGGGCTCAGATTAAATTATGGGTCATTGATAGTGGGCGTATCATAAACACATCGAATCAAGCATAGAACTCACGTATTGTAATGGATTATAGCGAACAACTTCCTTAATATTCATAAAAGTTTAAGCTCTCAATTTTTAGGAAGTCCAGTGCTTGTAGTCTTATTAACACACACACACACACACACACACACACACACACACACATATATCTATATATATATATATATATATATATATATATATATATAGTGAAACCTCTCTAAAGCGGACAGCCGTGGGGAATCAAAAATTGTCCGCTATAGAGAGGTGTCCGTCTTAGAGGTAATTTATCAAACCGTTCTATGACTGTGGGCATGTCGATATCTGCGGATTTTCCACAAATCGCTTTGAAAGAAATTTTGTCTAATCCGAAACTTCTCTAACCACTCGTTCGAGACCTTGAAATCTGAAACATTCATTTCTGTTGCTACCTCTAAATTCTTAGCTTTTAGCATCGACTCTAACACAGGATTTTTTTTTTCATTCCGCACTCTATAAAAACATTCACTTGCACACCAACTTTGTTCAAAGTAATGAGACACAATTTTCATTGTCATTTTCACACCACAACTTTATTAACTTGTCTAGGTTTTATATGATCTCAGGTGCTTGAGTTTTACCGATACAAAAATTTTCAGCTATCCTTCGCAGACCTCAGTATTCTTCGAAAATTCAATCAATTCGATTTTAACATTAGCGCTTCTCGTGGCATTTCGAAAGCTCACAACAACTTACACCTTATTGCTTCCGTCTACAAATAGAGGCACTAAGACAATATGCGAATACGTGAACAAAAATTACCACACATGTCTTCTGCTTGATTCCAGCAAAACAGTAAAATGACGTGTCATCCCAAATGGCAGGCAACTGTCAATCACTTGATTCTAAAACAGGTTGGGTGGAAGTGGAATGCAAGCAAAGGATATGAAGGTGTTGTTAAACAAAGACGCTTCATCTGAGTTTCTGAACAGCCAGTTGACAAGGCAAAATGTTATTACAATGTTTCCTTGGTGATATATGTATGCATTTCTGAAAATGTATTTTTTCTGTATTTTTCAACTTGTTTCTAGAGAAAGTGTCCGTAATATGGAGGTAAATAATACCTATAAGAGACAGAAAAGACTGTCCGTGTCCGTACTAGAGAGTGTCCGCTTTAGAGAGGTTTGTCAACATGGTTTTTCCTATTACAGTGTTTGGGGATTACAAAATATGTCCGTTATGAGAGGTGTCCGCTTTATAGAGGTGTCCGTTAGTAGAGGTTTCACTGTATATATATATATATATAAGCATGAGGCTTGTTTTGTAGAAGCTATATTGAAACTGGGGATTAATGAACAACTTATATTTTTAATTCCACACATGCCATTTTATGTATGTTACTACTGTTAGAAAATGAAAGATAGTAAATACTACAAGAATATGCTATGACATTTAAAGAAATATTTGCTTTTGCAGCTTCCCGAAACACGGTCTTTCCATTAGGTTCAGTTTTCACTTTCTTGGAACACATCAAGACTCAACACTTAGCAGGGGTGCCCATCCCCCCCAAAGCTGATGGCGCACTCCCCCCCAAAACTAATAATCTCTTCCCTCCTCAAAACTCAAGTCCTCTAAAAACAATTGCCCTGTGTAGCAGTAGTTTTTATAGTACTAGTAATTGTTATTTTTTTTGTTGTTTTTATTTCCTGTAGTAGTATTATAGAATGCTTGTAGTAGTAGTAGGGGCAGTAGTAATTATAAAAATGGCATTACTTTTATTGGTAGTCTTGAAGTGTACAATACTAAATATGTTCTATAAGGATATTGAAGGGTATAAAAACTTCTACACACTGTGTATGGCACAGGTATTCTTTTTTTTTTTTTTAACAATTAGTGGTATTATTTTTTTTCTCTACAAAATATTGATATAATTCCCTTGTACATGAAAAGTAAGACGCAAGTTACAAGTTATTGAGTTTGATACCAAAAGAAAATGTTATCCTCGAAATTAGCCTACAAAAAGAAGTGATATCCAACAAAAAACATTCCTGTAAAAGAGCCAAGTACGAGTGGCCTTAAAAAGAATTGAAATCGCAAAAATAGGCGCCAAGTTCTGGTGGACAACAGTTCCAAACACTCACTGGCTCACTTCAAATTTATATTTGAAACTTGGCTGTTGTCTGTATGGTTTCCACTAGTTCACAATTATGTCAAACTACTTTATAATTTTCAACAGACAACATAGGCAAGTTTCAAATCTAAATTTGAAAGTGATTCCTTGAGTGTTTGTAACTGTTGTTCACCAGAACTTGGCGCTCATTTTTGTGATTTCACTTCTTTTTAATTAAGTGGAAAATGTAATCGCACAAACAGAAAACTATACAAAATATTATCATTAATTAGTTTATTATACATCATGTAGCAATTGAACAGCATTACTTATTAAGTGTCGTACATGGTATAAATAAGAAATAAAATGGGTAAATTACCTACACAAAGCGATAAACCGAACAGCCCATCTTTTCATATAGCAACTTGCGCGGTACTTCATTCATAGAGTCTAAGCAGGGGGTAGGGGGATTCATTCTCGAGATTAAAAAAAATCGCATCGTGTTCCAATGTTATTCTGACGACAGCAAAATTACTTATTCGACATTAGAGTAAAATTCTTCCCCAACTTTTTTTCTCGATGGCACAACTTGCGCCATTCATCCCTCCTGTGAGGGCCCTTCTCTCTTAAAACGAACCAACCTTTCCTTTCATACGGCTACTTGCACGGTACTTCATTCATAGAGTATCGAAGCAGGGGGTACGGGGGTTCACCCAGGAAAATTTTTGAAAATTAGCTTCTCAAAATCGTGTTTTAATGCTATTCTGACAGTAAAATTGCTAGTTCGAAAGTAGAGTAAAATCCCCCCCAAAATTTTTCTCACTGGCGCAGCTTGCGCCATATATCCCCCCTGTGGGCGGCCCTGACACTTAGAAATATTCCACAGTCCAGTTATACAAAATAATCCTAAAACCTAGAATTATGTTGAATTCACTAAATTTAATTGTATATACAGTCGTACACACCTAAACACACCACTGCAAAACAATGGAAAAGGTAGAAGTTGTTTCTTATTACTCTCTTTCTAATCATTATTCCTTACTATTAGAAAGAAGTAAAGACATTTTAGGAACTGTAAATTTTTGTGCAATTAAAGAATAACTTGTGAGAGACTTTTCTTGTTTTGGGAAATATTCTCTCAATTAGTTTCAAAGCGGCTGACTAACATATCGAGTCCTTGTAAGAAGAAATGAAAGTACGCTGGAATTGTTGTCCTCCAATAGATTAATTTTGGGGTTGTTTTCTGGGGAAATTCAAACGCAATTCCTTGCAGCTTTCTTAACTCCACAGGAAGACAACCAATAAGTACTTACGCAACGGCAAATATATGGCACCATTTTTTTCTATGAACCAGTAATACATACAAAAACTTTACATTTCCAAATGAAACTATATACATTATGGATGACTTCAAAAAAGTAAAGGGGGGACAAACTACCCCCCTTTGCCCCCCATGGGCTACACTATTGTAGTTCTCAGATGCAAAGAAACTGGATCAAAAGATTGCGATCTTGGACAAGAATTGGTTTTTGGATCTGGGGCCACAAAATTTTTGAACAAACCCTAAATCGCGTTTTCGTATTTTTTACGGAACAATTACATCATACTGATTTAAGTGATAGCTTGGGTTTGGCTACACTATAGTAGTTCTCCAGATATAAGGCCTACAAGAAATTTTTTGATTGAAATATATATTGGATCTTTCGATGCATTTTTGGATCAGTGGCTACAAAATTTTTAAACGGACCCTAAATCGAGCTTTCGTGCTTTTTACGGAATAAGCCCATCATACTGAGTTAAGTGATAGCCTGGGTTTGGCTACACTATATGTAGTTCTCCAGATATAGGGTGTACAAGAAATTTTTTTTTTTTGATATATATTGGATTTTTTGATGCATTTTTGGATGAGGGCCACAAAATTTTTGAACTGCCCCTAAATTGTTTTCGTATATATATATATATATATATATATATATATATATATATATATATATATATATATATATATATATATATATATATACGGAATAAGCACATCATACTGAATTAAGTGATAGTTTGTGTTTGGCTACACTATATATAGTTCTCCAATAAGGCCTTCAAGAAAATTTTTGCTTGAAATATACTGGATCTTTTGATTAAAAAAAAGTTTATGCTTTGAACTCTAGAAAAACTACGATACTGTATAGGTCAAAGTATTGTTTATTTGAAATAAGACAAAATTAATTTGAGCTGTGGAATTTAACTTTATTTGGCTCTCAATTCTGTAAGTACAGAGATAATTTTTTTTAAAAAAACATTTCCCCTGTCTCACACGCCATGATCAGTGATACATTACAATTCTTTACTTTCTCCCTAATTTACATACTCTCTCTGTTTAAAAAAAAAAAAACACTATTTATAATCAATTAACAAATTAAGCAACATTTCAGCTTGCCTTTGGTGTCAAGAAAATAAAAGTAAAAAAGTGGAAGATATAACAATACCTCCACTTACAAATACTACCTGATTTTTTTAATATATATATTTCTTGTAATACAAGATATCTAAAACACTTATTAAATACTGACTTAGTTCTTCCTTTGAGTGCGCATGAAGTTCATTATTTTGATATTTTTTAAAAAATAAACACGGTACTAATATATTTTCAAAAAAGTTCATTATTATACAACACGTATAATATTTACGATGGGATGACAATATTTCTGCGATTTCTTCTTTTCTTTAAAAAAAAAAAAAAAAAAAAAAAAAAAAAAAAACTTCAGCACACGCACACACAAACATTCTTTTGGTACAGCATTCTTTGAAATCAAATGCATTAAAGAAACAATATTTATAATAATAATAATAATAATATAGTAATAGAAGTAAACTTCTCAACGGCTTAACACAGCCTGCTAGAGAACATTTGTTTGTTTGTTTGTTTGTTGAAAAATGACTCTATAATGTAACCAGAACAGTATTTGTTAAAAAAAAAAAAACATTCAGATCTCATTTAAGACAATTTAGCATAGATTTAAATAACATATTTTTTTTAAAAAAACAATTGTATTTACACGTTTAAAAAAATATGGTTTATGAGACATCTTTTTATCATTTGCAATCATTTTTTTGTCATGAAGAAATTAATAATGTACATATGTATGTATATAAATATATTTATATATATGTAATTGCTTCCGAAGCAATTACGTATTCGTAATTTTCGGTTCTTTTTGATTTTCTTGTTTTCAAAAATAGTAATAAAAGCCAATACTAATAGTATTTGTTTACGATTACTTTGTCTCCTTTTTGTAACAGTCACACTGACCTTCAAATCCCAATAAAATAGCGTTCACTCCTTTACAAAATGTGCAAGAAACTTTTTGTGCATATTATTATCTACATTTTTTTTTTAAATATACTAACAAAAAAGAGAGGGGACAATTGATTGTCTGTTGTGGAGGGACTCTGGGACAATTCTTAATACGTATATATATGAGACACACAGGCACCATTCTGTTCTTTTTCTAGTTTTGTCATTGAGCACAAGATTTTTTTTTATATATAAATTATGAAGTGACGACTCTCTATGTATCATGAAAGTGATTGTGTATTGTTCTTTTTTTAATGTTTATGTGAACTCTGAATGTGTGTATGTGTATAAAAGTGATAATTAGAAAAGACAATGGTATTTTTTTAAAATTCATATAAATATCCTTTGAAATTCATATAAATATATGAGTCCTTGCTAATGATCAGTTTTGATTGCTCAATTTTTATGATACTTAAAAGAGGCCTAATTACTGCGAAATTAAAATACCGATAATTTTACAGTAAGTATGTGATATCTTCAAATAGATAGAAGATAATCGAAATGTGGAACAAGAGCTCGCTAGACAATATTGTTTTGCATGAGGTACCGTTATCATGAGTCACCTAGTAGCTTTCCATTTGCAGCCATTTAGAAACGTGAAAGTAAATATCGATTTTCTAAATGGCTGAAAATCGAAAGCAGTTAAGTCGTGATAACGGTATCACATGTAAAATAATATTGTCTAGTAAGTTCTTGTTCCACTTTTCGGTTATCTTTTATCTATTTGAAGATATCACATAATTACTGTAAAAATTAGCCGTATTATAATTTCGTCGTGATGGGGCCTCTTAAATAATTAACTAAAACAAGATTGTTTGTTTCTTTGAAGGATATAATAAATATAAAAAGAGAGGGAAAATATATACTCTGATGCAACAATTGTAAAAATGGGAGGGTGGAGAATTAAAATGTAATTACAGTCAACATTTACAAAACGCTTGCCTGTCTGGATCGATTCTTGGAAAAAGTATTTATAATATATATAAAATATTGAAATTTTGCTTTTCTTCAGAAAGGAAAAAAAAGTACACAGAACACCTGGTACTGCTATAATACCAGTGGGGAAAAACGAAATAGTTAAAAGTTCAAAATACATCAACTATACCATGACACTGCAATATACATTTGGTACAGATAACTTACAGCTTAAATACAATGACATGAGAAAGAGATGACTCTTATAAAATTCTTTCAAATATTATATTATATATAATATATATATATATAACTTCTCTATACTTCTTTTATGATGTTCCACAGGTTCTCAGGTGATTTCATTATATCTCTCTTTTAAATATTTACAAGGCACTTGAATATAAATATTGTTTTAACTATATATTTGTGACATTATCGGTTTTTAATTAAATATTTTTTTCTGCACAAATATCTTTTTTTTTATTATTGTATATATATATATATAGTATAAAATGAGGCGGTTGCTTTCATTTTTTGTTTCTTTCTCTTGAAATTGTTCTTGATATAAAGTTGTGGAAAAATACACGAGATCTCTACACTGAAAAACATCTAGGACAACATCCGCTCCCAAACACAACAGCAAAAACATGCTAGGAGAGAGACAGAGAGATATAGAAATAGAGAAATAATAATAATAATAATAATTATAACAAACTCTCAAAAGGTTTTTAAAACAGAGAGCACCACCGTTTGAGGTCAATAGAATATTTCTTTCTTTATTCACCTGGGCTTGCCGTTTGATATCGTCCACACCACATACACACAACCAGCAAAATATTCAAAACAGATTTTTTTTACTTATTTATATATTTATATATATAGAAACAACACCCTGTCCTTGCCTCAGTAGGTTGTCCCGTTTTTATATCATTTTTTTTTATTTGTTTACTTCCCACGATACACCATGAAAGCAGCGCTTTCCCCAGGCAATGAAAACAAGGTATATATGTACTTGCTACATACATATATACACAATTAGCAGAATTTTTTTTCCATCACTCTTGTAACCGCGAGAAGACTTATCTCTTAAAACGAGATAATGCCCTTTGGGTAGAACTTATTATTACAATCAATTTGTTTTTTAAAAAACTATTATACTGTATATGTACATATTCAAAGTATTTATAGCATATCCTCTGCTTCTTCATGTGTTGTCATTCAAACAATTGGGACTAAACTTTGTTGAATTAAAGGGAAAAAAATGACTTAGTTGTCTGGAATATTCCAGCTCTATTCACATAATTCAATCGTCTTCCTTTTTCTCAGGTTTCAGGTCCACCATAGCATGTAACTCCTCAGGAGTATATCTGCAAGAAAATATATACACAAAATATTACTAACTTTTAGTATGGAAGTTACAATTGTTAGGTAATACAATAGGTTAATTTTATGGATTACAATTGTTAGGTAATAATTGAAAAATTGGACATTTATTAAAAGAAAATTATTACAATTATTATGAAACATAATTGAACCATATGACAAGGATTGTTATTGAGTATTTCTTAATTAATTTATGTAAACTGGATTTACTCTGCAAACAGTTTCCTTTTTAATGGAGACTGTTTCGATATTAACTAATATCTTCCTCAGTCCAGATTACATGCAAAATCTATTGTGCTTTATTGTAATATGTATTAAACTAGTGATGTATAAATAAGTTTAACAACAATATACAGTTTTCCTTCGTTAGAGATGGAACCTATACTATTCTATACTATATAATAAACTTATAATGTATAAATAAGTTTAGTATTAGCAAACAATATAAATTTGTCTTTCATTAAAGTGTCTATATATGTTTTGACGGCCTCTGCATGTTGAATGTGTCTTTATTAACCCATGCACACATAGACGGGTTTTGAGCCTCAGATTATGCCCATAAAAATATTGGAGGGACGATTTCTCATTGCAAATGGCACACAATCAAATTGGAGATTGTCAATGTTGGAGGAGAAAAGTAAATTTATGGTAGCAGAACGGTAATTTTGGTGTAGAATGGTAAATTTGGAGGTTGCCCCAAGCCTTCCGGGGATGGGCTCGTCCGTCTCTGTTCTAACATTTCCTAGAAAATACTGTTCGTTTTATTGTTACGAAAAAAAGAAAAAAATCGGCTACTTCTGAAAAATGGGCTCTTGGCTTATGCAATTCTTTCCAAACAATTACTGTCTATTAATAAAGAAGAAATCTAAATTATATTCGGCATTTATTTACATTCATCAAACGAAAAGCGAGAAGTGCATTAAAGCGTATATGTAGGTTCGCTTCGCAACATTACTGGTTCACACACATATCTCATCGAAAGTTACACACAATAGTAAGGATTAATAACGTTTTGCACATAATTTTATCTGTTGGTCGATAATGCAACAATGCTAAACAAATATTGAAAAGATTGGACTCAGTTAAGCACCTGGCGAGTTCAATCTTTTTAAACATTCAATGTACATCCTTATCAGATCATTAAGTAATGTTAAACAAAATTAAGAAAGTTGTAGAGCAACGTTTATGTACGTACATGCACTGCCTCCTGCAGACGCGATTAAGAGAATCCTGTGTTAAAATCTAATAAAATAACCACTAACGAAATATAAATAGTATATATTTTCTCATGTTTAGCTACAATTTTCGGTAACCAATCTTTTACCACATTTTCCCTTGACTTACAAGATTTATTTTACATTATTTCTGCAATATTTATGGATATTTTCCTTTAACATTACGCACATGTATAGATAAAAACAGCTAATCAATGCTCTGGACCTAGGGAAAATGACCCCCGTGTGCTTAAGTGACAATTTTCTACATTAGAAGCCCTTGGCCAATGAAATAGAACGAAGAGGCGTATTTAACACTTCCATTAGTGGGAAAAAAAAAAAAAAAAAAAAAAAAAAAATTGTCTACCTCAATCAGCAAGGTTCCGGGTTTAATGTGCTATTTTCAACATTTATTTTATTTTATTTATTTATTTATTTATTTATTTTTCGTTTTGAGGATAATACATCGTACTTGAACAAGAAAATAAAGCGGAAAGATTGCTTTTGGCTTCGTGCTTACTTTAGTAGTCTGCAGCTATTCATGTTTGTCCATAATGAATTATCAGCGTAAGAAATAAGACAGTTTCGCTTTGAGGAATGTAAACAAATCGATCATTGATGACCTTAAAAACATTTCACTTACGTCAAAATTTTAGATTCCTAGATAAATTTTGGATTTTTCAAGCTTTTTCCTCTCCTCTAGAGCTTGTTCACGTAGTATAAAAATTGATGCAAAAGAAATGTTTTCACCAACAAACAAATAATACGGGATAAATTCCGGTAGACAGCAGTGCAGAGACACTTTGTCATGTGTATTGCTGCAGTTCACTTGCTAAGTGATGCTGTGAAATGGTGAGGTCTGATTGTGCGATGAAGGAATAAAGGACAACATATTTCAACGTTGCTCTTTTTCGGTGAGTCCATTCTTTTATATTTTTATAGTATTTTTATCCTTTGCGAACAAGATTACATTGCCGAAAGCTTGACAAGTAAGAATTAGAACAAAAAAACTGAAATAACTGAGAAAATTATTAACATTTCTGGCGTTTCTGCACACCATTTGTTCTCAACGACACCTTGAACACAAAGCTTTAAGTACAAACTAAATACAACTTTCTTACAAGACTGTCTATAATTTTTATTATAAATTAACTTTAGAAATGTTACTATAAATTAACTTTAGAAACTTTTATTAGAAATGTTACAGTTTCGGAAGTATATCACTTCCTTCTTCAGACTACGTACTACTCCAACTGTAATCATAAATAATATTACATCATTTGTAATCTCTGCCAATTCTAGACATAACAAATGATGTAATATTATTTATGATTACAGTTGGAGTAGTACGTAGTCTGAAGCAGGAAGTGATATACTTCCGAAACTGTAACATTTCTAGTTAATTTATAATAAAGAATATAGACAGCCTTGTAAGAAAGTTGTATTTAATTTGTGTTTAAGATGGACACAAGGCCTTTTTATCATAATAAATATAACTTTAAGTATATCAAAAGCAGAGACTTACCCTAGAAGAGACTGGAGGTCACATACAAATCGATAGACATATCTTTTCCCAGCAGTCTTGTGAATGATATTTTTGTCATAATAGTATCGAAGCCCTCGACTCAACTTCTCGTAGTTCATCTTAGGCTTATTCTTGCGGATGCCCCATCGCCTGGCCACTTCGTCGGGGTCCGTGAGCTTGAACTCCCAGCCGTCGCCTGTCCACGAGATGAAGCCCTGGCAAGACTTGTCGGTGAGTAGCTCCAGCAGAAACTGCCACAACTGGATGGGTCCTGAGCCTGTAAAACATGGTCCACCACCTACGATTGGTTAGACTGAAGTTCTATACAACCAATGACAATGCTACTTAAAACAATATTTTGTTTTATTTGCACAATAAACATCATAAATGGATCTTATACTGCTCTGAGAAATCTTTACAGTGTTTTAGTACTATCATTATTCCTAGCAACGCTCTTAATTTTAATCAGTTATTTTATGACATTAAGCAGCTAGAGTTACAATAAAGGAAACTCATTATCATTATTCCTAGCAACGGTCTTAATTTTAATCAGTTATTTCATGACATTAAGCAGCTAGAGTTACAATAAAGGAAACTCATTAATGTTAATCAAGCAAAACTTTTAAAGTTTGCTACCTCTCTTTAATTTGAACATGTTATTTAAGGAAAAACGATTCAAGTGGAGTATTGTAATATACGTAGCAAGAATGTAGACATACGAAGAAAGCAAAGAAAAATCGATAGAAGCTTTTAAAATGTGGCTGAGAAGAACGTGAACAAAATTAACTGGGACGAACGAAAAAAAGCAGTAAGAAAGTGTTAGAAAGAGTAGTGGAGTTATTGGAGATAATAAAGAAGAGGAAAAAGAAACTGCTCAGGATATCGCATAAAAAGAAATGTTATTGTAAAGAACGTAGTAAGGAGGGTATGGTAGAAGAAAAAGGAAGGAGAAATAAAGTGTTGCAGGATATAGTGGAAGAGAAATAGAGTGCTGGAGAATATAGCGGAAGGAAAAATGAGAAGAAATAGTATAATGCTAGAGGGTATGGAAGAAGAAAAAGGAGGATAAATAGATGCTGGAACGTGTAGTGGAGGAAAAAAGAAGGATAAATAGATGCTGGAACGTGTAGTGGAGGAAAAAAGAAGGATAAATAGAGTGCTTGAGAGTGTGGTGAAGGAAAAATGAAAATAAAAAGAATCCTGGGGGTGGTAGAAACAAGGAGGAGAAATAGAGCTGGAGAGTATGGAGAAGAAGGGATAAATAGAGTGCTCGGAAGTATGATGAACAAAAATATCAGGATAAATAGAATGCTGGGGAAGTGTGGTGAAAAAAGAAGCAGATGTTGGTGAACATGGTGAAAGAAAAGGATTGAGGAATAGCGCTGGACGGCATCAAGAAAAAGGATAGGAATATTGCTGGAGGGTATGATGGAAGGAAAAGTAGGAGAAATACAGTGTTGGAGAATATGATGGAAGAAACAGCTGAGAAATAGAGTACTGGAGCGTGTAGTGGAAGAAACAAGGACGAGAAATAGAGTGCTGGAGGGTATGTGAAGAAAAAAATAGAATAAATAAAATGAGGGTGTGTAATGGAAGAAAAGAGGAGGATGAATAGAGTGCTGGAGAATATGGTGTAAGAAAATGTTTGAGAAGTAGTGCTGGACGGTAAGGTGGAAGAAAAAGGATGAGAAATAGCGCTGGAGAGTACGCAGGAAGAAAAAGAAGATAAATAATGCTGAAGGGTATGGTTGAATAAAAGGAAACAATGCTGGAGGATATGGTAGACGCAAATAGGAGAAGAAATAGTGGGATGGAGGGTATGAAGTTAGACTTGTTACATGTCCTACGTGAAAATGAAAAAAAATAGCCAAGTGTAGTGCATTAGAAAATTTTGAATCTACGGCTTATTATTATTATTATTATTATTATTATTATTATTATTATTATTATTATTATTATTATTATTATCTAAGAGCAATACTAACATTTATTTTTCCTGAATGACAATGCGAAAACTACATACATATATTATGTCTAATTAGTTATTAGAACAGGCATATCTCTTCTGTCAACATCCTATAAAATACTTTCAATTATTCTGTTAGCAAGATTGACCCCATACGCAGATGAAATTATTGGAGATTATCAGTGCGGATTTAGACGAAATCGATCAACTATCGACCAAATATTTACCATTCGCCAAATACTCGAAAAGAAGTGGGAATACAATACCCCGGTACATCAACTATTTATTGATTTTAGAAAGGCTTACGACTCGGTTAGGAGAGAAACATTATACAACGTTCTTACAGAACTTGGAATACCGAGAAAGCTAATTAGATTAATTAAGATATGTGTAAGTGAATCCCAAAGTAAAGTCCGGATAGGAAAATTTTTGTCCACGAGCTTCCACGTCGAAAATGGCCTGAAACAAGGAGATGCGTTGTCGCCATTATTATTTAACTTTGTGCTGGAATGCGCCATAAGGAAAATCAAAGATAGCAACCAGGGCCTAAAGTTGAACGGCATTCACCAGGTTATGGCATATGCTGATGATGTAAATTTAATAGGGGATGATAGGAGAACAGTAGAAATAAATGCAGAGATATTATTAAACGCTTGCAGGGACATGGGTTTAGAAGTAAATGCAGAGAAAACTAAATACATGGAAGTGCGTCGGGACCGTAATACGGCAAATTGTGGAGGCGTTAAAATATTAAATAATACTTTTGATAAAGTGGATACTTTCAAATATTTAGGATCAATATTAACAGACGAAAATCATATTCACGAAGAAATTAAATGTCGACTAAAAGTAGGGAATTCGTGTTACTATTCGGTTCAAAATCTCTTGTCGTCGCGAAGTCTGTCGAGGAATCTGAAGCTTAAAATATATAAAACGATAATCATGCCTGTTGTTCTGTATGGTTGTGAAACATGGTCGCTTACTCTGAGGGAAGAACATAGACTGAAAGTATTTGAGAACAGGATCCTGAGAAGAATATTCGGACCCAAGAGGAACGAGAATGGAGAATGGCGGAAACTTCATAACGAGGAACTACATAGTTTATACGGTTTACCCAACATTGTTAGGGTCGTCAAGTCTAGGAGGCTTAGGTGGGCGGGTCATGTAGCTAGAATGGATGAAAGTAGAGACGCTTTCAAAGTCTTGACTGGAAGACCCATAGGAAAACGACCATTAGGAAGACCTAGGCGCAGATGGGAGGATAATATTATGATGGATCTCGCAGAGATAGGAATACAAAGCAGAAACTGGATGCAATTAGCTAAGGATAGAAGTCAGTGGAGAGCTTTTGTGAACGCGGCACTGAACCTCCGGGTTCCATAGGCCATAGAGTTAGTTAGTTAGTTAGTTTAGTTATTAGAACTATCTGAAGAGCTATACTTGATTCGAACCGTATTAGAACTGAAAATAACTACAGATGTTTAGCTTTCGCTTGTATAATCCATGTATTTATCTATTTCACCAAATATCTTTGAATTTGAATAGGTAGCATAGATTAAATTAATATACGCAGAAATTTCTCTTTAGATATAAAGGAATAAGCCGAACATAACGATATTATAGTATTGGCAAGTTCGAGAACATAGACTTGTAGTTGTAAAAGACGAAGAAATATTCTATGAGAAGGTAACATTCAATTTTGGCAATATTTCAATAGACCCCGTATTTAAAAAATAAAATTAAATTAAAAAAAAACTCAAATTTAAACTCAATCAAAGTCGTAAGCTATGGCTACATTCAAACGACTTCTTTACTCATAAGAAGATAATTACTTACATCGAAACGAATTAGGCCTGCTATACACTATAGGATAGATCCTAGGAAATCTCTTACGATTTTTCCTAGAATCAAAATCCTCAACGTGTATGGCATCAGATCGCATGTCATTTCCTATGTTCTGAACGATCCTATGAGATTTCTCGTGTTTAGAGCACGCTCTATTTCGGAAAGAAAATTCGTAAGATTTCGATTTAAGTAACATCAGGTGAGAGAAAGTGAAAACAAATTTGTTTTGTATGTGAGTGAAAGAGCAAAAATACTCGACAAAATGAAGAGTAGTGAAGGGACTGATGAGATATGTTTTGCTAATTTATCTAATTTTTATGCTTTTTTTAAAGAGGTGTGCAATTTAACAATATAGAGCCTGATATCAATAACAGTAGAATGTGCAGTGAAGTTACGTGTATGGCACAAAAGGGTAGAATTTCCTATGAGGTATGTCGTAACATTTTCCTCAGATATTTCCCAGGCTTTGTCTCATAGTGTATAGCAGGCCTTACAGTATTCAAGGATTTTCTTTAAAAAAATAAAACACTACACAGAAAAATGTATACTGTGGTGAGGCATCAATGCAAATTATAGTACGTATACAACCAACACACCATTTTCAAAGCTGAACGGAAAACGTATAACCGAAACACATAACGTATAACCGATCTTTAACATATGATCCTTGATTTTGATATTGTATGGTTCAAAAAGAACATTCAAGAGGCAAGTATTTGTAGTTTCTTAAATACAGATAAAAAATCTAAAATAAAGGGAATCTTGGGAGAATTCAAACTATTTTAAAGAAAGTAACATATATAACAACAGATAAAACAAATGCAATCAGAAATCGTACCGCAATTTTGTCCAGTTTTGTTAAGACCTGTGAAAAATACGAAAGGCCTTTAGTAGAATAAGAAAAGATAAGTAATACTACTTGGGACATTATTTAGTTAAAAATAATTAATTAATATATAATGGATTGTTTGTTGGGGAAATGGATTAAAAATAAGACATAATATAATCAGTTGTAACCAGGAGCGCACTCAAAATATTTTCTTGGGAGAGATCCAAAAGTTGAGGGAGAGTCCAATACTACAAAACACTACGTCGTGTAGTATTGAATCAGTGTTATTCTGCATCCGAAATGACGATAATTAAATTGTTAAGTGCTGCCATCTATATTCCCAGAAAAACAATAGAACTAGATTGTTTTTTATAAGGAAAGAATGCGTACAGACGAAGTGTAAGATCAAAAGCATTAGGATTTCTCTGCTCAACAAATATAGTTTTATTTTAAGAAAGTGTACAAATTATGTCCGAGTTATCAAATTTGTGGGGGAGAGGTCCGGACCCAATGGACTTCCCATATGGGTGCGCTCCTGATCGTAATACTATTAGCCATGAAAAGGAACATGAAATACACAGAAAACCACGCCCAATGTAAGATTACAAATGTCACATACACCCTCCATTCCAAAAGAAACCGAACGTTTTAAAAAAGCAAAAAAGCAATGTACATTTTGGAACAAATCATTTTTATTAATCAATGTATTCCCCTTCTGCATCGATACGCATATCTGCACGCTCCAACAAGTTGTCAAACGACTTCTCCATGTCCTTTTTGGAATGGTCTTTAGGACGGCGGTCGTCGCCTTCTCAATGGCATTAATCGATGCGTGCCACTTTCCTTTCATCGCCAAATCCAGTTTCGGGAACAGATAGAAATCGCACGGGGCGAGATCTGGTGAATAGGGCGGATGATGCAACCGAATAATGTGATTTTTGACCAAAAATTCAGTTACAAGTCGCGAACGATGTGATGGTGCATTATCGTCCAAAAGAGTCCAACTGCCGATTTCGCGATATTCGGGCCGAATACGACGAATTCTTGCCAGCAAACGCTTCATGACGCCCAAGTAAAACTCTCCAGTGACTGTCTGGCCGGGCTGAACAAATTCTTTGTGGATAATTCCTTTTGAATCGTAAAAACAAATCAGCATCACCTTAACTTTTAACTTCACCAAGCGACTTTTTTTGGGTGTTCCTTCATCCGGCGCTCTCCATTCAGCACTTTGCCGCTTTGTTTCGGGCTCATATTCAAAACACCACGTCTCGCCACCAGTTACAATCGATTTCAAGAAGTTTCGATCCTGCCGAGCACTTTTAACGATGTCTTTGCAATGCGCAATTCGATCAACTTTTTGGTCTTCGGTGAGTTTGTGTGGTACAAACCGCGAATTAACCTTCTTAAGGCCCAAAACTTCGGTCAAAATGCGGTATGCGGTTGTTTGAGGAATGCCTAATTCCATTTCAATAACTTTCACCGACGATTTTTTGTTATGTTTGATGAATTCACACACTTTTTCGATGTTTTCTTCCGATAATCCGGTTCTGGGACGGCCTGATCTTTCGTCATCATCCAGCGTCTCTCTACCCGATTTGAATCGCCTGAACCACTCGTAAACTTGCGTACGGGATAGACACTCATCACCATATGCATTTTGTAGCATTTGGTGCGTTTCACTAAAAGTTTTACCCAGTTTAACACAAAACTCAATTGCAGCTCGTTGTTTGAAACTCATTTTCCGACCGATGTACACAACACACTGACAGTTGAAACGCAATAACTGTTGCCGTGCATCCAAATGTCATGACATTTATACCAGTTGTCAATGAGGGACTACGCCATCTACCGGTAAAATATTACAACAGATGGCACTAGTGGTACTATTTGTTTTCAAAAGTTCGGTTTCTTTTGGAATGGAGGGTGTATATTAACCTTTTGAAACACAATGGTTTTATCATGATTAAAAAACACCTATTTGAACAGAATCATAGCTTTACGCAAAAGTAAATTTCCAACAAAGCCAACGCTTAATTTGTGTGCAGTGATGCACTCCATTTTTCTTCCTTGTCTTTTAACTCGTAGTATTTGCTTTACTTTGTGTAGTTTTGCCGTTACATTTTCATCTTTCTTTATGTGAATTTTCAGATTCATGTGCTTCAGAAGGCTAATGGATAAGCATCCACAGTAATTCAGTTCACACATAACTTTAGTACAAGACCAATTATTTTGGATTGGGAATTGATTTCACAATTGCTCCACAGTGCTATTACAGAAACAACGAGTAATATTTTTATTCCACTAATTAACTAACTAACTAACTCTATAGCCTATGGAACCCGGAGGTTCAATGTAGCGTTCACGAAAGCTTTCCATTGACTTATGTCCTTTGCCAACTGGATCCAGTGTCTATTATGTATTCCTATTTCTGTGAGATCCATCTTAATATAGTCCTCCCATCTGCGCCTGGGTCTTCCTAATGGTCGTTTTCCGACCGGATTTCTAGTAAAAGCTTTGAAAGCGTTCTTATTTTCTTTTATTCTGGCTACATGTCCTGCCCACCTGAGCCTCCTAGATTTGATGACCCTAACAATGTTCTGTAAACGGTGTAAATTATGTAGTTCCTTGTTATGAAGTTTCCGCCATTGCTCATTCCCGTTCCTTTTGGGTCCGAATATCCGCTTTAGGATCTTATTCTCAAATACTTTAAATCTACGTTCTTCCCTCAGAGTAAGCGATTATTCTTATACCACACTATGAGAAATTTCATTGAACTCTTATTATTTATTTATTTATTTATTTATTTTCGAAACAAAGCAAATTTTTAGTTACTATTACGTTCAGTACTTGATCAAATGCAATGAAGTAATCTTAGATTTTACATTTCTTGTGTTCTACGTTTAAATTGCTGAATGAACCTGGAGATGTGAGGGACGGCTATTTAATTTGACATTTTGAAATTAAATTCAGGTACAGTTGCCAGCAGTAAACGACTCATTCCCTTTCCCGATACTAATTCTAATCTTCAAATGGCTAAAGCAATTTAGTACCGTACATATCATGCGATCCCAATGGAGTGATGTTGTTTCTAAGTTGCATTAAGCTCTACTCAAATCGGTTCTTCTATATCGAGATTCGGAAAGAAACTGTGTACGGGATTTCAATGTTTGCTGACTTAGGACCACACCAAGATTTGGTGTCTGAAATTTTAGCTGAATTTTTAAAAAAAGTACTGGAAAAGAGATAGAAGAGACCAGACCGACTCATTCCACTAACTTAATACTTCATGATTAGACAAAAATGAACAATAAGGGGGAATAAATGAAAACAAAAAAATAATTTGCCTTGCACTTAATTCTACTGCAAGTTTTGGAACAGCTTTGAAAGCAAAAACTGCGTTCATTAAATGCAAGAATAACTAAAACTACAAGTTTGAAGGCGTCTTTCAGCTTACCTGAGTAGCTAGCTAACATCGAAGTTGGGATCACTGGCTTCGTTTCCCCATTTGGTGTGGGCGGGTGTCCAGGGTGGGTAAGACCCTCCCTCGCAGCATGCAAGAAGGCTGGATGTCCTCCTCCCATGCCTCCAGTGCTCAACTCTGATGAGGACCAGTGTTCGGGCGCGTGGACGCTGTTAGGGACTGTCTGATAGGGAGACGAATCATAGTGAGGGCTGCTTCCGTAGCCATCACTGTATGCTTCATGGTGTGGGTATCGACCTGCAACAGATACAAAACAATTTTAATGCGGTAAATGTTACCACAAAACATACAAAGAATGAAACGGCAAACACACGTAAAAGTGGTACATTCACCAGACTTACAGAAAGGTACATATCAAGGTCAGTAAGATATAGAGTATGGGAGGCCTGAAGTTTGACTGCCAGTAGGAACACATTCAATTCGGATTTCGCGCTAAACTATGAGGCCTCGACAAGAAATAAAAGTTAAACTCAAAAGAAAAAAAAAAATAAGATTAGTGATTCTTTAGAGCACTGTTTCTTTGCGCAAAAGAAAAACTTTTTGTAAGAAACAGGAAAAAAAAAACGCTTCTGAAAGAACACATTTTTGTATTTCTTGTTGGTTTCCCTCTATTACGTAACCTTTAAATGGCTGAATATAAAATGGATTCCAGACAGGATTTTCCTGATGGTTTTGAGAACAGAAAAGGAAGTGCTGTTTCAAAGCCGTTGCTCAATAATATGGGTTTATGTTGGTGGTTATAATAATTATAAAAGTTTCAAAATGTATATACATTATCGGTTATAGGATAGTAATATGTACAATATACTTAACGTACTATGTACAAGGCTGATGGCCTCAGTAGAAAAGAAGTTATTTTTTTTTTAAGGGTCAAAACTGGATTTTCATCGTCTTTCTTCGAACTTTTATATTTAAAATCAGATGTGAAGTGAAATGTGAAAAGGTTTGAATGATTCTCTAATTAGTTGTTCCTTGAAACGCCGTCCATGACGAAATCATAAACGAGAATTGCGTGAAGATGTGGTAGAACACGAGTCAGGCGTCACAGAAGTCCAAACATCTCTAAGTAGATCTTGTATTCTCATTTGCTACAGATAAAGAAATTCTGTGCATCCACCTGTAACTTCTGGGAGTACATTTTAAAAAGAAATCCCCCGCCATATTCGAAGACAATAGTTGTTTGGTGGCATCATTAATTCCGCCTTGACGTCATTATCATCTTCTCCCGTCACGCACGGCAACACGTCAGTTCAAACAAAGAGGCAGCACGTGATCTTCTTCTCTTGGCTGTAGGGATGCCTTCAAGTCACTGTCACGTTCCAGCGATCGGCATCTCATAACGTTCAACACGTGGTCATCGATCGCCAAAGCAAGCAACAAGTGCCACCAACAAGGGGGGACTTTCCGTCTTTCCCCTTCATTCGGTTACATTGCGTCAAAATGCATGAATCACACTGGATGAATGAATTCCACAAGTCCCCATTAACATCATGTCACTGTGAGTGCTATATTTCCATAGAGAAAAGACAACTTGGGGGAAAAAAAGTTGTGGATCTCTTAAAACTCACATCGTTTGAAAAATTAATTTTAAAAAAAATTAGATTAAAATTAAATCGATTACATTTAGAATTACAAAATAACTAATTATTCATTGAGGTGATTTTAAAATATACCATTCACAAGCAAAGGCGTTCATGTGATTGGTTCCAAGGAAGGAGAGAGCAGGCACTCTACTTGTAGGACTCTCATTTTCAATATTGCACTAACAGAAGTTATTTTATGGGGTTTTACTCAAATACACATAGACAAAAGATGAATATGGATTTATCACAAAGTTGATAATGAAATAAATAAAAAAAAGTAATGTAAAAATACACAATGACAAAAACGTACAATTGAGAGTATCAATACATAACGTAACTGCTTTTCGGTTTTCCACATTGTTAAAAAAATATTTTCAGTTTTCTTTGAACAGAAGTCGAAGATTTTTTCTTTTTCTGTCCAAACCAGGGATGTAATGGGGCGTATACGGGAGTATACGGCGTATACCCACCTAAAACTTTTATAGTCCAGCGTATACTCACCTTAAATTTACGAAAGAATAAGCATATATTAGGTGCGTATACGGCAAGTAGTCTTACGTATACGCTATACTTTTGAAAGCGATCAAGCGTATACCTACAAAAAATTCCAGCATTACACCACTGGTCCAAACTTAACGATCACTTTCTTGCACAGATCTATTGAGTATATTTTTCTCTGTGGACACTTAGAATGCATAAGCTACGTAATCACTTTTCACACATATTCGACAGAAGCCATGTTTTCACCCTCTTAAGCGTGCTGAAGGACCTTTATATTGTGCATGTTGTAGCAGGAATAGATAAGAAATTCATTATGACTGTACGGACAGCAGTAAATAAGTCTGTGTTTGTGAAAAGCATAGCAATATCACAATCAGGGACATATATTTTGTCCATCCAGTACTTATATCACAATACGCTCTCTGCTTTCAAATTTTCAATATTATAACAACATTGAGGAGTCTTCATTCTTCAGTTTGTGCTTTGTTTCAATATTACTGGATGCAACTGGCTCGTAGTACAGTATACAATGCACGGCCGCTTTGACATAACTGTTTCCGTAAACAATAAATATTAAATATATATATTAAAGAGTTACTATATTATTTTACTTAAGCTCCTGTACAGCCAAGTGCCCAACGCATTGGCCTTCTGTAATGTCTGGTTCCGATAGGGCCACAACAGTATTACGGTCCCAAACCAATTGACAACTTATATGTCCACATGAAAATAAAATATTTATTTTGTTCGTGTTGTTTTCATTTTCCTATATATATAAAGAGTTTGCAGTGAAGACATGCCAGTGAATACATGAGCATTTTAAGGATTATGTATTATGCAACATTAATATGCACACATCCAGGATGACTGATCTTCGTTGATCACTGAATATCCTTAGTTTTGGCTTCCACTATATCGAATAATGTAAGAATTGACTTCCAGGCTTGTCGCTAATACAGAAATGATCCTATTTATTTATTTATTTATTATAATTATTATTATAATGCCTGGATATATCACTGTTACGCCTTGAGTACAAATAAGTATGGGATTTATTTGTAAGTTTAACAAATAGATAATTCGACTATTATATTTTTAGAATTTTCTTAATGAAAAATAAGTAACAATATTTTTCTCTTCTTGTCACTGCCCCCCCCCCAAAAAAAAAAAAAAAACTCATTAGTCTCAGGACCTGCCAAAAGGCAGAATACTTAATAACAAAGCCACACAAAAAATTAAGTTCTATGCATTGGACCCTTAGGTATAGATTCCATGTATTTTGTTACACAAAATCCAAATTTCGAAACCCCACAACGCTCGACCGTGTCAATTTTTTTTTAAGGGGTGAAAAATTTGAGCGATTTTGTATAGGGAGGACACACGTTTCTCGTCCATAAAACAAAATTGACATGATCAATCGTCCTGGGGTTTCGAAATTTGGATTCTGTGTAACAAAATATATCGAATCTATACCCTGGGGTTTCGAAATTTGGATTCTGTGTAACAAAATATATCGAATCCATACCCTGGGGTTTCGAAATTTGGATTCTGTGTAACAAAATACATCGAATCCATACCCTGGGGTTTCGAAATTTGGATTCTGTGTAACAAAATATATCGAATCGATACCCTGGGGTTTCGAAATTTGGATTCTGTGTAACAAAATATATCGAATCCATACCCTGGGGTTTCGAAATTTGGATTCTGTGTAACAAAATATATCGAATCTATACCCTGGGGTTTCGAAATTTGGATTCTGTGTAACAAAATATATCGAATCCATACCCTGGGGTTTCGAAATTTGGATTCTGTGTAACAAAATACATCGAATCCATACCCTGGGGTTTCGAAATTTGGATTCTGTGTAACAAAATATATCGAATCCATACCCTGGGTTTCGAAATTTGGATTCTGTGTAACAAAATATATCGAATCCATACCCTGGGGTTTCGAAATTTGGATTCTGTGTAACAAAATACATCGAATCCATACCCTGGGGTTTCGAAATTTGGATTCTGTGTAACAAAATATATCGAATCCATACCCTGGGGTTTCGAAATTTGGATTCTGTGTAACAAAATATATCGAATCCATACCCTGGGGTTTCGAAATTTGGATTCTGTGTAACAAAATATATCGAATCTATACCCTGGGGTTTCGAAATTTGGATTCTGTGTAACAAAATATATCGAATCCATACCCTGGGGTTTCGAAATTTGGATTCTGTGTAACAAAATACATCGAATCCATACCATGGGGTTTCGAAATTTGGATTCTGTGTAACAAAATATATCGAATCCATACCCTGGGTTTCGAAATTTGGATTCTGTGTAACAAAATACATCGAATCCATACCCTGGGTTTCGATGCACAGAACTTTTATTTTATTTTATTTTTTTGTGTGGTTGTGTGAATAGTGGAAATAGTTTGATTGTTTTATTTTACAGATGTATTATTTCATGTAAATTGACTCATTTCTCATTATCGTATCTAGTAGAACGAGACACATAAAGATTCAAATATTCTCAAGTTTTAAACAAACATTTTCTGTTTATTTTATACTTTAGAAGAAAAAAAAAACAAAATGGCGTCAATATTACACGGAATGACTCTTAACCTTTTCAAATACTCTTACACAAAGAAAGTTATTTTCAGGCTGAGTTCCATCATCTTGGCTAACAAGAGTTTAGAGCTACTGTAGTTCTTTCTCATAATGCAAGCTACAACACGAAATAAGCTAAGCTAATTGCACACACTTAATAAAAACCACTAAAAAAATGTTCATTTTTTTTCTTTCTTCTCAAAGCAGGTGGATCTCCCATGACAGATCCAGCTTCTTTGTTTGCTTTTGTTAACGGCGGGGAGTTCGTGCAAAAATTACGTTTTGGGTGACGTTAACTATACTGTGTGAGTCATGGCGGTTGGCAGCCGAGTGTAACAGAATTAATTACATACACACACAACTATACTTCCAGCTCCAATGGTAGAGCAGCAACGCGATGTCCATCTGTCTTTCTCTTGCATAATGATGAGACTTTCACTTGGAAAAAAAAACTCTACACACTTTACGCATGTTCAAGATATATGAATATTCAGTTACAAGCGTTATATCAGAAGAACGGTTTAAATTATACAGAAGATTAAAGTATTTAATAACATAAGAAAAAAAAAGAAGAATAAAAAAAATAATCCATAATTCATGACTATTGTACTTTTCCATATTAGAATCAAAATTCATATTGTTGCCAGATACCAACGATTGTTTTCTACGATCTTTTTCATATACGTATATGTCTTCATATTTATGTATAATATATATAAATAAATAGGGTTGCCACCTGGCTGCTATTTCACCGGCCTGGTTGAAAATATTGCTATTATTTTGAGTAAGGCCGGTGACCGGTACGAACTTCTTATCAGCCCCTTTATGACCGGTATTTTGAAATCTGTAATCCAGAATAAAAATCCAAATATAATCTGAGCTCAAAATGAGCACTATGCTCTTTTATGCCACCATAATTCAATATTTAGTTCTGGAGTTACGAGTCTTCATTTTATCGTGCCTTTCGACCAATTTTAGACGCGCTAGCTCCGAAATTACACATTTGTGGACATATGTTGGTATATATATATATATATATAGTTGATCAAATTTTCAACACGATGAGGTTCGGGCCTAGGATGATTTTTATTATTTCACTTCGACTGTGCAATTTAGGGGAGAGGGAGGGTGATATATATAAAAATAAATAAAAATGAAAGTAACTACTTTTGTGACTTAATAACTCTTGAACCACTCGACCGATCTAGATCAAATTTTAACATAGATGAGTTTTGGACCTGATTTTTTTTTTACCTTAGGGCGGAGCAACTTAGGGGAGGAGGAGGAGGAGATAACCAAAAATGATCAAAAATGACTGATATTTGTACTGAATCCATACTTTTTGGGGTCGCTGAGATGAACAGTGACACTTCCGATGCTGTTTAAAAATCCAGATTTAGCTCACAATAATATTATTTAATTTTTATTTCTGATTTTTCATATTTTCTTTGTTTTTATCGATTTCAGTAATAGTAAAAAAATACTAATAACGAAACATATTACTGTATTATTTTTTCTATTAACCCAGACGCGAGGATAATTGACGCTAGTACATGTATATATGGCTGTATATATATTAGTTCGCCAGCAGTTCTTAGGGACGGTTTTAGTGACAAGACCTTTACACATACAGGATAAATATTGACAATACATGGCTGGAGAAGTTTTCACGTATACGTGATTGTCGTCAACAGACAACAACAATAAGCAACTTAATACTTAAAGTGTGTCTGCTGTAACCCGGAGGAGAATGGAAGAACGCTCGGTAGGGGACTTAGAAACCGCCACTTCTCTGTCCTGTTGCTGTAGCGACCCACATTTCTCGCAAGAATGCATCTTTCCCCCATCCGTAGTCCCTGGCAACCAACCAATAACCACCTCTTTCTCCTGATACAGAATTAGGAAAAAAAAAAAAAAACTTATCTCATTACAAGCAGGACGAAGAAGTATTAAGTACACATGATAAAAACGATATGACCTATTCTTTCCAGCCTTTTGTCAGATTTTGATGATTCGCTGTTTAACACAAGTGAAATGGTCAGTACCTCACTAGACTCTTGTAGGAAATGTCTAAACACTTACAAACGAAGTTAAAGCATGCCTCTTAATTATATAAAATTAAAGACAATCACAACTACACCGACGAGCGCAATTGGCTACCAATGAATATTCATATCGGCCTGATATGACATTCGAAGTTAAATTTTGACGGAATTAAAAGTCGCGAAACAACGCGAATTTTGAATAACCCTTATAAATTCCTCGCTTTTTGAGGTAAATTTTAGACTTTCAGTCACGCAGGTACTGCTTCATAGCTATTTATCGTAGGTTACCTCTTTTTTTTTTTTTTTTTTTTTTCACAACAGAGCAACCGTTCCAATGGTACCACTCGCTTGTCCGTAACAGAAACGCGAAAATCAGGGAAAACCGGAAAATTAAAAAAAAAAAATCCCTTTTTTAAATCTTTGGACCCCTCGGTCTCGGGTTGACGTAAAGATCTCAAAAAATTGATAAATAGTTAGAGGTGCACACAATGCGTATGAAAAATTTCAATATGATGTCTTGAAAGCTAAGGGTGGGACAAATTTTTGAAAACTGCTTCAAGAACAAAATGTGATGTCACATCCCTCGCCCCCACTTGACGCCAAGTTGAACATCTGGTTCCAAAACGGATGTTCTTTGGTTTATATCTGACTTGACCAATATCCGCATGCCTGTTACAGGACCTAAATAAGCGGTTAAAGACAAAACTGAATTATGGTACGAAAACATACCATGGACCTTATAAGGATCAATAGGTTATTTTTACGGTTTTTCGTATACAAACGATGGATATACCAAGACAAATACCGCACAAATCAAACATGTATTGCATTCTAGAATTTCGAACGCAAGCTGTGATCTATAATTTTCTAGTTCTTATTATGAACATGAATATTTTGAAGAAAAGATGTAACTCTCAACAAATTTCAATTTTGTATTATCAAGGTTTTAAATACGGAAACAGTATTCGGGAACTTCAAACTGAGATTAGCGAACCTGAGACGTTAGTGAGCGCGAAAACAAGCTGCACGAGCCTTATTGAGGAGCCACACCTCAGGCGCTTGTATCTCTGAGCCCCTGCGAGCCCCAATTGCAGAATGTCCATCTCTGGAACTCACTGCACACACAATTGTTGTGATTTGCTTAAAGTTAATACAAAATGGTACCGGTTTGTATGGATTGTTCTTTCATATAAAATATTAATGTTTACCCTGAGAACTACATTTAGTGAAAATGGAAAACTAAGTCAAGTGTCGGAAACAACCTTCTGCCGTCACCTTTCCCGTGAATTCTAGCTGTAACTCTAAAAGACATAGCACTGAAAATAAGTTATTTGTTCCTCCAACTCCGACTGGTAACAAGAGAAACCTTAGCAATTATATTATTCTACATATCTTCTCCATCTTTCCTTTATTATTCTTTGGTATATAGCATATTCGAACAAAGGGCAACAGAAGGAAAGAAACACCTGGCCAAACACACTTGACCGTAACAGTCAGAAGAAAATTCAAGGTCAAAAAATTATTTTCTAGAAACAGAAGAAACCTCTCAGGTTATAAACACTTGAAAGGAAATGTCGGTGGAAAACATCAGAAAGCTGTTACCTCTATCCCTCTTAACTCCCTGTAATAAACTTCAATCAAACCAGCATATGTATATTCATTCACCCCTACTCACAGCACATAACATTCACCTACACCTTGACAGTGCAACACAAAGTACAAAATACAAAATACTGTCTTCTGTTTCTCTAATTTGATTATCTTTTGCGTATCACGAATCGTTGGTTAACCTACAGCTATTTAAAGTACATAGTTGTGATAGCGATCTAATTTACCCTTTTCACGTTTTATTTTTAAAAATACAATTCACTTTGTTCATTTTGACGAATTCTACATAGTATCACAATCAGCTCTCATTCCCAATTCTTCTACCATATTCTTATTCTCATAATAAGTTATCATCTATTATTCTTACATCATAATAAGCTATCATCTTGAATTCTTTTATCACAATCAGTTATCATCCATAATTCTTTTATCACAATCAGTTATCATCCATAATTCTTCTATCACAATCAGATTTCATTACTAATTTTTATACCACAATCAGCTACTATCTCTAATTCTCACATCACAAGCAGCTATCATCCTTAATTCTTCTATCATAATCAGCTATCATTTATAATTCTTCTATCACAATCAGATGCCATCCCTAATTTTTATACCACAATCAGCTACTATCTCTAATTCTCATATCACAATCAGCTATCATCCTTAATTCTTTTATCACAATCAGCTATCATTCCTAATTCTTATACCACAATCAGCTATTATCTCTAATTCTTATATCATAATAAGCTATCATCTGGAAACTAACTGAGGAAATGAATGCAGCACATTCATCACGAGCCGCTTATCGAAGAAAATTTAGAAATACAATGTTTTTCTCCATTTCACAGTTTCTCTACTGACACTCGTATTACAGGAGTTTTTGTGTGTTTCAAAGATTTTCTTTCCACGCAGTAAATAGTTGGGAAGAAGAAAATATTACTAAAGGTATCTTCGAAATGAAAAATACAGTTGAGAAAATGAAAAAGAGCGCTAACTTGTTTGAAATATCTTGAGGGGCAGTGCTATACAATAAAAGCTGATATAAATAATATTTCTTACAATTAATTTAAAGATCAATGGTGTAATTAATGTAATATATAAAATTACTAGTACTGCAATACACTAATAAAACATGGAATTATATATTGGTAGAGAATCTTGTCCCCTCTCAGCAAAATCTGAAATGACGCTCCTACAAGATACGTTATAGAAGAGCTCAAATTTTCACTCAGTTAAAAAAAAAAAAAAAATCATGTCACAGACGGATGCAATAATGATAAAATTCAAGCCTTTATTTTAATAGAAACAAATTACTGCATGTCTTACCTCTACTATAATTTTTGACATAGTCCGGCTGATACTTGGTGTCGAGCAACGTCGAGGAGTAGAACTCGGGGGAGCTTTCGAGGTAGGGGGAGGGGTGGGGGTTACTGTGGTACTCCTGGTCCTGTTCGTAATGTTGCGGGACATAGGCGGCTGGCTCTTCGCTCGCCGTACCGCCTGCCGTCGATGCACCGCCAGATGCACCAGCCCCAATCTCCCCCAACTGCTGCATTGGCTCGCCCAACTGACTATAGCCACCTGCAAACAGAAGGATTAATTATCAGCCGTTGGTTTACCTTATGTTTTTTTTTTTTTATTTATCATAAAACATTTAACACAAGTTTCTTATACACCTTAATTTTCTGATATCCATATTCGTTTAGTGCGAAAACACCACGTGTATTAGAACATACCTATAATGTCCTCAGGTAATTGTACAATTTTTAAAGTATTGGTTTTATAACGTTGGTATTCAAAAGGTAAAAATATTTTTTTTAATTTAATAAATTTAATTTAGTTTAAATATAAATTAATTTAATTCAAAAGGTAAATTTAAGGTAAAGTTACCTCGCACTACCTAGGTAATTTTTGTAACGCGGACCACCAAGGGAGAGTCATTTTGTACTCATCTGTTAAGAATAAATATATCCAGCAAAAGAAAAAAAATCTACAGTGACTAAAGTGAACAGTACACGGGATAAAACTATCAGCCATTTATTATGCTGCCATCTAGGAGTGATACTTCTAAATGTCAGCCATATCTCCTAGCAACGGACGCGGGGGGGGGGGGGGGGGTACTTTGTGCCCATCAACTTAAAATAGCAAATTTATGAGACACATTAACTTTCAGTTTGCACCACCGTAAGGTATATATGCTTTAAGTAAACATGTTGAACAATAATGTACCTTTTACAATTTTAAAGAAACGATCAGAAAAGTAATTACAAAAAACATACTATGGTGGACACAAAGTACCCCCCTTCCCCGTCGTTGGTAGTGCGAGGGTTAAGGCTGTAGAGGGTTAAGGCCATATTGATTTTATTTTTTTAGCCTAGTTATTTTTAAACGTTGAATTGAATAGTGATTTTATTTTCCTGACTCCACCGATTTGTTATTGTGCCTTGTAGCAATAGATGCATGTTGTACGTAAACTTAATATTAAAAATCCTCGATGTGTAAGTAAATGTAATTTCTTCAATGTTTTAGCTGAAAAGTCGTCAACCTTCATCACACAGACAGGATAAAGTTGTTTTTGAAAATTTTGGAAGCAAAATGAACAATGGGAATTTTAAAACTCGATTGTAAAAAGAGAAATCTAATTTACAAGAGGGAATTCCGGATTTGGACATGAAAAAAATATCAATAAAATATCAAAACGTTATTTATACATCGTACTCGTCGTGGTAAAAATTTCACTGGTCGACATTTCGATTCTTACAATATTTTGGTATTCACTAATTCCATATATTGATTCGATATATTGATTACTCAGTACTTCTCGAGATTCTAATTTTTCAAGTTATTGATATAATTCAATATTTCTATCAATATTTCTGACATTTAGATATTATTCAATATTTCAGTTTTCGATATTTCCATATCAATACATCGATTGATCAGTATTTTAATAAGATTGAAATTTTTCGATGGTCTTTGGTACTTTTAAATTTTTGGTATGCGATATTTTAATCTATTTCGATATTTTATTATTTCTATATTAATACAATAATATGCAAATATCCAATACCCAAATATTAAAGGATCAAAATATCTAAAAACTTCATTAAAAAAAAATACCGAGCAATCGATATATTGAATATGGAAAAATCGAAATATTGAAAAATATCGAAAATCGATATATCGAAATACCACAGTGTCTCGTTAAATATTGAAAATCATAACAAAAATAATCATCTACAGTAGTGCTATAGATATTATAGTAATACAATAGGTCAAAACTCATATCCAATAAAATACGTACAAGGACAACAATACAATAGCTTATATAGTTATACATTTACGAATTGTGACGTAATATGTATGATAACGGACAGTAGATCATAAAATTTCACAGGAAGTATGCGCAACGAAATGTATCATCATAGTAGACATTCCTGTGAAACATTATCATGCAACCCAGATGTGTTTTACAACTTCCTGTCAGGCATTAAAAACATAGATTTCTGTATTTCTACGTTCTATATCACTTAATATTATAAGACCAATCATGCATGTATATGTATAAAAATTCAGTTGTGAATATAAACCCGTGAAAACAAAGCATATTTTGCTAACATGTTGATAAGCCTAATATGAATCTGCTATTAGTCTAGCAGCTAGGAGAGTCCTGTTGGGAGTTTGAGAGCCAGAAGGTTTGTTTGTTTTACTGTGTTCTACTATCTTTAGTGTTCTAAAAAAAATTGGTCACATGTTCTGAATCATGGTCATTATTGCGCAATGGCCGCCATCTTGAATATTCCTTTCGTATTCACTGCATTTTTCTTAAATACATCTAGCTCAAGCTGTAATTGTCGCAAAGTTATCAGTTATACCTCGTTCGATTTGCAATAGTATAGGCTTTTAGGTGACGTTATTCACTTGTCAGTAATACACACAAGAGGGAAGTAAAGGAGGGAAATTTTGAAAATTTCCCTCAAAATTTTCCCTTTTACCTATTTTTTGCTATTGTTATATGGCAACGCTGGGTTCTAGGCGAGAAAGAAAAAATACATACATTTCCTGTAATGTGATAAATATATGCTGAAAGTTTTGTCTTGATTGATTCACTAGCAGAGGAGTAATAAAATATTTTCTATTTTATGATTTTGGTCGCTCTAACAATCTTTGGATTTAATGAAAGTACTTTTGTCACATAGAAAGACCTCCAGCTCAGACTGTAATTGCCGCAGAGGTACAAATAATATTTCGTTTTATAATTTGTTTGATTAGAGTAATAAATGGTGTGGATTAATCTAACATATGTGCCATTATAACTTATGACAAGGAAGTATATGGGAAATAAATATAAAATTCACACGAAATATTTTCCTTTAATGATGTGGAAACACTAAAAAATAGAAGTGGAACTACTAGAAATTCACTAAACATTAATACCCAATATTTAATTCACAAGTGAAGACATGGATTTTTTTAAAAAAATCGTAACATTTCATGTTTCGTAATTAAGAAATGTGTTCCAAATTTGATAACAAGTGATATTTTCAAACAGCAATTTATTCTTCTTCTTACATAATAGTCCACAAATGTCTGATAAACTGACACTTTGATCCCACATTTACACACATATTCTTCACTTTACATTTACAGAATGGACAACACGGTATTTGTTTCACTCTGCAAGGACAAACATTAACTTTTGCACATGTCTTGCACATACAAGGAGAGTCAAATTCAGGAGGTCTGAATATCCAGTCCTCATTATTGGCTTAAGATATCCTGCTTCTTCTATGTAACCATACTCTAGTGGATTCAGTGGTTGGGCTTCATTCAGCACAGTCATCCATATGTAGCACTGAAGATATGCACGCTGTATATGAAAGACTATCATTGATGATGGTGGACATAGTTGAGAAAAATTGATAGCTTTTGCTTTGTGGTATTGTTCAAATCGTACCATATCACAGTTTGTTTTTGATGAACCAAGTACTTTTGCGATAAAAAGCTCGGCATTTTGTATCATTCCTTCATCCAAGGGAGCAACCCCAAAATTGTTCAACAGGGTTCCTGATGTCATTGCTGTTTTAAGTGCCCTTAAGTTTTGTCTCAACCTTACTTGTGGTATCGCAACCACTTAAACTGTGAACAGCAGGAAGAACATATAAAAATGTGTCGTCCATGTTCTCCGTCATTTTGTGAAGTGGTATGTACCTCATAGATGGTCGTGAGAACCCACAGTTCTTTCAGGTCACATTTTTTATAACTCTGTTTGAAATGATATAGTGCGGAAATCATAACATCTGTATCTACTGAGGCAATCATAACTCTTTCAATGGAGTCAGTTTCGACCACGTGTTGGATGTGTTTCATGATTCTGTTATCAGCTTCCTCACATTCACAGTAAAGATCTGGCACCAAACTAACAGATCCTTTGATTAATTTCAGGTATAGCTTTGTATTTGGGAGGAGGTCACAAACATAACCGAAAGATTTTATAGAATTTCCTTGATCGACAATCCACTCAATGAAGAGTTCTTGCAAACGTGCTTTGTTCTGGCTTGAAGCCCAAAAAGTATCCATGTTGACAGGAAGGGGTGCATTTGGGTTACTAGGAATCACATCAATAGGATCAACATTTTTTATCGCCTCAGTCGCTCCCAGTTTTTGATACTTTTATCTTGATACAAGTCAAACACTATGTCAGTGCGCAAACAACCTTCGGAGTGTTTTAAAAATATTTTCCACAAATAGTCAACGTAGTCTCCAAACATCTTACACATAAGTCGTTTGGCATAGACTTTTCGCGCGTATACCATAAAGTCAATCCCTATTGCTGCTCTCGTTTCCTGCGTTGGTAGATGACTAACTACATCATTCTTATTTAAAAAGTGTTTTTCAAGTTCTTTGCTAAGTTGTGCTTTATCTGCTTTCTTTAAGAACCCATCATCTGTTAGATAATACGATGTACATGTAAACTCGTATTTTAGTACTGTCTCAATATCGAAATTTCTTTAACATGCTATTTCTATGGACCGGAACATGCTATTATTTGTTTCTTGGAGTGTCGTCTCGGTTGCAGACATGTGTTTCTTTGTCTTTGGAAATTGTTTATGTATGGGATCTAGAATACCTTTGAATTTTTCAATAAGCCTTTCTTGAACGAAGTTTTTGTAGCTAGTATCTCCTTTTCCTTGTATAGAGAGTAAGTACTCAGCTATTACTTGATCAATTTTTGTTCCACTTATAATGTTAGAAATTCCACAACTATCAACTTTCGAAAAGGGATTTCCTCTCTCAAGCACAAGAGTTATCATCTCTGAAATATTTTGCTGCTCTTGAATTGTTAAAGACTTCGAAAACTCATGATGAAGAGCATATTCATCGTCTTCATTAAGGCCACAAAACCGTCTTAAAAAGTATGTTATATTTTCTTTCTCATGTTTGATAAGATCGTGTTTTGTCACGGCTTCTTTTTGTCTGGTTACTCCGATTATGCGTCCAGATCCCTTGGCTGGCTTATTGTAGTGTTGCTCTAGTGCTTGATCCAATGCAACGCTGCTAAATCTATTGTTACTATGTTGAACTGTGAAATGACCGTTCTTAAACTCATTATAGATCAGACGATGTTCTTGTTCTAGTTTTAAGCAATCGTGGTAATATAGAGTACACCACCGTGCATAATTTGTTCTGTCAAATGAGAAGAAAAGTGGCAAATACTCTCTTAGGCTGCACACATGCAAGCCCCAGTTATTTTCTCTGTCCGCTCGAATTAAGTCTCGGAGAAGAGGAGCAAGTGTGGAGACAAACTGATCCCAATAAGCAAACATTTCACTTTTTTGTGCTCCACTTTCTCTAAATTTCTCAAAAAGTCCATTCTGATGGCACTCAGATTTTTGATAGCACATTTAGTTTCTTTAGATAAACTTTGTTCTTCATACACTGATAACTGTATGCGTTTTACTATTGAGAACAATTCGGAGTATTTAGTTATGTTAATCTGTTCCATGAACGCCTTCTGCTCCAGTGTTCCCATCACTTCACAAAGCATTCCTATTGCTCTAACTCCCCTGCTATAGTAGTTTCCTTTTAAAGTGCTTTCAACAGTGTGTGGACCCATGGTTTCAGTCTGAACAAGAATTTCCAAAGCTCCACTGCTCTTGAGGTATAGACCAATACATGCAAGCACGATTTTATGAAGAAGAAATCCTCCAAGGCCAAGAAATATGTTGGAAAACTTTTCGGGTTGAAGAAGCTGAATTTCTTTAGCTATATGATATACGCCTTCGTCACACCACAGTGAACTCTCTTCGACATTTAACTGGTGCAAGATATCTTGGAAATTACACATTGTTGTATAAATAGTCATACTGAGTTGCAGGATAGGTAGTATTGGAGTATATCCCGTAATGGTCATGTGAGATGGATGTTCAGACAGTGCACTCATACACCGTAAAAGCGTTTCTAGAGGGAATCTCAACTTCCTGAGGGAAATCTAATTGAGGTACGTTGAATTTTTTAAAGAAATCTTGAAAGAAACCATATGAGATCTAAATTTCTGCCTGGCTGTTTTATTTCATTTGCTATAATTAGGTCATTGCTAGGAACGAAAGTACTGAGGATACTGCACTTTGTTTTTGGCTTTGTGTAGTACAATAGTTTTGGGGCATCTATATCTTTAGTTAGAGTTCGTGAAGTGACATTAATGTCAAACGTTCCCAGATATCTCTCTGGACTATCAGGTTCTTCTAACGAGACGTTAAGTTTATCACTCAGATGATGATCTCGAAACAAGACAAGTACTGTGTCGTGTGTTCTATGCATTCCTAAAAATGTAGCTTCTTCTCTGTCGAAATTGTCCATAGCACCTCGAAGAGGAATGTTGGGTTTTATTGATGGAGGTATGGGAACACGGTGTCCTTTAGCCCTAATAATAGTCCTGTTTGCTAGCACTTGATCTTGACGTAGTACATCAATTTGAGATATAAATCGTATTTAAGCTATCTTTCGTAAATTTTGGACTTCGGTCAATGTGTTATATTCTATAGATTAAGAGTAACAACCAGTATTTTATAAGGAAGAAAATCTGGAATCACTTACCTTTAAATCATTAATTTTCGCTTTACTGAAGGCTTCGACGTTAACCTCGACTTTTGGTCATAGTCAAGACTCCAACAGTGCTACCAACCTACGTACCAAGAAATTTCCTCTTGTATTTATGTGCTACAGAGAAAAATAGAAACTTTTAAGCGTATTTTCCACATTTTTTGATTCTTCCCATACGCACTTTTGGCAAGCCACCTAAAGGCCTATATCATTAAAAGTAGATCTTGATATTATTTGTATCTCTGCGGCAATTACAGTCTGAGCTGGAGGTCTTTCTATGTGACAAAAGTACTTTCATTAAATCCAAAGATTGTTAGAGCGACCAAAATCATAAAATAGAAAATATTTTATTACTCCTCTGCTAGTGAATCAATCAAGACAAAACTTTCAGCATATATTTATCACATTACAGGAAATGTATGTAATTTTTCTTTCTCGCCTAGAACCCAGCGTTGCCATATAACAATAGCAAAAAATCGGTAAAAGGGAAAATTTTGAGGGAAATTTTCAAAATTTCCTTCCTTTACTTCCCTCTTGTGTGTATTACTGACAAGTGAATAACGTCACCTAAAAGCCTATACTATTGCAAATCGAACGAGGTATAACTGATAACTTTGCGACAATTACAGCTTGAGCTAGATGTATTTAAGAAAAATGCAGTGAATACGAAAGGAATATTCAAGATGGCGGCCATTGCGCAATAATGACCATGATTCAGAACATGTGACCAATTTTTTTTAGAACACTAAAGATAGTAGAACTCGGTAAAACAAACAAACCTTCTGGCTCTCAAACTCCCAACAGGACTTTCCTAGCTGCTGGATTATATGCTATGACTCGGTCGCAAGGCAATAACTAGAGAAACATCATGCGAACCATTAAGGTATCTTTCCTTAAAACCTAGTATAAGTTTCAAGAAAATCTACTTCATAATCAGTTTAAAAGTGACAAGTGTCCGTCAATTTTGGTGGGAAAAAAAAACTTTGCAGCTCGCCGTATGGTGTCGCTACTGTCGGAAATAAACGTAAATAGTTCAGAGTGATATTACCGTCTTATAGCAATTAAGGTGCTATTGACTATAACCCAACAACGATAATTATTTATAACAGTTTTTTTTAAAGGGGTCTGGTTTATAAAAAACTATCTATCTGTCCGTGTGCCCGTCCGGAAGGAACAAAATCTCAAGAACTATTTAATGGATCGCCATCAATTTTGGCCAGGATGTAGAGAGTCACGCTGAGAAAAATCTGTTATCCGGACAGCGGTGTATTGTACAACTATACGGAATCCTTATGTTTACTACGGAAATCCGTACGGAGCACATGTTATCCATATGCTACATACGTACCGCCATTTTTCCGTTTACATGTTACTGCAGGATGTATGACGTTTAACAGTCTTTGCGTATATTACATACGTATACGTCAGCTATATGTTAAATACGTCCATTTGTATGTGAGATCCTGACCGCTTATATACAGTTGGGAAAGTATGTATAGATGGAACACTTATACGGAAAGTATTAAAAAACATACCTTTTCAGTTACACGCTTACTGCAGGGTGTTACATAAAGCCGTACGTTAAGTCCAAAAACTACAGAATTCACGCATGTAACCTACGTTTATCCGTACTCCACATACGTTGATTTTTTTCTCTGTGCAGAAATCAGGAATCGAGCTCGTTCAGGGAGATGATCCATCTAACTGATCCCAAAATATGGACAAACAAAAACGATTCCCCATGTATTCTGAGCTCCTTCGTGGCTAAGCGGTTAGCGTACGCGCCTTTGGCGTGGGAGACCCGGGTTCGATTCCCGGCGGGAGCTCATGTGGTTCGGATTCCACGTTAATCAGTAGGTCCACGTCTCATATAGCCTCGCTGCTGAAAGGGACGACAAACTAACATCAACTCAACTCCCCATGTATTCTTAGGGAAGTTATCCTTTCTAGATAGACTACCCGCAATAGGTCTACTGTTGAGATTAGCGGGTTAGTATAATGCTCAGGATACAAAATACTTGGATTGAATTGGAATTGAGTTTAGCGTCCCTTTTCAGGAGCGAGGCTATATGAGACGTGTACCTACAGCTTAACGTGGGATTCCAATCACATGTACTCCCGCCGGGAATCGAATCCGGGTATTCCGTTACAAAGGCACATAAGCTAACCTCATAACCACGAGGAAACTTATGTAAAATACTAATCTGTCCGTGGAATGGAATTCTACAATGAAATTAAATAACATTCTACTCGACATAAACACTTTCTATTTTTAAATATTTATTCATCTTACTAATGATTTTGAGTGATGAATGAAGGGTAAAAGGAAATGCAAATAAATCAAACTCTAGGGACCTGTATGTTAGAAAACCATTCCGGCATTCGCATGACGTGGATAAGGAAAACAGGATGAGCTTCACTGGTCTCAGAAAGCTGTTACACCTTTTCGACCGTGTCACCACCGGGAATCGAACCTGGGATACCTCGCACCAAAGGCGAATGCGCTAGTGACTACGTTACACGGGGCCACCCGCGAGTGTGTTTCATCCAACGTACGAATAAAAATGAACGAGTATGTAATTTGTTCGTTATTTTTTTTTTTTAAACTCCGAACATAACAGTAAGAGTGTAGCTGGCCATCAGAATATAACTGAATCGAAATTTGATTTTTAAATCTGAACACATTTTCTTTAACCTCTTGGTTACGAAGCCGATTCTACACGGTGAACCGGTTGCTACCGAACTGAGTTTCAGAAAAAAATGTACATTTCATAGAATTATCTTTACATGTACGAATTTCAGTCCCTAATTGGCCTACACTCATAAAACAAAAAGTAAGATACGCAGGATAGAAGGAAGGTTCAGAAAATATATGACTTAGACATATTCAGTGAACCGTCGTCTAAGGAAAGGCCAAGGCAAATAAAAAAAGAGCCCCAAATATGGTACTCATTTCGTCCATAACAAATTGGCCATTACTGGTCTCCAAACTTTTTTGACTTGACACGCTTAACTAAACGCTTATGGTATGACGACATAATCTTTCAATTTTATTATTATTATTATTATTATTATTATTATTATTATTATTATTATTATTATTATTATAAATGGTGTTTGTATGTTGTACTGAGGATTGCTGCTAACACACGAGGAGTTGAGTAGTACAGTATGTTCCAAATTGATTTAACTAATTACTAAATGCTTCATGATTGCGCACGAAACTCATAACATTTCGCGACACATCTGATGGTACTCAGCAACACACCGGTTGAGAACCACTGATCTATATGTCTAGATTTTCAACCTGATACCGATACTTGTCCTGTTTCTGAAGTATTTATATGTACACAAATTGTGAACTCTCAACATCTGTTCGTCTATAATATACGAAATATACACGGTTCAGTCCAACAAGACGTTCCTTGCTCCTCTGAACAAAAAGAAATGTTCAGTGAATGATTCTCGTTGTCATCGTCGACTGCTAACTGTGTAGGTGGTCAACGTCTCGATTCCACGATTCATTATCAACAGGCACAGCATAGAGATGACTGAGCAGTTACTAATTTATGGTTATTATTTCCGCCGAAACACCATTTTCTATTTGTACTCACGGTTTCTCTTAATATTTAGTCATATATATATATAGTGAGACCTCGATAGCTCGATGCAAAGGGAATAGATAAAAATTCGAATTATCGAGTTTTTCGAGTAATCAAGGTTCGAATTAGCAAGATGGCCAAAACCAAAATTCGAGATATCGAGGTTCCGCGTTCCTCATGAAAAGTTACTACATAAGCTCTATGACTCGAAGTTTTATTCATTCAACCTCTATAACTCGAAGTTTTATTCATTCAACCTCTATAATTCGAAGTTGTAAAAGTTCCTTAAATTAAATAAGGTGACTAATAAAAATAAAATACTAGACATGAGTAAAACAGAATTACAATCCACATTAGCAACAATGAGTTACGTAAAATTAATACAGGTATAGCTTCGAGCTATCGAGACCACATCAAGAGAAGTTCGACTTTCGAGGTAAACTTCGACTTGTAGAGGTTCGCAAATACGAAAGGTCGAGTTATGGAGATCGATGCAGTAGAAATACACATATAGTTGAACAGTCAACGTGCTTAGTCTGGACTTGGATTCTTGTGGTTTCTATGTCACAAAGTAATGACAAAGCCATTTGAATTATAAGCTAGGAAATTCTAGTCCAGAAAGGAACCAAACACATTAGCGTAAAGGCCTCGAATGGATAAAATTGAACTGTTTCAGACTTGTCTAGATATTGGCCAGAGATGTCAAAAAGACGTCAACCTTGTACTTTATTCAATACTCATATACAATACCGTAATTTTATGGACTTTTATTTTGGAACAAAACCCGCGTAATTCCTCTGCTTTACATGACTACATTATACTCAAGGGCGGGCATTGCACTCTTCTTGCTGTAAGTTCATTAAAAAGAAAAAAAAAAAGTTGTGAACATGAAACTGAATGTACCGGAATTCCATCAAGGCTTTCTGGAAAATACTCATTAAATGTTGAAGCCATCAGGGCCATAGCCATTAACTAACGAATTAAGCGGCCACTATACAGGGCAAACAAAATGACTGGTTCAATAATTTTTTCATCCCATTTCTATGAGAGTGACATCCTAGGATATTAAAATAATTTGTTCCATGCCTTCTGACTAGCACGAAGAACACTCATAATCTAAGTACACTCACAGATTGAGTAATATACGGCTAAAAATAAATAAATAAAAAAAACAACTTGTATAAGTATTATGTACGTCTGGATGAGGAAAGAAGGCAAGGATTATTCATAATCGATATTTTTGATAATGGTAAGGCATCAAGGAAATTTCTTGTTGCCTTAATACGTCTCATCATAAATTTAGTCGACCCTGGTTATAGCTGTTTCATTATAATACTAACAATTAAAGCTTTTAATGCCAATTTTCAACGAACTAAAAAAGTTCGTTACTGAATTCTCTGTGTCTGTGTGTTATTCTCGATTTTTTCAATTTTGAGCTCTCTATTCGATACAGCATCAAAACCTCTCTCAAAGAAGTGATGAAATTTTTCGCATCACTCTTAGTGTTCCCGAGATATTGGCCAAAAAGTTCCGGTTTTGGGAGATTTAAGGAGCCATAGCTCTGGAACCATTAGACATACGGAGATGATATTGGCGTTGATCAAAACCTAAAAGGATGGTGAACATTTTGCTGTCAAATAGTAACCGGTGGCCACTAGCCAACTGGCCACCGTTCTCCAGATATTGGCCAAAAAAGTTCGGATTTCGGGATATTTAAGGATCCATATCTCGGGAGCCGAAAGTCATAGAGAGATGGTATTTTACGAATTTTTCAATTTTAAGCTCTCCATTTTGAACATGTGTTTTCGTAAAACAACATATTGTAGAATGTTTTAACAGAACTCTTAAAGAAAACACGTAGAAAAAATTTAGTACTCAAGGAAATTGTAAATGGATAGATTACAAGACTACAACAGATTACAACAGATATATTACAAGAATTGTTTAATGAGTATAATAATAAAGTACATAGGACAATTGGTATAAAGCCTGTAGAAGTTAATAAGAAAAATTAATTCTTTTTCAGTTAGTACTGGCATTGCTCTTCAGAGCATTCTCAACTGGTTAATTCTGGGATACAATGTATTGTACATGCATAGTTAATCCTACAAATTAAAAATGAACTAGCTCACCTTCTTTAATCTGGTAGCCCGGATTCCTCAACACTACGAATCCACTGGCGGGGGACGGCGATCCATCCCTCCCGCACTCCGCCTCCCTGTTTTGGTATACAGGACTCTTTAGGTGGCTGTACCCACCTGCAAATAGAAACAAGAAAAAAAAAAAATTCTCAGTGAATCATGTAATAACGATAATAACTCGTGAAGCGATCATTTCGTATAAGCAAAAAGAGGTGTTCTCGTACAAACAAACAAACATTAGAACACATTATATCTGTATGTACACACAATGGGAGGGGCAGCTGAAAATTGTTTCAAGTGATGTGATGATCTTAGAGGCGAAAGTATCACAACTAGAAAGGGGAAAAAAAATCAAAGAGTACCGGGAATCATTGGAAGGAGGTAAACAGAGAAAGACAAAAAAAAAAAAAAAAACAACTTCCTTTGTACTCCCCGAAGTACTATATATATTGTGTTTTCTAAGTGCGTATCCTTGTTCTACAAACACAACACATTCTGTAGACAAGACACGCCTTTTTTCTAAACGAAAAACAAAACCAAGTTGATAGTCGGTTAATACTTTTTTTTTCGACATCCTCACAATACCAAATTTACTATTTTAAGTAAAATAAAACTATGTACCTCTAATTAAACAAAACACCATCACTTGTTAACACATGAGGACACATCTTTATTGAACACAGCAAACTAGAACACTACGCGTATGTGTCACAGGAAGAATTCGCACCGAATTATCCAAATAATTTAAGGAAACGTTCTGTCATGAATATAGTGAAACAGTCAAAAAGATATCCGCGCTTCCTTACTATAACAACGCGTTGTCAAACGAGTGATGAAGTGCGTTCTTTCCATGCGAATTGTACTTGAATGTTTTCCTTTCACAAAAATTTTTCTGCAAACACCAAACAACAGATTTAAGTACGTATATCTCACTATCCGCTTGTCATGTCTCCAAACTGCCGAGTTCAACCCAAATTTTGTTGAAAGTAGAGCGATTTCTTCTGCTGCCCCTTTTGACAACAACTTCTCGTCGACCGCGCTGATATGTGAAGCTCCCAAGTGGACACAGCGGCTGGAAGTCACTCACTCGCTCGTTGAAGAACATTTTGCATTTGCCCCGTAATCAGCCCGTGGGAAAACACACGAGAACAATGCCATGTAAGGCTCTTTTACCAGCCAAAAGAACAATACCCACTGAAGCGACCATTGCTCGACCCCCGCACCCTACATACACGGACAACAAAGAACTCTGAATGACGTCACAAAGAAAATAACCTTAAATTTTTGGATGATTCTTCTTTCTTTCGATCTTCCTTCCACGGCAACCGACTTGATTAAAGAAAGAGACAGACCGTATTTAAGTGGCAACAATTTCTGGTCGTTCCAGAGAGTTTATTCACACACACATTATGGGTAAAATCTTTGAAAAGACTGTCTCTGTCACAAACAATATACTGATAAACGTTAAAGGGTTACCAGAATATAATTTTAAGAACTCATTGCAAGTTCTATCTGAAGAATATATAGACGCTAACAAATCAACATAAATTTCATCTTGCATAATATTTTAGATCTAAACGACACGCAAGTATAAGCATCTTTGTTCGTATATAATGATGCAATAATATACGAATCATGGCACAGAGCCCAATATTACTTAGATTTTATGGAAACGTGTAGTAGATTTTAGCAGGCTTAATCCGTTGAAAAAAAAAAAAAATTAAATTAACCAATTAAAAATTTTAATTTTTAATTCAAGCAATTGAATGTTTCAACTGCTTCTTTTCTTTTTTAAAATCGTCTGAAATGAATATTTCTGAGTTTCATGATAATTTAATTTTAGTGTTTATTACTTATCAGTTTTGTTGGGAAACTAACTTTTCGTACTAGACTAATCTTCCCATACCCTTAATTTATCCACTAAATTTTACATTAGCTTTCAAGACTGAAGACAACCTTCATCGGATAGTAGTGAAAATTGTAATTTTTAATTCAAATTTTAATCAATTAATTTTAACCGTTATATTTTTTCTAATATATTTTTTAAATTTAATCAATTATATTTTCGGAGGCTAGATTTTTTTTTATCTTAACCTGACAAAATTTTTGTTAATTTTTCCACCTAGATTTTAGAATAATGATATTTCGATGAGCATTCTAACCATAATATTGTAACTTTCGAGATCTCGCAGCAGATTGGGTCACTCATTCACTGCATAATTGAATGCAATTAATAAGAACTATATAACATTGTTTAAAGTTAACTATTACTCAGGAAACTTTGAATGAAATGTTCGTATTTGAAAGGTTCTAAATACGCTTACAGTCTGTTTAGATAAATAACGAGAAAACGACTATGGTGAAAAGCCAAAAATTGATCGGCAAATGTCATAATTTTCATATTGTGCCTATTTTCGGGTTTATACACAGAAGTACTATATTTTTTTTCAAGAGATTGTTTGTTTCCTTCTATCTTTAGCTATGCATATAAAAAGCCAAATTTCAATTATAATGAGTTTTTTTAATATATATATATATATATATATATATATATATATATATATATATATATATATATATATATATATATATATATATATATATATATATATATATTACATTTTAACTGTTGATCATAGCGTGTGGTACGGGTGTCATGAACCAGAAAGATTCTCGTTGATAAAATTATCAATACCTAAAAAAATCAAGGATGTGAACTTAAGTCTTTGAACCACCCCTTGATGAAATTAGTGTACACCACTGAGTCACAGCGGTGTTCATTATTCCAAAATTCTTATATTGTAATATATATGTAGTTGAAACTTGAGATTAGGTGTTTCGTTTGGACAGAAAATGGAAGTTTTGTGAGTGCGTAAGGTGTAAGGATAATTCTAGAAAATAGTTCTTTGCCTTCTTTTGTATAGTTTTCATCTTCTATCTATCTGTTGTAGATTCATTTTTTTTCGATCATGAAATATTTGTGGGTCGATAAGGAACTGACTTGATACAACTTCAGCGGAAGCCGAATTGATAGTAAAAACACATTTTCAAATGGTGTATATAGAATTTTTATGATTTGTTTGGATCCAACAGAAACCTCAAAAGCAGCAAAAGATTAAAGCAATGTTAGATTTAAATGAGAATAATGGGAAGACAAGTATGGCAGCACTTTTCTTCTGTATACATGAGCACAAACAATATATTTATGAATAAACAACGAAATATAAACAAAGCTTCTTTTTCTTCTTCTTTGATCACCAATCTCTTGATTGGTTTGACAGAACTTTCCATTCTTCCCTATCCTGAGACAGAGTTTCCATTTCAATAAAAATTTTCTGCCCTGTATCTTGTATTCAATCTCTTGATTGATTTGACGGAAATTTCCATTCTTTCCTATCTTCAGACCGAGTTTCCACTTCAATGAAAATTTTCTTCCTTGTATTTTATATTACTTTGTCCTTATATTTCAATCGCGACCCTTCTCCACGTGTTCGTCCTTCTGCCATTCCCGCCATAACTAAGAGCATGATTTCTCCATACCTCAATAATGTGTCCAATCATCATATCTCTTCTCTTTGACATATTCCTCAGTATCCTCCTCTTTTCTCCTACCATTTCGAACACACTTTCATTTGATATCCACTCGTCTAATTTTCAACATTCTTCTGTAGCACCACGTTCCAAAGACATTCATTCTCCGTTTTCCTTCCTTTAAAGTCCATGCCTCACATTCATACAACGCCGCAAATCATAAATACGATTTTATCAGCCTTTTCTTCAGTTGTACTATGTCGATATTTCCAGTTAGAAGCTTTTGTCTTTTTTCCCTTGGAATCCATGTCTCATATCCATACAACACCGCACTTCATAATCATCTTGCTTTTCTTCCCTTACAGTCCATGTCACATCCATACAACGCCACTCTTCATACATATGCTTTCATAAGCCTCTCCTTCACTTCTATGCCGATATTTTCGGTTACAAGCTTTTATTCAAATGCCTTTTTCGCTTGAGGTATTCTAGATATTTCATCTTGTGTGCACCTACTAACGCTTGTTATTTTATTCATTAATTAATTACATAATACTGCACATTTTCCACCAGGTGATCTTCCATTTTGTTCATTTTCTTTCGTGTTTCTTTCCTTGCGCATCTCTTTGTTTGCTTTTGGTCATCTTCTTGTCTTAATAAAAACTTGTTACAATTTCGGCAACATATCATCGACTTCATCAGATCATTATCAGATAATGTGTCTGATAACGGTAAAGATAAACTGCCGAAAATGTAATACAAGTCAGTATTGACCCCTTAAGCGGGTGGACCGCTTATAAGCGTCACGGCCGATATAACGTTTATTGGGTAAACCGCTTTTAAGCGACTTTGAAGCTTGTTTACCTTTTTCTCTTTGTGTAGATCGCTTATCCGCATCAAGTTGGTTCGAAACAACCTGCCACTTACTGACAATATTCCTATTTGTTTACTAGAGGGAAAGTTACCCAACACGTGATAAACGTACGATTGAAAATTACCCGCTTAAGAGGTTAATGCCTAGTACCTTTAGTATGGTTTGGTTATTCATTTAGTCAAAGATAAGGCCAAAGTTAACATGAATAGTGTGTAAGTACAATATGTATTCCACATAATTTCACTTCGTAAAGTTGACAACACTTAAAATAAAATAAACTTCTGTATACTGAAAGATGTATACCTTCTCCCGGCCGAACACAAAGCTTAAACCACTTCTATAGGAACATGTTTTGTCATGAAGGATGCTGTAACCTACGCCAGAGTATCCAAAATGTTATAGAACCTCTTCTATGAAACAATTGTACTTGATAATAGCATAAGTATTGCCAGTGACGTAAACAGAGGGGAGTGTTCTAGATTTAACTCCTCCTTTTCAACAACATATTATAAATATATATATATATATATATATATATATATATATATATATATATATATATATATATATATATATATACATTTACCATTTTAATATATATAAATCCTAAAAAGATACTAACTTGGGAGGGAGACTTAAAAGCCCCGCTTGATGAAATTTTATGTACGCCACTGCATACCACCACTGTAAAACACTATTAAAATAATGAAGCCCTAGAATTTTTCACGGACTTATTTCCGTTTTGGCACGTGCTACAACAAAATGGAAGCATCAAACGCCTAATCATCCTCCAACAAGAGTGTATATTATGTGTCTTTATCAATTGTAATTTTCACTACAAGGTGCTGTTTTACAAGTGAAATAATTTCAAAACACGCAGAAGCTCGCATTAATAAATAATAATGATATACATGCGGTTACGTGGAATGTCAGCAACCTTTTCCCAAATTCCTCGAAATAACCCCACAGCCCTTTGGGGTTTATTCCTCATAATTCAACAGGTGACAGGCTTGGGTTCTGTGTGTCTCTTTGCGTTTTTCAACTAAAACAACCGTGGACAGCGTTGCTGGGTGGGCACCTGCCCTCAGTGGCGCCACCAGCTGGAAGATCACAACGCCTCTTTATAGCATCATTATGCTACATACGCCATACGCACATGAACACCAACAGCTACCGACAGGTGCCTCCACTTCTCCCAGCTGCTTGGCTATATACTGTTCTTACTATTCATGTCTTTAAAATAATATATACATACACCCTAATACGTAGTTTTTTTTCTCTCTAAATAAGGTAGACGGTCCATATTTAGTGTTCTTTATGAGACGAGAAATTTCTAATCTCGTCTCGATTCTTTTTGATACGAGAATTACATTTTTCGAGACGAGACAGTTCACTTCAGTCAAGCCATATCAGACATTGTTTTAGTGTACATGGTTTACAGTATAAAAATGAAATGAAATATTTAAGTTTTACATTACACACTTATGCTGGATAGGCTAAAGAAGAGGGTGGTGATGAAAAATGAATGCAATGGTGAAATGGGTAAAGTACGAGGAAACGGGAGAACCCCGAGAAAACCCATGAACACGGTGTCTGTCCACCACAAAGCCCCTTGGCACGACCTAGGATCGAACCAGAGACCCCATGCACCACAGGTGAAGGCTCTAAACTTTATACATATTTTAGCACGCGAATTGTGTATTTATGTATTAAATACATATATAGCAGTAATTACAAGGTTGTCTTGTGCTCAGCACACGTATTCTATGTATGAAAATTACCGATGGATATCTACTTTATGTCCTTTGTTAAACTAAAGCAGTCACAGCATTGTACAAGAATTTCACATTTGATATTTCTACAGCCTACTAAAAATTCAAACTCAACATTACTTAATAAATAAGCTCTAGAAATAGATAAATCTCTCAGCTATAGAAATTTGCAATCTTTTCCCCAATCCAGAAGTCTGTGCATACGGTACTTATTGACCAGTGGTGATTTCAGATTTCCATCAGGAGAAAATTTCAAGATCAGATGTGTAAGCAGAAATTTATGAAATGAAATAGGCCTATTTGAGTTTTACGTCCCACGTTTATGCCGGATGGACTAAAGGAGACGGTGATGATGAGTAATGAATGAAATGGTGGAATGAAGAAGGTGAGAAGAAACGGGAGAACCCCGAGAAAAGCCACGCACACGGTGTTTGTCCACCAGAAAGTTCACTTGGCGGGAGAAGGGTTTGAACCCAGGACCCCATGCACCAGAGGTGAACGCTCTACCACTGAGCCACCGCGACCCTAAGCAGAAATTTATTTCTGGTGGAATCTAAATTCAATATAAGCATAAATCGTAATAAAATTTGTGAAATTACATCTATAATTAGACTAAATTTATAGAAAAGTCGAATTTCGGGGTAAGGTTCGGATCCCCACGACCCATCCCCTGCGTAAGACTTTGATGGGGTGAAAAACAGTACTACAAACATCCTCCCTTCGCCCGGGGCTCCCCGTGAAACCATCACTCCTTATGAAAGTACATCAAGTCCCACATTACAGCTTCGATGTACAAAAAGGTTATTCAAATGAAAACTGGTAGACAAATACCTTACGGAACAAATATTTAGAATATGTAGTAGAGAAGGCGAACCTCTTATATAGGAAAAACAAATTATTACCGTTTTGCTGGATAAGTATTCTTTAGTGTTGTTTTTACAAAATATATTTAATGAAATACTCCATGTTTGAAAAAAAAAAACATTTTATTTTATTTAGGCGCCAAACTCGTTAAGACGAAAGTTCTTTCTAATAAATGATATTGTACAAATATTATCTTTCACTTAATTTGACAAATATTTCAAATAGACTTAATGTTAGAAACGAACAAATATAAAAGATGATAGAGTTTATGTCGGCCCAACCGTTGTACAAAATAACTGAGATCAACGGTATTCGTACAATTTTCTAAATACGTTCTCGGTTTCTACTTCAAAATTTTAACAATATTTTAGTTGTGTTGTAGATAGTTGCAACAGGAAAAATGAGAGACATTTCCCGCTCTTTTGTCTCCTCCGCCATTTTGTGATTTTTCCACAAGGTTGCCAACTGCGATACTCAACAGAATGTCGAAACTTTTTTTTTCCTCGCAAACAAAAATAGTCTTCTTTTCGGCGATATAAAAATAAAGAAATAAGTTGGTATAATAAAATATAATGTTATAATATAATGTTTCAACAGACTCACACAAAAATAATAATAAAAAAACACCATTATCTAAAAAAAATATTATTGGCTGGAGATGTCTTAACAGTAAAATATTTCTGTCACTAAAATAACAGTTTAATTTCTTAAAACAAAATTTATTAAGCTTGTAATTTATCTACCCATAATATCCTAATGATAGTAAGACTATTCATGGCTTTGGATTAATTGTTTTAATAAAAGAGACACTGACCAAAGCTTAAAACTTTATTTTAAATTATAATTTGTAACTGTTTCGGATATCTAGCATATCCTTCTTCAGACACGATCGAAATTAATGAAAATACAGACATATATATAAATGTTGTTATAACAGAGTTTTAAATTCTTTAACCGTCGTATATATAGCCATTGTTATAAAAAATTTAAATTCTTTTAACAGTCATATATAGAGTCATTGTTGTACTTTTTTATTTTTATTTATTTATTTTTCTTATTTACCGAGTCCTTCAGCCAATCCTATAAGTCTTCGTGTTCACTTTCCAATTCATCACTTCCTTCATTTTTGGTTCTTATAAGGGCCTTTTATTTTTATTTTTATTTTATTTTTTTTAAATTTTTATTTATTTATTTATTTTTTTTTTCTCTCTATGTTATTCAAACTTCCTTGCCATGATTCATTAATTGGTAAGCCCCCTGTCCAGTTCATCAGTTTATCTCTTCCTACCTTCTTTATCCAATCCGCTTCTTTCCACTTCCTTATTATCATTCTTTTCTCCATCTCCAATACTTCCGTCTTATCCCAATTAATTGCGTGATTCGTCTCCTTAACATGTTTGTATATGGCATTGGTATCTTTTTTCTTCCTAACATCATCTTCATGTTGTTTTATCCTTTCTTTCATTCTCTTTCCTGTCTCTCCTATATATGACATATCGCAGTCCTCACACCACAAAGGTGGAGCAGTGGTAGTTATGGAGAAAGAATGGTACAAGAAGAAACTGGAAGATTTATGTGACAATACATATGAGGTTATAGGGGATAAGGACATGAAGGAAGATGATCTATTGAAGAAAGTAATGAAAGAAGGAAGAGGTTTCAAAAAATGGATAAATATACAAGGAAGGATACCAAGAATGAAAGGTTTCCCAAAATTACACAAGAAAGAGGTGAAGCTTAGACCAGTACTAGACTGTAGAGGCAACTACTGGGAGCCACTAGAGAAGGAGTTGAAGGAGATTTGTGAAAGCATAAGAGAAGGACAAGAATCGTGCAGAGTGAAGAACACAGAAGAAGCCAAGGAATTGTTAAGAAGAGTGGATCTTATTGGAGGCAGAAAGCTTATGTTTAGTCTTGATGTTAAGGCTATGTTCCCAAGCCTTAGTAGAGAAGCAATAATAAGTGTCATAGAGGAAGAAATGGGTAGTAAAAGTATAAAAGGATGGACAAAAGAAAAAGTAGTTAAGGCTCTGAAGTTAATATGGGAAAACAGTTATTGTATAATCGGTGAGAAAGTGGTAAAAATAAGAAAAGGAATCAGTATAGGTTCGAGGCTGAGCCCAGTACTGGCAGAAATAATTATGAACAAATGGGAGAAAAAGGTGAAAGAAGAAGGGGGTAAGAACTTGATCATGTTTTGTAGGTATGTGGATGACTGTCTAGGCTTGTGGAAAGGGACTAGGAGACAATTAGAGAACTTCAAAGATAGTGTGGAAGATAAAGAAAAAGGCATAAGCTTGGAAATGGAGTTGGAAGAAAATGGAAAAATAAACTTTTTAGACATGACCATAATAAAACAAGGAGAAGGCCTGGTTACGAGGTGGTACCAGAAAGAGTGCTCAGCGGGAGTGTACTGCCATGAGAGGAGCGACGTGAATAGGAGTACAAAGAGAAATTTCATAACAAATATGATAAGAAGAATAGAAATGATGGAGGACGAAGAGGAAGGAAGGAAGGAGAGCATACAGAAATTCTACAGACAGTTAGAGAAGAACGGTTACAGCAAGAAAGTGTTAGAGAAGGAAGAAGAACGCAGGAGGAGGAAGAGAGGGAGAAAGAAGAATGAAGAGGATGAGAGTGGAAAATGGCATGGAATAGAAAGTATGGGAGAAGAGACGGAGAAACTGAAGAATTTATTGAAGAAAGGAGGGGTCAGAACTTATAGAAAGAGTGGAGAAACTTTATTAAGATCAATAAAGAAGAAGAATAGAAAAGGAACTACAAAGATTAATGAAGAGGAAGAAGGGGTCATTTACAGGGTATGGTGTGAGGACTGCGATATGTCATATATAGGAGAGACAGGAAAGAGAATGAAAGAAAGGATAAAACAACATGAAGATGATGTTAGGAAGAAAAAAGATACCAATGCCATATACAAACATGTTAAGGAGACGAATCACGCAATTAATTGGGATAAGACGGAAGTATTGGAGATGGAGAAAAGAATGATAATAAGGAAGTGGAAAGAAGCGGATTGGATAAAGAAGGTAGGAAGAGATAAACTGATGAACTGGACAGGGGGCTTACCAATTAATGAATCATGGCAAGGAAGTTTGAATAACATAGAGAAAAATAAATAAATAAATAAATAAATAAAAAATTTAAAAAAAATAAAATAAAAATAAAAATAAAAGGCCCTTATAAGAACCAAAAATGAAGGAAGTGATGAATTGGAAAGTGAACACGAAGACTTATAGGATTGGCTGAAGGACTCGGTAAATAAGAAAAATAAATAAATAAAAATAAAAAAGTACAACAATGACTCTATATATGACTGTTAAAAGAATTTAAATTTTTTATAACAATGGCTATATATACGACGATTAAAGAATTTAAAACTCTGTTATAACAACATTTATATATATGTCTGTATTTTCATTAATTTCGATCGTGTCTGAAGAAGGATATGCTAGATATCCGAAACAGTTACAAATTATAATTTAAAATAAAGTTTTAAGCTTTGGTCAGTGTCTCTTTTATTAAATCCTAATGATAACAGACTTTATTCGATACAATCGATCTGCGATAGTCAAATTTAAACCAATCTTTACGGTCCGCAACACAATCCGAGACGCGATGTTATTCAATTGGCTTTTAAGTTCGGGTTAAATTTTACGGTCAATTCTATGCCCACTTATATCGACTTAAGTTTATTTAATTTTTGCACGATGCTTATTTCCTATAATATTAAAATATTTAACTAATCCTACCCAGGAAACGCATGTTATATTGTATTAATATTATGCAAATCGTTCTTACTTTAAATGAAAGTTGTTAGTAATAGTTAATAGCTTATTTAGGGGGCTACCGGGCTCAAGTCTCCCCCCCGAAATAAATTTGTTATATGTACAATTTCAATAAAATTTGTCAGCACCCAAAAGTAAATAGAAAAAAGTAAAAGTAAAATAAATATAAGTGTTTATTTACGTGATGTGCATAACCTCCCCGAAACAAAATCCTAAATACGCCACTGCTAATAGTTATTGCACAGCGCTCATGAAACTGAGAAATGATCTAACGAATATAATTGATCGGATTGTAGCATTCTTGAATAAAGCTGATTTCTAAGTGACAATTTCATTCCAACGTATAGTGGATAATAATAATACCGGTAATAATAATACATCATACAGTTAATAAAACGTGTGGTACCAATTAAAGTACAATTGAATTAGATGCACGGATGCATGTTCCACCAATTTATTTTCAGTTACATATTAGCAATGATATATAATTATGTGTATATATATTATTTTTTTGAAAAATAAAATCACCATTTATTTCTTTAAATATAAATGTTATTGTTATGTAATAGATTCAGTGGACTTGTGCTCAATGTTAATAAGGTGATGTCGTCTTTATTCTTTTAGCTTTCGAGTGGTTAGGAAACAATTCGAATTTTGATTAATGAATTTTCTTCCAGAAATTACGTATTAATAATAAAAAAAAAAGTTACGTTAGTTTGAAGTTTGACGTTTCTCTTCAGCACAAAGAGCATATGAGACGTGCAACCCACATTTTAAATATGAATCCGAACCGCATGTAAACACACACGCACTAGGAAACAAAACTCGACATCATCAGCAACGGCAAAATATTGCGTCAATGAAAAGTAATTCCAATTTTTATGTAGGCCTATGATTTACATATTCAGTATCCATTAAGATCATTATGTTCGTATCTCGGGTATTGTATGTTTTCTCTCTATCAATAACGCTATGATGTGATAATTTCCAATGTATACATAAACATTTTCAACTAAATATACGGAAGAATCCTACGAAATTCTAAGTTGGAATTTGTATTAATACATGCTTACGAGATGAGAAATAAATAAAATAATGCAAAATTCAATTGTTTTTAAATATTTTCCGTGTTTATTTACAATTAAGATAACTCCATGTGATCCCTTTTCTATGCTAATAGAACACAATTCATCTAACAGAACTATAGCACATAAAACACAGAAACAAAAGAATAAAGAAGAAAAAAGAATGCTTATTTTTACCTGAAAGAAAGCCGGCACTGTCCGCCTCGAAAGACGCATTTTCCAACACCTGTAGCACCATGGTCTTTGAAACAAACACCTACCACAACGAACGAGGCGTTACGAACAACTTACACAACAGAGAGCTTCTCTGCTGCCATCTTTCGGCAGTTCACGAAAGCTGCTTCTGTCTCACCTGGCACCACTGAGAGCTTTGAGGGCGCTGCTTGCATTGCGCGTCTATCAACGCCGTCCGCACTGGTAGAGTCGAGTGTTGTTACACACCGGATATCGCAACAAAGAGGAAGAGGGCGGGGGGAAACATGACTGCCCATCCGAACTTCTTAGTCCAACTTCCGGTGGATAAAATAAAACCCTACCCCGATATAAACAATTGGAATCACAAGTGTCTCTTTCCCCATAAATGTCATGCCGAAACTTGTTTTTGAAATGCTCCGCGGGTTTTAATTCGTGAAAGAATGGTAAAAGGACACTTCCAATAATATTTAACACATTTGTATTGTAATGCTAGTTCCGCACGTGTACTATTCCTCAATTCATGAAGTGCAGCTGCTAATCAAACAGTAAATATTTACTATAAAATGGCGTGATGTATCCTTTGAATTTCGCCATTTTTCACGGCTTTCATCTCACAGTTTTACATAGTAGTATTCTGATATAACATCAAAGATGTAGTATTCTGATATAATATCGAAGATTCAAAGTAAATGGATTTCTCTCTTTTTATATACTAGGGCGTCATTTGGGGTTATAAGAGGGGCAATTGGAACCCTTGAGTTCGACATTTGTATATATTTTAATCCATAAGATAATAATATATTGACGAGAAACCTGAAAATCTAGACATATGGGGCCTTATGTAGAGTCGTTTTGACGTATGATTAGCGTCATACTAAAGGTCTGACTACTGCAGGAAAAATATGTTAGTCGAACTGTTTAGTATGGCACTAATAACGCGTCAAAACGACTCTGCATAAGGCCCATAGGGTTTTGCCTTCCGCAGCAAAATCTGAAATTAGGCTGCTGCCCCCCTCCTGTAAAAATACTGGATTTACGACTATATACGTGTATGAGCAAAGCATGGAAGAAGGTTTGTTGGTCGTTGAAGCTTATCGTCTGTGTTCAGCGCCCGGGTCATATGAGTCGTGGATCTACACCTTCAGATGGAATCAGAAATATCGTAAGGACGTTCAATTTTTGTTAAATGCGAATCGAACCGGGATTTGAATCGAACGCAGGATTACGTGCAGCAAAGACGTACGCTGTAGCCACTAGGCTAGCGGGAAAGGAACATGGAACAAGAGAAGAATACAGTATAACCTAATAAAAACTTACAGTGACAAAACAGAATTAAGTTTATGGGTAGGAGTGGGAGAATTCAGAATTTTGAAGCCCACCTCCAAGAAGAAAATGAAAAATTAATTCGAAAGGGTTACTTTCAGCAAGTCTTGTACTGTTTTTGATAGAAAACAACTTTGGAGTGATTTATTAGCACCGAAAAATTTAAGTTCAAAAATAAATTAAATTTGGTAGAAAAATGTTAATGTTTATTATTATTATTATTATTTTAAATACAAGTCAATAAATTGTTTACAACAAATCAAGTATCAATAAATCCTAATGCTTGATACACTCAACAACTCAACACTGTAAAAAATAAAACACCATTTAAACACTTTTAGTAGAGATACTGTGGGGAAAATTTATCAAGTATGTGTTTATAAAGTGTGCTTCGCGTGTTCAAAAGCGTTAATTCTCAAACAACAGTGTCTAGAATGATATGACAAAGTATTTAAAACATTTCTTCTCGGCAAACAGAAAACAAAGTGATGGCATACATTTTGCACATTTTGTACATACATCTGGGACATATTTGGACAATAGAGTATCTAAAGGGGGTGAATATATGTAATCTGGAGGCGTTCAAAGAGTGTCGGTACAATGTACAGTGTCCTACTGTGTCTAAAAGTAGTTTCTTTATTATTTATTTATTTATTTTTGCAGTGAACTGAACACCAAAGACATGAATAGACGTACTAAATTCAATAGCTTGATATATATTCCATCAATAGCTTTTATTACCTACAGTAATCTTCCTAATTCTAGTGTATTTTTCCCCCCTTTTTAGTTCAATTTTTCATTCCGTATACAAATTAGTATACTGTAAACACCGGAATATAAACTATTTCCACTTTTCCAATTTTATTCGAATTCTAGCAGAAACGTCCGTTCTCTGGACGGAAGAATAAAGTTTGAAAACTTGAATATTGTACGAGATTTTTTTCTCCCTTCAGAAGCAGAATTTTCGGAAACGCTGCACTACGTATGCCTTCATTTTAAAATACCGAATTTCACACGCATAACATTAGTGAAAATAGATATTTTCGAAATAAAGAGTTCTGAAATCTAACTATTATTGAAATTGACCTCTTCCTTTTAAAAAACGCTTAACTACTATTATTAATCAGGCGTTTACATACTAATTTTCATCTTAATTTCGGGGATTATGAGAAACTATACATTCCTCGCAAAAAGAAGTTTGAACTATCATTAGAATATATATAGGTAGGGGGGGACGCATGACGTCATGACCTCTCCCGTGCCTATCTTTGTCCATTGTAATTTTTTTAGGAAGTGAAGTGACGCCATAGACACTGTTTCGGAAGTGGGGGAACGAAGTCTCCCAGCAGTTCCTCTTACTTCGACCCCTGTTTAAAACTATTCTTTCGTATCTCTTGTTTTCGTTGCAAAACGAGTTTTCTGTCCAAACTTTAGGATTGTAGCTACAATAATATGGACTGGGAATTGATGATGGAGTCACCAAAAGGGGGAGGCCGGTCCCATGTTACTGATTGTCCGTAATTTTTGACACAAATTTTGCAGTGGTTAATATCCACAATTACATTACGAAAGAAAGAAAAAAAAAGAATAACACAATACTTTACTTTTAATTATCCACACTATCTAATGTGACAGGGTAAAAAAATACAAGTTTCGGGTTCAATTCCTGGCCAGTGCACTCATATTTTCGGCGTCCACCCAGCGCTGGAAGGGAAACTGTATTGTCACCTGAATAAAAGACATGACAGAAAGCTTGATAACCTTTTTAGAGATAGGCGCTTACCACGTGTTCAGCGCTAAGTTAGACCAGAAGTTTCCAACCTTCTTTGACTGACGGCACACCTTACTGAACGTCCTGTACATCGCCACACATTTGTTTGATATTTTTATTATTATTAATAATAATAATAATAATAATAATAATAATAATAATAATAATAATAATAATAATAATAATAATAATATCTACTATGATAGTGAAACCTATTAGTTTTTATAATTATTCTATGTAGCACTAAGCGTTATTGCTCCCGCTGGAGGTGTTGACTGTAGGGATGCGCACGAGACAAGATTTGTGGGCTGTCTCGTCTCGAAAATGTGCTGTAAAACTGATATCTCGACTCGAAAAATGTATATATTTTTTTTCTATTGGAAGAGCCCTGTCTCGACTCGAATTTTGTCAGGAAAATCCTGTCTGGACTCGTCTCGTGCGCATCCCTAGTTGACTGGTACAGTCTGTCTGGATTTTAACTAATTAAGTTCTTCATGATTTTCAACGAACTTAAAAAGTTCGTTACTGAATTTTCTATGTCTATATATATATATATATATATATATATATATATATATATATATATATATATATATATATATGTGTGTGTGTGTGTGTGTGTGTGTGTGTCTTTCTCTGTCTGTCTGTCTGTTATTTGCGAATTTTTCAATTTTGAGCCCTCCACATTCGATAGAACATCAAAATCTATCTGAGAAAGTGATGGAATTTTTCGCGTCACTCGTACCGTTCCCGAAATATTGATCCAAAAAAGATTTCAGAAGATTTAAGGAGCCATATTTCGGGAACCATAAGTAATAGAGAGATGATATTATTGGTGTTGATCAATACCTAAGAGGATAGTGAACAGTTTTGTACCAAATAGTGATCGGTGACCATTGTCCAACTAGTCACCGTTCCCCAGATATTGATCCCCCCCCCCCAAAAAAGTTCAAATTTCAGGAGATTTAAGGAGCCATTTCTTGAGAACTGTAAGTCATAGAGAGATGATATTTTGCGAGGAACAGAAGAAGGCGCGGATAAAAAGATTTACTTTTACATGTAGGAAAAATCACATTTATCCATAGCATCGCTCCTTTTTTTTTTTTTTTTTTAGTTCGTTCTGGCAATGCTCTTGGAGCATTCTCAACTGTTTTTTCTTTACAATCAGGACTTCCAAAGTGAATCGGCTGCCCTAGGTTTTGTCCGCCGCTGTCGATAGCCGTTCAAGGCAGGTCCGTAAGAGCAAGGATTAATGAATAATTTAAATTTAATTAATATTCGAATAATCCATTATAACGACCAATTTGAATAACTAGTCTAAAGCCACAGAATTAGCATTAGTTTTAGTAGAAGCTCGTATAATACACGCACGTAATTTATGGGAAATCTGTAACTCTTTAGCAACACAGGAAACAAAGAATATCAGTTCTATCAAACTATTTAAAATATCAAAGTGAGATTTGCTCTGCTCTATATTTTCATTTAATTATTATTTTTCATTTTTTTTATTTTTATTTTTTTTTCCAAATGTAGGTCAGTGATGCTACTTTTCATTATTGTTATTTGAGCCAAGGAACATATTGCGGAAAAATAAAAAGAATTGTTTTCTTTATAAGTGAAGTGCAGAGTGCATGACTGGAAAATTAAATCTCGGCTTTTCCTTTTCTGTTCGGAATTAACACGAAAATTAAAAAAGCTTATATTACGTAATTGCACATAACTATCTCATTACGCACTTTCATTTTCAATATAGATGAATTTAATATGAGGTAATACACTACGTGCACGATCTTTCAAATATTAATACTGTGTAATTCACGGTCGGATTATAAATGATAAGATGGCGGAAAGACAGCTTATTGAAGCCCAATACCGTTTTACAATATTAACATGATGACAGGCCCGCACCCAGAATTATTTGTTGGGAGGAGTCCACAGTATTTTCTGCGAGTCCAACATGTCTATGTAATATTAAATCTGTGTTATTCTGAGACGATAAGTAATTGTCAATTACTGTCACCAATATTCTCAGAAAATCTGATAGAACTAGACAGGAACGGATCTAGCAGGTAAAAGCTGTGGAGGGGGGGGGGGCGCCTAGAACCCAAACTGTGATAGATACATCATGAGGTAATAAGTGGGTGCATTGTCGCAGTTCGAGCAACGCGCAAAACATCTAGTCGTTATGAAAATTGGGGGAAATCTGCTTCAGATACCTACTTTGATAGCCTTAAAGTCAGTTTACAGTGATAGTGCTTTAAGAGGCCTCATCCCGGCGAAATTAATATACCGCTAATTTTACAGTAATTAAGTGATATCTCCCAATAGATAAAAGATAATTGAAATGTGAAACAAGAGCGCCCTAGACAATATTATTTTGCGTGAGGTACCGTTCTCACAAGTCACCTAGTGGCTTTCTGTTTTCCAGCCGTTTAGAAACGCGAAAATAAATGCCGATTTTTCATAATGGCTCGAAATCGAAAGCAGATAAGCGAGTCGTGATAACGGTATCTCATGTAAAATGATATTGTCTAGGGCTCTCTTGTTCCACATTTCGATTATCGTTTATCTATTGGGAGATATCACTTAATTACTGTAAAATTAGCGGTATTTTAATTTCGCCGGGATGAAGCCTCTTAAGGAAAACAGTGTTGGTGTACCCGTTTCGTTATCGTAGAAGATATCAAAACTAACGCGACGGCTGAGCTTTGAAACATATCGAAAGAGGACTTCGTCAGTGTTTCCAGCAATGGTTGAAACAGTGGAACAAGTGTATATGTTCCTAAGGTGTCTACTTTTAAGGTGATTAAGAAAGAGTGAAATTATATTAGGGTAATAAAGAGCTATAATAAAATTCCAGTAACTTTTTTGACTCCCATGGTATATGGAATGACAATGTGGAAGGAAATCCATGGACAGAATGTTGTGTGCGACCACAAATTCAGGAGCCTGGAATCGAACAAGGAACTCCTCACACCAGCAGTAAGCTGTAATACACTGAGCCACAGGCCGGTATCCACGGGGGCCAAGGAGGGCCGGGCCCACCTAAATTTTGACTGGCCCCCATAAAATTTCACGGTAGGCTTGCAAATGAACTATAATATGGTGATGAAGTATATGATTGGGTCGGCCCCCCTAACTTCTACCGCCCCCCCCCCTAAATTTTTGGGCTGGCTACGGGCCTGCTGAGCCACCGTGCCCCCGAAATGACACAAAAAAGGTTTTTGAAACTTCTTTTCGTATATTTGTTCTTAAAATATCAACCAATTGTTGAACTCTGCTTACTTTTTTTTTCTTTTCTTTCTGAAAAACTGATAAACGTATCCTTTTTATGGAAACTTCTTTCTCTGAAATTCTCTTCTTCCTCTTGAAGCCGCGTTCCGCGTTGAAAAGGTTCCAGGAAAAGAAAACTCAATTATGCTTTACGCTAACAAGTTCTTTCCGTGGATACAGATTTAGATACATTCCCGTTGTTGTTACCATTTCCATTGAAGTTTTCAATGTTCTTTTTAAAAAATCATCCAGTCCGTCTATCCTATTCGAGACCAAGCTAATGATTGTGGTTGTTATATTTAGATAACGGAAGAATACAGTAAAGCCCTATAAGGTATATCTACTTTGTTAAAAGACGTTTACAAGCGTGAACACGTGAAATGGCATTAAGAGAAGCAAACGCCTCATCTGAGTTGTTACAGTTATTAATAATCAAAATTCGAACCATTTTCGTCCTTGCAAAAAAATCTAAGTAAAAAGTTTGGATACACCGCACTAAATTTTCTCTATCCCATTTATTAAATTCAATCAAATTCTTATGTACTTACTACTGAAACACTTTCTTATTGAATATAAACAAACTTACAACAGGTGTTCTCAGAAAACTTCCTCCGACGAAATCCCATCTTCAAGACTAAAGTAACTGTCCATTTAAGAGGCCTAATCATTGCGAAATTAAAATGTCGCTAATTTTACAGTAATTATGTGATATCTTCAAATAGATAAAAGAAAATCGAAATGTGGAACAAGAGCGCGCTAGACAATATTATTTTGCATGAGGTACCGTTATCATGGGTCACCTAGTAGCTTTAGAAAATAAATTCCGATTTCCTAAATGATTGGAAATCGAAGGCAGATAAGTGAGTCGCGATAACGGTATCTTATGTAAAATAATATTGTCTAGGGAAGTCTTGTTCCGCTTTTCGATTATCTTTTATCTATCTGAAGATAGCACATAATTACTATAAAATTAGCGGTATTTTAATTTCGTCTTAATAGATTTTTTCATGACAAATGACTTATCCTATACTGTAGAATTGTTAATGATATATTTAGTTGTGTAATGTGAATAACATCACCTCAGTTGTTTCGAGAAAATTGTCCGAAAAGATTTTCAAGTTGCAAGAATAAATTACCCTTCCAATTTCACTTAAAAAAAAAAAAAAAAAAAAAAAAGACATGATATAACATTGCTAATAAAATATTGCTTTATGAAATATAAGATGTGTTCAAAAAATATCCAACCTTTGGTTGGTAAAAATAAATTTATTGATTTGGAAATTCGAAACAACAATCCCCTTCAAAATAGCCTCCTTGGTAATGCACAACATCATGTCCTAGCGTTCTCACCAATGTTGGAAACACTACTGGAATGCAGTTTTTGGAATGGTGAGCAACCGTACCATTGCATTAAGCATGATGTCTTCTCTTGGCTCAAATCAGGTTTCTTTTAGTGGTATTTGGGAAATAACTGAAAGTCACACGGAGCCATGTCAGGTGAGTAAGGAGACTGACGACTCACAGGAATGTTGTGGCTGGTGATGAAAGCCTAAGTCAAATTTCGCGAATACTCTCCTCATACACAAATTCTCGTTCAAAATTGAATATACCGATCCAATTGAATAGTTTCCGCTTAGGTATTGCCAAGTTTTTGGCAAAAGTTGATGCAATATCGCTGCTCAAGTTTTTATGTTATTTTACAAAAAAAAAAAAAAAAAAAAAACTGAAATCCGACGACCGCCAACTACACGTGTTCACTCGTTGGCCCATTGCAAACGACTGACGCTTTTTGCGGAGGAAAAAAATCGCGACTGCGCATGAGTGTTCCCTCTACATCTGCATTGAAGAAAGTCTCCCGCGTTTCATTGGTTTACGCGGGGGGAAAAATCAGGTGCGATACTTTTTGAACGGATCTCGTATAAACAAAATCGTTAGAGCCATTTTCGAGAATTTTTTATTTTCACCCTCAAGTATACCATACTTATTTTTGGAAATAGGAAGGAAGTCAGTTCTCTTGCTTGCACTAGCAGATGCAGAAGTCTCATTTGCAAAGGTCAGATCGCCTTCTGGACGATTAAGGGTGTTCACTACAGCGAAATTAAAGTACCGCTAATTTTTTTAGTTTTTCTATAATATCTTAAAACAAATAAAAATATTCGAAAACCAGAAACGTAGTGAACTAGATAATACGATTTTTTATGTGATACCTTTACCGCAATTTACCTATCTGCTTTTGGTATGCTACTATTTACAAGACCCGCAAAAAATGCTAAATCCATTTACAGTTGCAAATCGAAAGCAGATAGATGAGTTGTGATAACGGTATCACATGCAAAATCGTATTATATCACTACGTTTCTGCTTTTCGAATATTTTTATTTGTTTTGAAGATATTACAGAAAAAAATAGCGGTAGTTTAATTTCGCTGTAGTGAAGACCCTTAACGTAAGACTCTTCTCGTGGATTCACCAGTGTATTTGGGTCCATATATATATAATTTGCTGTCTGAAATTCCAACAAATCTATTTTATTTTCTACATACTTGGAATCGTTCGATTTACTGTTCTGGCTACCAGGTGATAAAACGATGTTTTTCCAATGCTGCATTAAATCACAAACAACAAGTGATGTCTATAAAGAATACTTGTGCTATACACTATAATAATGATTTGAAATTCTACTTCCTTTCAACAGAACTTTCACTTATATATAAGTATAAAAATTATATAAAAATAAAACATTACGTGAATAATTTTATGTATTGCGTTCATTTACATCACGTACACCGGATACGATGGCTATCACAGGAAGTGAGAATGTTGTATTCATGTTATTGAACGCAGGTTGATTTTTTTTTTATTAGACATATTATTAATGAACAAACTATCCTATCTGTTGTGTTACATGTGGCAGACTCAGGTGGACTACAACAGCGTTAGTTTGCATATGGAGAAAAGTGTGGTATAAATTAACGGTCCAAAGTTGTGATATTCACGTTATATTTAGAAATTGATATTGTTAGTTTTGATTTATGCTTAAATTCGAATTTAGAATATTGAATAACAATACAGGAATACTGAAAATTTCCAGTATAATCATAGATAAGTTCTTGCTTTTTGCCAGAATAGGTTTTTCTTATTAGTTCAGTACCGATAACTAATAAAAAGTTTCTTTTAAAAAAAATCTCGCACCAATTATATAACCTTATGTCTCGAAAGAAAACCGGGATATTTACAGTTTTGGACAATTTGAGGGATCATATTATGTAAAAATCCGATAGAAGATGATAGGAGAAGAATAGAAAGAAATGCAGAGGTCTTATTAAACGCTTGCAGGGACATGGTTTTACGTAAATGCAGAGAAAACTAAATACATGCAAGTTCGTCGGGATAGTGATATTGCATATTATGGATGTATCAAAGCATCAAATAATATTTTCCACAAAGCAGATACTTTCAAGTATCTAGGATCAATACAAACAACCTAAATCATATTCACGAAAAAATTAAATGTCGACTAAAACTAGGAAATTAGTGTTATTATTCAGTTCTAATTTTCTTGTCATCGCGAATTTGTCACGGAGTTTGAAGCATACAATATATAAAACGACAATCATACCTGTTGTTCTGTATGATTGCTAAACATGGTCGCTTACTCTGAGGGAAGAACATAGACTGAAAGTATTTGAGAACAAGATCCTGAGACGAATATTCGGACCCAAGAGGAACAGGAATGGGGAATGGCGGAAACTTCATAACGAGGAACTACATAATTTATACGGTTTACCCAACATTGTTAGGGTCGTCAAGTCTAGGAGGCATAGGTGGGCAGGTCATGTAGCTAGAATCGAAGAAAGTAGAAATGCTTTGAAAGTCTTGACTGGAAGACCAATTGGAATCAAAGCTTTGAAAGCGTTCCTACTTTCTTCCATTCTAGCTACATAACCTGCCTACCTAAGCCTCCTAGACTTGACGACCCTAACAATGTTGGGTAAACCGTATAAATTATGTAGTTCCTCGTTATGAAGTTTCCGCCATTCCCCATTCCTGTTCCTCTTGGGTCCGAATATTCGTCTCAGGATCTTGTTCTCAAATACTTTCAGTCTATGTTCTTCCCTCCTATGTTCCTATCTGGGATCCCAAAGTATGACTCACTTTTGGTCTTTTAGGTAATAGAGTAAACACAAATCAGCAGAGTGCAGAAAACTGAAGGAAGAGTTTGAGATTACCTAACATCTGATTACTTCCAGGTTAATCACATAATGAACGAAATCAAATAATTAAAAATAAAAATTCAGCGAGCTATTATCAGTGTTTACAAACATTACATTTGTGGTTGTACTAAAATAAGAAAAGAAAAGCGAAAATTGTGCAAAAGTGTTTGTATGTTCGTCATGCGTTGTGGTATTTAAGATAAAAGAGGGGTCTCCCTAAAGAGATTTCTTGTTCGTTAATATTTTCCACTCGACGAACTCTTCCTGTTTTCACCTGGATTATGTCCCGCATGGAGGGATTTTTCGGTCGCCCTACAACACCTTCACATACAAAAACCCCTTTTTTTTTTTTTTAATCTCTTGATGTCTTCTTCTATTATCAACAGACACAACAGCAAAAAGTTGCGCAATCGACAACATGCAAGAATTCTTTTGTTTCGCTGCCTTCTACTACAACACCCATCGTTTACTCCGCAAGTATAAGGTCTCCTGCTGATTCTTACGCATTTGTTGGTTGTGATTTATTATCATTTTATACGACTGAAAAAAAGAATCAATCTAATAGTACTTCTCAACAGCAAAAGCGTTCACAATTTAAGGCTTTTCGTTAATTTCACCACAGGACTTTACTAAATAATTTTAAAACAATCACGAATATGAAATGTATGGAAAGTAAGCAAGGTACTACGAAATGGTACCCAAATCTCTTTATGAATCAGAATTTGGGGTGCGCAAATGACAGTCTATTTCTTAGCCCAAGAAATGTCTATTTCTTAGACATTAAAATTATTTTACTTCTTTCCGAATGTTTTGTCTTCGTATGACGCGAGACTCGGGACCACCCTACCTACCGGGCGGCCCTGTGTTGCACGTTGTAAAACAGAAGATCTTCAAATCGACTATGACGTCATACAATTACATGACAAACTAAACAAGTTGACTAGCCAGACGCGCCATTTCAGATTTTAAAAGGGGCGGAGAAGCAAGATGCTCCACTGACAAGAGTTTCGGTTTTTATTACTATATTAATATACGAGCGATTAAAAGTATGGACTTCTGAAATTTAGGAGGGGGCAACTGGCTCCTTCCTCCCCCAAATGACGCCTCTGTGACTAGTTTACTCTGTAGCATTATGTGGTGTCTAGAAAATTACGCTGAAACATTATTATATTGTTATTTGGTTATTATAATATCTTGGAAAAAAAGTGCGGACATAACTCATGAGCACTTTTAGGCGTCAATAATTTATGTTATCAGAATGAACAATTATCAACCCACTGCTGGATAAATGTCTCTTCAAATTTTCTTCACAACCATCTATCTTGTGACATTCTTTTTCCACGTTACTTCAGAATGTTTTCATTACATCAGGAGTGCCGAGTTTTTAAAACTCAGTATGGCACTCTAATTCACAGTTCAGAACCGAGGAATTTCCGCATATGGAACACCACCCAAGCTAGCAGGGAGTCCTGGGGTCCTTGTCCTTTAAAATTTTAAAAATTTACCCTTTTGAAAATACAGTTTTACGTATTTTCGAATAAAAACGATTTTTTTTTGTTTGTTTCTTTCTTCCACAGCGGAAAATGTGTACTCTTGAATAAGAGTACGGTGGCGTAACTAGGGAGATTCTAGGGTTCTATCCCCCGATCTTAATTCTCGTCACGCCATTCTGAATGTCGATTATTTGTGACAAAAAAAAATGTGTAATTTTATCTCAAAATAGCACGGAGAAATGCTCGTTTAATTTGTCATTTAAAAAGAAACCAGGGGCGGATACAGGACGGACTTCTGAGGGGGGGGGGTTGTAGTACTGCTACTTAGAGCTAATTTTAAGAGCTCCAAACTCTAAGCTGGGTTTTATTTATATATATAAAATAAGAAAGTTTCCTCTTCTGGGGGACGATCGCCCCCCTGGATCCGCCACTGAAAGAAACTAGCGTCAACTACCCACTTCGCTGGCTTAAAATAAGAAAAATTAGTTCCGTTAGTTAGTCACTTTTTACTATTACTAAAGCGCTTTCTGATATTGGTCATTTTCGATCATTTTCATATATCTCCCTCTCCTCCCCAAGTTACGGGGATGAATTTGTCTTTAAACGGCATCGAAATTGTCACTGTTCATCTTAGCGACCCCGAAAACTATGGATTCGGCACTAATACCGGTCATTTTCGATCATTTTTTAAATATCTCCCTCCTCCCCCCTCCCCTAAGTTGCATCTCAAAATGAAGTGATAAAATCCATCCCAGGCTCGAAGCTCATCTATGATGAAAATTTGATCGAGATCAGTCTGGATATATATAAAATATATATATATAAAACAATTGATTGGCTCAGAAAGCTTGCCGCTACGTACAAGTTAAGGGTGCAGGACTTCACTTAAAAAAAAAGTTCTGAAGACAACTTGACAAAGGGCGAATACAAACCCAAAAGAATTCCAAGAACATCTGTAGCAAATGCATGGCCTTTATCAATTACCGGAAGCTCTTTGATCTTTTGGAAGCGAAGCGAAAAAACACTTTATTGTCAAAGAACCTTTGGACAAAATTCTACGAAATCTGAGTATTTTTTGCAATTCCTTTTCTTTAAAAAAATGAAACTTGGTAAGACATGTCGATTTTTTTAAACTTGTAGGGAAAAACTGAAGATTGACACAGATTGGAATGAATGAAAATCGCAGCGGAAGGAAGAGGGCAGAAATAAATGTTAAAACCCGATGGCTAGAAAGCTTCACCAACCAAACCGTTTCTGTCACACACCAGTCAAACATCACATTTTAACCCTATCGCACATTCTCTTTTTTTTTCTTTCTTTTCTTAAAAAAAAAAAAAAGGACGATCGAAATGGAACAGATGTAGTAGACAAAATGGCTCACATACAAATAACGTAGGTTACGTACTTATACAAAGATAACCAAATAGTTCTTTCTGTGGCGCGACAGGAAATGCGAATCAGGCCAAGTCAGTAAGTGTATAGAGACAAAACAGAAAAAAAAAAAAATAAGAACGGATGTGGAACAAAATGCCACACATACATACATAGAGTCTGATATATTTCAATTAAAAAAAAAACACAAAACCAGTCTTTTTAAATACATATATATATGAGAATCACAAAATTTGGAGTTAGGATAAATTAATAAGGAACGAATATCCATTCTACACACACCTCTCCCAAAAACAATAGAATTATTACAGTCACTTCTATTGTATTGCTTACTGATGGCTTCTATACAGAGTACATGCATATCTACAATCTTTTACTACTATTATTATTACTGTTATTGGTATGACTGTTGTTGCACATGGAAAGTAGCAGTGATCCATTTTGCCATTTCAACTGGCATAAGTGTGGTGGGAGGGGGGTAAAGAAATTAAAAAACGACGACTCCTACGTCCTAAATGACAGTTCACTATAAACAGGTTCTACATCCTCCGTATATATATATATATATATATATATATACAAATAAGGTCTTACTTCATAACATTCACCAGTTAATTTTTTGAAGCAAATTTAAATTCACCTTTCTTGGAGCTACACTGCAGAAAGAGCTATGACAGGTTACGGGGCAAGAATTAGGAATGAATATTCAGTAATTCTTAATTATTAATATTATTAACTACTTAACTAATTAACTCTATGGCGTAAGAAACACGGAGGTTTAATGCCACGTTAACAAAATATCTCCATCGACTTCTACCCTTAATCAACCTGATCCACTTTCTAATTTCTATTCCTATTTCTGCGAGATCCATCCCATCCTCCCTCCCGCGCCTAGGCCTTCCTAATGGACGTTTTCTAATTGGATTTCTAGTTAAAACTTTGAAAGCGTTTCTACTTTCTCCCATTCTGGTTAGACAATCTATTCAACTGAGCCTCCTAGACTTGACGACTGTTTGGTAAATGGTATAAATTATGTAGTTCCTCGTTATGAAGTTCCCACCATTCCCCATTGTCGTTCCTCTTGGGTCCAGATATACGTCTCAGGATTTTATTATCAAATATTTTCAGTCTGGGTTCTTCCCTCAGAGTAAGCAACCATGTTTCGCAACCATACAGAACAACAGGCATGAGTATCGTTTTATATATACAGGGTATTTCAAAACAATACCGACAACGTTTAGGAGGTGATTCCTGACACCAAGGTAAGACAAAAAGTATAGACCAACCTGGGTGCACAAATGCTTCCTTTCGAAGTTATAGGGTACCAAAAACACGAAAAAATGATCATTAAAGGTCCATAGCTCCAAAACTATGGGACCTACCGTAGTCTTGTCAAGACTTCACTTAGTAACTAGTACGTGCTCTATCCAAATATTCAAGTTTCAGAAGCCTGTGGTACTTCCGCAACAATCTGTATAGAGATAGTTTGAGAGTATTTCAAATTATATGCCCGTAGCCAAACTCCCTCTATAAAAATTGCTTCGTGAGTACCTTAGGATTCTGAAACATGTATTTTTGGATAGCGCACATATTAGTTCCTAAGTCAAGTGTTGACCCAACTACATTAGTCCCCATAATTTTGGAGCTGCGGACCTTTAAAGTTCATTTTTCATGTTTTCGGCAGCCTATAATTCTGCAAGGAAGCATTAGTACACCCAGATTGGTCTATACTTTTTGTCTTACCTTTGTGTCAGAAATCACCTCCCAAACGCTGCCGGTGTAGTTTTGAAACACCCTGTATTTCAAGCTTCAAATTCATGGACAGAATTCGCGACGACCAAAGATTTTGAACTGAATAATAACACGAATTCCCTGATTTTAGTCGACATTTAATATTATTATTACTGAAATTAATATGTGACAATTTCTTTATTTTGTTGCTAATGAGGTGAAAGACCCATTCATACTTTTAACAAGACCTTATATTGGATTAAGGGAGAAACAACACAATTTCATAACACAAATGGTGCAACGTTATTAGCTTTTTAACAAGGGAAAATGCTCAAAGGTGACATACAGTATATAACAATCAATATATCACCAAGCTGAAGAAAAATTATATGAGTTGATGGAAATCCTTATGCGTAGTTTTTGAGAACTTAAAACTTAAAAAATTGATACTGAAATTTACTCTCATGATGCGTTTCTTTAATGACACTAGCAAATACGACATAAACGGTTAATAATTAATGAAATACATCCGAAAATTATTATTAACTCTAATTATAATGTTGTTCAAAATCAACCGATACGTCACGTTGAGATAAACAAAATGATATGCTTCATGGGGGACTAAATTCTCATGCGCAATTTTCGAGAAAAAATAATTTTTCTGGCGCTAAAAAGTATGCTATTTATTGCTGACTTTAATTGATACCTTTCTTTTCCTATTTCAACAAAATATTTATTTATTTAAGCATGCTGTGTGTATAAAATGTGTATGTACAAAATACAGTATTAACAAGGAGATTTTTTGAATCTATTGTTATATGTATTCTAACAGTGACAAAAACATATTCCTTACAGTGACATATATAATTCTAACTGTGACGTAATACTAGTAAAAAAAATAAACCGAGTCTCCTTTTACAACTTTGTAACACATTTTGAACTTCTTTACATTTTTAGTGCTTCTTTCTTTAAAATTTTAGGCAAAGCATATGTATAGTAGCCGCGCTCATATCACATCCAGTTGGCATGTAGGAAAAAGTAGTAAAAGGACTGTGGTTACTTCTGTGCGTGTCATCAAAAATAAGAGTTTAATTTATTGCTTGACAAGTGTCAAGAAGGAAAGGAACACGTTTAGAGATAAGAGATATTTTATAGATAAGGTGGGGTGAGAGTTCAAAGAACCTGCTGAACAGGGTGCCACTCCTTTGAAGCAAAGTGGATTTTTTTGAGCGGGATTACTATACCACGAGTTAAAAAAAAAAAAAAAAGATTCTGAGACTTATAGAATAGGTCATTCCTGGGAGAAAACAACCAAGAACATAGATCGTTCATCCAAAATCACTTGTAAAAGTCACATACACTGATACACACATATACACACACCAGAAAGGATAGATGTTAGTTCCCTACCTTTCCAAAGCATGTAAGCATCTTGTTCTGCGTTGGGGACATGGGCTCTGGTGGCCGTGGCGCCGGGAGTTACCACCTGTTCAGTGGCCGGGGTCCCGCACCTGCCGCCAGCACCTCCGGAACTCCAAGAGGTGTCCACTGCCTCAACACCCGAGAGCACCACGATAGGCATTCATACACAGCGCCCAAAACACACGATCACAAAAGACGCAAGCAGCACACTGCACCGCCCGCCCGCACCCAAACAATTAAGAAGATCCTTCAGCAGCGCCTACATGAAAACCTTCTTCCAAGACACTTTCACTTGCGTTAATTACTCGCCAGTGCACACGAGAGAAAAGGGATTCCAGAAGAGGAGAACTGCCGAATCGGAACAACGTTTCAGCTCTTCTCCACATGGCAGCCGAGCCACTTCCGCTCCACACAAGCAGCACCTGCCCTACGCCACTTTCTTCCCGCGCTAGCCCTGCCCTCCCAATATTGTAGTTACCTTCTTTACATTACGCATGCGTTCCTATGTCTTTTAAAAAGAAAATACAAAGTTTCCAAGTTTTTCCGCAAATCTAGCTCAAGTAATTCAAATTTATCAACAACATTATCGCGATAAATTTTCTTAGTTGTTTTATATTCTGCCAACATTGCCTTGTAACAAGGAAACTTGACACAGAAAATACGGTGTTCTACAAAAAATTCTAATCATTATACTGAATTTTCTTGTGTTAATACATGTCCAAGAAACGTACGTAGAAATGAAAGACATTCCAAACAAAATATACTATATTATTACATTATTTTATATTGTTAGTATTAAAATCAATTAAGAATTATTCTTAAAATATAGTATTACTTTCTAATGACATCTTAATAATTTCTTGCCGTTTTCGCTGGTCTAATAGCTAGTTCGCGTGTTTTTGGTGCCGGGACTGGATCCCGGGTTCGATTCGCAATGAAAATTTGAATGTATTACGGTGATCCGAATTCCACCTTGAACTAAAGGTCCACGTCTCATATGGTCTCGATGCTGAAGGAGGGTCTCTACATTTCAATAAGCAAACAACAAAACAAGAATAGCAATTTGTCTCGTTGTATAACTTCATCAATAAAATTCATTTTCAGAAAGCTTACTCAATTCAAGAAGGCAACGTTTTCTAACAGTACAACTCATAGTGACTACTTTATTAAGAAATGGTTAATATGAGATTATACTGTAGTTGTAATTTTCGACATTAATATTCTTTAAAATTTGATTTTTTTAAAAAAATACCAGAAATTTTGAATTTTCACTCTTCGATTTTGTTCAATTCAACTTAGGACGTATTTCCACATAATCTAACATTGGTCAGATATTTATTGAGTTGTTACAATTATACGTGTATATATCGTATCGAGGGATTTGAAACTTAAAATATATAAAACGATAATCATGCCTGTTGTATTGTATGGTTGCAAAACATGGTCGCTTACTTTGAGAGAAGAACGTAGACTGAAAGTATTTGAGAATAAGATCCTGAGACGAATACTTGGACCCAAGAGGAACGGGAATGGAGAATGGCGGAAACTTCATAACGAGGAACTACATAATTTATATATAGTCGTCATTTTCAGAACACCCGTATATAAGAAAGGGCACTTCTACTCAATAGCGTCATTTCAGATTTGGCTTGGGGGGGGGGGGCAAGACCCCTTGATATAAGTAAAATTTCGCGTTTTTCACTGACTTACTACTATTCTATTGATAAAATCTATATAAATCTCAAACTCACGGGGGGGGCAAATGCCCCTCCCTGAACCCCCTAAATGACGATCCTGCTTCTACTAGCACCTTATATAAATGTGTTATAACAATTTTTATAGCGTTCTATTAATATTACGAAACCTGAGATTTATTTTTTTTCAATTAATACCAATTTAACATTAAGAAAATTTCAATAAATACTATTTTTAATATATAACCATACTTGTATATGTTTAAAACATTTTGTTTTCGTCTGTAGGACATCTGAGTAATAAAAGTTGTGCACAATTGAAATATAGTTTGAGAAACGCTGCAGTAAGTGGTTCGATGTTAGCGATACACAAACAAACAAATATCGAATTGTAAAGCATTGTACTTTCCGTTTGAAGGGAACTTCTACATGTGACTAATATTCATCAGTAGAGAGAGAGAGAAAAAAAAATGAAATGAACTCTTTAAGTTTTACGTTCCACGGTTATGCCGGTTAGGCTAAAGGAGACGGTGATGATGAGAGGTGAGTGAAATGGTGGAATGAAGAAAGTGGGAGAACCCCGAGAAAACCCACGAGCACGGTGTTTGTCCACCACAAAGTCCACACGGCGCGAACTGGAATCAAACCAGGGACCCCAAGCACCGGAGGTGAACATTCTACCACTGAGCCACCGCGCCCCCAGTAGAGAGAAAGCATTGGGAGAACTTGGCTATACTGTGGTTCATAAATTCAGGAAAACACTCTCATATTTTGAGAACGATTTTTTGCTCTGTTTACATCTCGTACAAGTTTGCAAAATCTGTCAAAGTGTTAACGGAAGAATTCTAGCTTCTCAACGGAAATAGATATTTAATCAGGACGTAACAAAACGGAAGATAGAAACCACTGTGCACGTTAAATATATTATACAAATAATTTTAAAGGAAATCGTATTATGCTATGAATATCCGCGGAAGCATTTCCCCTTGAAGACCACAAAAACAAAAAAAAACATCCGTATATTTTGCAAGTTCAAGTCAATATTCGACCACGTGAAAAACACAATAACTTATTTCAGTGACGTCTTCTGAAGGAAGTCTCATTGGTAACAATTTAAATTTTATCAAAGGAAGGAAGCTTCATGTAGCTTCAGAAAGCTGAATACAAGGATTAATACATTAGTTGTAATGTTTTCCATTGTACGAGCTCTGCTTTTTATAGACTTAAATTTGATTTAAATTACTTGCTGAAGAAAATAATACGTCAATATATATATATATTGCAATAAACGTGTTGTTTTACTCAGCGAGTAGTTTAAATCAAAATGTACGTAGTTTTCTTCCCCCCCCCCTTTTTTTTTGTAGCAATACAATTTTGATTTTTAGCGGTGTGACTTTCTCAAGAACCGCCACTGACTTATTTAGATATATAAATTACAGTTTTCATTACACAATTCAAACGAAATGAAAAACGGGTTTGTGGCGAGAAAATGAGTTTATCGTGGACAACATCATGTATGTGAAATTTTCTCTGGGTTCTCCCGTTCCCTCCTACATTTTCATTCCACCAATTATTTCAAAATTAATTCAGTTTCATTAATTTAACCTAAAGGTGTAACCAAAGCGCGATGATTTAAATTGTAAAGACTAAAGATTTCGGTCATTAAAGTGTAAAGAATAAATATTGTTAATACTGCGCCGACTGTACGCCATCGACCAACCATTCTCACTATCAAGAACACAAGGCTGGGTTTCGATTTCCCGCCAGTTTTATTTTGCAGTTTTTCTATCTTACTGAATAACGCGTTTAAACAAATTATTTTTATCATTATTATTTCAGTTTTAGAGTTCATAATCTACTCAATTAAACTTAACACTTTAAAAAAAAAATAAATAAAACGAAATATTAAAATATGTAAAAACTGGGTTGTTTACTAGCTGCAGAGTCCACAGCAGGAAGAGAGGTTAGTCATAAAGACGTGACTGGACGACAGATTTCGCCACTCTTACCATCACCCTATCGACCTCTTGTTGTAGAGACATGAACGCGCGGATAGAACAGGTGACTCGACTACTGATCATGTTTGAAAAAAAAAAAAAAAAAGGCGCCAAACGCAATGGCGTAATTCTGTGCTGTTAGCTATGCACAAATATTGGATAGAAAATGGAAGTGTTACAAAAAAAAAAAAAAAAAAAACTGCATATTATTTGACGATACGTTTCTTCATTTGTTTGTTTGAAATTTATTGACGCCTTTCAACATATAAACTAAATTACACGAGACCAAAAGTCATAAATATGAGATTCAAAACCATATTCGACTGCATTGGTGGTCAATATTGAATGCACTATAAAAGTGTTAAGTGGCATTCATTATACTGTATATGTTGTTGCTTCTCATGGACACCAGGACAGAAAAGATCCAGCGGTTTTACGTCCTACGTTTGTACCATGTAAGATAAAACAGACGGATGAATAATAAAAGCGAATTATTGCGAAAGGAATTCCTGAAATGGAGCTGTGGGAGGAAACGGAAGAATCCCACACCAGAGGGTTCTTCTCCATCACTGAACCATCGTGTCCCCTATTATTCTTTGACTTTTGTTATTCCATCCTGAAGAAATTGTAATGGAATTCTCGGGTTATTTGACAATCAAACACTAATTAGTTTGATGTTTTATCTTGTACTAGAAATTAAATTATGTAGTGCAATTTTGAAATCAAGCTTTACCACTTGAATAACATGTGTAGTCGGGGAAGTTTTTTTTTGGTCAGGGGGGGGGGGCGCTAAGGCGAGTTCTTACCCTGGGGGACAACTAGCCTAGTTGCCTTGTTGCTCTCAATAATGGGTTAACTCTGAGAAGTCTGTATCATAATCGGCTATCGAACTCAGAAATAGCGCTTGCTAACGACACCACTACACAAAGCTATACTAATTAACAGTAATTTTAAAATGTTATGACTAACATAAATATTTCAATCTCTTTTAAACATTTTTTTGTAACAAGTGTAGTTAAAGTGCTATTGTGATTTATTTGCGATAAGAGCAAGATAAGAAACCGAAACATGTGTTTTGATGATTTTCACCCAAGGAATTCTTCCCTCAATGAACACACACACATATAAGCTTACGTATATAAAACCAACTCTTACTTCCTGACCGGAAACCGGAAGAGTACCGGAGATTCACCACGCGAAACCATACTTCACGTAAACAGGGACAAGAAACTTAGAAAACCAAAATATAAAAGAGAGACGTTCTGAAAATTAACTGACAGCAGAAGGAGGAGGGGAGAGGATTCACCGTCTACTTGAAGCGTGGAAAATGAAACAATGTCATCAAACAGAAAACAAACACCCTTCGCAGAAATCTCTTTTCTTTTTTTTTTTTTTACCTTTTCCTTCCTGCGCCTCTCATGCACTAACAAAAACGATTACGCAACATTTTTTCGCGTGCTTGAAGAAGTAAAAGTGTTTAGCGTTGAAACATAACACATAACGCGATACGCGTAGTTTAGTAGTGCATGCAGTGGGAGAACTTAAGTAATCCAAAAACAGTGGTTTATTAGAGTTTGGGCAGGAAACGATCCCTCTGAAGCAGAAAGCAAAATTGCACGGAGGACGACTTTTGCTGGGACTACAGTTTTTACCCACTGACTTAGTACACTTTTCTCTTTTCAACAACTCGCTCTTCTAGAAAAAGTTCGACTTGTGTGAGATATGGCGCGTCCAGTGGACAAAGGAAACAATTCTACCTTTTTTGGGTTTATTTTGGACAATTTTGGTCATCTTCAGGATCTTTGTCTGAAGCTCCTACGATAGCTTGAAAGATTCATGTCCAGATATTGTGAAAACACCAATAATAATAATAATAATAATAATAATAATAATAATAATAGTAATAATAATAATAATAATGATGATAATAATAATAATAATAATAATAATAATAATAATAATAATAATAATAATAATAATAATAAAAAATTTACTTAAGCGTACCGTACGAACTTAACGTCTCTTTTTCTCAAAACATTGGTTATTGCACTTAATTCCCTACCGTTTTTCCTCAAAAGTTTGGCTATTGGATTTGATTCCCTAACATTTCTTTTCCTCAAAAGTTTGGTTATTTGCACTTGCTTCCTTAACGTTTCTTTTCCTCAAAAGTTTGGTTATTGCGCTTGATTCCCTACCGTTTTTCCTCAAAAGTTTGGCTATGGACTTGATTCTTTAACGTTTCTTTTCCTCAAAAGTTTGGTTACTGGACTTGCTTCCGTAACATTTCTTTTCTTCAAAAGTTTGGTTATTTGGACTTGATTCCTTAACCTTTCTTTACCTCACAAGTTTGGTTATTGAATTTGATTCCCTAACGTTTCTTTTTCTCAAAAGTTTGGTTATTGCACTTGACTCCCTAGCGTTTGTTTCCCTCAAAAGTTTGGTTATTGGTATTCTGCCGTATAAAACGGAACATGCTATTTGAGGTTTCAGTCAATATGTAGGTGTATGCTTAAGGCTTTTAATGTCTCCGGGAATCGTAGCCCAGGTTTACATACGTCAGATATTTGGCCACGAAGAAACATTATATCGAAGTATTAGATATCTCATATCTGATCTTCCCAACTTCTGAGAATGTTTGAAGGAGACGAATATATTTAAAAAATATATTGACGGAAGAGTTGTGAAACAATTAGTTTCCATTTTATTGTAATTAAATAAGGTCATAAAACACGTAAGAGTTACAATTCCGTGATCATAAAAGATGACTTTTAAACCGTGGATGGGATAACTTGTGGAATACTTGTTGAATGAGAAACATCCACTTAATGGATCAGCCGCATGATTTACTGATTAATAACATTTATCTATTCATATAGCTAATTATAATTTCGTTCCGCATTAAAAAAAAAAAATGTTTCCGCATATTAGTAGCATATTGTGCATATTAGCGTATTCCACAGCTACTTGAAAGGAACGCTAAAATCTTAATAGCATGAAGCATTCTATACGACACAAAATTCTTTCTAATAGAAATGAAAAGGCCAAGGTAATTTACTGGACATCGGGTGTTTAGAGAAAACCAGGGTGTCTACTAAAATTCCAAAATGAAATTTCGTGACCTTTTCTTTACCAAATCATAACATGTCATAACACACTTAAGAGCGAATTTGGGTGCGAATTAGACCGAATTTTCATCCATGTGATAGAAGTGTGGTTTGCTTGCGATTTGATAGTGTCTAAAGTCGACCATACACATTTCTGGTGATGAATTTTGACGTTTTATAAAAGAAAATTTTCCAATCTTTATTTACATTTGTACAGATAAAAAAATCGTGACCCAAAAGCTAAATTTCGTGATTTTTTTCTTGACTTTCATGACCGTTTTCTGATTTCGTGACGTTTTCGTGACATTCGTGACCGATAGACACCCTGAAAGCCTATATTTTTCCTTAGTACGTACCTGAGAATAAAATTGTATACGTACAGTACTGTTAAAAAAAATTGGCCATTCGTTTCTCATTGAAAAGTCCTATATTCTTATTCACATATGAAATTAAATCATACAAACATTTTTTTTTTTTAAGGAAGGACTTTCCACTGGTCTGGTGTCTAGCGTATGCATCTTTGGTACACGTGGTTTCGAGTTCAATTCCCCGTGGGGAAGCACAAAAAATTCACAATCATTCACTTTCACTAATCATACATCTCCTCTACCCTAAGATGCATTACAATGAGACGTTACGCTAAGAAAAAAGTTAATCATTTTTAACTTTTACTGCCCAAAGTATTAATATTTCCAACGTCTGAAACAGTTTGTTCTATAAAATGAGTTTAAAAGTGAGATTATGGTCAACAGATGTCAACACGTTTCCCCCATCTTTTCAATGTATTTTGTAAGGAGTAACAATGTTCAAAATAGTTCAATCAAATGCAAGAGATAAATATTCAACCAATAGATGTTTCCTATCTCTTCAATGTATTTTGTACGGAGCAACAATATTCAAAATAATTCAATCAAATTCAAGAGATAAATATTCAACCTATAGATAGTACTAAATGTTTCCTATCTTTGCAATGTATTTTGTAGGGAGGGGCAATATTCTAAATAATTTAATCAAATTCAAGAGAGAAATATTCAATCTACAGCTAGTACTACATGTTTGCTATTCTTCCAATGTATTTTGCAGAGAGGACAATATTCAAAACAATTCAACCAAATTCAAGAGATAAATATTCAACCAAGACATAACACTACACGTTTCCTATGTTTCCAATGTATTTTGTAAGGAGCACCAATATTCAAAATAATTCAATCAAATTCAAGAGATGGGGGCCGCGGTGGCTCAGTGGTAGAGCGTTCACCTCTGGTGCTAGGGGTCCCGGGTTCGATCCCAGCCCCCGCCAAGTGAACTTTGTGGTGGACAAACACCATGTGCATGGGTTTTCTCGGGGTTCTCCCGTTTCCTCCCACTTTCTTCATTCCACCATTTCATTCATTACTCATCATCACCGTCTCCTTTAGCCTAACCGGCATAGCCGTGGGACGTAAAACTCAAAGATTTCATTTCATTTTCATTCAAGAGATAACTATTCAATGTAGATAGTACCTATGTAGATGTTTCCTATGTTTCCACTGTATTTTGTAAAGAGCAACAATATTCAAAATAATTTAATCAAATTCAAGAGGTAAATATTCAATCAATATATAGCACTACCTGTTTCCCCATCTTTCCTGTGTATTTTGTAAGGATAGGAAAGATAGGAGGCACGTGGCGCCATCTGCTGGTGATAGTCGAACCTTTACATTTACTTTAAAGAGAGGAAGTCGTTTTTTAAAAACAAGGTTGTACTTTTATGAACAATTCTATATGGAAGACCAGAAATCACTATATCACCGTCACTGCTTCTTTTTTGCCTATTTCACACAAAACACAAATCTTTGGTACAGGAAAACACGATATCTTTCAGTTTCACGTCCCATGTATATTATATAATATCTTAGATCGTGTATAATCCTTGCTAAAGCTAAGCGTAATGAAAAATGCTTAAGGTATGAAAACGAAAATATATCATAGCATGATAAAATCATATTGTTTCTCTGAAGGAACATCAATTTACACATAACTTACGAAAAAAAATACACATGTGTAAGCAAGCAAACAACAAACATAAGTTCAAATATAAAGAAGGAAAAAAAAATCCATACATTCACAAGCTGCTTATGGCCGTCATTTGAGTTCACTTATTATGTCCCAACGTAGATGAAGTTCAAGTCTTAACTCCACAATGACAATAAAATGTGTGAGAAAAAATGGCAGCGATTTCAGAATCCCTCGTCGCCTAGGAACATCGTCCTCAAACAGACAGGGAAGGTCGTTCTCTTTGTTCGTCACAGTCAAGGCCATGGGATATTTTTTTTTTTTTATTTAATATATATATCTTCTTCATATTTCTTCCACACCTTCCGAGTGTTATCACACTTCACAAAAACAACTGAAACAATTTACTTTCCCCATAACTTCTACCTGTACAGACAGCGCGTAATGAAGGCTTTCGTGTGACAACACAGCTACATCTGTTCGTTCCTAGTTTTTTTTTTTTAGGCTGAAGTCTCGCGAATCATAACCCAAAGGGCTATGATCAGCCTGATGTTGTTTGGTTAGTGTTTAGCGTCCACTTCAGCACCGAGGCTATGAGACGTGGATCTATACTTTATGAAGAAGAATCCGAACTACTTCAACGCGTTCAAATTTCCAGACTTTCACATCCGGAGTCGAACCAGGAACTTGCTGCATCAAAGGCGCACGTCCCAACCACTAGACCAGCAGGAAGAGCTAGCTTAACGTTGTTAGTTGGGTGGTGTATGGTTCAACACTTCGAGTTCTTTCTCCGTTATTTCTAGCGTTCTATAGGTTGGTCGTGTTGCCGACAAGTCATGATTTGGGGCAGTCTCGTCTCGTAGAGGTGACGTCAAAGTGCTTTAACGTCTCAAAAAGTATTATATTTTTCTATTAGAAGATCTTTTTCTCGTCTCATATCCCAACAAAAAATTCCTATCTCGTTTCGTCTTGTGGGCAGTACTACAGATTGGATGGCGCTTCCTCTTAAGAGGCTTCATCCCGGCGAAATTAAAATACTGCTAATTTTACAGTAATTAAGTGATATCTCCCAATAGATAATAGATAAAAGATAATCGAAATGTGGAACAAGAGCGCTCTAGACAATATCATTTTACATGAGATACTGTTATCACGACTAACTTATCTGCTTTCGATTTCCAGCCATTTAGAAAATCGGCATTTATTTTTGCGTTTCTAAACGACTGAAAACAGAAAGCCACTAGGTGACTTGTGATAACGGTACCTCACGCAAAATAATATTGTCTAGGGCGCTCTTGTTTCACATTTCGATTATCTTTTATCTATTTGAAGATATCACATAATTACTGTAAAATTAGCGGTATTTTAATTTCGCCGGGATGAAGACTCTTAAGTTAAGTACATTAGAGCTTCACGATCCTGAACCAATATCGAACACATCGTAAAATCATAGGAAATCGAAGCCAGGGCGCATCCAATATAATGTCGCATGTAACGCAAGAAATTAGAATATTAAAGAGTTAAAGATTAAATTAAGTCATATCAATAACAGTAAATTGAATTAAAGAATGGTGGTTACAATCTCTTATTGTCATGAATCACAATATTTTATTGATGAACCAAATGATCTACAGAGGAATCGGTACATATAGAAAGGTAGTACGGTAGTATAGTAAATATCATTTTCGTAACAATGTAATCGTTCAATTGTAAACATTTAAAAGTGCTGAGATCAACACCTGACACCAGGGGCGGATCCAGGGGGGGACGATCCCCCCGATCGTTTCCCCCCAGAAGAGGAAACTTTCTTATTTTATATATATAAATAAAACTCATCCCAAAGTTTGGAGCCCTTAAAAGTAGCAGTATGACAACCCATCGCCCCCCCCAGAAGTCGGTCCTGGATCCACCCCTGCCTGACACAGCCTGTAAGCTTAACTGAATAACAGATAATTTATCAACTCACTCAATATTAGGCCAATAAGCTGAATATTCAAATGTGCCCGTCACTTTAGAGACTTTCCAAAATCATGTAATATGAATGCTGCCCCCCCCCAAAAAAACTCTCTCCATTTGCCTCCCCAAGAAATTAAAGCTGCCGTCGTTACTGATTCACAAAAGGAACATACGCAACTCTATTGTAGTTCAATGGTTGCCTGTTCACATCTGGTGTGAAAAGTCGTAGGTTATTTCCCGGGCCACGTTTTCCTATTTCCTTCTCATTGACTTCCTCCCACACATAACTTTCCTGTGTTGATTTATTTATCAACTCTCCTTAGTTTAAACCACATAAACACGAACCATGAAAGTAACCATTTCATTTTCATACTGAGGACCAGCTCTCAGCTCATGTGAGTGGCCTGGCGTAGTATATAATTGAGAAGGCTTCGTTTCTGCGGCAATGGAACTGATTTTCTGAAACACGTAAACGTCAATTAATTAGTTAGGCACACAGCGTTTGTGCAAGAAACGAATAAATCAATTTTTATTTTTACATACCGGTAAGTTATTTCATTACCATGTTGAGTAAACTATGGTATGCATGGAAGCGTTTTCATATCAAACCACAACAGCAATCGACTTAAAAAAGAAAGAAAGAAAGAAAGAAAGAAAGAAAGAAAGAAAGAAAGAAACGTCAAAGAAATTTTAAAAAGACTACAAGACTTTTCCAAATAGGCTATATGATGCGATTACAAACTTTTGCAAAGAATATTTGAATGTGACAAAAAAAAAAAAAAAGAAAGAAAAGAAATCTTTGGGTTTTACGTCCCACGAATATGCCGGTTAGGCTAAAGTAGACTGTGATGATGAGTAATGAATGAAATGGTGGAATGAAGAGAGTGGGAGGAAACAGAAGAACCCCGAGAAAACCCACGCACACGGTGTTTGTCCACCACAAAGTTCACTTGGCGGGGCTGGGATCGAACCCGGGACCCCAAGCACCAGAGGTGAACGCTCTACCACTGAGTCACCGCGGCCCCAGAATGTGACAAAAAAAAAAAAAAGGCATATGTTTTGTTTGAGGCATCCCAATCATCCTCACTGTTCGGGTTTGAAATCTATCAAGAATAAGGGAATGTATTTACTCCACCAATTTTCATGAAACTTTGAGTGTGTTTTCAGTCAGACAAGAGGTCCACCCACGGAGGAAGTTCGCCGGGTCAGAACCTCCATAAACTCAACGTACATTTGTACACTTTGTCAATAGAACTATATACTTGTTTAACAGGGAAACGATCGATGTAGCATGAAAATTTGATCTTACACTTCATCTGTACTCTTCCTCTTATAAAAACAATCTAGTTCTATCATTATTTCCTAAAAATATAGATGGAAGTATAACCTATACTATAATACTATAATAAAACTATACTTGTTTAACAGGGAAATGATTAATGTAGAATGAAAATTTGATCTTACAATTCATCTGTACTCTTTCTCTTATAAAAACAATCTAGTTCTATCATTATTTCCTAAAAATATAGATGGAAGTATAACCTATACTATAATACTATAATAAAACTATACTTGTTTAACAGGGAAATGATTGATGTAACATGAAAATATGATCTTACACTTCATCTGTACTCTTTCTCTTATAAAAACAATCTAGTTTTATCATTATTTCCTAAAAATATAGATGGAAGTATAACCTATACTATAATACTATAATAAAACTATACTTGTTTAACAGGGAAATGATTGATGTAGCATGAAAATTTGATCTTACACTTCATGTGTACTCTTTCTCTTATAAAAACAATCTAGTTCTATCATTATTTCCTAAAAATATAGATGGAAGTATAACCTATACTATAATACTATAATAAAACTATACTTGTTTAACAGGGAAACGATCGATGTAGCATGAAAATTTGATCTTACACTTCATGTGTACTCTTTCTCTTATAAAAACAATCTAGTTCTATCATTATTTCCTAAAAATATAGATGGAAGTATAACCTATACTATAATACTATAATAAAACTATACTTGTTTAACAGGGAAACGATCGATGTAGCATGAAAATTTGATCTTACACTTCATCTGTACTCTTCCTCTTCTAAACAACAATCTAGTTTCATCTCTTTTTCTCTGCTAATGTAGGTGGAAGTATTTTACAATTATTTACCGTCTTTATGGGTGAAGAATAATACCCGTTTAATACTAACATAGATGTAGTGACTTTGTAGTATTGACCAAAGTTTGGACTCCTTACAATAAAAATTTCTGGTGTGCGTATGAGTCAGACCTAAGAATTACCCCTCTTTCTTGGTATCCAAATCAGTCAAGGGTAAAAGGGAGAAATTACTCCATGTTTTCAAAGCTTTTTATTTATTTATTTTTGTAACTGCCATAAATGACTCGATTTTTACAGAACATGGTTCCCAGTATGATTTACTGCTTGGAATTAAAATCCATTAAGGGTAAGAATTCACTCCCAATAGAAAATGTTTTATGGTAACTTTTGTACTTAGGTAATCTATATAGCTATATAAACATGAAGATGACTGTGTTTGTCCCTTCATAACTCTTGAACCACTCGACCGACCATGATCAAATTTTCAACACAGATGAGATTCGAACCTATAACAGTTTTCTCATTTCAATTTAACAGTGCAACGTAGGGAAGGGGACAAGATATATAAAAATGACCGATATTAGTACCGAATCTATAGTTTTCGGGGTCATTGAGATGAACAGTGACACTTCCAATACCGTTTAAAATCCAAATTCAACCCATTTTCGTACACTCCCCGTGCGAAGAAAGGGCATTCTGCTAGTATATATATATACATATGTTTATGTGTGTGTTAGTGTGTGTGTGAACAACGGAATTCCACTACATTTTTAAAAAATCGTTCGTTCGGTCACTGTTGAAGATTTGTATTTCAATTAGACACTATTTATTTATTTATTTATTTAATTACTTTTAAGAATCAAATCGGCAAAATATCAAAACCAACTGAAGACAGGACGGTGATAAAGGGAAAGTCCAGAATCCCCAAATTATCAGTAAATACGCCACTGAACATAAGGCTAATAATAAACCGTATGATAAGCAAGATACTGATCATTATTTTTTTTTTAAGTTATCCCACGTGGTTGAGAAATGTATTATTTCACAGCCTATGACGTTTGAAGTGGCCTTCAAAGTAGTTTCTCACTACACGATGCACACGGGGAAGGTATAAAATAATATAAAAGTCATCACTTAACTGGTCTGCTAACAAAACGCGATATCTTCTAGGATTTACTACCAGGCTACTATCGATTATGTTATTTCCAGTACAAATTTAGACTCCTTCTTTAACATACACAAAATTACTTGAAATACAACAATATGAGACTAAGTATAATAAAATTTATACTATTTCTTTAAAATACAGTTGGACTTCGATAACTTGAATTTTTCACATTCTCTCGAACTCTCCTTAACACTCGACGATAAAATACCCTTTGTTTAGTTCAATAATTAAAAAATGAAACCTCGATAAGCCGAATTTGAAGGGTTTCATAATCGTATTTGAAAACCCCGGAAACTCGAACTGTCACTACGCGTGTGATCAAATAATTTATTTGTATCACATCAACAAGTAAAATGAAACAATGTACTGTTCGTGACAAACAAAAATTGTGGTTATTGCTTTGTGTCCAGTGGCGGATCTAGCCCAGAGCCGGAGGGCCTAGGCCCCCAGTTTTTGAGTGACAAAAATAATTGAAGCTATTATTTAAACATTTATGAAAGTTTATAGTAAACTCATGACATACCTATCATAGTCTGGATCCTGGCTCCCCCCCCCCCCAGTTTCTACTTCTAGATCCGCCTTTGTGTGTGTCAAATGATTAAAGAGATAGAAGTATTCTCTTGTTTAATGTGACAAAATCTTTTCTTCTGTAAATTACCAGCGATCTACAAGGAAAGGATTATTCCAGTTCATACGAATTAAGATGACCATAAGCTGCCATAAAGTGTGATTCGAGTCGAAGCACAAACTCTGAAAATGTTCTGGTAATCACTTTTGAAACTTCCAATAAACTGAACTAGAAGTCAATTATCAGAAACAATAGAATGTGCCACTCTCCACAATCTCTCCTCACTTGAGTCAATCATCGGCATAATTTGTTACTTGCTTGCTGTAAACTCCAAGTCCTTGACATTTCGCTTTTTTTTTTTTTTCTCTTGTCTAACTTTTGTGTACACCTACAATAGTATCTAAAAGAAGGAGTAGGGTAGTCAAGTGGGTAATGCACGTGTTTGCTGTACATGTGGTTTCAGATTTGAACCTAACTGAGGATACGAAGTTTCGTAAATAGAAACAAGCAGAGATTTAGATTCCACTTTGGGCAGTAAATCCTGATTCATGAAATCTCACTGCCAAAAGGACTGCAATTAACGCAATGTCCCCTATGTAAAGTGAAAAATAAGAAACACATGTGGAATACACTTTAACTTTTAGTTATAACAGAGTTGAAAAACTTGCGAGTCGCGAAGATAAGCAGAAAAGATAAATATAATTAGAATCTAATACAGGAAAATATTTTTAAAATATTATTTTGAATTTTGTTCTGATAGGCATATTTTTATTTTTATACATGCTGTTAGGAACAACAAAAAATAGGTCAGGTCTATTAAACATTTTCAACAGGTGCAGAGTTGTTTAAAAATCAATTTAAATGGTACGATACGAAACTAATGAGAACTGCATATTGAAATACCAGAGAAATACAAATGCAACAAAACCTGTATAATGAAATACAATTAAAATTCACAGCTAATGAGATATCTGAGCATAGTATGATTTCACTAGTGAAGCAATGTCCGGTTCAATCTTCGTGATGCTCATTATCAAGTCATTTAAAATGCTCAATATTTTTTTTTAACAACTGTTTAAGTATTTTAAAACCAAAATTAGAAATCGCTTTATTTTTTATTAAATGACCCAAAATTAAGAGAGTTATGAAGTTTTAAAATTTTCAAACGGCCTCCATTTTGAAACAGTATGACAGATTGGATTTGATATTTGTAATATGAATGAACTGATCAAATTTGGTTTTAATCCATTCGCTTTTAGAGAAGTTACTGTATCCACTATATACAAGAAATGGATTCTACTATTATAGAAATAGATAAATATTGCGAGATCTCCGCAATAAGTATATTAAACATTCTACACAAGCTTATTACAAAGCAGAAATTATAAGGGAGTCGCTGGCAAGAGGATTGATACAGTGGAGGTCGTGATAAGAATTAGGTTGAGAACCACTGGTCTAAAAAATGAAGTCTGTAGTACCAACTATAAGGGGCCGCGGTGGCTCAGTGGTACAGCATTCACCTCTGGTGCGTGGGATCCCTGCTCGATCCCAACTCGCGCCAAAGTGGGCTTTGTGGTTTACAAACATCGTATTCATAGGTTTTCTCGGGATTCTCCAGTTTACTTCTACTTTCTTCATTCCAATATTTCATACATTTCTCATCATCACCATCTTCTTTAGCCTAGCCGGCAATACCGTGCCAGTAAAATTTCATTTCAAATCTCGAATTTGATTTTTTTTTTTTTTGTCGACTACGAGAGCTTGTTTAGTTTACCATTGGTCGAAATAAAAATCTTTCGACTGAAATTTCAAAGATTTTTGGCAAATATCAATCTTGGAGTCCAGTGACGAAGTTAAAGAATAGGTTAAGTAGGTGCCTGACCAGCAAGTGTTATTGCTATTCATTTCCCAGAGCTTCTAAGAAAGACGTGACATCCTGCGAGACGCATAAAACTCCATGATATTTGTAATTTGTGTAGTGTAAACTTCTGATAAATGCATTTTAATTCTTCCCGGACAATGTTTAACTGATTATTTATGCAGAATCAAGCTAATTTCTGTCACTAAGTTGCAATTAACTTTCATATGGATGACTTCCTTTTTAACTGTTGTGATTTGTTTTGCAAGTTTCACATAAATTGGCCTTGCAAATAAAAGTATTCGTAACATGTTTCCTACATCCTAACCCTTAACACGTGCAACGTAGTAGGAAACTAGAACTTGCGCATAGACACTCAGCTCACGATATGTCTATACTTTTTTGTTTTCCGTAACTGCGATTATTCGAGAAATATATTTTTTCTCATTTCTCGAAGACTTGTTACAAAAACTCTCAATCAAGGCTACGACAAACGTGCATTTAAAACAGGATTGGATACTTTTTTCAACAAGTTTCCCAATACTTCGTCATAATTGCCATCGTGCCTGTCAATGTTCATATTTTCAATTTAAAAAAAATGTAATTTTGTTCTAATTACTGGAGTAAGATATTAAATTTTAACGTTTTATAACAAACTACACAGGAATTTCGAATGTGGACGTAAAACAATGGATAATGTCCGAAATTCAGCAACTAAGCCATTTCTTATTAACAAACCTAGTTGTTCCCGCCAAGCTTTTGACTCATTTGCAAATTATCTGAACGTTAGTGACATCTATTGGTGTCAGACAGGAAGTAGCACAACCAGCGACAACTATTAACCCAATTGTGAACTATTAGAAATCAGCGTGATTGACAGTAAAGCGTTTTGCTTTTTTATAAGGATCAAGAATATATAAGCATTTCGCCTATATGTTTATGCAACCAACAACTCTGAAATGTTGTGTGGTTTGCATAACATTGTAGGACATATTTTGCTTCCATAAGAAGGATACTATTACATTAAGATAAACTCATTTAGTTTCATCATGAGTATTACGCCCTCAACTATCTTCTTTTTCTTGACTTAGCAATTATCACTTTTAATTCCGTCCATCTCAATTACATAGCCTCTTCTGCCGCTTCATCTTTTCCTTTCCCCATATCTTTTATCACATCTCTCCTCAAAGATACAGTTTCTTTTCAGACAATATCCTCTTCCTCTATATAATCATATCCAGTATTTTCTCCTCGACTATTCCCAGCTCTTTCTCACGGTTCTCCGTTCGGCGCAGGTAGTTTTGTAAATTCTTCTTCACACCCACATTGTGAAAGTCTCAAATAATAGTTTCTTTTTATCACTTGTACGTGCTCCCCATGTTTCTGTACCGTAGAGTATAATATTCCAAGCTAAACACGTACTATATTATTTATTAGTTTTTTAAACTCTTTTTAAGGTCTTACGCAATGTATTTTTCTTCTTCTCAAAAACCTACTCTCATCATTTTTATCTTTGCTTATATTTTAGTTGGTCTTGTTTTAATCTTGCAGCCTAAACGAACTATGCTCAGCTCAGTGGCGTACACAATGTTTTATCAAGGGGGTCAAGCTTGCAAATCCATATCGTTTCAAGGACTTTTGTATGGACATCTTAATGCAGTAAATGTGTCATTTTCTTAATCTATTTTTCAATGGAGGAAACCCGGAACCTTATGCCACTGACTTATCTGATGATATAATTACGCGTAGCTATCCATGAAATTTCTACATCGAATAACCGGCCTACTTTCCAGAACTGTCATTTTTCCCGTTGGTCTTAAGTTATTACAAAATAAGAAGAATAAAAAAAATCGCTGAAAATGTCACCAAGAAAATGCATACACAAAATGGTAATTGCAATATGTTATGGGTACTCACCTTCCATATAGGACGAAGGGTTTGCCGTGCTACTGGTACTAGTGGGTGCCGGTGCACTTGACGAACTGAGCACAGGCGTCACCTTCTGCTCAGCCATGGGGTAGGTCCCCAGAAAATCGCTGAGGTCTGGCACACACACTGACTCGTACAAATTGGAGGGAACGTTCTCCAGAGCGGCTCGTTCTTTCTCTACATCTGCAACAAATAAAAATAAACTAATAAATATGTGGTAATCAACAATACATAAACTATTTTAACCAAATATTGTTCTAATGAAGCTTCTGCATTTTTTATGGCTATGAGAAAATAAGTCTTCCAATGATACATGACTGTTTCATTATCTCAATTGCTTCAGTTCTGTCAATGTTTTCTAGGAATTTAGGAATATGTGAGAAAGTGAATTTAACAGTTTGTTACACAGCTGAGTTCGTCAAGTTTCAATGGTACAGCATAAACGTTCTTGAATGAAGCCAGAAATTTATTTCGCAAGATATTCTGCCAAATTTCGAAGAAATAGTACGAGTTTTTAATGTGACTATAAATTTATTAAATAAGCTATTCTGTAAAGTTTCAATGGTGGTTTTCAAATTTTCTTCTATGTGGATAGACATTTATTAGACAACATAGTCAAGTTTCAAACGTAGTTTCTCTAATATGACCAAAAATTTATTCCACAAGATTTTTATTAGGTTTCAGCTATACACTACAAGTTTTTTTTTTTTTTATGTGATGAGAGACTGATTCCAAAAAAATATTCTGTCAAGTTTCAAAGGTATGGTTCAAGTTTTTTTCAATATGGATAGACATTTGTAAGAAAATATACACTTTGTCAAGTTTTAAAATATAATAGAGCTTTCTTCAATGTGCCCAGACATTTATTCTACAATATCTGTATTTATTCCGCAATATATTTTGTCAAGATTCGAAGAAACAGAACAAGCTTTATTCAGCGTGAACAGAAATTTCTCCATTCTTAAAGATTCAAAGAAACGATACAAACTTTATTCAGTGTGACCAGAAATTGTTCCATTCTTAAAGATTCAAAGAAACGATATAAACTTTATTCAGTGTGATCAGAAATTGTTTCATTTCTAAAGATTGAAAGAAACGATACAAACTTTATTCAGTGTGACCAGAAATTGTTCCATTCTTAAAAATTTAAAGAAATGATACAAACTTTATTCAGTGTGACCAGAAATTGTTCCATTTCTAAAGATTCAAAGAAATGATACAAACTTTATTCAGTGTGACCAGAAATTGTTCCATTCTTAAAAATTCACAGAAACGATACAAACTTTATTCAGTGTGACCAGAAATTTCTCCATTCCTAAAGATTCAAAGAAACGATACAAACTTTATTCAGTGTGATCAGAAATTGTTCCATTTCTAAAGATTCAAAGAAACAATACAAACTTTATTCAGTGTGATCAGAAATTGTTCCATTCCTAAAGATTAGGGATGGTATCGAGACGAGACGAGACGAGACTTTGTACAGTCTCGGTCTCGTCTCGGTTGATAAATAACGGTCTCGGTCTCGGTCTCGTCTCGAGTAAAAAAATACAGTCTCGGTCTCGGTCTCGTCTCGGTCGACAGATGCTTGTCTCGATCTCGGTCTCGGTCTCGAGTACCAAATCTCGGTCTCGTCTCGAAAGTCTCGAAAGTCTCGAAATAAATAGTGTGAAATTAAAATAGTGAAAGTATTATTCTCATACAGTCTGTCGTTTCCGCTTATTTTTTCCTTCCATTTTGACTTAGAATTATGGTATCGTGTACCTCTTCATAGCTAATTTGCTAGTGCTAATGCTTTTATTCCAGGTTCAATGATCAGTGGGTATATCACCCTAAAACTCTAATAGAACCCATATTTCACTTTCAGCAATAGACTTTGTCTCATATAGCCTCAGAACTGCCTATACAATTAAACTCTATTAAATTAACTCCAGTACTATACAGTAGTTTATTTCCTTCCTTTGAATCAGAATTGTTCAATACCTCCTAATGGATAACGCAACACATAGCAGCACGAATGTATTTAATCGTACCGAAATTGAAACTTCACAATTTCTCATTATTCAATACATTCTGCTTTGACTGTAATTTTAAAAACAGAATATAACGTTCATTATCTTAACAAACAGGGTAAAGTATTACTACAATATACGTATTTTGTTTGAAATTGATGAAATACTTTATTACCGTTTCACATCTCCGTGTTTAATTGACACTTTATAACACGAACGTCCTGAACTTTGTGGTTGGAGCTACTACACTCATCTTTGCTATGTGAGGTCTCGAGTTGGATCACAAAACAAGTTAGATTCAAAGTCCGATGTTTCGTATAGTTCGCGTCTCATTTTAAGTGCATTCTGTTCTTATACTAGTTCATAAAGTCGTAATGCATTACGTAAGCACATATCCAGTGCCGTAACATAGAATAATCTTATTCTTGAGCTCTCAACGGTGCATGCAATCTTTATTTGAGAAAACTAATCGTGCGTTAATCCAATGTTCTCGGGATTGCTGCCAGAGTGAGTGTTGCTGTGCTGAGCTTTCGTTACCATACAGCGGCAACATCTTCAGAGCTATGTGAAGATGTTGCCGCTGTATGGTAACGAAAGCTCAGCACAGCAACACTCACTCTGGCAGCAATCCCGAGAACATTGGATTAATAGTAGACGCCAGCAAAGCTTCAAGATCATATTAATCGTGCGTTCATTACGTTGAAATTTTATATTGATTGAAAATTAGTTGCAAAACATGGACATACATATTATATAAGTATATAGGTAATAATTCGAGTTATCTGTATCTATTTTTTCTCACTCTGCAAAACAAGTGATTCTTAACTTTCTAGTTTTCTTTTGTATTAATTTTCGTAGTTTTGCTGCAACATGATGGATTGAATATCAAAAATACTTTTTTCGCTCTATGATTTTCATTAAATTTTTGATCCATTTTTACCCTACCTTACCTGTCTTAGTTGAGGAACCAGTTTTTCGCTTCTATAAAATTACGAAATTATGGCTTAGTTTAGTTTACCTCCGAGGTCCAGATATAATGAAATATCACCATCATCATAATCAACCATTATCAATCCATTGCTGGATGAAGGTCTTTCTAAGTCTTCTCCACAACTATCTAATGGGCAATTCTTTTCCAGGTTACTCCTCCAGTGGCTCTTGATTTAGTCACACCTTCTTGTATGCGGAGGTTTCCTAGGCTGTTTTTGTCTCGTGGTATGCAGTCTAGAATTGTTGTCGTCCGTCGATCATAATTTCTTTTTGCAATACGTCCAGCACACTTTCCAGCTCATATTAAATTGTTTCATTAGCACCATCAGTATTCATTTCTATATATTTGGGTTACAAATAGTTCGAATTCGCTACTTTCGGAGTACAGACACAATACTTTTTAATCATCGGATCTGACAACACTGACTGAATGATTTAAATCAACACAATGTGAGGACCCCCATTTGGTCTAGAGGCTAGAACTCTTGATTTCGGTTCGCGTGGTCCCGAGTTCGATTTCCGGTAGGGGTAAAGTTGAACGACCGAAGTGGTTCGGATTGCACTATAATCATTAGCTCTACGTCTCCTGTAGCCGCCCTAGCATAAACTAAAACAAAACAAAACAAAAGTGAACACTGTGTATTACTAACTGTAAGTTCTTGAATAATTGCATATAGCTATATGGTATTGATCGAGTTTGAGGTGGTCGGTGGTCAAACTAAAGCAAGTGAAATGTAATTAGGGTGCAATTAGAACTTTTAATTAAGCACGATCTTAATCTAAAGTGTACATCAGGCCTAAGGCTTAAGGGGAACAACTAGTGTTACTGAAAATGTATCAGTTACATTTAATCTCAGTTACGATTTGCATTTACATGTATTGCTGGAACGAAGATTTGAACATTAACATTATAAGTAGCCCAAATACTATGAAAAAGCTCGTCTCTTGAAAGCATTATTGCACCATAAAACAAATTACGAGTAATTTTAAAATATTTTGCAGTTTATCTACGTTATTTGCACATATTTAGAATAACATTTAGCTATCTATTTAAGTGGACAACACTGCTTAAAATAATGTAACTGCGACTTGTAATTAAAACCACCAAAAACTGTTGTAATGTTATAGAAGCAAAGGAAAGCAATAATCATTATAAAAAATTAATAAAAATGCGTCATTTTAAGCAGTATAACAATCACTACCAATGTGTTTAGTATCTCTGAAACGATTTGAAATAACAATTGTTGTAAATGGCGTTATAAGTATTTAAGTCTTTTGGAAGCATCTGCATGATGAGACATGATTTGTCAGCGCGTTTTCGAAGTAAAATCTTTAGAAACATTTAAATTTTCCGTTTCTTGTAACTTTGTTCCTTCATTCATTCGAAATATATTATACCATGATCACAGTATTCGACGCTAAGGTACAGTTGAGTTGCGCATTGCACCGTCCATGCCATTTGAGTTATTAGAGATTTCCAGGCTATATAAATAATGTATGGGCTATTGTGGTTTTGTTAAATAACTAAATATGTAATACTTTACGTAGCGCAATTTGAGAAAATACAACTTTATTTTGCTTTAGCAACATTGCTTGTTTATCTAGTGATATTGCAGAGTATCAAGAAGAATTTCCCAACTTGGTACAATATTTCAGCATTTTTAATATATATATATATATATATATATATATATATATATATATATATATATATATATATATATATATATATATATATATATATATATATATATATATATAGCAGATCCTAGGGGAGGGCTATAGGGACTATAGCCTCCCTTAACGCTCAGGTATGCACTGGATAAAATAGGCTTCAATCCTACTTTCTTTACACTGGGTAAAGCGGCAAACAATGGTTTAGCCCCTCCCTTGATCATATACTGTGTCCGCGGCTATATATACAAGATGGCCCACGGGGATATCTCGAAAACGGTTGAACATAATGAACCGAACAAAAACTCAAATAGGAAATGCCATGGGGCACACCGAATGGTGTTGTCGCGGCGCCTCCCGGGGCCGCCTTTCATGGGGTACCAAGGCCAAACTTTAAAATTTTAAATGGAAACATGGGGCGAGTAATACCTCGTTCCATAGATATTTAAAAAGTAAAATGTGTTGTAGCAAAAGATTTTTCACATCGGTCACCGTTTTCAAAATGGCCGCCAAGACATGGTGCTTGTATCAGATAAAACGTCCAGTACCACTAGACCCCTAATATGTAAAAAGTTGGAGATAAATGAATAGAATAAAACTCGTATAGGGAAGCACAGAGGGTATTTATCATTCCACGGCTCGAATATAATGCAACGGGGAAAAAGATTATTAAAGTATAATTGACATAATGCAAAAGAGGAAATGATAGAAAATGATCTTTCCGATCTCTGTCCGTAAGTAGGTGAAGCGGGAATGAATGGTAAAATCTCAAATGAGAACCTCACTTTTATTTGCAAGAGATATGGTTTCTCTGAAACACTTGTGTATACAAATGACTTGTACTATAATGAATAAAAATAAAGTGAAATAAGGTGAATAAAAATAAGGTGAAATTCAAGTTTAACAACATTTTACCCGCCCCTTCGCCTCTGATAATTTAACGCATTACGTGCAAGATTTTTGGGACATATCTGCATCAGTATGTACCGTTTTGTTACTAAGGATCACAACTGAAATTACCGTTGAAAGTTATTCGGAATGTAACTGTGGACATCTCAGTGAAACTCATATTATATCACATGCAAGAAGACATAGAAGGAAAAGAAGCGAACCAATATCATGCAGACGACTGTTGAACAAAACCAACATTTGTAAACATTGTTCTAAAATTGCATTGTTCGAGAAATTGGTTTCGCATTTCAGTAGATTCATTTTTGCGTGCCTGCAATCAAAATGGAAGGTACCATTTAACAAGAATTTTACATACTTTATCCCATTACAGAGACATTTATCTCTTATAAAAACACATTTCAAATAACTTTGTTTCGTAGATACAATTTGCAAAAACTAAGGCTCTCATTTGCAATTTCACCGATCCTTCGCGCTTCACTCACTTACGGAGCGAGGTTGGAGCGATTATTTTTTAGGAGTTAGATTTGTTTCTTTCCATTAAGGCACTTTCACTCTAATCATCTTTTCGACTGTTGCAACATTCCCGAACTATAGAATGATAAATACCCTCTGTGGTTTCCTATTCGAATATTTGTTCTGGTGTTTTCATATTAGTGATACTGGACGTTTTACCTGATGCAGGTACCATGTCTTGGTGGTCATTTTGAAAACGGTGACCCATATGAACAATCTTTTGCAACAGCACTCTTTAGTTTTTAAAGATATGTCGAACGAGGTATCATTCACCCCATATTTCCATTTACAATATTGAAGTTGCGCCCTGGGCCCCTATGAAGGGTGGCCCTGGGAGTCTCCGCGACAATATCAATCGATGTGCCACATGACATTTTCTGTTTGAGTTTTTGTTCGGTTCATTTATGTTCAACCGTTTTCATATTAGTGGTACTGCACGGTATCTGATAGAGGCAACATGTCTTGGCGGCCATTTTGAATACAGTGCCCGATATGAAAGATCTTTTGCCACAACGCTTTTGAGTTTTTCAAGATCTATCGAACGAGGTACCACTCACCCCTTGCTTCCATTTAAAATTAAAGTTGGGCCCCGGGAACCCATGCAGGGCGGACCTGGGTGGCACCGCGACCATATATATATATATATATATATATATATATATATATATATATATATATATATATATATATATATATATATATATAAAGAGAGAGAGAGAGAGAGAGAGAGAATTCTATTCGCATCAGCAGTGGATTTTGTTTCGGGAGTGGCTTGAGGAATGATGAGAAACATTTGCGTTGTACGCGCAATGCAAAAAATTATCACAAATTTATTTCGGGAGGGGTTTGAGCCCGATAACCACCCCCTAAATACGCCACTGTACATCAGTCAACCGTTCTCATATTATCTAACACAGCAACGAAACAAATTTTGAGTGAAGGAAATTTTAGTATTTATCTATATCAATATTCGAGACGAGACCGAGACTTTCGAGACTGACCTGAGTCTCGTCTCGGTCTCGTCTCGATTTATAGAGGTCTGTCTCGGTCTCGGTCTCGTCTCGGTATTTAAAAGTCCGTCTCGGTCTCGGTCTCGTCTCGGTATATAAAAGTCCGTCTCGGTCTCGGTCTCGTCTCGATAATTCGAGACGAGACCGAGACGAGACCGAGACTAGTCTCGGTCTCGGTACCATCCCTACTAAAGATTCAAAGAAACGATACAAACTTTATTCCGTGTGGAAAGAAATTTTTCCACTTCTGAATTTTCTCTTGCTCATCGACATCGACAAAATATAGAAAGCACATAAGATCTAGAAGTATCGCAATGCCAGTGGGGCATAATTGTGGGGCATTAAACTCAATGATTTCATTTCATTTTAATTTTCCCAATGTCAATGATATTTAAATATGAAAAAACCGGACACTTTAATACAGTAATAAACAGACGCGGATCTAGAAGATAAAAACTGGGCGGGGGGACAGCAGAACCCAGACTATGATAAGTATATTATGAGTTTACAATAAACTTTAAAAATATATGTAAATAATAGCTTCAAGCTTCAATTATTTTCGTCACTCAAAAACCTGGGGTTCTAGGTTCCCCTGGTCTCGGATTAGATCCGCCATGGTAATGAATATAGTTACTAGATATCGACATTAGAAAATATTGATCAATCAATAAAATTATTAATTTCATTTTATTTATTTGTCAAAATATCGCAAGCCCAAACAGTAAAGAAGTATAGACCGACAAACTTTCTGATCATTTAATTGATATTATTTTTTTAAAAAACATAAAAATATACACAGAAAAATTTATTTCAGTTGTATATACAGTTGTAAAATATTTAAAATAAAAATTAATTGCGGCGAAGTCGGGGTCAGTGAGAGGGGGAAAACGATATTACGTTAATTAATATCTTGAAACGCCGACCGGATGGAGACCAGTTAATTGGCTGACAATTACATTGTTTTCCTTTCATTTTCTACCATGACTTGATTCATTAATATAGAAAAAAAATAATAATAAATGCAAGAAGCTATTGGTTATTGACCTACATTGATGAAAGATGGTTTCCCTTCTATACCTTCGATAAAACTCTGATTAAGTAAACAAATGGAGCATCTACTTCGAACTTCCGCTCCCACAACGCATTATACGCTGCTCAAATCATAACCGTTTCACCTCATTCGATTGGCTCACCTCAAAGTTCTCTCCAAAAGGCTATTGCAGAGTTTATTGCCCTAAACCAACACAAAAATTTTAAAGGTCAGCGATTATTAATAATGTTTCTAAGTAGAAAATTAAGTAGAAAAGGTTGTGCTCTCTTTTTAAACTTTTACCAAGGCCATTGATCAATGTGCTATGTTAGATCGTGAACGATTAATAAACAAAATATCCTTACATATAATATTTCTTAACAATGAATAACAATATAGCCTAACATCTAACATTTAATAACAATAAAAAATATCCTTGTATACAATATTTACTTAAAATGACTAATTAAAATACATGCAAGTAGTATTTATTAACAATGATTAATAAACAAATATTCTTACTTGCATTATTGTTAACAACATTTAATAACAAAATATCCTTACGTACACTGGATACAACTTCTAAGATTATTTTACGCTGGAAACACAGAAGATATTTCGCGACTGGGACAAATAACATCTCTTATGTCACCCACATTGCAACCTCCAATCAACCAAAGTTTCACTCCCTACTTATTATTATTATTATTATTATTATTATTATTATTATTATTATTATTATTATTATTATTATTACCGAAATATAAATATCTGTACGGAATTTTCTACAAAGTACAAACTATTATAGTCAGTAGTAAACTAATCGATGATTGGAAGATAGTCTTTGTTCGTTATCTGAAACCACAAACAAAGTTCTGTATTCTTGAAGATGTATTCTTTCACAACGGAGAACATAATCAAGAATTAAAAAAAAAAAAAACTATTTTACTTAGTAGTACTCGGAAAGTACTAAGTAATAACACAGAGCATTTTATTAATATTTTCTGACTTTACAATATTTTGAAAGATTGTCCATAGAAAGAAAATATTTATGATAGGACTAAGGACAAACTCCAGTCAGAACTTGAGCAACAGACTCCCTCTATTAAGACGCGGGAGTACTAACTATTCACCATTCGATAAAGTTAAGTGGTTCATTTTATATACACGTTCCCAACAATTGCAGCTTAACTTAAATACTAGCTACAAAGGTAAAAATATGAGTGATGTTACTTAAAGAAATTAACGTTCCACGATTATATCCTTTATGCTAAGGGAGACGGATGATTAATGAAAGTGGATTATTGTGAAACTAAATCTTTGTGCTCTTCCTCTGGAAATCTAACTCAGTTGTTTACATATATAGGGTATACGCAATTTTGTGCATGTTGCTAATGCAGAATATACCTATGAGCAGTGGCGTATATAGGGGGGTGGCTTCCGGGCTTAAGCCCCCCACGAAATCTTACTTAGTATAGTAAAGTAAATGAAATATCTTGCAGAATTTTCACATTTCCAGGCAAAGCCCCCCCCGAAAGTTAGCAAAGCCCCTCCCGAAACAAAATCGTAAATACGCCACTGCCTATGAGATATGCAACCAAATGTACAGAAGATTTGGTTGGGTTGTATAAGTCCTAGGATTTGATCTTAGCGTGAGTTCTTAGAATTGTAAATAGTTTTCCATTTTCAAACACTGAATATATATATAACAATTCACTAATATATTTTTAATATGAGTGTTGTTAGTTATAATTCGCGTTTTCTTAGTTATTGTAAATTCAATTATAAAATGATTTTTCTCAGCAAATAAATCTTTAATAATATTTATTTATGTATGGTGGTTATTCCAGTCTATCTAATGCTCGGAAATATGTTAGCAACGGGAAGTGCGAAAAAAGTCGGAAGCAAGTCACACAGGGTATATATTTAAAGTTATCAATTCAGTATTTATCGAGTGGGACTAAAGGATATTCCTAGAAAAATCATCATCTGGATCGATACCCACGCAATTGATAGTCGGAAGAAAGCTAACTACTCACTAATACTGTGAAAATTGAAGTTACTCTACTGTTAAAAAAGAAACTTACCAATTACAAACTCTAGAATAATTTGGATCCAAAATAAGATAGTAATTAACAGTAATGTTCTGTCATGGTTGACTGTTGTTTCAACCTGAATAATAATACTTTAATTCATTCAACCAACTTCACATGAATCCCGCGATATCAATTTATACAAGAACAGTGATGGAAACGTAAGTGGAAGAAAATCGTGAAGGTTTGTGCACTATTGTGGCATTCATTCTGTGAAAGTAAAGACTAATCCTTCGAAAAAAAATGAAATGTTTCAGTTTTATGTCTAACCAGATGTTATGCCAGATAGGTTAAAGTGGTGGACAAACATCGAGCTCGTGGGTTTTCTCGGGGTTCTCCCGTTTCCTCCCACTTTCTTCATTCCACCATTTCATTCATTTCTCATAATCAACGTCTCCTTTAGCCTAACCGGCATAACCGTGGGACATAAAACAGAAAGAATTCATTTTTTTCAGATAGGTTAAAGGAGACAGTGACGTTGAGAATGAAATGGTGGAATGAAGAAAGCTAGAGGAAACGGGAGAATCCAAGAAAACCACGCACACGGCGTTTCTCAATCACAAAGCTCATTTGGTGCGAGCTAAGATCAAACCAGGAACCCCACACATCAGATGTGAAAGCTCTCCTACTTAGCCACCGCGGCCCCAAATAACCCTTCGAAAACATCAGATACTAATGGCTGGCCGTGGAAGTATAACCAAAGAAACTGAGACTCAAAAACTTGTTTGGCTCAGTGGTAGAGCGTTCACCTCTGGTGCTTGGGGTCCTGGGTTCGATCCCAGCCCCCGCCAAGTGAACTTTGTGGTGGACAAACACCGTGTGCGTGGGTTTTCTCGGGGTTCTCCCGTTTCCTCCCACTTTCTTCATTCCACCATTTCATTCATTTCTCATAATCACCGTCTCCTTTAGCCTAACCGGCATAACCGTGGGACGTAAAACTGAAAGATTTCATTTCATTTCATTTCAAAAACTTGTTATTTTTAGGTTACATAAGCCACATAATTTTTTTTTAAGTATTTTTCCATTTGAATATTCTGACGTAATCTTTTAATTCATTTTTTTTTTTTTGGCACACTTCATGTTTGTAAGAGGAAAAAAATTCTTTACAATCAGCAATCCGAGAACACTCATTAAGATTTAATCCCAGCAGTTATACCACCCAACCAAATCTTCCGTAAACCGGGTTGCATATATTTTGGCGTTTATTAATGTATTAGCATGCACATATTAAGATGGGACAGGTGATCTAGCTGATAATTTGCACCATCGTCAGGACTACATATCCCCCCCCCCCCCCCAGAAAAATCCTGTTGATACCCATGACGATTAAAATTTATGACTACTTCTAGAAACATCTTTAGTCGTAGCGCTCCCCAAGAGCTAATCCCTGCTGATGCAACTTATATAAATAAAAAAAAAAAAAATCAAGAATATACATATGGGAACACTGATATAACATAATACGTGTGGAAATAATTTAAATTACATATGTAAGAGAGACGAGTTTTGCTGAAAATTAAGTTCTGTTCTAGACACATCGGTTCAGGTTGCCTGATTTTACAACTTGCCTTTGATTCATTACAGGAAACGCTTAGAAAAAAAAGTGAAACTATTTCTTCTTCTTCTTTAGGTACGCAAGAATTTAAAGCTTCAAGGAAACGCCAAAAGTATTTTTTTTTCTTTTAATTTTCTCTTTCTTGTTTTTAATTTTCTGTGCTCTACATTCTATAGTATTCAATAATTTATCACTAGGTATTATGTATGAATAAATGAGATATTACTGTTTATATATATTTAAGTACATTAATACATGATTTTATATAGCATGCATAAGGAATTATTTCATTTTCTCCAGTTTTGTTGTGGTTTATTATTGTTTTTCTTTCTTGCCCTTTCTTTAGGATGATTTCCATTGTTTAAAATAGGTTTCTAAACTACTACTACGATAAATAACTCTATCGGGAATCGAACTCGGGAACAACAAGCACAGAATGCACGCGCGTTAACAGCGCGGCCATGAACAGGTATTTGCTACTATTCCGTTACTCTTGAGTCAATAATATCAGACTGCATATTTATAACGTTCTAAAATCATGTTTTTTCAAAAAATATGAACAGATTAAGTAAATTCACTACTGCAAAAAAAAAAAAAAATAAATAAATAAATAAATAAATGAATAAATAAATAAATAAATAAATAAATAAAATAAAATAAATAAACACTTTTAGTACAGAGGGGGAAATACAGTATATTAAGTGTGTGTTTATAAAGTGTGCTTCGCGTGTCCGAAAGCGTTCTATCTCCGAAAACAGTATCTACTGTGACATATTTAAAACACTTCTTCTCGGCCAACAGTTCGAAATCAAAGTGATGACATACATTTTGCACATTTTGTACATACATATGGGACATACTTGGGACAACACAGTATCTACAAAGGGTGAATATGTTCATCTGAAGGTGTTCAAAGAGTGTCGGTAATGTGTACAGTGTGCTACTGTGTCTAAAAGTAGTTTCTCTATTCTTTACAGAGGGAACGTTTCAACCACTTTACTCTTCGGCTAAAATTTTAAGTTACATCTATTAATGATTAAAGTATTTGTAGATCAGAGTGGTGAGTGTGTAATAATAAAATAATTTCACCCACTCTACGTGGTTTAAACCAGTGGTTTTCAACCGGTGTGTCGCGACACACTGGTGTATCGCGACATTTTAGAATTTAAAAATCATGAAGAATTTAATAATAATTAGTTAAAAATCGAGACAGACTGTACCAGTCAATACCTTCAGCGGTAACAGTAATTCTTAGTGCTATATAGAGTCATTATAAAAACTAACAGGTTTCACTATTATAATAGATATTATTATTATTATTTATAATAAAAATATCAAACAAGTGTGTGTCGCGATATCTTGAAATTTTAGTAGAGTTTGCCGTCAGTCAAAAAAGGTTGAGAACCACTGGTTTAAACAATATTTGTTATATTACTTTAAAAATAAAGAAAAGCAAAAAAAAAAAAAACGACTTTCCGAGCCATGCTGGTTTCTTGTATATGTACTCGGCACAAGAAGACTGCCAGTTACTAGTTTACTTCGCCATCGAGGACTGAACGAAGACTCCACTTCTCAAAGACGAACCCGGCTACTTAGCTATGCATAAGTTCACATGAACTAAACCGACCTGAATGTAAGTAATCAAGAGTTTTTTGCTTCATAGGCGGGAGATCCCGGATTCAAATCCGATGGACATTTATACAGCAGTTTTTCTTCAGTTTTTCTCAGTCCTATCAAGTAAATGCCTGAATGGTACCTTTAAATTATTATTGTTGCCCTTCCTGCTGCCCTAATAGCTAGTGTGTGAACCTTTGACGTACATTGTCCCGAATTTGAAAAAAACAAATGAAATCTAAGTTTTACGTCCCACGTTTATCCTGAATAGGCTAAAAGAGATGGTGATAATGAGAAATGAATGAAATGATGGATTGAAAAAAGTGGGAGAAAACGGAGAACCCCGAGAAAATTCACACACACGGTGTTTGTCCACCACAAAGTGCACTTTGCGTGAGCTGGGAAAGAGCCAGTGACCCCATGCACCAGAGGTGAACACTCTACCACTAAGCCACCGCGTTCCTTAGAGCCGCAGAGCCGAAAACTTTAAACAAATTATTATTATTATTATTATTATTATTATTATTATTATTATTATTATTATTATTATTATTATTATTATTATTATTATTGACTGTTAATTATTACCGCATTAAGTGCCTTTTAGATTGTATATAGAACGTAATTAAATATACAGACAAGTGTTTCGAATATTTAATCTTACGAAAGAGGAAGTTCAATCAAACAATGAGAGACACGTAGGAAGTTGTCCGAAGCTGTTACTACTGCACATTTGTTTTAAAAAAAGAGAGTTCGTCGTAAAGAAGCAATATATTTTGTGTATCTGTAGTATCTTTGGTAATTTTCCAAAGTCCATGATGACCGCAATGTCCAAAGTATCGCAGGTATAACCGGAGGAAACGGCCTCAGGTGCAGTGATCGGTGGAAGGCGCGCGAGGGAGAGGAGAGTTAGAGGATATCCTGCCAGCAATTTCCCGGACCAGGCCCACATCCCTCTTCCTGCTGTGGACCATCCAAGCCTTGTTCCTTCCCGTCAATCGGCCAGTTGGGAACAGGGACACGAACAGACAACACATATGGATACAAAACTCCAGTTATGAAGGAACCCCCGAAAATAATATGCAATAACCAACAAGAACTTGTGGGTGACAACCAAGTGAGGTGATCTGTGAGATTTTGTGCTGGGAATTTGCTGACGTGGTGATTCTGTATGGCTTGGTGCAAGTGTCAGTGATGTTGATTGTGCTTAAAAGGGTTTCTCGGTTGATTTAGTGCTGTCTTTCTTGATCCCTAAGAGTGAAAAGCAGATTAAAAGTTGTGTGATTTGAGATTTCTTTTTTTAGAGGATGCTTACCGCAATCCAAACCATGCCTCAGCTTCTGATCTTCGAACTCTGCTCGCTGACATCTGCCTGTGTCGTAGGTGCGCATGTGAATCCCGCAAACACAATCATTCGAGCGAGACAAAACAAAATTTCGGATCCACCATCGACGAACAGGATGCTCTGTTGGTGAGGCGAGCGAGATCATGTGTATGTGTGTGTCATGAAGTAGCTTGATGCGAGGTGAGGGGTGGGGTGGGGGGTTAAGAGCAAGGTGGGCAAATGATGATAGTACATCCACAGTCAGTGGTCAAGCTTCCGGTCGCAGGAAGTGTCTCCACTGATCGTCCACACCTCCACTATAACAACAACTTTAGTCTCAACACGAATAGAAGTTACACACGCACTAACGCAATACATATTATGGATACACGCAAATAAGCACGTATTGAGTCTACTCGTACTTCTGCAATATTTTAATGGCATTCTTTTTAGTTTAAAAATGTAATTTACACAATACATCTGGATGCATACCCCCACCCTTACATTGCACATAATTTTTACAGAGGTGTTTGGAATTGAATGAAAAAGAATTTCGATATTTCATTTGTGTTTAATTTTATTACAATTAACGTTTCAAAGTCATCTGACTGTCTTCATCGTCACGGTTTTACTAAAATGGAGAACTGTTGTATAATAGTTTTTTGGTATAATACGGTTAAATTGTTATAATTTTATTTTTAATCGGTAACAATAAGCTATTGTTACAATTTTCAGTTTAATTCAAATTTATAATATTGACTGTTTTTAATAGCCAATATTAATTCACTTCTTATTCATATTTTTCTTCACTTTTTAAAATATTTTATAGTAACAAAATGTTGCACATTTCACTAATTTTCGAACCTTTTCTATTCAAGGTACTGACCCTTAATTTTACTTCTATTGCTTCTTTTAATAACTTTTATATCCACCCAGTGGCGCAAATTTTTCTTCAACATTGGGGGGCGTTTCCGTAATCTTTTAAGCAATGTTCAAAATATTTATGAAGTTGCAAAACAATGCTGTGAAGGATCATGGGAGCAGAGTTATCTTTAACATTTGAAGCGAACATATTTGAGGCTTATTCTGAAAGGTAGGGAGGGGGTAAGACTCATTTTACGGTAGATGAATCTAATTTCTGAGGTGAACCTGTTGTATATTATATAGCAAGGGACATCAATTTCATCTCACTTTCCTTTGTGGCAGTCCGACACAAATCACCACCTCTTCCCCCCCCAAAAAAAAACATTTCAAATCAGGTTATTGGGGGAACAGTCCCCCAGTTCCAAGACTGGAGGGGATATGTCTCCCTCATCCCGCTTGGGACTTGCGCCAGTGTATCCAACTGTAGTTTTGCTATTAACTGACATGCGGCTGAAAGGGACACGCTAAACTCAAAACACATTACATCAAATAAAATTTAATGATTTTTTTTCTAATGCACATGTTACCCATGTTATTTTTTTCCTGATTAGTTTAATCGTATTTATGTCTTGCATGCAGGCACGTACCCAGAAATGTTTAGTGGGAAAGATCCAAGCTTTGAGGGATAAGGTGTCCAATACTACTAGCAACTACGTCTATGTCGTATTGTACGGGGATTATTTTGCACCCGAAAACACGATAAGTAATTGTAAAATACTTCCATCTATATTTTCAGAAGAAAAATGATAGAAGTAGATTGTTTTTATAAGAGAAAGTGTACAGATGAAGTGTAAGATCAAATGTTCATGCTACATCAATCATTTCCCTGTTAAACAAGTATAGTTTTATTGAGGAACTACAAATGCATGTTGAGTTAGAAAGTTATTTTGGGGTCAAGGGCGCCCATTACTGGGAGGCAAAGTGGGGCGCTCGCCCCCCTTGAAGAAATTGTACTTCGGAGTATCGAAAACTCAATTGAATTTTTAGAATAGTTACAGGAAAATTTTAAACTATATTTGAAATGTCGCTTATACTTGTCCCCCCCCGCCTGGAAACCACAACATGGGCGCTCTTGTTTGGGGGGTCGGTCCGGACCCAGTAGACCCCATAGGTGCGTTCCTGCTTGCATGTTTCCCACAGTAGCATTGTCAACATATGCACTAGAAGAAAATCATAAAATTTTGTTTGAAAACACGTTAGTTACTAGCAAAACCACGGCCGCATAGAAAAGGTTTTGGTATGTCGCTATTCACAGAACCCGCAAAAAATGCTAAATCTATCTACAGTTCCAAATCGAAAGCAGATGGATGAGTTGGGGTAACGGTATCACATGCAAAATCGTATTATCTAGTTCACTACGTTTCTGTTTTTCGAATATATTTATTTGTTTTGAAGATATTACAGAAAAACTCTAAAATTAGCGGTAGTTTAATTTCGCTGTAGTGAAGACCCTTAAGAGAAACAACACAATATAGAAATTAGAGTTACCACCGTGAATACAGAAGGTTTGAAAATAAGAAAATTTGTAACTTTACGATAAAAAAACTAAAAAAATAATATTTAAAAACTATTACTATTATAAATTTGAATTAAACCGAAAGTTCTAGCAATATTAAATTGCTACATTTTGAAAAATAGAAGCTTAATGACTTGTTCCTTCTCCAATAAGAATATAAATTTAATTTTAAATAAAAAACTTTGCTATTTATCTAATTGTTACAAGAGAGTACTTTATTAACTATAATGCTTAAAAAGAATAATAAACTATAAGTGCTGAAATTATCGAATTTGTAATAATATAATTGTAAACATGTCATCATCATAATCATCATAGGTAGATCAATTCAGACATTATTAGAAGGTCACTTGCTGCAACTGAGAAGCTTCCATGCTCCACGGTCTTCCGCTACCTCTTTGTCTCCACGTACGAGTTCTCTGTTTTGATATCGTATATTAATTATAGTCTTCTTCGTCCCCTCCCTCTCTTTCCTGCCACCATACCTTCTAGGACGCCCTCATGATACAGTTTGTAAACATGCAATGCTATGTAAATTATGACACGAATAAATTATTCGATATTGAAAAAAAATATATAACAACGTAACAAAATTATATATTTTAAAAGCTATTATACAACACCAGTTTTCCATATCAGTAAAATTTCGACTATACAGGCAATCAAATGCCTTTGAAACGTTAGTTCGAGTAAAATAAAAACACGAATAGAATATCAAAAATCTTATAATTTTTCATGACACCTTTCGAACGAAAATAGGCAATTCTAGTTCCAAGGGCGCCGTCCTAGGAGCCGGGTCCCCCCAAAGCTCATGTGGCCCCCCGCATTGTATTTATGAATATAGAATATGTGGCATAATTTGAATGCAATTTGCCTTAAAATCCTCATATATGCTTTCTGCATCTGAATGCCCTCCCCTCCAAAATTTACAGAGTTCTGTTGCCTAGTTCCCCTGTTATCCTGTAACACGTTGTTATTTTTCGGGTGAATACGGTAATAAGTTGCGTATTTTGTACACGTGTTTGTATTGAAATTTCACAATTCTACTAAAAACAAACTGAAAATGGCGGGAAAATTTGTCCTTTGTCTTGTGTGTTGGAAAGACTATACGCTAATCATGGAAAACACTTTCCTTGGTTTTTCTTTTGCCAGTTTTTATCTGTTGAGAACGCACTTCTACCAATGTCAAGGTCATCATATTCCTGCGTGAATTACACCTTTAACTCTCCCACGGTAGACTCGCTTCTTTTGATAATAATGTACAGCACCTTCAACACAACTTTACTTTCTCTACACACAAGGGATAGAAGCTACGTGTAAATCCAGTAACACAACGCGGGGAGCTTTTCGTGCTGCAATTCTGATAAGTAATACCAGAACAATGTCTCCGAAAGCAACAACCAGGTTCAAGGACAAACACATCAACAAACTGATAACAATACCTTCTTCTCTCCGTTTCTCTAAATTGAAACAACAACAAGAACAACAACAAAATCTTGCTAATTTTTCAAGTGAACGTTCGTATTGCACAACAATCTCAGTTAATGGTAACAAAAATAATATAGGATATCAAGAGAAAAAGGGAAAACATGTTTCATAAAAGAAACACGTGTAAAAAGAGAATGAAAACTAATATTCATGTAAGTGTTCTGTAAATATTACAGTAAACAATATAAAGGTATGTTTTCATCTTCGTGTTTTTCACAAAATTTACCAATAATTTTATGCCAGTATTATAGGAAATCATACGCAAATAAAAAAGAGGACAAAGCAAGAGCCCTTGCGGAACACCTGTAAACCAGATTTACCAAAGTCGGGAAATCTCAGCGCTGGGAAATTTGGAAACATTTTTTCTCAAAGAACTATTTAACTGCCTATAAGAATACCTTCATTCACTTCGTTCAGATATATTTTTAAGCACAACACAAATTCCTACATGAAATCAAAAATACAATGGAAACCTATCTATATAAATGAAAATGAATGTGACTATGTTTTGTAACTTAATAACTATTGAACCACCCGACCGATCTCGATCAAATTTTCAACATATATTAGGTTAGGGCCTGATATGGTTTTTATCATTTCATTTTGACGGTGCAATTTAGGGGAGAGGTGGAGGGGAGATATATGAAAAAAAATATGGAAAATGACCAATATTATTGCCGAATCCATAGTTTTCGGGGTCGCTGAGATGAACAGTGACAATCCCGATGCCGTTTAAATTCAAATTCATCCCAGATTACTAATATTTAATTTTTAAGACAAAAAACATCTCCTACCACAGACCGCTTCAGTAATAGTAAAAAGTGACTGACTCACGGAACATAATATTAATAATTTTCCTTATTTTAACCCAGCGAAACACGTAATTGACGCTAGTTGACAATAAAGGGATTACTCCAGGATAAGTTGTTTCCAGTAAGTGTTTTGTTTTCTTTTACCAATCGTTGCTATTTACTGAATATGTATAGTTATGATAACTGACATTTGAACCTAATTTTTGAACCTCCTTGTGATTATATGGTTGGTACCCAGCTTCGGCAAAGGGAACCCGGGTTCGATTTCCGGTGGGAAGCTCATGTGGTTCAGATCCCACGTTGAGCTCTAGGTTCACTTCTCATACTGTCTCCCGACGCTAAATTCCCAAATGTACCAAACTAGCCAACTGTTAATTCTCATTCTCAAGTAGGTCTTAATTCCTTCACTGGGAATTGAACCTTCGATCAGAAATACCAAAAGATCACGTATTAGTCAATCAACTATATGGAACACATATACAAGGTATGTTCAAAAAGTATCAAGCCTTTGATTGGCCAAAAAAAAAAAAAAAAAAAATATTGATTTGGAAATCCGAAACACTAATTCCCTTCAAAGTAGTCTCCTTGGTAATGCATACACTTCTCCCAGCGCTCCCGCCATTGTTGGAAATACTTCTGAAACGCAGTTTTTGGAATGGTGAGCAACCGTGTCGTCGCATTCCACATGATATCTTCTCTTGACTCATATCGGGTCCCTTTTACTAGCATTTTCAGCTTGGGAAATAACGAAAATTCACACGGAGCCATGTCGGGTGAGTAAGGAGCCTGATGACACATAAGAATGTTGTGTTTCACAATGAAAGCCTGAATCTACGTGTAATTTTGCGCACAATCTCCTCATGTCCAAATTCTTGTTCAAAATTGACTGTATGGATCCGGTTAAATGATTTCTGCTTAGGTGTTATCAAGCTTTTGGTAAAATTTCATTCAATACTGCTGCTCAAGTTATTGTTCAAGGATTTCGGAGCATTTTACAAAATACTGACATCCGACGACCGCCCACTGGCTAGCCAACCGTCTTCACTCGTTGGCCGACTGCCACCGATTGACGCTTTCTGCGGGCGGGAAAAAATTCACGACTGCGCATGAGTGTCCCCCCTACATATACACTGAAGAGTTTCCCGCGCTTCATTGGTTTACGCGGGAAAAAAATAAGGTTAGATACTTTTTCAGCACACCTCGTTTATATAAACACCTGAGGCATGGAAAATGAAGTTGAAAATGTAAATTTTGACTCACTAAATGCAAAATGGCAGTTCCAGGCTGTGGCAACACTGATTTACACGATTCATTTTTATTACAGGCACATCACAAAACACGATTGTGTTCACGTGGAGCTCTTTATCCCAGACAATTTGGGTAAAAAGTTTCTCAGACACATAGAACCAAGCTCATTGCAGATTCTTGAGGAATTTCACTAATTCTTTTCTCATATCAAAAATTCTTAATTCATTCATTCGCTTTTGAAGCCAAGTGTCAGATGGAGGACATTGAGCGTTTGCATGCATTATCACCGGACTGTAACCAAAGTTGCTGTTCTTGATAGCCTTGGCTACATGCTTTTCAGTTTGGAATATTAAAACACCTGTCTTAAAAGCTATGAGTGAATAATTAACTACTCCAGAGAGAGAGAGAGAGAGAGAGAGAAAGAGAAACTTATCTAACTTCCACTCGACTGACACACACGGAGCACTTGTTTCATCCACTGTGTTAAAATATCATCATGCAATTGTATATAAGGTTTGTAATCTATCGATAATCTGTTTACAATACATTGCATATCATAAGCAGTTTAATTAACTAATAATTGAGGAACGGTCTGGATTCAAGCCACAGTCGGGTTCGGAGCCCCTGTCCTTCATAACCTCTATACTATACAGAAGGACACAAAATTCAAAGACTCGAACTCAGTGTGCCAGTTAGTACGGAGATAAAACTGGCAACAAATATTTTATATGTTCTGAGACGACATTTTATTCATTCCTTCACGAAGATCAGGGTCACTAATCGGTTACGTGCTGTCAGTACATCGTAAGAACTCTGGGTCAATTTACTTAGGAGTGCCGACTTTCTGATTCCTTGACACGCTTCAATGTTTAGAGTGAGGTCTGAATGACGCAAAGTAAACATATTACTTACAAATTTCGAGATTTAATAGGTATTAACGTAAACATAACATATAGGATGAATGCAAAGGCGCACCCACTGGGGGTTCACCTGGTTCGGACACCCCCTCAAAACTTCCTGACTCAACACACATTTGTACACTTTGTCAATAAAACTATATTTTTAAAAAAAGAGGAAATGATTGATGTAGCATGAAAATTTGATCTTACATTTCATCTGCACTCCTTCTCTTATAAAAACAGTTTACTTCTATCATTTTTTCGGAGAATAGAGATGGAAGTATTTTACAATTACTTATCGTCTTTTCGAGTGCGCAATAATACTCGTTCAGTACTACATAGACGTACGTAGTGGCTTGCAGTATTGGACACCCCCCTCCCCAACCCAAAGCGTGCTGCCGCGGTGGCTCATTGGTAGAGCGTTCACCTCTGGTGCTTGGGGTCCCGGGTTCGATCCCAGACCCCGCCAAGTGAAATTTGTGGTGGACAAACACCGTGTGCGTGGATTTTCTCGGGGTTCTCCCACTTTCTTTATTCCACCATTTCATTCATTTCTCATCATCACCGTCTTCTTTTAGCCTAACCGGCATAACCGTGGGACGTAAAACTCAAAAGATTTCATTTCATTTTTCCGACCCAGAGCTTCTAGGTGTGGACCTGAATGAATGAATCATCATTCTATTCAGCAGGAAAGACTATACGAAACATAAAGAACACAGATATTCACAGAAACTAACTGTTGTGTTAATTCAAGATGCTGCAGAGTCAATTTCACTATGCACATTGATTTCCTAGTTCCTGGTATTTCGAAATCTATATAAATAAAAACAAAAGTGACTACGTTTGTGACTTTATAACTCTTTAAACTACCCGACCGATCTCTATCAAATTTTCAACATACCTGTAGATGAGATTCGGGCCTGGAATGGTCTTTATCATTTCACTTTGACGATGCAACTTGGGAGAGAGGGAGATATATAAAAATGGTCGAAAATGACCGATATTAGTGTCGAATCCATAGCCTTCTGGGTCGCTGAGATGAACAGTGACATTTCCGATGCCATTTAAATCCAAATTCAGCCCTGCAACTTTGGGGAGGGGTGAGACATATACATAAAAATGATCGATATTAGTGTCGAATCCATAGTTTTTGGAGACGAGATACGGAGTTGTGCACTTAAAGTTTTATTTCAAGCCAGCGAAGCGGGCAGCGAGCAATATAAGGGATAAAAATTCTTTTCTCCTTTGCAAGATAAGGGAAGAAAAGCGTTACAAAAATGTTAAATTGATAAAAGTATGTTGAAAATTATCAGAAATGAAAAATAACATTCCAGTATTTCATCCGTTGCCAACTATATGTTTATGTAATACAAGGTGCTGGGTCATAAATAAGATAACTTTGAACATTGTACTGAACAGCATCTGCGTTCCTGGTGATTATTCATAGGTTGCCTGGATCAAAAATTATTTTCCTGGATTATCCAGACGAAACTTAAGTCAGATGACAATCCTACCCACACTCCTGTCTACGAAGAACTAAACTTTTAAGGTTAAGATAAAATTATAAACGTATAATCAGAATATTAGTAATAAATGGACGTGTTCAAGCAACCGAAGATTATAAATGATATAATTCTCAATTACCTTTTTGTAATATCTCCAGGTGCTCCCATAGAATATCCCCCATAAATGGTGGCGCCCTCAAAAGGAAGGCTTCCTTTCCCATAGCGCAGATGTCTTTCCCTTTCATCTGGAACTGTTGAGTTGTAACTCCTTCGAGGGAGAACTCCCGGATGGCCCAGCAGAGCCAATGGGCCACGTGAGTCTCACTCCACTGACGAGGATCTGAAATACAAACACCAAAAATGAGTATTAAACATTTTTTTTCCTTATCAAATAATTGTCTACTATCAAATTATTCCAATTGTTTTACGGTAAAATCCTTGACTCTTCGTTTACTCTATGAGTACGAAAATTAATGAAATTATTATTATTATTAGAATTGTGATATTTTAACATATCGATCCATGGATAAATGTTGTCAAATATTGAAATACCAATATCAAAAATTATTAGTGATCGACGTATCGATATTTCAATACTGTAATATTACGATATCCGATATATTTCGATATTCGATACTTTATGGATATCGATTTTTGTCATCTATTAAAAAAACAAAAAGAAATGATATATTTCAGTTTAACGTCCCAGACGGGTGAGTAAGAGGAGTGAATGATTATGAAAGAATTGGTGGAATGAGAAAGTGGGAGGAAACGGGGGGGTACCCTGGGAAAACCCGCGAAAAAACAATGTTGTCCACCACAAACTTAGTCGAGGATTGAACCGCACACCAAAGGTAAGCACTATACTACTGAGCTACCCTTTCATCAGAATTCGGATATTATACAGCATTGATTACTGTCGCCAACACGTTGCCTATAGCAGCCATTTTCAAACTGTGTGCCAGCAGAAATTTAGAACATCGAAACTAATTATAGCTAATTGATCATGCAGATTGTCATTACGGAATAATTACAAGTAATAAGTGCGTCAAGCAATGCGTCTGTGTCACCATTTGAAAAACATAATCATCAACAAATACAATAAGTTAGTTAACATATAACTTTCTACATATCTAATTACTTGGTGTGACAGCCGTTGGTGGGCCTGAGCTGCTGCAACGCCATCTGTTAGCGACCAACTGAACTACATCCAGCCTATCGACTAACACGCGCTGCACTGTCCTGACTCTAGTAGACGTATCAGGACCTAGTGGTCGTCACATCTTTTATTCACGTAACTTCCCAGTTTACCTCATGACGCTGGGTGGACGCCGAAAAATTGGAAAGCATCGGCCGGGAATCGAACCCGTGACCACGCGGATGAGAGTCCAACGCTATAACCATTAGGCTATGGTGTCCCCTTAACTTTCAACATACATAACATTAAATAACAATTTCTTGCAGCTAAGGATGCGCACGAGACAAGATTTGTGGTTGTCTCGTCTCGAAAATGTGCTGTAAAAGTGATGTCTCGACTCGAAAAAGGTATATTTTACTATTGGAAGAGCCGTGTCTCGACTCGAATTTTGTTAGGAAAATCCTGTCTCGACTCGTCTCGTGCGCATCCCTACTTGCAGCAAAACAGAAACTGTAGGAAAAAACGACGCTCATATTAGCACGACAAAAGTTCGTTCTCTTTTTCGACTTTCTCAAAAACTACACATGAGAATTTTTCTTGAAATACGTCGTTTTGTTCAATTTTAGGTGATCTAACGACTAATGCAAGTCTTATTCTTGTACAGTCAGAGACAAAAAAGTTCTTTTCATTTTGATGAAATTAGCTGCGTAAATAAATACAGTATGCACCTGTATGAACAGAGTATTCAAACAACAATTTATCACAACAATATGACAGGATGTGACAGAGTATTACTGTCTTTTCCTTTCTTTCAATTAATCTTTTTTCCAAATTATTACTTATTTCTTTCTTTTGTATACTCTTGTATGTAAATATATGAATTTTATTTTATTTATTTTTTGAAAAAAGTACTAATTAGGATAATCACCAACGTAAAAATACATAAAACGACGCCAAACAAACAATCAAGGAGAAAATGGTCATTTTTGAAGAGTAAAAATTCGTTTTTAATGTTACATCGGAAGAAAGAAAGAAAGAAAAAAATATCCACTGTTCTACTTCCAAGAAACAAAAGATATCTCCCCTACTCTTATATTTTTTTGTATTTCAATCCACAACTGCCGCTATAATTAACGCTGATCTTCAGTAGCGTAAATAAAAACAAAAGTTTGTTTTCTTTTTTTTTGTTGTTGTTGTTATAAGAAAAGAAACAGAACGAAAAAAAAAATGTTCCTTTTTCCTGAATTTATGATCGAACAATTAAATGGTTCAAACCTCACAAACAATGGAAAAACGTGCAACCTTTTGTCTCTGGAAAAAGTTTTTCGGTGGGTGATATATATATATATACAACTGTGGGTATTGTTTTGTTTCGATGTTAAAACTTGGTTCTTCTTGTAAGCGACCAAACAACGAGATGTGATGCGCTATTGGTAGTCAGCTTATCTTTCAAGCAACGTTGCTAACTTCAATTACGAAAAAATACATGTACTATACAAAAAAAAAAAAAAAAAAAAAGTAGGAAAACTCAAAAAAATCTGTATTATATGAATGAGTTCTACCAATTACATACATACATACATACATACATATATATATATATATATATATATATATATATATATATATATATATATATATATATATATATATATATATGACATAACTTATTTTTTCCTTTTAATTATACAGGGCGTTACAAAACTGTGGCACCATATTTTGGGAATATTCCTCACATCAAAATAATAAAAAAAGTGGATAGTTTCGGAGTTATAGGGTGCCCGAAAACGTGAAACAAGTGAAGTTTAAAAGTTCTTAGTTGCACTACTATGGGACCTATCATAGTCGAGTCAAGATATCACTGAGGAACTGGTTTGTGAATATCCAAATATCTATGTTTAAGAATGCTCCAGTACTTTCACACCAATTTTTAGAGAGGTAAGTAGAGAGTGATCAAATACTCCCTAACAGACTCTCTCAAACTGATTGTGCAAGTACCGGAGGTTCTGAAAGATGGATGTTTGGATAGTTCACATACCAGTTCCTCAGTGATGTCTTGATCTGTCCCCGACTATGATCTGTACTATAGTAGTGGAACTCTGTAGTTCCGACCACAGGTCCTTATGAACTTTTTTTTCATTTTTATGTTCCCCAAAATATTAAGAAAATTTTTTGTAACACTCTGTATATTGCTCCCGACAAAATGGATATGACTTGTTAAAACGGGGAAGAAAATGACAACACAGTGGTCTAATAACGGACCACTCACTTGTGGTGAGTGAGGTCCCATAAACATCATGTTCATGCGTCAGGGGCGCACCCACTCGAAGGGGCCAGTCCCAGCAGGTCCGAACCTCCCCCCCCAAAAAAACTTTCTAACTTTAACATAAAGTTGACGCGGTCAATTCATCTTCACGCGGCTTCAAAAAAGCGGAGCACCACTGACGTAACCCACATGATTATTTGTTATATCAGAAGGATTTTAAAACAGGTTCTTCTAGTTGGAGGTGGTCTTTCGATTTACCTGCTGATTAAAAAAGTGATGGTGCAATTTTTTATGTTCTTGTACACAAAGCGATGTACAAATTTAGTCAACACATTGTTTGAACTTTACACCTGCATATTTTGGTATTTAATATGTTGTATTACTTCTGAATGTTTACTTTAGAGGTATTTTTTGTGTTATGTGTGGAATACATATTAACAAAATGTATCCATTTTAATACAAATTTAGCGATGGCAACAACGCGTCCCGTCGACACCACACGGCTTCTTTGAAGTATTATTTATGAATGCGGTTAGGGTAAAGTTTCTACTTGAGTACAAAGGAAGCCGGTTGGGGACTATTTGAACATGGCAAGTATACCTTTCTATGCTTTAATAATAAAACTCTACTTGCTTAGCAGAGAAATGATTGATATATTATGAAGATTTGATATGACACTTCATCTGTTTTCGTTCTCTTATAAAAACAATCTAGTTCTATCCTTTTCTCCCCCTGAAAATACAGATGGAAGTATTTTACAATTACTTATCGTTTTTCGGGTGCTGAATAATACCCGTTCAATACGATATAGACGTAGTGAGTTATACTATTAGACCCATCCCAACAAAAATGGGTGCGCACCTGCCGTGTTTTTTTTTTCTTTCTTGCTACAACATACTCCGTCTTGAATAGCCTAAAGGGCATAATTGTACGATGTACACTAGCAAATTAAGTTTTTCACTTCAAAAGGTAAAAATGGCGCTGATAGGTGTTTTGGTAAAATCATATCGAACTACTGAAAATGGACTACGTTTCCCCGCTAATTAAATACAATGATACATCATGAGAATGAATATTTGAGAAAAATGCTTCATTATTGTAATTTGTAACCGTTATTTTATGTCACTCATCGTTAGCTTAATAAGAGGAGCGCTCAGTGATACAGCAAACAACACTACTGTTAGTGGTCCCTG